>NC_079465.1:26364498-26989498 GCF_026250575.1 Diorhabda carinulata | reverse complement strand
GTATAACGGACGTAGTGAAAGTTGTTTCTATTCGGAAGATATATTAAATATTGTTGTTTGAACTGTGTTACTTAAATCGTGTATTCCGATTTAATACCATCAATACCTTATCTCATTTTCAAAACCAGCTATTTAGAAATATTTTTAAACTACTTGTAGTGTGTTTGGAAAAAATTTGAAAACCGGTTTGTCCAGTCCCAAAAATTCTACAAAGTCCTATCTGCATACTTGATAAATTAAAAAATGACAGTAATTAGTTGATTTACCTTGATTAATCAAACACAATTTGAAAATAGTCGCACTTTTGTTTTTCAAGTTCATTTTCGAAATATCTCATGTGTGAACGTCTTATACAGTATGATGCAAATGGAAAGAATAAATTTTTTATTTCGTAAACCGGTTCCTTCAAGGACTATTCATAAGGATACCTTTTTTATTTTTGACGTCATTCATGTGAGCGTGATGACGTAATCGCTAAAATTTTTAAGTGGAATTGTAAGTGTTGTAATACATTATTTGAAAGTTCTTTTAAATACCTATTCAGCCATAGATGAAATTGACACTCAAAAATAAATTTTGTGATGGTCTTCGCTAGTTATAAAATGTCAAATGTCTTATCTACCTCGCGAATTTATATCTATTAACAAGAAGCTGAAGGAGTCGCAAAGAATAGAAACTGGTTGTAGAGATAAAATACTAAAATACCCCAAATATTGTAAGCAAAATTGAGAAGAAATTCAGAGAATCATGTCAAAGACTTCTTAAAGGGAGTGGAAAACAATATCTGTAAAGAAATAACTATAATAGTTGTTCTGTTTAGCCTTTCAAGAGAATCCCCATACCAGTTAACGGCAAGCAGCTTCAGATAATTACATGGACCATTGAAAAGTTCTCAGGAAGCTAAAGAAGAAAAAGTAAGTTTAGTACTAGAAGATGATTTTGATAGACGAATTGATTTTTGTATTGGAATAAAATGAAGAGATTCGATGTTTACGAAAAAATGACTTTTCTACAATTCTTCCTGAGCTACCTAAAATCCACACTGGATGCAAGACTACCGTACTCAATTACCCAGAGAAAGTTAATGTTTGAACAGGAATAATAGATAATATTATTGGACCATATTTGTTCAAAAAACCTTAACAGTTCCTCGATATTTGGAATTTCGTTTAACCTTCTTAATCCTCTGATTGAACTGGTTATTTCCAAACAGAAATTATTGTGCCTCAGCACTTTGCTGTGAAGGGAAAAAGTAGAATGTTCGTCTAGGTCATCTGATTTAACTCCTCTTGATTTCTTTTGATGTGGATACTCGCAAAGTGAATTGTACCGAAATAGATCATGAAATATCATTGAACTCAAAGATGAGATACGTATTGAGGTTATATAAATAAATAAGGAAGTTATAGAGGAAGTTTGAGAAGAGTTCGCGGCACGTGTTTCTCATTTTCGGCCGAAGGCAAACAATTTGAGCACTCAATAATACAATTTATTGTTATAGAAGAATTTGATTAATTTTTCAAAAAAATACAAACAACAATTATTCATACATATTTATATTTATAGATGTTGGAATAAATAACACTTACAGCTTTCAAAATCTGTGAAAACCTTGACAAAAATTTATATAGAGTGTTCAGAAAATGGTGCCGAATTTCGCTATCTAAAAACTTCGAAAACTTAATTTTTTCAAATGTCAACCCCCATTTTCTCTTCACCATTGGATTCTACGCTTTAAATTAAGGGGACTTCGTTAGTAAATTTATATATCACAAATTAACGGTTTTTGTAGAAACTTGAAAAAACTGAAATTTTCATAGTTTTTAATTGCCGATTGCGAACAACGAATAACAAAAGTTAACGTATCAATACTTCAGTCAATAAAAAAATATTCAACACTACACTAAGAGGAGAAGAACAAAACTAAAAATTAAACTGAATGTTCGAAATGGTTGCCCCGAACATTTATGGATCCTTCTTAAAAATCCGGGCTGGGTGGCGTTTCGAATTTCTTGCGGTGAAAGAGTTCGAAATGAATTCCGAACTCTTTCCTAATAGTCTTCTTTTGTAGTTAGAGGCGAAGCAAACACGACATCTTTTATACGACCCCAAAGAAAAAAATCTAATGGGGTGATATCCGGTGAACGGGGAGGCCATTGATCGTGTGCTGTTTATCGGTCCTCAAAATGAGTTTTGTTATTTGTTATTCGCCATCGGCAGGTGACAATTAAAAACTATGAAGATCTCAGTTTTTTCAAGTTTCTACAAAAACTGTTGATTTTAGATATATGAATTTACTAACGAAGTTCCCTTAATTTATAGCGGAGAATCCAACGGCGGAGAGGTTGGTATTTGCAAAAATTAAGTTTTCGAAGTTTTTAGATAGCGAAAATCGGCACCAATTTCTGAACACCCTATATAAATTTTTGTCAAGGTTTTCACAGATTTGGAAAGCTGTAAGTTTTATTTGTCCGAATCCCAAATATTAGACCTGATTCACTCAAATTAAGAAATATAATCTTTTTTTAGTGGAGGTCTGCAGTGTTCAAAAATTTCGAAAATGTGTAAAAAAGGTGGACTTTCAGAATACGATGCCTTATATGAAGTTGTATTGAAATTTTGCGTAGATTCCAAAAACTTAATAAAAACCATAGCATTTCGTTTAAAAAAACGAAGTTTGAGTCCACTTCCGGTATACCAGAAAACTGAAATTATTTTATCTGAAACGAGCATTTCGGAAAACCCACGCAAGCAAATTTTCAGTACACTAGTCGCAGTACTTTCCCATATACAAATCGATTCAGCTCTTCGTGAAGGACCCTGTATATACGAGGATACAAATATTCATAAGATGAGGAACTTTTAATCAAGTCATATTGATAATCCTTGAGACATTTCAGATTTGACAAGGCAAACGGGTTATTTTTTCTTACCATATATGCGATATTTTGTTAAGTTTATATTAAAAAAAGGTCAAAATCTTTTAATAGATTATTCATCGATTGAACAGTATTCACGAAATCTATTTCGAAACCTTTTTTTTCATATGATTATAATTATTGAGTGGAATTGATTAAAAATCATATTCATAGTAGCTAGAATAAAACGGAATGAACAATCCCAGAACGAAAATTAAAACCGAATATACAAGACTAATTAAAAAAATACGAATTTCTCCGAAATTATCGACAAAAAATGATTGTTTTGACTTGATCTTATAGTCTCCTTCTGATAATTTGATGATTTTTTTGTTTACGAATATACTAATTTGCTTTTATCGACTAAATATGTTTTTATAATTGATTACTCCAAAAAAATATATATAAACAACAGCTTAACATATTTCCTACTTACATCAAACCGAATCTATCCAAATAGGACTGACAAAAATAATAACAAAAATAAAGATATGATGCTGAAGCAATCGTGGGCGTCCAAAATAGTGTACAGTTAGCTGCCAAAAAGATTTCTGCGAGTTGGATAATTTGACGATCGCTCAAAAAAAGCACGTGTCGCTTGGTGCAAAGAAATAATGAAAACACTCAATCTCGGTGCTTCGAAAGAAGTCTAAACGACAATCGACTGTATGAGTCTTCCAAGACGAGTCAAGCTCAACAAAAGTTAGTCGCGCACCGAGCATTTTAAAGCAAATGGTCGCCTGTTTTTTCGGAATAACTGGACATGTCACCACCGTTCTATCAAATCAACATAAAATTATCCATTTTGAATGGTATACCAGCATTTGATTGCCAAAAAAATCCGAGATCTCATACATCATTGCAAACAAAAACGTTTTTGAACAGTCCAAACATCGAATTAATGAGTCATTCACTGAACAGTCCTTTTGGCAGACAATGGTACACTTGAGGAAGTGGTTGATGCGTTCGAATCACACGTTTTGGAGGTACCCCAATCGGAATGGAAAAATTTCTACAAATGTTTTGATCTTAATGGAGAATTTTTTAAAAAATAATAAAGCCATATCCAATTATCAATATCCGTTTTTATTTGTTCAAAAAATGGACCCGACATGTAAGATGGATGCCAGAAGATAGTCTGGTGAAAAATGCAAGAGATGAATCTCCAATAGGAATCTAGAACCAGGATGAGAAAAGATATGAATAAGGAACAGGCATTAGTCCTTATATGGAAGAAAGAATATTGAATTAACTAACTTTGTATTTTGTAAGTGGGCTTTATGAAAGGTTAATTAACTTTTTCGACTCTGTTCTATTTGGAGATGGAGCCACGTTTAATAAAAATGGTTGTGTTAAGAGGCGAAAAGAAGGTATCGTTGGTAAATGTGTAGTAGGACGGACCATATTTTTTTATTAGATTAGATTAGATTTTCTTCTAAACCGATTACTCCTACTACTGTAAGAAGTCCCATTTCAGAAGATGTGGTTTTTGCATGATAGTGCGCCTACCCACGCTAATCAACTAATAAATTGAGAACTCGATAAACAATTTCCTAGAAAATAGATCGGAAGAAGAGTTCCAGTACAGTGGCCACCAAGGTCGCCAGATTTCATTAAAATGGATTCATTTCTATGAAGTCACATTAAGAATGAAGTATACAAAATACCTCGAACAACAAGGGATGAAATGATGAAGAAAATATTTCTTTATGACGTATATTGTATACTATATACTGTGGTAAATATGATAGTTTTTTTGTTTAGTCTCAATATATACAGTAACAAACAACAATTAAGTTGGTATTTCTGGAACTGTTGGTGATATTCATATTGAATACATTCGTTTACTTTCAATCTCTGAAGACGATTACTTGGTTATCGAAACGCGTCGCGTTAGACAATGTAATTGTGAGTGTTGGTGTAGTGGTGGTGTATTCAGATTAGATATAGTGACATAATGATGGTTTTACTAAGAAAAATCAAAATACCTCGAAAATTAAAAAGTTCTGGTAAATGACACTTAAATGACACATAAAATATAAGTTGATTAATTTGAAAAGAAAACATGTAGATATTGTATTTTGATTTACCGTGTATCACATTCAATGGATATTGAAGAAATATTCGAATGCTTTGACCGCAACAGATCTCCATTCGTTACCTTTTTTTTTGATTTATTTTTAGAAAATATCAGCATGATAATTCATACATTGATTAAAAAAATTGAATGGATAACAAAATTGAGAAATAAAAGTAACGAAATAAATTGTGATTATAGTATTGACTTTCATACAATATTTCAGGTTATAAAAATAATAATAAAATAATTGACTTAAATGATAATAATTATCGCAACTAAAATTAGAAACGACCCCTTTATCACTATTGATAAAACATTTTTTACAGATTTTTTTATCATAAATTCCATTGATTATTATAAAATACGTCTGATAAGTCAGAATAACATACACTGATTGACAAAAAAGCGTGTCACCTTATAGGGTCATATTCACTTGTAATTTCGGAAAAAACGAGTATTTTTGACTTATTTTCGATTGTACATATATTCAAAAATATTGTCTAAAAAATTCACATTGATCCGGTAAATAGTTTCGGAGAAATTAGTGAAGTCCAGAATAGCAGCTGCTTCTCATTACCTCTATACCCTTTTCCATGCTTTTCCATGCTTTTCTTCTTGGAATTAGAATATGAAAAGTTTATTCTATATCTAACTAAAGGCCTAAAGTTTTAATCAGCTGATATGGAAAATCACTTCATAAATAATCTAATGTAGCTGTAAGATCGTTGAAATTGCAATAGTTGGCTGTATCAAAAGCAAACTATAAAGCAGAGGACACCTCTTATGGCCTTGGAATAGATGACCCGATCTAAGTTGAAAAAAACATTTAATTTTGTTCAAATGGTTCCCAAAACAGCTGGACCTATAGGCTTGAAATTTTCCCCCAATCTTCTTAGATGCATTTGTAAGACCAGGTAATTTAAAAAAAATTTTTTTCTTTGGGAAGTCGTTATTTTCTCAAAATTAAAAATTTTGACTATTCCATCGATCATTGTATTTATCTATCCTAAGAATTAATCTTTGGGCTGTTTTTTGATTCAGGTAATTTGGATCAGAGACATCTAAATCAACGTCAGACACCTTCTTCTGGAGGTTAGGAGATTTACTGCAGGAACAACGGAACCCATTATATTCAAATTCTTAAAATACATTAAATTTATTATATGTATTCACAAAAAACACGTTTTTTTCTTACTCACAAGTGGATATAACTCTTGATTTATTTATGACAAAATTATTCAATTTTTTGAGTAAGAAACCAACGGTTACCGAAGAAAATCCAACTATTCTCTTCTGTATATTTTGAGATGCTACGAAACTATAAAAGTCTTACTTCAGTTTTGAATACCACCATACTTAAGTAGTAAGCCCCTCTACTTATCCGACCAAAATTAATCTCAAGCTGTTCTCTTGAAAAAGTGTTTTTTCTTTCAAAAAAAGTATGCTACCCAGAATTTTTCCAAGATATTTAGCTTTCTCACTTTATGATATTCCATGCTCGTTTATAGTGACTGTTTTCTCGTCTGTTTGTGAAAGTCATATGGTCACGTTAACTGAATTTACCATATTTTTAACCATTGCTTTAACCTGTCGATATGAATTTGAGAAACATACGGAAGATCCAAAAGAGGAATAAAACCGCTAACTTAAAAAACATGTGTTGTTGAATATTTTCCTTAATCATGAAGTACCGATCTCCAAGGTAGGTTTTAAAAATGAGGAAATATATTTTAGATAAAGGAAATTTCTGATTTTGTGAAGTGGATCCATGTATTTATATATAACTTACATGTTTCTCATTAAGAATTGGTATCATTCTAGTTTTTGAAAACTTTTCTAGCAACTTAAACATTATATAGTAGATTCATATAATATTAAGAAGATTTATATGAAAACTTTTCATCGGTCGATAGTTCAATCAGGCTTCTACGTACGCAGATTATACGGATTTGGTATCTACTTTATGAGTATCTTCAAACCACGCACATGAAACCAACGCAACAGCGCTTAAAGTTCACCATGATTAAAGTATCTACTTCTTTGCGTACCTTTATCTATCGTTGACTCCCATATTGACTTGTCATTGCCAAACTATTGAAGAAAACTGTTTAACCACGATGTTGTGAGCTGGTTCTTCCAATCCAATTGATCCCTCACATGACCAAAGTATTATAATCTACGTCTCTTTATAGTGATGACTACATCTGAACGTTTATCGGCAGATAGGAAAGTTTGTAATTCAAAGAGGCTCTGAGTCTTGTGATCATCATTAACTCATGGTCACAATGATTTGAAATAGCTACCACATCACTCCAAACTTAATCTTATTGAATTAATTCAATGGAATAGTTAGAATCACAAGTCCCTACCAATAAGCTCTTAAAAAGTTTTCTTAAATTGGAACCAGATCAAATTATTATTGATTTTGATGAGGATATCATTTCTGAAGATGATAATTTAGTAAATTTTGAGATTGAATACAGTGAACTTGATGATTTATAAATATCAAATGTGGACAATACGTTATTTATAATAAAAATGGATTTAGCCTAAATGTATAAGTCATGTTAAACAGTTTAAAGAAACCATTTTTCATCCATCAAAGCTTTTCATCAATCTTCTAGGTATGATTCCGGTAAGAATCAGTTTGTCTTCTCGATATATGTGATTTGACGGTGAGAATTCTGTATTGGAAATACAGTACATCCCGAAATTAACAATATTAAATTTGTAATTTCGATGTTCCAAGTTTCTTGTCGTGGAATAAAGGTTATCTCAGTACGTTTGAAAGCGGTTGTTTAGCCATCTCCCCTGTATGCGTCTAGAAATAGAGTTTTGGAAAATGTGAATGATAAAGAAAGTCGAAAAACCGTGGAATAGATCTGCTTGGAGAGTATTACTGAAGGAATTGACGAACTGCCGCAACAGTATGGCAAGTTGCTCCATCTTGTTATCAAAATTGGTGTCGAAATGCCAATTGCCAATTGACATAGATCAGGATAAAGCGTGTTCAAATTTATATGTGGCTCTGTTGATTAATCATGACTTATTTACCATTCTCTTCGATAAAATACGGACCTATGATTCCGTGTCCCGAAACTGCACACCAGACTCTCAATTTGGCTTTATATTTAGAAACTGTTTGAACCTCAACGATTCACATGACCCGACAAATAAAAATTGGTTTAGTCTGAAAACATTTAGGATAATCCCGAGGTTGTAGTTGTTGATATGCCTGAATCACATACGAAAATGTAATCAGCTCCTTCAAGATTCCTTGCAAGGAATTTCTTTTCAAGCCAAGATGGAACGCTGTCCTTTCTGACTGGCTCTCGGATTATTGGAGATTCACTCATGAACACATTCATGGTTATTGTTGTTGTTAACTATCCTGGGACCCGTATTTCTGCAGCATTACTTGGGGAACGTTTATTAAACCTTTGAGCCCTATTAATTAATTGTTTAGGATTTACTTGACAGTTAACTTGTGTTACTTACAGCATTTTAAGATACATAAAATCTTTTTGCGTACCCATATATTATTTCTTATGGATTAATAATCAAATTGGAAGGAAGTGAATTTAACTGATTACATAACATACTGTAATAAAAAATTAGAACATAGACTAATTATATTCTCCATTAATCCTTATCAATATTATGTTTTTAAAAGGTATAATAATTGAATTGAATTTATATGATACGTAGACACAACTTTGTCATTAAATGTTTGGCAAATAAAGTGTTTTGGGGTATTTCTAATTAGAAAATATCCATTAAAAATTGTTTTTAGTCTTAGAACAACCTATAAATAGTATAATTTGCTTAAGAGGTACCAAAAAAAGCTTTGGAAATATATTAGAATTATATATGAATTGGAAAGAAGTCTTCGGCAGCAAGATCATGAGCATTTTCATAGTGGGATTGTGACAAAATTAAACACCAAAATGTACCAACTTTAATATATTTTCGAATACTCATGTATTAACCCTCTGGGAATGAAATTATGATCAAGTAAAACATAAAAAAATATGTATAAAAGTGTAACGATAATAAAAATCACTAAATTAATTAGTTGGAAAACTTCATCGATTT
Source organism: Diorhabda carinulata (assembly GCF_026250575.1). NCBI lineage: Eukaryota > Metazoa > Arthropoda > Insecta > Coleoptera > Chrysomelidae > Diorhabda > Diorhabda carinulata. The sequence continues at coordinate 26,980,405 of NC_079465.1, read as the reverse complement.
TAAAAATCAATATTCAAATTGACGCTTGATAAAAATATTAAGGCTATTAATTATTGTTGTTATAGAAATCGCTGTTAATTTTCATTGGTTAGATTTTGAATGACATTAAATTTGGATAGGCTGGTTTGTGGTTAATGATGATGAATATTGATTGGTCATCCAATGCATGTCTTTAAATTTTAATAGTCTAGGTCGTTATGGATGCAGTTGAATATTTATTGGTTCGAATATGGATTCAATTTTTACGAAAAAGGAGAATTTGCGTAGAGGTTAAACTATGAATCACGATATTTGTTGCTCCAATATCCTGTTGCAGGGTGCTCAAATGTTCAAGGTCATTTTAGCTAAGATATTTTCAAGTTTAGCTAAATAATTTTTTCTATTATATGTTTTTATTCTAACGATGATAATTTATAGTAACATTTTACATGATGTAACAAAATTCCTCATGATTTTAATCGTGGGTGAAGTACTAGGTGAAAATATACTTTCAGTTTTTTCACTTTTAAAAGAATGAGAACCATTTCAACCATAGATTTTCCCGAAAATATGATAGAGCAATTCCGAAATAAAGCTCCTACTTTTGTGGATCCGACGCTAGGATAAATACATTGTTAATAGATGACAGTATTTTTAAACGGATCATTTCAAATGTTATGTTAACTTTTTAGTTCGTTTCCAGTAGTAATAACTCAAGGACATTGATCATTGTTCGAAAAGATTCAATTTCGAAAACTTGATGCTTGGAAAAAAACCAACGCCATAGGCGGAGCTCTGATGCCTATAAGCAACAAGCTTGAGAAAGTTGTTATAAAATTTATCATAAGTATAAAAAAATTTTTATCAAAGGTGCAATTAAGAAAATAACAATTAGAAAAGTTAAGATTCAGACTTGTTAGTTTCTATGACTGATGAAGATGTATTTCTACTGTTAATATTTTGATCATAATGTTCTCCGTCAATATTCGAGTAGATTTGAATTGATTTGGCACTGTTGTGGCCTGTAATTTTTAAAAGCTTGCTCTTACTTTCCACTTTTGACCAATAGACTAACCGTGGTCGATCTATTCGAGTGATTAGTCATTTTTTCCTTGGTATTCAATCCAATCGCTCCAGCAGACGATTTTGTTCTATTTTTGACAGGACAAACTTTGCTGTCGTTGTTTTCTATCAAAAATTTGCTTCAAGCACACATTCTTGAAGCACCTTGGTGAAGTTTACTGAATGGAGGGTTATATTCAACTCGATATAGAACCATCGATGATTGATTCGATAGAAAAAAACCAATCAAGCAAACAACAACTTCTCCACCTCGCCAAGTTCATTCTACCGCGGCTATATGGTAGAATTTCCCTTTCTACGGAACTCAATGCTTCAGTTTCTTATATCTCTCTTGTAACAGCTTACTTATTGACATGTTATTCACAATCTCTTCAAATTAAAACATAATTCAGCTAACACTAAAAAAGTTATTCGTGATTGAACTTTCTTCTTTGTCGACGCCATATGATTAGCTCCCATCAGATTTCAAATCAATCTCAAAACGGCAAATTAGTATTTTTGATAAATTTTCATGGTCTTTGATCTTAGTAGACCCCTCTATTTATTTATGATAAGCCTAAGATGGTCAAATCCTCAACGAGATGGTGCTTCATCACCAAAAGTCAAAGCGAGATGATCGGCACTATTGTCGTTTTAATCTACGTCAAAAATCATATGAAATCATAGCACTACACATTTTGAGTACGTCCACGATTAAAAATATCAAACTTAATGATTTCCCAATCCTCTAAAATTAACGTCAATTCTTCCGCCGTCCAATTTCCATCTAATTGATACTTTCTATCATTGCAAAAGTTAATAAATTGTTTTTATATAAATTTTGATACTGTATACGGTATTTTTTAGTATTTTCGATTCTATAATTTAATTCAACCAAATCGTGACATTTTGAAATATTAAATATTTTAAACGTCAAAATCAAAAATCAATTTCCTTAAAACCTCGTATAATATTTCAGGAAATTTACGTAAGTTCTCCATTATAATTATCTTTAGAGCGAAATTCCATAAATCAATCCATAAATTTAATATAATTTCATTGGAAACAATATGAAAAATAAGAATAAAAATTATTTTTTTATAATCGGATTTATAGTTCGAACGAGTTTCCGTTCTAATCTATCATCAGAATCTCCGAACCAATAATTTCATAATACATGACGCAAATTGTATTCAAATCTATATAATTGATATAATTTTCAGTCTCCCTTCTTTTTTTTTAAAAAAATATAAATATTCGAATTAGAAAAAAGTGTATAATTTCGAATTGACATTAATAACTTTAAACAATGGGTTTTATAACCTGGTAATCCAATTAAAATCAAGGTATTCGTCTTTCAGAATATTTTAAGGTATAATATGTCTCAGCTCGGTGCAATTGGGTGCGAGAACGAATTTCACGTGCTCTGATTTTCAAAATTTGTAATAGGTAAATACTCAACCACCAAAGACGATTGTTAACAATTGGTTTGCAGAATTTTGTCATGGTCGTGTCGGGTATTCATCAGTTAGATCTAGGTCAACCAAAATCGGTTGGCAATCCGAGAAACATCGATGCTGTACGCAGCATAATAAAAGAAAATCGATGAGTGATTTACAGACAGATAGAGGCATCTCCAACGATATCAATGACAATCGTTTTTGAATGAATATGAAAAAAAAAACGTCGCGTGTTTCTGCATCACGATGATCCAGCTCCTATAAAGCATAAGAGAATATTTGAAGGAAGAAAACATCAAATTAATACCCATCCATCACCCGATTTATCGCTTAGTAACTTATTATTGTTCCCCAATGGGAAAAGATTCGCTGGTAGTGATTCCCATCACCTCAAGAAGCCGTTGAAGACTTTCAGAACCTTGTTTCGAATATTTTGGAAAAATAAAATACTTGCTTTGGACTTTCTTATTTATGTTTCACTTTTTGTAAAAAAAACAACCCTCGTGAATACTTTTTCGATGAAATTTTGTATATTTGTAATGTTTTCTGGAAAACTCTAAGAATTTTTCTGTAATTGAAAATAGTGAAAGTTTTGGAAATTCATTCTAGACCTGGTTCGCTAATTTTGAACCAAAAAAAGGAGTAGGATGAAACTCAGGGAGAAAGGAAAAAAAATAACAAAATGATTTATCTCGATCTGTCCTGAATTTTCAAGTCTTTTGGAGAAAAATCGAATGAGAAATTTATATGTGATAAACAACTCTATAACTTTTGCTCTCACACTTTTTTCACAAATAACCAATTTGTGTTTTTTGATATTTATCTTCCAAAATAATATATTTTATCACAAAAAACTCACTTTCTTATGACCCACTGTAATTTTTTTGATTCAAATTATTTATTTTTTCATCTTATTTTGATTAAATATCACAGAAACTCCTGAACTCAAAATCGAAAATAGACTTTTTGAAATGGATTTTTTATACATTGAAATTTGTACCTTCTGATGATGATAAAAAAATGCATTTCTATGATCAATTTTCTCAGAAAATGCACAGAAAACTCACCCGAAGTTTTTTTCTTGTTATTATATACAATTTTTAGCTATTTCTGGAATGTAATAAATATAATAAAGAATCTCACGGTTTTACAGTAATTATGGCATAAAAGTTTCATAATTTGCGAAAAATATTGTGAATAAAAATCTCGAATTCAAGTTTTTTTCACATTTTCTGCAAATGTTTTTTCGCCATCAGAAAGTAGAGATTTCAATAAACTGAAAGTCCATCGATAAACCTATATTTTGACGTAAGAATTTTCGATTGAATATATTTTTGATATTTATCTTTCAGAATAATATATTTTATCACAAAAAACTCACCTTCTTATGCCCCACTGTAATTTTTTTGAATTAAACTATTTATTTTTTCATCTTATTTTGATTAAATATCATAAAAGCACCTCAACTTTAAATCGAAAATTCTCATGTAAAAAATAGGCTTTTTGAAAAAATTATTATTGAAATTTTAGCTATTTTTGGAATATAATAAATATAATAAAGAATCTCACGGTTTTACAGTAATTATGGCATAAAATTTTGATAATTTGATAAAAATAATACATTGTGAATAAAAATTTCGAATTCCAGTTTTTTCACATTTTCTGCAAATGTTTTTCGCCATCAGAAAGTAGAGATTTCAATAAACTGAAAGTCCATGGATAAACCTATATTGTGACGTAAGAATTTTCGATTGAAAATATTTAGTTGAGTCATAAGGCTAGAAATGAATATCCTATATTGAAAAATTACAGTTTGTTTGTGATATAAAAGTGTAAATTTCCACTGAATTTTGGAAAAAACATATTTTAAAAATAATAAAATAATAAAAAATAAAATAAATAATAGATAATGTTTTAGATAAAATAATGTTTTAAAATAATAAAAATAAAAAATACTTCACGTAAAGTTTGAGGTTATATGAAAAGCTCTTCAACTTTTGTTAATAGAATTTGTAATTTTGATATATTCTTTTCATTTCCCATTTTCATTTCATTTCCACAGGCCTTAATTTGATCTATACGTTTAAGTGGATATGATATGATATGAATATTAAATTACTCAGCATGTGTTCGTATTGTCAAGTACGTTATTCTATTTTAGGATGTATTATCCTTACTTTTGATTATGAGTAAGCAGTTCAACAAATTTTTCTGACCTTAACTTACGTAAACTTCTTAAGGTTATTGTTGGAGATTATCTATTGAAAAATTCAATGGATTTTATAGAAATTTTGAAGTTTGATTTCCATCTGTCTTCAACTTCTTGTTGTGTCATGATCTAGTTATTAAACAGCGCTGATAATTGATTAAGTGGTATATTTTTAAGTGTGTTATGTATTTAAAATTAAATATCCATTATCTCACTTAAACAAATCCTCCTGAATTGATAATATTGTTTATTAGATGCTCTACATATTAATTTAAAATTTTTATGCTTATTTAACTGAATTCATTTATCATCTTATTTTTCTCTTCACTCTGCTTTGTTGTTTGTTTTGTTTGACATAATTTTATTTTTATTTTGGGATACTTGAGGACATAAAATACTTAAAATTGATTCATTTTTGGTTACTAATATTCTAATTTGATTTAAAAACCTCACCCCACAATAAATTTAATTGAACAATATGAATTGAATTGTTTTTTCTTGTTTGAATATTATGAATATAAGAAAAATATAAATCAATAAATTATAAATAACATGAATTCACTAAAAAAAGTTCAACAACAATAATTAATGTATCTGAAACATTTTCCAATTTCAATTTATTGATTTACTTTAATTTTTTTTCTCATAAGTTCATATTATTTTTCAAATATCCAAATGAATTTTCAATAAAACAAATTGAATCGAAAGATAGATATAATAATAATTCATCATAATATTTATATATATGTAAAAATATTTTTTTATTAATAAAATTATTTAAAAAATTGATATGTATCGAATTAAATTCCGATTGTAATGAATTTCCAAAAAACGAATAAGCAAAAACGATTAAAAATATTTGTTAGTGAATTGAGTTAGTTATTTAGAGTTAGAGTTATTTATTTATGAATTTGAAAAACAATAAACAATTATTAATAATTGCCCGTAAATTATCAAAAATAAATATTTTGCAATATTTTCAATCTATTAATATTGATTATATATTTATCTCCATTTTGTGAAATAAATAACCTAATTTATGAAAATTTAATGAAAAAATATAAATAAATAAATTGAATTGGTTTTTCCTGTTTGAATATTGTAAATATAGGAAAAATTTGATTCAATAAATTGTAAATAACACGAATTCGCCAAAACAAATTTTGATAACAATAATAAATGTTTACTAGTTAATTTATCTAAAATATTTTTCATTATTCTAAATTAATTGATATTAATTTAAATTATTTTCTCATAAGTTCGTATTATTTTTAAAATGTGCAAATAAATTTATCATATATAAAAATATTTTTTTATTAGTAAAATTATATATGTATCGAGTTAAATTTCGATTGTAATGAATTTCCAAAAAAGGAATAAGCAAAAACAATTAAAAATATTTGTTAATGGAATGACTGAAAGTATTTTTCCGTATCTTCATTATCTATAAGTATTGATTAATTATTTATTTTCATTGTATCATATAAGTTCCGTAATGAATTTACAATAGGATAAATTTATTTTAAAAATAAAAATTAGAATATTTTGTACCTGTAAAAGAAAACGATGAAAACAATAAACAAGAATCATTGTTTATTAATATTTGCCCGTAAAATTATCAAAAATAAATATTTTCCATTATTTTTAATCTATTAGTATTGATTATATTTTTTTCCATTCTGTGAAATAAATAACCTAATTTATAATAAATTTAATTGAAAAATATAAATTTAATTGTTTTTTTTTTGTTCGAATATTATGAATATAGGAAAAATATAATTCAATAAATTATAAATAATATGAATTCGCTGAAAAAAATTCAAAAACAATAATGTATCTGAAACATGTTCAATTTATTGATTCAATTTAATTTTTTTTCCTCATTAGTTTATATTATCTTTTAAATATTCGAGTAAATATTCAATACAACAAATTCAATTAAAAGATATGATATATTAATAATTCATAATAATATTAAATATATAAAATAATAATTTTTTTATTATGGTTATTAAAAAAACAAATAAAATATCATTTGCCAAAAATTTCTAAGCAAAAACAATTACAAACCATTGTCAGTGAAATGACTAAAAATAATTTTTCATTATTTTCAATTTATTAATAAGAAATCGATATTAATTTTCATATTATCGTATAAATATCCAAATGGGTTAAATATATAAATTCAAATATATTTTTCTCTAGTTGGAAATTGTAAATATAAAAAAATCAAATATAATTGTCAAAATTTAGAATAAATTCAATCCAGAGAAGGTACTCACTTTTATTGACGGTATACCGAATTTCCTTCATTTCAAAAATTGTTCCTAGAGCCAAACAAAATTCAAAAACTGATAATCACTCCAAATTCGTCACTTAAAAAATTACGGAAACAAATAAACGCGAGTCTCGACACAATATAGGCTTTTTTTGTAAATAAATCCACCGAAACCACATCAGAGGTTTTAAACCAAACGGTGCAGATAAGAAATAGAGTAAGAGTGGGAGGGAAACTCGATTCTATCGACAACTGTGACGTCCGTCAAAACGTTCTTCGGACTTAAAAATAGTTTAACTGGTATATACCGAAAGGTGATACCAACATACGTCTACGTAAGAATGTTTATTTATCTATAAATTATACCCATCATCAACATCGTTGGAAAGTGATTATAATTTTTTCTGCAAAAATTCGATTTTTCGGGGTCAAAATTAACCAATCACGTCATAGAATCAATCGATGACGCCAGAGATTTCATTTCACATCGATTATTATTGAGGTTATGTTCAGAACATTGTTTTCAACTAGACATTATTTACCGAAAATTATTACTATTAGACTATGTCGGATTCGTATATCTTATTCCATATAATACAATTAACTTAGACAAGATGAAAATTGATTATAAATACATTATATTCGATTATGTTAATTTTTTGACGTCACCAAGAATGGAAATAAGTAGCTTTCTATTCCTACAGATTAAAATCACGTGGAATGAAAAGAAATTTGACCGTAATGCTGACTGAATTCAATCGCAAAAACTCTTGTTCTACAAGCGTTGACCAAAAATTTTATAGCGTCAATCTGGAAATATCAGCATTAAGCAATATAAGCTGGTAAATATATTTTCGCGTACGTTGAGAAAATCTCACTCAAAATTCAGCAATTTTGAAAGCCCAGTTTGTACTTGACAATCATAGTTAGTCGTTGTGGATATTTTTTTGCAAACGGATTAAATGGAATCATCGAATGTTAATTTTTGGAAGACAATGGACGAAAATGGAAAAGAATCTAAACGTTATTTCGATGGCAACAGATGGAGCTCCTGCCATGATCTAGAGATATGGTGCAATTCACCGATAACATCTAGTAGCGAACAATTTTAGTGAGGAAAATGATGAAGACAACCAACGATTGCTGTTACATACCGAGGTACGCTGGTTGTCGAAAGGTGTATGTTCATTAAGATTTTATTCACTTTTTGACTCAATTTTAGAGTTTTTGGAAAGTGAAGGTTCTGATTTAAAAGAAAATCTGACCAATTTCAAAACAGACAGGCGCATATTTGACAAATTAATACATAAAAACAAAAAATGTAATTTCAGCTTTTTTTGGTAAATTAAGATTTATGGAAAAAAAATTGGTCGGCGCGAATTTTCACAGTTTTCAAACAAACAGTCTCAGGTAGAATACCCTGATAAAGACTTTGAGACATACTTACGTTCTATATTTGATGATTTCAACATCAAATTTGAAGATACTCTGTCGATGAAAATACCACCATGGATCTTATATCCATTTTATGTAAAGGAAGAAAGCTTAGCACTTATAAGTAGCTGAAAGCGACTTTTAAAAGAGAGTATTACAAATTTTGGTTGCGGGTGGAGATACTCGAAGAATATCCTGGACTGTGGGAAATTGTGCAAAGGCTTCTAATCGCGTTTCTCTCTTAATATCTTCTCGAAATAGTTTTAGTTCCGTTACAAACGTATCAACAATGAAAAGGAGCAGATTGAATATCACAAAAATGAAAGGAGATCAGTTACGGTTTGTAGTGGAATCAATTTCCTCACCCATACTTAACTGATTTTCATAAATAATGGAGCACTGACTGCTCGGAGGTACATTGAGGAAGTCCTCCTAGAGGCTGTGATCCCATTTCCTCCATTTATTGGTGAGCAATTCATTTCAATGGAGGATAATGCTCGTCCACATACCGCCAAAATTGTTACTGAATACTTAGAGCAAGTGGGAATGTCACTTCTGGACTGACTTCACAATCTCTAGTTAAGAATCCTCTAGAGATAATTTAGGGAGACTTGTCATTCTCATCGTAGTGAGTTAAATCAACTCCAAGTAGCTCTTAGTGGAGAATGGGATGTATGTGAGGTACGTCAAAAATCCAATTTATTGGATGTCTGACAGGGTTAGAGCACTTTGGTTTAGTAGAAATAACCGCTATTAGAATTACAAAAATTATCAGAAAACCTGATAAAAATGATGAATGAGGATTTAAACAAAATGTTACTTTCTTCTTTATTTAGTATTTTTTTTATAATATACAATAAAAAATATAGTTTAAAAAAACTGGAAAACACGATTTGAAGCAAATCAAACTAAGAAGCTGAGTTTTTAGTTCCGTATGCTATGAAAGCGGGTCGCTGCTTATGTACATACATCTCGTCGAAACTTGTATCGAGCCTTAACGATATAGTTTGAATCTTCTGTCAAAAAAAATTTTCATTACTCTTAGTTTAGAGAAGAGTTACAAACAGACAAACCCAGATACAGGTAAAGCTAGTGTTAAAAAGTATTATTTTGGACAGATTTATGTAAATAATTCATAAATGTTATAAGGCCAAATAATCGAGGGCAAAAACCAGAGTTCTACCCCAAAAGTTATTTTTCTATATTCAACTATGATTTATTTATTGTTTCAAATAGATTGTACATAAAATGGGTGGAAAATCTAATCATAAAAAAGAGGATAAATGATTACAAGTAGTTTGATTTAATTTGGAATATAGGGCGATTCAGAAATATTTTTAACGTATGAATAGGTTGATATACGACAAATTTCTCATACGATATTTTTTAATACAATACGTCCTTCACCTATCCATTGAAAGAATGAAAGTGATTTTATACCAAACATATTTAAAAATATATCGCAAGTAGGTTCCATGTGCAGATTATAATTAATTAAATATTCAAAAATGATATCGGTGAATAAATTAGAGATGAATTATACAGCGATCGAAGCCCTGCTAAACTTTCGGTAGTTTATTTTTTTCTTGTCATAATTGCTGGAAGTTGACAGTTATAAACAGGTAAGTTAATAAATTACTAATTTTCATTTATCTTTTCGAAGAAAAACCATTACACCAAATCTTCGGTTGGCGAACTCTGAAAAGTGAACGAACATGTGCAACAAAGATCTCCAGTTCAACTATATTGCGTGATAAAAAAGGATACAGCATAACAACTACCTGAGAAAACTGCGGTTGACTTAATGGTTATCATTTAAAACTAAAAGAATTAATTTGAAAATGAATTTCTTCAACATTTTAGGTTATTTTTAATATTCAAAGAATAAAATGTCATTCAATTGGGAAATTTTATGGATATAGGTTAAAACATTGGTTCCCAAATTTTTCATAGACCACTTTTGAAATTTCGCTGGATCCGGTGGATCCCCTGCAGCTACATTACTATTAGTTTCCAAATCTCGAAAAAACTGAAGATCAAATCTATCCATGAAAACTTGCGTTGTGGCTGCGAATTAACAGTTTTCGAAAAAAAGGTTAGAATTGATTGCTTGATAGAGTTAATTATTTTATAATTAATTAAACAGTGACTCCATCCAACTTTACTTTTTTGAAATTTACAATGATACACAGCACAAGAACCAATCAATTTTCACAAATCTCATTTAGAAAACTTTTGTGGTAAGGTTTCTATTCAAATATTTAAATTATTACACTATTAATTATTGATATCTTTAATTTCTTATTTCTTAGACCTTTCGATATATTAATGTCCTTGATTTTAGGTCTCTAACTATTTTGATATAGACTAAAGTTAAGTCGGAACGTCAATTTTTTATCAATCCTTCAAAAATTATTGAAAAAACTAATTTTAAAACAGAATAGATCTAAAATCAAGAACATTTAGAACATTCTTAACATGATCAAAATTAAACCCTTATGACGTAATGTAAAATCCAAATGGTAATTATAAAAAAAAAAGTAATTGAGAGGGATGTACTTGATAGACAGCAAATTTTCAATGTTTAGCTTGAAATTTGTAAGAAATAGCCTGATGGTCTAGATCGCTTAAGGAGTATGGACCAAATCAAGACTCATAGCCTTGATACAATTTTATGCTCCGCCGTACTGTATCTGAGTTTACACATGTATTTGGTGCCACTTCAAGTCTGACTCGAACCTCTAGAGCTGTTAAAAGTTATGAATATATCGTTTACTGCCGTTTTGACCCTTGTTTGTCCATTGCTGGCCCACCAATGGTAGCTATCATTCTCCCGGAAGCGTCAGAGTGCATCTCAATTATGTAGATCTTAAACAAAAAAAAATATTACTAAAAAATAATCTTTGAGCTCTAAAAAACTTCGTTTTAACGCTCTTCCATGACGTGCAGGTTCTGGTGCATACGCTCTCCCTGCTCTTTGCTTATATCTTTTGATTTTTTTAGAAATCTGTTCAAGGTGAATGAGTTTCCTGCTTATTCATAGTAGCAGGTATCAGGCTGGCTTCAAAACGGTTAAAAAAATGTTCTGCAGCATGGTCGAAAAATTGCCGTCTTTGCCAGGTGATTTGTAAGACTTCAATCAAGAATCAAGCTTTCAATCATTTTATTCTATATACGAGTATCCCTTTTGTTTGTTTTTTCTTCCAGTATATTCTCCTGGTTCACAACTTTTTTATAGTGCCCGAGCCAGGAAAGTGAGTCTTAGGAAGATGTCTAGACTTTCCACCTTATTGTTGAAATATTTTCCATTTGTGTTTTGAAATAGTCTAATCCCGTTTAAATGTATTTTGGCTCAGATATTCCGTATTTCCTCACGAAAATTTCTCCAAATTCTTTCCTCAGATTTCTAAATTTGCTCAGTTTCTTGAGGGTATTCCACAGTCAAATTTTCAATATTCTTTACGTTGTTGATCCGCTTTCTTACCACAGAATTAAGAAGATATAACTTGAAATATGATAATATATATAAATATAATAAATAAAATATAAATGACCATTGAACAAAACCAATTTTCTGCTAGACGAAGCAAACGAAACGATCCGTTAGATACCAAAATTAATCAATAGTCAAACTATGTCAAATCAACTTGTTATAGTGACAAAAATACTTTATATCTAAATGGAAATGTAAATACACAGAATTTTTATCATTGGAATGACGCAAATCCTCACAAGTTTCGGGAAACACATATGCAGTTTCCTGAGAAGGTGCTTGTTTAGGCAGATATCTTGAATATTCACATCGTTGAACAGGTTTTTTTCAAATACTAATTCAACTGGTGACGTTTATTTGAATAATTTGGAACATAATCTATATAAATCAAGTAATTAGCGAATAACTTTCCAAAAGAACGGTACTTTCACACACTAATGAGATGCAGTAAGTCATCTTTAGAAATATTCAGGAAATAAAACTGATGATGAAGATATTGTTAATAATAATCAAACCTCTAGCGTTCGTGTAGATCACCAAAGTTCCCTAAAGTTAAAATAAAAAGAGTCTTGAAGAAAGCCGATGAAGTTGTTTTGGTTAATTGGAAAATTTTTCAAGAGTTCGATACATCCTTAGAGGTGTTAAACAGGGATATGTCCTCTTCCACTCACTTGTTCAATCTTTGTCCGGAAGACATCTTTCAAGAAGCCCTCGAGAATCAACAATTAGGTAACAAAGTTCTGATAGCAGATAACATAAATGACCTCTAAAGGCTCTTGGACATAATTGGAATACACTTATGGAAATCAATATCAACATAAAAAGACAAGATTTCTTTTAATCACTCGCAAATTAGATGAATTTCAGAATGTAAAACAATAGTAAAGATTGAACGGGTGATAAAATTTCATTATTTGGGAACTTAGTTATGTGAAGACTGTTTACGAACTCTAAATTTGACCTCAACCTCAGATTAAGATCAAGAAAGTCAACACCATGAACAGATTGGAGGCATTTGAGATGTGGATCTGCTTGAGATTTCCATGGACGGCAAAAAAAACAACGAAATCATTCTGAGAAGAATAAAAAGAGGTGAATCGCTGGGCACGATAAAACAGCATACCTGGGATATGTGATACGGAGCTTCAACTCTTGATAGAAGGAATAGAGGATTTGGTAGCTCCGCAAAATAAAAAATTGGACTAGGATGAAAATCACGAATGGAGTAAAGAAGTAACATAAATAGAAATAGAAGATTATAAATTGCAAAACCTAAACTCGTGAAAAAAAATGGAAATTTCCAGCGCCGAATTTTTGTAGTTCTTCATTGGTTTGATTCCAAGTATTTGCTTTTGTATCGGTTTTACATTATGACATATATATACCAAATAATTTTAACTCATTAAAAGCAGATTACTGACGAAAAAAATATCCTTGTGATTTTCGCCATCAAATTCCTAAATCTCATTCCAAACATAATAAAATCCTCTATTTCCAAGTATAAACTACTGAAGAATATAAAATTGTTGCAAGATTGAAATATCAAATTTGAATATTTAGTATATCGTGAACTCGATATATTTGAATATAGCATATTGGTTCAAATTATCATATTTTGAAACCTTGAGACTTTGACTAATTAAGACATTGAATACTATTAACGAATTATTCCTCATAATTTATGAAAATATAAAAAAAAACATAAGATTTATTAGGTCATCAATCAATTTAAACCCAATTTATAACGGTCAGTTTTTACAAGCTAATAATACCTTTGAAATAACCTACAGAAAAATATTTTGAGGACATTTATTTATAACAAATACTAACAAGTTCAAGATTTATTTAATTTGAAAATCCAAGTTCAGTTCACTTCCAAACATGGTGAACTATTTGTTTAACAAATGTGACATCTCTTTCTGTAAATGACTATCTATAAATAGCTTTCTTCGTTCTTCAGTCGGGTCATCATCATTACACATTCACTCTAAACAAATACATAAGTGACGCTGTATATTTTTATATAAAAGAAAACTGAAATTATTCATTTATGTTCAATGATAAAGAAGAAGCAGAAGCATTTTCTACACACTTATGCAACGTATTCAAATCTTAACCATTAGAGATATCTGCTGCAGAGGAAAATAGAATAGTTCAAAACCTGGATGTACCCTTTAGGCCCGCCGCAAATTGATCCCAGCCCACGCACAGCACACGCGAGGGCCAGACCCAGCCCATGTCCACGATTTGTACCCAAATCCCCATTAGTATACAAGATGACAACGAGCCAATAGCTTCTTCTCGATCTGGAGTCTGAATCTGAGGATGACAAAAGATTTATTATGTTGCAACTACCAACAAAAAAAAAGTAAAACAAATGAGTATTTGTGAAAAAGAGTGAGTTACGGAGAGTTCCAGTTATTTGGTGAAATTCCAGAAAATATGTTCAAGGAGGCGTTTCGGTTAAACAGAAGACAGTTTAGTGAGGCTCATGAATTAATCACAAATCATCTTTCAGTTTTGCTCTCATATAAGCTTCATGAGTAGAATCATAGAGTACAGGAAAGGATCTCACAATTTCGATTGATTTTTCCATTTTTGAGTCAAAATAAAAACTGTTTGGTAATGGATGGTTCATTTAAAAGTAGCTACCCACGACACACGAAACTGTGTTGCAAGTACAAATCGGTACCACGCGAACCAGGTTGGGTCGGAGCTGGCCGTGGGATGGGTTCAATATGCGCCACTCCATTTGAAACAACGTTCTACAAAATAATACACGCGTGTGCTGGGTTCAATTTGCGGCGGACCTTAATCTCGATCTTCCTCACTAGACAATAACGGAAATTACGCAAATAATAAAAGGAATCAACGTAATATAGTTTAAAAAATACTAAAAAACACGCTTTTAGAGCACATCAAACTAAAAAGTTGGAAATATCTTCTTTAAATAAGCTTAAAACAATATTGAATAGAAAATACTAGTATTAGTATATTCAATGACTACTTTCTGGTTCGATTTATTGTCCAAAATAAAATTTTTCTTCAAGTTTCAGTCATTAGAATTTAGTCCAGGGAAGATAAGAAACAAATCGGAAAAACTGGTGAGCAGTAGATATCGAGATGCGGTTTTTTGGATTGTCTTCGTAAAGCGGCCGCAAGAAAAGTCTACATATACTGGTTGCACAATTTTTCAAAAATTGCTTTTTCGTGTAATACATACATTTTGCAATTGCATATTCCTCGAAAAATTATCAAAAGATTGGAAACCCGAAAAAACTGCTCAAAAATCGTTTCTCAGAGGGTTTTCGAGCTTGCTGAGGCCAATTCTACCATTGAAATTCACCACAAATCTTCTTCTAGTTTCAGTCATTAGTATTTAGTCCAGGAAAGATAAGAAACAAATCGGAAAAACTGGTGAGCAGTAGATATCGACATGCGGTTTTTTGGATTGTCTTCGTAAAGCGGCCGCAAGAAAAGTCTACATGTACTGGTTGCACAATTTTTCAAAAATTGCTTTTTCGTGTAATACATACATTTTGCAATTGCATATTCCTCGAAAAATTATCAAAAGATTGGAAACCCGAAAAAACTGCTCAAAAATCGTTTCTCAGAGGGTTTTCGAGCTTGCTGAGGCCAATTCTACCATTGAAATTCACCACAAATCTTCTTCTAGTTTCAGTCATTAGTATTTAGTCCAGGAAAGATAAGAAACAAATCGGAAAAACTGGTGAGCAGTAGATATCGAGATGCGGTTTTTTGGATTGTCTTCGTAAAGCGGCCGCAAGAAAAGTCTACATGTACTGGTTGCACAATTTTTCAAACATTGCTTTTTCGTGTAATACATACATTTTGCAATTGCATATTCCTCGAAACATTACCAACTGCTCAAAAATCGTTTCTCGGGGGGTTTTGGGGCATGCTAAAGCCAATTAAGCCATTGAAATTCACCAAGCTGCCCGGGGGAGGTATTAGTTAGCTCTAGTTTTTCTTTATTCCTGTCAATTTTGTTCTAAACGCTCTGGACTAATTGTAAATCTGCAACAGAGAGTGCACAGATGTGAAATTCTTCTCGAATAACATAATAAAATTTAAGGTGTGAAATTCCAAAGAAATACTGATGCAGATAGTATAGTAAATCTCCATCAGAGAGTGGACAGTTGATTGGTTGGTTTAATCCACGTCGAAAGTCATAGAAAATCAATGCACGAAAATATTCACGATTTAATTCCAAGATGAAAGTATCTGCAAATAACTCAAATAGCACTAGTATGATAACACGTTCCGACTGCGTTCACCATTAATGTCCAACTTTATGATAGCAATTACAGTTTTAAAATATCTATAGACTAAATTTCTTCTTCTAAATCTTTTAGAGGTGGACCAAATGAAAGTGGAAGGGGCTTGTATTAAATTTGATCATGATACAACATTTTTCCATTTTTCACAGCAAATTCCTCGAACTGTTCATTCCATTGATATCTTCTGTATCAAACATTCTATTCATAAAACTAAAAGAATTAAGATGATTATTCATACATTTCAGTCCTTTGTTTTCTATATCAGACACCAAAGAAGATATAGTTGTAGACAAAAAAGCGGTAAAAATAAGAAACTACCCAGAAGAAAAATGATTATAGAGAAGAATATACGTATCAAAATTATACATAATTATAACATATTCGTTATTTGTAGCAACAATAATGTATTCAAACATTAACTTAATTATTACCCATGTTGTTTTATATATTATAATTTGCATTTCTACTAATAGATTTCTGTAAAATTCAAGGTTGAAAAAATTGATTATATTTTTTAAAGAAATTCTATACATCTGATCAAAAATGTATTAATAGCTTAATCCATTTTTTGCAGCATACGTAGGTAGCACTTGGTCTACTTATTAATGACGTCTGTATAATTTTTTTCTCAATAACCACTAATTTATTATTTTGCAGAAGGAGTGTTCTAAAATTTGCCAAATTAGGAATATAGTCACACAAAAGTTCTAGATATTGTGGTTGATATATTCGTTAAAAGACTTCACACTTGTCATAATTGTCAAATTAACTAGATCAAAATATTCCAATAGTATATGAAACTTGATCGCTCTTTTGAGCTTTGCAGGTCCTTTTTTTACCCTTTCAGTTTATTTCGGCTTATTCATAACTTCAAGTCATCCCAAATCCATCCCAATTCTTCTTACTCCCCTTCGTTATCTGTTAATAGTATTTCGTAATTCGAAATCTATAATTGTGTATTAGGTTCATCATTCTTGCTATTTTTCCATTCCTCTACTTCACTTTAGGCTTACACTGTTTATATTTTTCTGCATTTTCATTCATTATTTTGTGTTTTATTTTATTTTCAACAGCATTCTGTGTTCTGCAAGACTGAAATTTATGAATTTTACTCTAAATTGATTAACCACCCACCGTATTCTCCAGATCTTGCCCCTAATGACTTTTTCCTGTTTCTTTACTATAGTTTTACTTGCAGGACAGAGATTTTTATCAGACTAGGATGTTATAGCATACGTGAACGCCTATTTTGAAGATAAAGACGACAACTAACAACAGGAATGGTTCAAAAAGTTTACAATAGTTGAAATATAAATATGATTATTAAAAAAAATGTTTTGTTTCTTTATTAGGACGATAAAATTTTGAATAATTCTCGTTTTATAGCATCACATTCAATTGACACTATGTCACGAAGTATAGATACAAGGATTACGAATGGTATAGAATGCTCCACATTATTCATGGCCATAAAGTAGACCCAGATTATAGTTTTCTTATCTGCCAATAGCTGTGCAAGTATAATTTGGACCGGCTAAGTTGCTTTGTCAAAATAAATACTATATTAGTCACGAAGTGAAAAATTTCATGAGTGCGTAATGCTTATAACTCGTGTAACGTACTATACTTTTTCTACGCCCATTCATAGCATGCTACTTAAGAAAACGTGTCCTATTTTTAAAGAATTTGCATAATGTGCTGCCTACTTTTAGGGGCATGACTCTTTCTTTTTTAATTGACTAAATTTTTGTAAATAGACCAAATAAAGTCTTACGTAAATAAAAGTCTGATTGTAATTTAATTAAACCAAGAAGTTTAAGTTTTCTTCTCAAAACGCACGTGTATGTTATGAGATCTCATTACGTGCATGTTATTGTCAAATGTCATTTACAAGGAATATTGACAGTGCGATTTTTGACGTTTCCAGACATGGGCGTAGAATAAATGAATTAAATTGAAATATTAATTTATATTTTTAAAATTATTTTATTTGGAAAATAGTAACGTGTTGTGCCGTTTATGGTTGCCTTATTTTATTATTATTGATTAATACATTCGGGTGGTTTTTAAATAATATTTGAAAAATTCGAGGGTGAGTATATGACATGAAAATAATGCTGTGACATCAGTGACACCAGTAAACACAACGAAATAATCGAGAGAATAAACTTCCATTGTGATGGTATTAGGCAGAATTTTGGAATAATTTTCCAAGTCCAAAGAAATATCCTCCGTAGACTCCGGAAGTGCCATGCACTTCTACAAACTGCACTATTTGCAAAAAATTTATTTTCCTTTATGGTTTTTGTTTTGAAAGTTCGTTTTCCAGAAAAAAAAGAATGGGGTACAAAAAGGACTCAGTTCGCGTCTGGTACCCTGTTTAAACCAAACGCCCTTACATTTTACTCGTCTATTTACGTTTTATAATTTAATATTCAGTTGTAGCTAGTTAACGAGGTGTAATTATGATTTTTTTCCAAGCTTCAAGTTGGACTGCAATTAACTGCTTCTGTTTAAATAATGGCTTATAATGCCGTCCAATTACATATTTTTAAAAGTATTTATAAAAGTAATAAATTTATAAAATGAGGTATCTACGCCTATGGGAGATCAAACAAAATTGTCGGAAACGGTTTTTATATAAGTTTTTATAATCTGTAATTGATATTGGGAGAACTATAGGAGAAATATGAATCAAAACATAAAAATCAATTATCAAAAATTATTTTTTGCATCGGCCGGGAATCGAACCCGGGCCGCCCGCGTGGCAGGCGAGCATTCTACCACTGAACCACCGATGCTACATAAACTCTCGATGTATAATTTTAATTTAGGGATAAGTAAGTATATACAATTGAATAAATTATTTTAGGTGGAACCCTCTTGATTACCTTGATCAACCAAACGTTCTTGATAATGATCTGTAGGGTTCCATTCGTTATGATAAATGTAATTAGACTAGTGACCCAGTTTACCTTTTTGGTACTGTAATTTACTAAGAACTTGATCATTTAGTTCGCTTAAGTACAAAAGAAAAAAATCCATGTCCTTAAATCGGGTAGGTCAGATAATATTCTTGAGCCATCGAAACCGACGAGACGAAACTAGTATACCGGTATATTTAAATTGAGATTCATATAGTATTCCCAATATGCAAATAATTCGACACGTATTCCACGTATTATCACTGTGTTTACTTGTTTTATACATATATATATTCATACTAATACTCATATTAATATTCATAGTATATACTGGACATATGACATATTATTTCAGGTATATTTCCATCATGCATGAACTGCTGCCGCAGAGGTTTCAGCGCTTATTGGTATCATAGAGTGTTTATGTACTGCCTCAATTGGGACCCATCCTATTGAATCTCCCAACTTTGGGTCTAACTCATGAGGATATAGGCTCAACGAATTACAAGCTGAAGTAACTAACCATACGAAAACCTGATGGATACTGACCAAATGACGCCTAAAACCAACGGCGTCCGACACACTTCATTTAGGAAGACATTATTTATCACTGATCATTGGGTTCATTAATGGCAACCGATTTACTTCGAAACATTTCACCCAAACCCAGAAATTTTTCTTAATAGATCACATGGTTGAACTACTGTGCGTCCAGTTTCGAATTTTGGCCCTGATACAAACAGATACACACCAAAATATAAAAAGGGAACTGCGCAAAGATTGTTCATTGGATACTAGACTCGGTGGAGTGTGATTATGAAAAAGTAACTTATACACTTCAGTGGACTATAACACTCTACACGCTGACCATTTGTGATAAACTGAACCTTTTATTTGAAACGCTGTTACCGCTTCTACTGAAAATATTCATCATATTCTAACACACTCTGCAATGGTTAAGCCTCTTCTTTCATCATGCATGAACTGCTGCCGCAGAGGGTTCAGCGCTTGTTGGTATCATAGAGTGTTTACGTACAGCCTCAACTGGGACCCATCCCATTGAATCTCCCAACTTTAGGCTCAACGAATTACAAGCTGAAGCAACTAACCATACGAAAACCTGATGGATACTAACCAAATGACACCTAAAACCCAGAAATTTTTCTTAGAAGTTCACATGGTTGAACTTCTGTGCGTCCAGTTTAAATTTGTTTTTACAATGTATTTTTCCAATACATTGTTTGTAATTATATTATTGCAATTTAAATAATTTTTCCGTAGACCTTACGTTGACATATATTAATGAATTTCTTGATTTGAGACGATTTATAATATTAGTTGTTCCATTTCATTACTGTCGATATCGAAATGTAATGAATATACATTGTGAATGATGATTTAAGAGGCCACGTTGCGGCCATGGCGAAAAAGTTGTAAGGTTCAAGTTTATTTGTTTGTTGTCACCTTGTCGAATTCAAATAAATGTTGCAGTAACGGTTATCCATCGCATTATTCAACAAAATTTACCGAAATTCAATTGTTTGTTTTTTTTTTTCGTCGTTTTCGATGGAGACGTGACACCCAGAACATGTCTCAATTAACTGTATATAATTAACCG
The DNA here is from genome assembly GCF_026250575.1 of Diorhabda carinulata. Lineage (NCBI taxonomy): Eukaryota > Metazoa > Arthropoda > Insecta > Coleoptera > Chrysomelidae > Diorhabda > Diorhabda carinulata. The sequence continues at coordinate 26,959,647 of NC_079465.1, read as the reverse complement.
TCAAAATAATTATTCTGTTTTTTGGAAATATTATTCGTGATTCATTCGATTCTGCTTAAACAGCGCGCTCAGAAATTCAACAAGGTTCTGGTCCAAAAAAGGACATGGAGCGCTAAGCAAAATTTCTTGCCGTGGACTTCGACAGACCTACTGCTGTGTCTATTTTCATATGAAAAATAATAAATATTTTCAATGTAGTTCTGTACACATTTAAAACGTAAATTTTCCTAGACCAGATTTGAACCCAGGAAGCGCAGTTGGACGGCACGGAGAAACTACACTGAACCATCAGTGTCTTGGAAAGTGCGTGTCTGATCTGACATTTGTACTATCAAAAATATGAGACAGATCACTTTTTCTCCGTAGTTTTTCTTTTATTAGTGTTGATTGTTAAGATATTGGAGAAATTAAAATGATGGAGTGTCTTTCTCAAATTGGAAATTTCGTGTTAACTAGAAGAGAAGGATTTGATTAAAGTTTTGGGCACTTGTGACAAAAGAAACAAGGAATTCGTTGAAAATAACGCTAAAGCAAAAACAGTAATCATCCTGTATGTGACAGACAAACATATAAAAATGTGCAAAAGCAATTGATGATATACAAGGAATGACTATGGACTTTGTGAAATCTCATCTCTTAGACGTAGAGCTAAAATGGAAGAACAGAAATAAGGAAAAGTGGAATTTGTAAGAAAGCAGAAACTGTATCAGAGAGAGGACAAGTGAGACGTCATGCCAACAACTCTAAGCTTACCAAGAAGAAATGTTTGTAGCCTTCAACAAAGATGACACTATGTGTTTAAATATGCCTGCAGAAATTGATTTTGTGGTAAATTCTGATGCTTTCCATAACTTCATATAGGACACATCACGTACAGTAACATGAATTTACCTAAAAGTGATAAAATATGTGACACATGTTTCTTTTCAAACAAATTATGAGAACACAATCTACAAATATCAAAGAACAGTGCTGGAAGTCTTCTTTGGTGAGGTCCTTTAGGATCTCTGCCGTTTTTTGCTTTACCGCTTCCAAAGCACATCTTTTTCTAATCTTTCTTACCTTTCAAGGAAATCTAAGCAGACCCATTAGCGCAAGAGCTTTTGGTCAGGAGTCAGATTTTTTGGCACAGACTTTTGTCATGTGTAATTTTTTCTAACCGTTTCTTTATCAGCGTTTACAGCTTCGGCAATCATCCGGATGCTCATTCGATGAATTGCACACACAATTTGATTGATTTTGGTCACTGTTTCCGGAGATGAACCAGTCACAGGGCGACCTGGGCGCTGGTCAACTTCAGTGCTCTCTCGGCCCTCACTAAAGCCGTTACACCACGCAAAAACACGCGCACGAGATAGATAATTGTCTCCATTAGCCTATTGCAACAATTTATAGCTCTCAGTTGGAGTTTTTTTCAACTTAACGAGAAATTTGAGATTGATACGTTGATCCACGAGAACAAAACATGTTCGTTTCAAACCTCTACTGCACAAATACTAGAATAGTGTCAGAAACGTGTTTTGGAACGTGCATAGATAAGATATCTAGATACCCAACGCACTACCCAAATTTATTTATTGGTTGATACATATCAAGAATCAGAAAATCTTATAAGAGAAATAGAAATTGAACAAGAAGGTATAAAAACTGAATATACAATCCCATATAGTTCACAGATGGATGTTAAAAGTGGACAGGACAATATTTGACAAAATTCGAACAATATTTAACGCTCTTATGGCAGCAACATACTTGATAAACATGTCCCTCCAAAAGAAGGAAGAAATCATGAAGAACGCCACTATTACCATGAAGAGCGAAGTAAAAATGAAAAAAATAATATAGAATGTAAAGAAGAAAAGGAAAATGAAAACCTGCAAAGCGAAGATAATAATCATACAAGAGAACACAAAATATATCAAAGTATCTGATTGATTATGAGCTCTCATTATTTGATAAGTGAAGAAGATACTAAAAATTATAAAGAAGCGATGAACAATCGTTGGAAGGAAGCATCAAAACATAAATAGAAGCTTTGAAGTAAATGGACTTATGGACTGAGGCAGATTTGAATGCGATTGAAACAAAATGGGTGTTTAAAACTAAAGAGAAAGACTATAAAAAGGCGTGGCTTGTAGTAAAAGGTTTTTAATTGAAGGAAGAAATTTCTTCAGATGCCGACTGGGCTGGGTACAATAGAGACAGGAAAAGTGCTTCAGGCTCCGTTACATTATGCAATAGCTGTGTAGTTGCTTGGTTTTCGAGGGAGCAAGCATGTGTAGCACTTGACAACGGTTGAGGCAGAACATGTTGCAGCAACTGCAAGTGTTTGTTGTACATCAAAGGACTGGACAGTGACTTAAACGGTAATAGCGAAGCATTTAAGCAATAAACTAGCTTTTACCCGCGGCTTCGCTCGCATCGAATCCATTAAATAATTATCAGAAATCATTAGAATAGAAAAGAACGAACTCTGTAGCTATATTAGAACCTGAGATATAGATCTTTGAATGTAGAAAAATTGCCAAAAACCTACAAAAATCCATAACTCCACATTGAATGTCCGCGTCTAGCTCTTCTCCAACTCAACCGATTTATGTGTTCAAAAACTCAAAAGAAAGAAGGTGTTTCAGCGAGTGTTCTTAAACCAAAACGAAGTCTCTATCTTGAGAATGGTGAAAATTAGATGAAATCCGATGGTTGATGGCTGATCTGTGCATCAATACCTTTCATTGAAAAAAAAATTAAGCAAATCGGTTGGGTAGAACGCCTGAACGGGCTCGGAATGGAAATCATCAATCAGCAGATCTGTTTACAAAGGCATTGTCATGTGAAAAACTTTGTCAAAAGAAAATTAATATGAATATCATTCAAATTAGATCGTACAGTAAGTTAATGGTATTGAATGATTCTATTTCATTACAAATCTTCAATGCCTTCAATCGAGAGGGGTTGTTATGAAACTTTATCTTAATCTGATATTTGTACTGTCAAAAATAGGTTTCAGATCACTTTTCCTCCGTTGTTTTTGGTGAAACAAAGTCAAGCTAGCGACTTTCCTTTAATGCTCTAAGCAGTCCAAAGTTTCTGGTCATCTAAAGATCGCCTGAAAGTCGAATTGCAGGTAACGATGGAGTTGGCCACAACCAGAACCATAGCACTGTTTGGCGACAACGAAAATGACTTTCCTCTAACACCACCAGAAATTAAAGAAGTTGATGAAGTTGCCTCTTCAAATTTATTGCCGAGATCCTCAAGAAAAGTAAATAATAAGACCTATGAAACTTATTTGAACTGTCTAATAGAATTATTAATAACTATTAAGAGATATCATACGATTATCGTAACCAATTTACTACTTAACTTGATCATGATTCAGAAAAAACTGCAGAATCTTCAATCTCCGCTTTTTTACTATTTTTGGACTTATGCAAAAAATTCTGGAGTGAGTAGATGACGTGAAAATGATACAGTGATAAAAGAAATTTTCTTATCCGACCCCTCGTTTCTTAATTTATTTATGTCCATTTAGTGTGTTTGACGGAATAAATAATTCTACACTACTACCTGAAACCATGAATTTTATCGAGTACTTTAGTCCTTTTTTCGCAACTTTAAATGTCTATGAATCAGAAACGAGGGGTCGTATGAGAAAATGTTTTCTATGTCACAGCATTATTTCCACGTCGTCTACTCACTCCCAAATCTTTTGCAACAAGTACCGAAACACCCTGTAGATAATTGTTTTGATTCATAAAAGGTTTAGGGCTAGAGTAAAGGTACAGTTCATCCAATATCAATTGCAGATTATAAAAACTCATATAAAAACCCTTGCCGACAATTAAAGTATTTTTAAAAATACTTTAATAATATAGTAACAACTATAATAATGACTATAACTATAATAATCTGGCAGGAATATTTCGAAGAAGTTGTGTACATACGCCTTCCGATAGCTTCGGCCAATAGAAATGCCTTTATGTTAACGATTCGATGTTTTCGTTTCTTAATTTGGTATGAGTGCCGTGCATATTTATGAAATATTGATTGCTCCTCGTATAACTGCCGTCTGCAATTGATATTGGAAGAACTATATGAGCTTAGCCCTAGTATTTCATGATATATACTAAGCGGTAACATCAAAAAAATGTCATCAGAAATAAAAACATATTATTTCGAAAATATGACGCGGAAATATATTTCATTGATTACAGTGAACTATACAATACGCCTTTTCCTTGTTCATCCACTAAAATTGATTTAATTTGCGTCTGTTACTTCCAAGAACAAAACGTGTTATTATGTTCAATTAAGAAAACACTACATCAAATTACTCATTAAGTAGCTGAGCAATTTCTTTTATTCAACACATAATTAAAATTTTTACAACTGATGTTCAATTTTCTATGTTTCGAGATTTAATATCTATAAAAAATAGACAGTTATCATCATGTCAATTACGTGAAAAGGTTTTAAAATGTCTCCATAAAATCATTATAATCTCCTATATGGATGGTATCTTCACAAAATAAAAATTAAGTCATGAACATTTTAAAATTGCGATTTTAATTGTAGGTATACCATTCAGCTTAAAGCACAAATAAAATACCCAGAAACTAGGACGAAAATCAATTCAAACCACTACATAAAAAATATTTTTGATTGAATTACATATTACATTCATCGATTTGAAATCTGCATTCAACTGAGTGAATAGAAAAATAGTTAACAATTAGGTTAGGTTAGGTTAGGTTAGGTTAGGTTAGGACTAAATGACAAGACAAGACAAGATGACAGTTAAAATGTTTGAGGAAAAGCTCAAATGAATTTGGATGGTGTATGGAATGGAGATAGGTGTTAGTCTTAGTCCTCTTCTATTTAGATTTGCGATAAATTAGGAGAGAAGATTTAGATACATTTAAAAAAAAATAGAAGAAAAAGTAGACTCGTGAATAGAAACAATCGAGGAGCCGAGGATGGAAATGAATATCAATAAATGCAAAAGGATGGTAGTAAATAAAAAATGAACATGGGGAAAATTTAATAACGAAAAGACAAAAATGGATAGAGTGACCACATTTGAATACCTGGGAGTCAATCACTTTAACAGAAGACGGAAAAATGAAGATAAATATGAAAACAGAGTAAGAAGAGCTTATTTATATGCTCAATAAAAAAAGGGACGGAAAAAAAAGAAATAAGTAAAGAAGAAAAGGAAGACCCAGGAAAACTTGGCTACGAGACTTTTTTTGAACAAAATCGATTTGTATAAAGATTTGGAAGTAATCTTGTTTCACCATCTTCATCGATAGATATATATGTTCTATAATAAAAATAACTGAAGCAAAGAGAAATGAGTAAAGAAGAAAAAGAAGACCCAGAACTAGAACTTGAACAAGAAGCCAAGGAAAAAGAAACAAAAGAAGAAACAATACGGCAAATGTACGAGGTACCAAAGGATCGGAAAGAGTGCAAAAAAGGATTCTAAAGATGAAAAAGAAAATTATAGTTAACGAGTTAGCTGTATCAAGATCAAAATGTCATTCATAGTCTCTTCGCCAATGGTAAAAATAGGGTACTACCTCCAAATTCTTTTTGAACAACATTGATTTGTATGAAAATTTGGAATCAAACTTGTTTTAACATCTCCATCAATAGATATATATTATCTGCTTGATAAGAAAAGTGACAGAAGCAAAAAGAAATAAGAAAAGAAAAAGGGGAGAACCAGGAAAAGTTGGCTACAACAAGAAATAAAGGAATGAGAAACAAAAGGGAAAACAATACAGCGAATGAATGAAAGGATCGGAAATAGCACGATGGAGAGCTGTATCAAAATTAAAAGGTCATCAATAATTTTCAGCCTCGATACTTTTTAGAACAGCATCGATTTGTTTGAAAATTTGGAATTAAGCTTGTTTTACCATCTTCATCAATAGATATCTGTGCACGATGTCTGCTTCCTGATCTTGAGGGCTAGGTTAGGTTAGGTTAATTAGAAATGACCATTATGAGCTAAATACTGCTCTAATGCATAGGAATATCCTCCAACCAACCTGCTATACAAATACATCATTTATCACAATATATATAGACAAACGTCCACATGCCTTTTATGCAACAAAGTTTTGAGCAATGACTCTATGAAACCATCAAAGCTGGAAGATCATCTAAGAAGGTGTCATCCTGATAAAATAGGTAAAGATTCGAAATATTTCCAAGCATTGAAGGAAAAATTTGAAAGGAGACCCACAGTGCACAGTAAGTTTGCTTATATCAAAATCTGGAAAACCGCATACCATTGGCGAACAGTTAATTTTACCTGCTGTGGAAGAGGTGCTGTTCTGCTCAATCTTCATTGGACTTACTCAAAATAATTCCTTTGGGAAGCAGCACTGAACAAAGACATATTGATGAATTGAGTTCTGATGTTGAAAGTTTCTTCTGTGATTATCCGCAAACAACTCATTTATCTATTCAACTAGACGATTCAACTTCTCATACGTATTATCCAAGTTTGCTTATTTGATTTTGATATCCACTCACAGCACAATCAATTAAAATTCAATCGAAAATCTGTTGAAACTCAGCCATTACGCATATTTCCATAGATAGATCTAATTGATGGTAATGTAACACCGGATCCTGAAAAAGTGATCTATGAAACAAAATAGTTTGGGAACAAATGCTTTAGAATCCTCTCTCAAATTTTTGCAAACTGACTCAATTTTCCGTGAGCTGCTTTAACCAAAACTTTTCTCTTCTTCTTTGGTGTTTTTTTTTGCTTTCCTGCCTGATCCTACCTTTCTTTTATTCGATATACCTGTTCAACACGTCGACGGATATCGTAAATTGTTTGGTATTTCCATTCTTACAAATTGATTAACAATAAGTGATTTCTTCTTCTTTTAGATCTTCCATCTTTAATTATATCTACGCATTATGAAGTTTTTGGCTGCTAGTATAAAACACCGTTAGGAAAAACCATTATCAAAACTTATAAAAAATAATTATACCTCCAGGCATATTTCCAAAATATCCGTTGTTTACGTTTACACGTCCCATTCAATCAATTGGTTAATTTATTAGTTTTCAAAATAAACAATATAGTAGCCAATCCAATTAAAAAAATGTTTGAAACCGTGAATTATAACAGTGATTCGTTAAAAGTTACCAAATAGTATTAAGATATTATTTCATTATTCTTGGAATTATAATCAGAAAGAAGTAATGTTTTTAACACTTTTTTTTATATGTTTACTTTTCGATTAACTATAAAATCGACGCGTGGTGTTCCTGGCAAAATTATTAGCTTGTAGTACAAACAAACAACATAAAAAAATCCGAATATTGACCGGAAAATAATACGAAAGCGTTAAATAATATAATTTAGTTACAATAATTCCAATCGAATGGGAAATCCACAAGGTTATTTCCATTTAATATGAAAATTATATGCATCATAGTGTGTTAATGAATATTGTTATTACATCACTCAATTTGTCTGACTGACACAAAAATGGCGCTGTCATTGTCAAATTTATATGACTTTTAGGAGGTACCAACTTACAAAACATTTTATATAAAATTTCATGATATTTCGATGAGTCAGAAAAATATGGCTGCCATCTAAGTGTAGCTACTTTTGTTATTTTCAAAACAATGGATTTAGAACAATTTAGTATGTAAATTTATTAGCACAAGCTCAGCAATGACTTCAAAAGTGTTATCCAGACTCTGCTCTATCCAAAAAAAATTTTTTTATTGGTTTAATGAATTTAAACATGGTAATACAGACACCAATGATGGCGAACATTTTGCTCGTCCAATTGAGGTGCTTATTCTAGAAAACATCAAAAAATATCGTATTAGATATTTTTCGCAAATATCGATATTAGAACGCAGTGTGTTTGCAATTATTCATAAACATTAGACCATGGCACTAACTTTATTCCGGAATCAAAACGATTATCATCTGAGTGGACTGCAGCAGGTGAATCACTTCCAAAACGTTCGAAGGCTTGACAATTTGCTGGGAATGTTATGGCCTCAGTATTTTGGGATGCGCATGGAATATTGTTCATCGACTATCTTCAAAAGGAAGAGACAATCAATAGCGAATACAACATGGAGTTGTTGGATATCCTGAATGCAAGAATCAAGCAAAAACGGCCAGAAAAACGGCAGTTTCACCTAGATGATGCATTGATTCATAAGACGATGGTTAAATTGAACGAAGCTTCCTCATCAACCGTAAAGTCCAGATCTGGCGCCCAGTGACTACTGACTATTCGTTGATCTCAAAAAAATGCTCACCAGTAAGAAATTCAGCTGAAAAGAAGAAGCAGTTGCTGAAACTGGAGCCTATTTTGAGGCAAAAGACAAATCCTTCTACAAACATGGCATCGAGAAGATAGAAAAGCGTTGGAATGATTGTATTGCTCATGGAAGAGATTACATTGACCGATAAAATCGATTTTTGGCAAAAAAATGTTTTTCTTGGTTAGTCACACGACTTATTAAGTGATTATTATTTGGAATCTACTTTAAAAGATTGATTCCATGTGTTTTCTATCTTTATCACTTTTTTCGTTTGTTTGTTGCTGAATCTCGCGACAGAATTTGGAGTTCAATAAACTTAATCTCGTTTAATCATTTTCGAACTTGAAATACTGAAAATAACAGTTGAAACAGGTGTTTATATATTTGGTGACATACTCATCTGAGAATCTCTGAATTTCTGGCATAACATTAAGTTTAGGAAACAGAAAAAAGTGGTTGGGTGACAGTCGATGGATAAAGTCCCATGACCAAAAAAACAGTCGCTTGTACTTTTCTGGCCGTAGAGGCGGGCATTACCCGAAGCGCCTTCTGCAATTCACCGTATTTTTGTTTTATGAGTGTAGTGGTAAATCCAGGTTCCATCAACAGGTATAAATCGAGTTTAAACCGCGACAATTAGGCCTGAAAAAGATTCACTCGAACGCGCTGTGTTTCCCAATCTTTTTTGTGCCATACCCGACCCAAGCTCGTCTAAAATTATTAAGGCTCCCCTATGTAACATAATTTTTAATATTAAAAAATTTAATTGTTCAGTTAAGAAATTTGAATGGTCGGTTTCAGGAAGAAATTATTAACGAAACACAGTAAATAAACGTCAAGATATAAGGATTTAAATCTTCACTTTTTTATGCTTCATGTTTGTCTATTTTGAGACGCAATGTAAAAAAGAAGAGAAGGAGGCTGGTTTTTTTCTGTTGTTTTTTTCCATGATTGATGAGAATTACTATTTCTCATTATAACCTGGTAATAATAAATAAAGACATAAAACTACAATAACTGTCGTTGTTAATAACATAACAGTGAAGTTTCATAACATATAATGAAAAACCATTTTAACTAAAAGCAGAATATTCCTTTACATCTATAATTTAAAAAAAAATTATTAATTTTTGAAAAAACCTAAACCAATACGTGGTGGCGCTCCGAAAGGGGGGACGGCCGGAGCCAGACCCCTAGAGCCAAAAAATATAATAATGTTCTATAAAATAAACAAATAATTTATATCTTGCAAGATATAATTGGAATCTGAGTGTAATTTCAAATGCTTTCTTATAAAAAAAAGATCCCTCACGACACTACAGACCCCCGGAGGACTTTTGAAACTGATCTTTGCTTAGAGCGCCACTCAAGTGCTTCCGTGATTACCCTGCGAGCTTTTTTTTCTGGGCATTAGCGAACCTCGGGTTCTTTATGAGTTGCCTCAGTTCATTTTCTTCAATCATTGAGGATCTTTGATTCAGATGCAGATAACTGCGTCCGGGTATCTACGCGGAGCCTACCGCCTGCCACAGGCAGTTTAACTCGATGTATAATTGTCCATGCACGAAACAGGGAAACTCCAAGTTCATTCCGCAAATTTCCAGCGACTTGCCTTGCGATTTATTTATGGTCATGGCAAAGGCCAGACGTACCGGAAATTTTGAACGTTTAAAATCGAATGGTAAATCCGATGGAATCACCGATATACGCGGGATCAAAACATCCTCTACTTGGTATTTGTATTGTATGATGACAACTGATCCTACTTTTAACTGCAAATTGTGAGGTGGTAATCCAGGCAATTTCAGTGAATTTAAAAACTCCGTGAGATAGTTCACTAAGTCATTCAGGTTCATAACGGTATCGACTGGTTTGAAGGAAACCAACTTCCTCGGAAGAAAACTCTAAATGGTCGCATTGAGATCCTCGACATCTTTATTTTTCGCCACCAATATTGCTCGTTCGCCCAGCCAGTTATGATTAATGAACTATTGCGTTATATCTGGGAAAACGCGCTGAATAATTTTCTCTTTTAAGTCTGTGATGTCACAGAAATCTGTGGGTAATGGAATGAATCTGATCGAGGTGTCCGCTGCGAGTTTATTATTTCCAATTTCTAACAACTGCTTCGCGATCTCATTTGCAAAAATACTCACATGTTGGCAGTGAAGCGTCACTATCACAAAGGATCATCGATGTGAAGAAAGTTATCGCGCACGTAGCGATAATCTTCACAAAGATAGAAGGATGCACTCTTTGTCTGATGTATCCATCGACAAAAAGGATGGTTGTCGAATGTCAAATATTATGGTTGCGTTCAGAAATTCAATTTGTGACAAAACATCAGACAAAATTGTTTTTTTTTATATTCAATTCCAAGCATTTCATATTCATTTACCTCATAAACCTTCTCAGGACTTCCACAAATCTGTATAGCCGTTCTCGAGCTTTAGCGAAGCTAACGAACAGCTATTCATTTATATATATAATTTTAAAATTTGTTACTAGAATACGATTAAAAACCATCGAAAATCTTGATTAATTATTGTAAGTAGAGATTTTATTATTTATTAAATTGTAGTTGACCATAATTCCAGTCCCAAACGATGTATACATAAGTATTCGGAAACTCGGAAAATATATTAAAGTTAGTCCACTTTGGTGTTTCATTGCCACGTTCCCAATAAGAAATCGCTCTTATATATATACATACATATATATATTTATATATAGATCATATGTTGTTGATAAAATGATAAAATAACAAATTAAGGGCATTTCTTATGTTTGTAGTTGAAATTTGAAGAATCTAGGGTATTTTTCAAGTAAATAAGATACTCGTTTTAAATTGCATAAATTATCACCACCCAATAGTGATAAGTTAACTTACGATGTTTTTTACGACATATATCATTACTAACCTAGGGTGTTAAGTTGATTTAAAATCCGTCGTCACGGGCAATCGCTATTTTTTTGTTGGTTGTTAGTTTTGACCTTGAAAATAGTGTCAAAATGCGTTGTTCACAACTTAAGGAGGAGATAAATTTTATTTTTATGTTTGTTGAATCAACAATTTCATTGAAACTACAATTAGACGTCACTAATACGTCAAACTATAAAATAAAACAAACTATTCAATTTCGACATTTACATACTCGTATAGACCAGGGTAGAAGCCTTCTAAAATGATTAAAGGTAAAAAAAAAATAATAGTAGGATGAAACGCATTGGAAAATGAGAAAAATATGATAAAACCGAGAGAAAAAAGTCGAGAAATGGAAGAGGGTGAGTTTTTAAGGGTAAAAAACCATTTATCTCGATTTCTGGCAAAATTACAAGTTCTATGAAAAAAAGTTGAATAGTAAAATTGTAGATAATAAAAAGATCTACAACTTTTGTACTCACACTTTTTTCACATAACCTCAAAACTCATATGAAACATTTAAATAACCAAGTTTATTTTGTTTTATTTTTATCTTTCACAAAAAACTTTTTTTTTCACAAAATTTGGTGAGAATTCCCTTTTTTTATGTTCTAAACACACTGTAATTTATTCGATTTATTTTTTCATCTTAAAATCGACAAGTACCCTAACATGGAAACTCATATTTTTCGTGATTTTAAAGTTCAAAATTTTGAAAAAAATAGTAAGAGATTGTACATGATTATTAAATATAATTTTCCGATGCGAGTTTTTTTTGCCATTTCTCACAAAATATACCATGGTGATGGTAATACTTTTCACACCATCCATAAGAAGAGATTTCGGCGAACTAAAACTCAACGACTTTTAAAAAAGGCTAATATTTTGACGGGAGAATTTTCTATTGAAAATTAGGGTACTTTTCCGATATAAAGTCAAAATAAAATGAAAAACTTAATATTTCAAATGAAATAAAAAACAATTAGTTTGAGACATAAAAAGGTTAATAAATAAACTTGATTTTTTTGGATTTTCTAAATAAATTTTGAGGTTATGTGAAAAAAGTATGAATATAAAAGTAATAGAACTTTTCTTTACCTATAACTTCGTCATTTAACTTTTCTTCTTAGTACTTTGTTGTCGGAAAGTGATATAAACCATTTCTTACCCTTGAACACTAACACCCTTCGCCCGTAAATTATTTTTCCTTTCATTTTTATCGTATTTTTTTCCTTTTCCAATGGGTTTCACCCAACTATTATTTTTTTGGTTTCAGAAATTATCGACCCTGGTCTAATAGAAAAAGTGTGTTTCGACGAATAATTATAGATTCAAAAAAAAAACAATGTATACAAGTTTTGCACTTTATCAAATTGTTGTTTACGAAGGTACACCAATCTAAGAAGAATTAGCAATGGTAATGGTAATTGTTTTAATATTCAAAACGTCGGCGTCGTGGTCTTTCTTAAGCATACCATTCAACTAAATCAACGTATGACGGAAAACTTAACTTTAAATGCCTTCAAAATGATTTCAACTGTATTATAAGAATTGTCGGTGTTCATATGTCAAAACTCATATGCCTAAACTTGTCGTAACTTCTTAAGACATGTTGAATCTATGAAATTTGCAATTGCTTCACTGTTTTTTTAATCTTCTTCTTCTCTTCTTCTTACGTTAGGACTAGGTCCTGTATTTTCATCAAGGGTTTGTCAGGAGTAGTTGGTATGCTGAGGACTAGCTTTCATACCACCTTATAGGTGATCGTCCAGGAGGTCGAGTTGTGTCTGGTTTCTTTTCCTTTGCAATTTTTTCTAACCGTTCATTTGTCTTTTTAATAATTTCAATCATCATCTATCAGCCATCTTCCATCCACTGCTGGATATAGGCCTCCTCTAGTTTAAACCATCTATCTCTATCTTGAGCTGTATGTATCCAATTTCCTACAATTTTCTTTACATCGTCATTCCATCTTGTTGGCGGCCTGCCTCTACTTCTCTTATCCATTCTTGGCCTCCACTCCAATATAATTTCAATAATCCACGTTTATTTCCTATAATTAAGCTCTTAGTAACAAAATTAATAACTCAAAATAAAAGGTATCGTCGGTGCTCCACTGAGCTCATTTGATCTTGAACTACTTGAATAAATATTTCACTTATTTGTCTAAAAATTCTACCTCGTAATTGTCCTTCATTTTTGGCGTGCCATCATCCCCCATCTTAAACTATACCAGTGTCGGTAAACTTATTAGACAAAGAGCCAAAATATGAACATTACAATTTCAAAGAAGTGAAAGCCAAATTTGTGTTTATATCTCCTTGTTAAGTTTGGATCTTGTTTTTAATGGCATGATTGCAAGTCCTCATCAGTAAGACCTTCTCAGTCTTCACTAAATAGAGTTAATGCTTTAAAAAGATTGTTTGCATATATTTAGAGCCGAAAAGGGAAAGAACACTCTTCCTTCTCCAGGTCATTCGGAGCAAACCATTTGTGTTGCGAATCAACTCAACGCAAAGCATTTGTATTTAAAGTAAAGTAATGTAATTCAAAGCTACCGATGTCAATTTCAAAAGGAGGAAATTTCAACTCGGTTCTTGTAGAATTCAGAGGATTTTTGACAAATTGTAAAGTTGCTCGGCTGTTTTCATATTCCTGAAACCTGCTGAGTAATGTTGCCATCATATTCAAAATTATTGTTTTAAAATGATGTTTATCAAAAGAGAATTATTTTCTTGGGGATGCTTCAGCAGGATTGGAAAGTGATACTATCCTGAGCAGAAATCCTTTCTCTACCTCTCTTTTAACTTGAAGAAAAAATCACCCAATACTGACGGATATGGTGTAAATTAGGGTATTTTTTTAGGTCAAATATTTCTGACGAAAACATTTGAGCTACTCCCATTATTTTCTTTATAGAATTACCAATGTAGCCCTCATCAAATGAGAACCTCCAGCTTCCATGTCGTTTTATTATAACCAAGTTACCGCTTGCATTCACCAAATGGCCAGCCGGAAACAATGACCAGTATAAAGCTCAGAATCTGAGAATTTTAGATATTAGGCAATTAAACGTGGCATTTTCGTAATATCTACACGCAAGTAGGCCTTCAATTTCGAGTATGTGGACCAAAAGGAGGATGATCCTTATCGTTACTTAGAATTCAAAAATAATACAGCGTAATATGTTAATGTGTGCACATTTTTTGGAAACGAATTATTGACACTTCAAGTAACTTATTTTCTTGTATGTTCAAGAAAAACTGAATGAATTATTTTATATTTGACGTGTCAACAAAACAACATTTAGAACTTTCAATCGTTCATTTTGTTTGTTTATCAAGGTTACCTCCTATATTCAAACAAAAATATAAAAAAGGACAAAAAAATGAAATGTAGAGCGACTGAATAGTGTCTTATAAAAATTGTATAATAAATATCTATTTCCAATTTTGGAAAATTTTGATTACTTTACTCTGTATACTCATTAGCTTTCGAACAGTTTCAAGTATTCAATTTAGATGATATTTCTTCTAAGACACAATTGACAAATTAACAAAAATGTCCTTATAAATGTATAGAACTCACAAAATGACAGCAATGAATTCAAAAATCATGACAAACACTTTTTTTGATTGTTTTTGCTTAATCAATTTTGAGAAATTATTGCTGAGAGGAATCAAATATGAATTCAAAAGATCCTATATATTTCTTAGCCACATAGTGTTACGAACAAGTACACGACGGCCGTGAAGCCGATCCTGCCCGGTTATAAAGGAATCCTAAAATTCTACGAAGTCGCTGCACGTTTGATATACTTTTTATAAACAGCGACGAGCAACTAATTTCTAGAATTCTTGAGAATTTCGTTTTGGATATATAAAAGTTTTGTTAGCGGTATTAGTTCAGTTTATAATGAATAGTTTGAGTGCAAGTGAACCGTACGACATAGAAAACCAACCGGTGAATTTAAATAAATTATAGTTAATTATGTTAGTAGTTTTTAGATCTAATTTCTAGAAAAGTCGTTTTATTTATTTGTTTCTTTTTTTTTTTTATTTTCTAGATTTTTTTAGAAATACTTTTTCGATATATAAACGAGTTTATAATGAATAGTGAATGGAACGACATAGAAAACAAACCAGTCAATTTGAATAAATTAAATAAGCTAGTTAAGTATGAGTGAATAATTAATTATTGTATAAGTTACTCAAGTCTAGTGTTGGTGTAGTAAATTGAGTAAAAGACGTTGGGTATAAATTCACCCCACCGCTAGAATTAATATAAATAAATAATAAAAACATTAAATTGGTTCCAGATGCGGGGTATTGTGGACAAATAGAGACAAAAACATGGCTCAGAGACCTGGTAGCCTAAAATTGACGGAACTGAAAGCGGAACTGGAAAATCGTGAGCTGGGAATTTCTGGTAAGAAGAGCGAATTAGTAGAAAGACTCAAAGTAGTACTGGTAAGAGACAGATTTGATCCAGAAGCCATAGTAATACGAACAAGTCCAGGACATAGACCGTGGAACCGGTTCTGTGTAGTTATAATTTATATAATTTTAAAATTTGGGAAATTCGCGGCTCCTCTGACGTTTTTTATAAACAGCGGCCAGTTAATTATGTTATTTTCTTAGAACTAATTTTCTAGTAAGGTTTTTTTATTTATTTGTTTTGTTTGCGAGCTGGAAACATCCGGTAAGAAAAGCGAATTAGTAGAAAGACTTAAAGTGGTACTGTTAAGAGACAGATTTGATCCAGAAGCCATAGTAATACGAACAAGTCCAGGACATAGACCGTGGAACCGGTTCTGTGTAGTTATAATTTATATAATTTTAAAATTTGGGAAATTCGCGGCTCCTCTGACGTTTTTTATAAACAACGGCCAGTTAATTATGTTATTTTCTTAGAACTAATTTTCTAGTAAGGTTTTTTTATTTATTTGTTTTGTTTGCGAGCTGGAAACATCCGGTAAGAAAAGCGAATTAGTAGAAAGACTAAAAGTGGTACTAGTAAGAGACAGATTTGATCCAGAAGCCATAGTAATACGAACAAGTCCAGGACATAGACCGTGGAACCGGTTCTGTGTAGTTATAATTTATATAATTTTAAAATTTGGGAAATTCGCGGCTCCTCTGACGTTTTTTATAAACAGCGGCCAGTTAATTATGTTATTTTCTTAGAACTAATTTTCTAGTAAGGTTTTTTTATTTATTTGTTTTGTTTGCGAGCTGGAAACATCCGGTAAGAAAAGCGAATTAGTAGAAAGACTAAAAGTGATACTAGTAAGAGACAGATTTGATCCAGAAGCCATAGTAATACGAACAAATCCAGGACATAGACCGTGGAACCGGTTCTGTGTAGTTATAATTTATATAATTTTAAAATTTGGGAAATTCGCGGCTCCTCTGACGTTTTTTATAAACAACGGCCAGTTAATTATGTTATTTTCTTAGAACTAATTTTCTAGTAAGGTTTTTTTATTTATTTGTTTTGTTTGCGAGCTGGAAACATCCGGTAAGAAAAGCGAATTAGTAGAAAGACTAAAAGTGGTACTAGTAAGAGACAGATTTGATCCAGAAGCCATAGTAATACGAACAAATCCAGGACATAGACCGTGGAACCGGTTCTGTGTAGTTATAATTTATATAATTTTAAAATTTGGGAAATTCGCGGCTCCTCTGACGTTTTTTATAAACAACGGCCAGTTAATTATGTTATTTTCTTAGAACTAATTTTCTAGTAAGGTTTTTTTATTTATTTGTTTTGTTTGCGAGCTGGAAACATCCGGTAAGAAAAGCGAATTAGTAGAAAGACTGAAAGTGGTACTAGTAAGAGACAGATTTGATCCAGAAGCCATAGTAATACGAACAAATCCAGGACATAGACCGTGGAACCGGTTCTGTGTAGTTATAATTTATATAATTTTAAAATTTGGGAAATTCGCGGCTCCTCTGACGTTTTTTATAAACAACGGCCAGTTAATTATGTTATTTTCTTAGAACTAATTTTCTAGTAAGGTTTTTTTATTTATTTGTTTTGTTTGCGAGCTGGAAACATCCGGTAAGAAAAGCGAATTAGTAGAAAGACTAAAAGTGGTACTAGTAAGAGACAGATTTGATCCAGAAGCCATAGTAATACGAACAAGTCCAGGACATAGACCGTGGAACCGGTTCTGTGTAGTTATAATTTATATAATTTTAAAATTTGGGAAATTCGCGGCTCCTCTGACGTTTTTTATAAACAGCGGCCAGTTAATTATGTTATTTTCTTAGAACTAATTTTCTAGTAAGGTTTTTTTATTTATTTGTTTTGTTTGCGAGCTGGAAACATCCGGTAAGAAAAGCGAATTAGTAGAAAGACTAAAAGTGGTACTAGTAAGAGAAAGATTTGATCCAGAAGCCATAGTAATACGAACAAGTCCAGGACATAGACCGTGGAACCGGTTCTGTGTAGTTATAATTTATATAATTTTAAAATTTGGCAAATTCGCGGCGCCTCCGGCGTTTTTTATAATCAGCGGCAAGTTAATTATGTTATTTTTTTAGAACTAATTTTCTAGTAAACTATAAAAGTCTTTTCATTTATATGTTTTGTTCGTTTATTCTTTAGAATTTTTGAGAAACGAGTTTATAATGAATAGTGAATGGATCGACAGACAAAAACTAACCGTTCAATTTAAATAAATTATATAAGTTAGTTAAGTATTAGTGAATAATTGATTATTGTTTAAGTTAGTTGAATCTAGCTTAAGTTTTTAAAGATATTGAGTGAGTAAAAAATAGATAGAACCATTATAAATATATGAGAAAAACATTACAATAGTAATGAATCGCAATTGATAACAATCGGTAACACATTTCCAATGTATCTGGAAATAACTTATAATTACAATGTTGTGATCATTAACAATACCAGAATTTCCAATTAAAATTGTGTATCAATGTTAAATTATCTACAAACAACATTTATTGTAATTATTGAACATATGAAATAATTGTAACTGATAAAGAAACTACTTCGAAAAATTTAAACTTAATTTTCTAATAAATTTTTTGACTGCAAGGTTGAAATTTGTCTTTCACACACCTTATACTGAAAATGTCAGATTCGTTAGAGATTTTCAATAAAATTCCAGCCATTTTGGACACTTATTATGTGATTTACAATCGAATAAGCGAGTCTCTGTGAAGATTTTTCAGAAAATGGAAACAATTTTGTATGTAACTTGACTTACGATTATAGTTCGGGACGCACACACGTCAAAACCAATAACTTAGGTGGGCAAAAGTCAAGTCAAAAGTTTGCAATTTCTGAGCTTTTTTTATTATTGGTTGGTACGATGTTCAATACAAATATTTCCCGCCATACCGTGTTTACAAATAAACAGTAAATTACTAAATAATTCTTGTCAACACGAGTGCTTAATAACTGGCAATGTGATTGATTAACTTTATTCAATGGCGATTTATTATATGTTGAGCAATTTGTAAATGTACGTCCCGTTTCAATAACAAAAAACTATAGTTGTCCCAAGGATTTGTTTCAACCATCTTTCATATCTTGAAATCTTGCCAAGAATTTTTACGATTTTTTGAATTTTAAGATATTAAGAGAGCCTTTGAAATTCAAAGTTTCTTGTCTTTCACTTTTATTATATAAAAAATATAAAAAAAGGACATCGACAAGCATTTACTTTTAATAAGGCATAAGACAAATCCGACGTTGACAGTAACAAAGCTACTCAGTTAAGAATATGCGGTATTTATTTTTTACATAATTAAGATCTGTCAAAAACCTTTTCACATACATATGTTGATCCAAAACTACTTAAAAACTGTATCGCCAGGTCAGTTATTGCTGGAAATTCTCCTTTTGGTACCAATTTCCAGAAATCTGCAAAATCTAATGAAGAATTTTGTACTTTTGAAGACAATTTGTTAGCAAAAAGGTTTTTCAACGTATCGTGATTTTGCAGTTCAAGTAGCGAACTGACAGTTAACTTCAGAGAGGTCTTAAAGTTTGAATCGGGATGTACCGTGCGCCGCGGGATTTTAAATTTGGTGCGTATTTTTAAACCACACTTGCGCGGGCCACTTAAAAGTCCTGAGGGCCTGGGGTCGAGCTTTATTGAAGAAAATAGAAAAATGAACAAGTTTTACCATCCATAATTTGAAGAATTTTCTAATTGGATCAAACTAATTCTAGCAGATTCGCACCAATCAAAGTCGATAGTTAGATTGTTTTGTATTATTTTAGCCGTAATCTTGGACCCCATTATATATTTATAATATAGTTAAAGATACTCTCTATATTAGGATACGTCACTGATTATTTTATTAAAATGTTTATTTATGAGTCTGGAAAAGAAGAATGTCATTTATATGTTTCACTTATCAAAGTAATTTAATCTGACGATTTTTTTAAGTTATACCTGCACGGTTTTTGTCCATGCTACTATTCAAATATTAACTATACTGGTTTCAATGCAATTAATTATTTCATAATATAGTTATTTTTACACGTGTTTATATAAACACCTGTAATTTATATGTCTCCTGGACGTGATAAATATCTAAACATGTCTATTTCGCTAATCAAGGATAAATTTAGAAACATAATTGAATACAGTGTATACCATTAAAAAAACAATGTCCTTCATTTACGAAAATGGTCCCAGAGTAAGTAGTTGGCTCAACAAACAAAACTCAAAAACTCTGGAAAAAAATATATTAATTTTTTAACGTAATCTCCTTTTAGATCCATTCACTTTTCTCAGCGATCTTCAATAAGTTCGATACGCCGACATTATTGACCACCGAGCCATTTTTTCAATTCTGGGAACAGAAAATAATCCAAGGGGGCTAAATCTGACGAAAAGGATGCAAATCAAACTCTAATTAATTAATTTTGGACTAGCAAAAACGAATGTGTGAGCTCATGCATTGTCTTTATGAAATAACACTTTCTTCTTAGCCAAATGCGACAGTTTTTACTTGATTTCTTCGCTCAAACTTTGCAATACGTTCGCTTAATACTAGCCGTTGATAGTTTTTTCTTTTTCAATATATTCGATGAGAATTATCCCACGCGCATCCCAAATAACTTACCTTGCCTGTAGATGCTTTCTTTGGAGCTGGTTTTGATTGTTCTTTTGTATGGTTATGAAACAGTGCAAAAATTCCGGTTTTATATCTGTGAAAAGTTACCAAACACTCGATGGAAATATCTTGCACACAGCTCTCTCATGTCCAAATTTTCAGTTAATATGCCAAGCACCGCATTTTTTCAAATCCCTACGTTGTCTGCTGCTCGCACACTTTCAGTCGACGATCATCCAATGGATTTTCTTCAACATTTCTGGCGTACGACCTGTCTTCTGTTTAATTCTTATATTGTTTGGGATTTTTTTCCATGTTTACAAATTCAATGAAAACCTTCAATGGTTTCAAACCTATAATGGCGCCAAATAAATACCAAACAACGTGGGGTCTTCAAACTTGAAACAGATGCTGTATAGATTGTGTACTTTTTAATGCAGTTGTATTTTTCAAGCAAACAATGCTATCTCTAGGTCACGCCAGTTACTTCTGGGACCATCCTCGTATCACCTAGGCTGGAACAAATTTCTAACCTAGAAATGATCGAATAATCATCCTGCTGTGACTCCAACTGATTCTTTTCCTTGCTTCAGACATAATTGGATCTGAATTCAATATACAAACTCAATAAAACCTTTCTCGGGTTCTCAAATAAGAGAAAATGTTGCAAGGGAGCTTAAGACCATCTTCCTATTGTATTTTAGTGAAGTGTTATTTTGGCAGTTGCTTTATTCTTCTACAATTCACTGTTGTATGCTTAGGATTATTTCTAGACTACTGTTGTCTTTTCTAATCTTGATCTGCCGTCGTTAAAAATCTATTTTTATCGCTTGAAGGGAAATAATTCTTTAAGACCGAGGAAGTCAGGAAATCATCATCAATGAATTCAACTAGAGCTGACAACGCAGCTTTTAAGTACGGATTAGCGCACTCTAGAATCCACATGAATATTACTGGGCACTTTTATTTCAAAAATTGTATTATAAGGGTGATAAGCTGAATATGAGAAGCAATTACTGTGTAAAATTTTGAGACAAATACACGAAGCAGATGCCTAAGTCGTCCAAGACCTAATAAGAAATGTTCGCAGAAAATTACTCCTAGTTGAGGATCACAGGCCCATTAACTTAGTTAAAGTTATTTCATTTATTAGTGACAAATCTTTTTATTATCCGTTCCATCGATAATAGTTATCATGATAATATATGGCGCCAAAACTATACAGGGTGTCCCACGACGGGTTAAAACTATCTGTATATATAGCAAAATACTTATAGTAAAATCATGAAAATTTCCGGTTCTCTCGAAAGTCGTCTGTAACTTTGTTGTTTTAAATAGAACACCCTGTATATTAATAAATTTTTAAATCTACGTAAAATTTTAGTATAGTATACTTTTGTCTAAAAACTTTTTAATTTTATTATAAAAAATTTTAAAATATTTTTTTACGAGGATACCCTTAAAGATATACAAATGGTTTCTATTCGGTTGCTTTTAGCAAGGTCAGACGTATTTGAATCTATATTGAGAAATTGTTCATTTCATACAGGGTGTCTACAAAAAATGTTCAAAGTTTAACTTCATAAATATCAAATTTCTTTATTTTTTTAAACAGAACCACCCAATTATATTTAATAACGTGATGCTTTTGTTGAGCAGTGTATATAATTTACGTAGATAGTATTTGTAATTTTTACTTTGTCTATAACCTGTTGTTAATGCTAATTACCATATTTTCGTGTGTATCATTTTTTTTATCAAATTACCAAACCACGTATTTTTTTAATCCAATGATTATAATCATTTTAATGTAATCTAACAAAAAGATTATGTAAAATGTTGTTGATTGACGCATATTTTTGTATAAAAGCTTTGTATATCAATCATATAACAAATTATTGTCGTATAATTAGTAGTATTTGTTATTCGCCAAAAATGATTAGTTTTCAAAAAAACTTTTTTAAAATTCGCAAATTATGATAATACCACAAACATTATAAATCATTTTAAGTCGTTGTATGTATATATTTTTAGCCACAAAAGCTATTAAAGTTTTTTTGTTTCGAGTTGGTTATACTCATTTATTTTAAATCAATCTCTATTTTTTTTATTTCTTTGATTCAATTTCATCTTATTATAAATATTATTTATCACTTATTACTAAGAAGACGGACTGGGTCAAACTCCAAGATTTTCCTCCATCTGTTAATTCCACAGAACCAACAGCCCTGTGTCATAATCGATTTTCATATACACTGCGATTAGCCCCATTTAAGTTATTACCACCCTCTACTTAGCTGCAACGTTTCCTTGGGTCAGTCCGAGGGGTTTATCTCAACTATGAATTTTTTGCCTTGTCTGCAGCTGTATGAAAAACCAGACATTTGTATATCTTGACCAGCTCGTCGAGAATTGCTTTTTTATTAGACCCTATCTTCAGGTATCAAGAACAAGATTTTGATAAAAAAAGACTTCTATAAATAGGATTATAACCAAACTACTTTTGCCATCAAGGGGCGTGTTTGATAATATAAAATTAAAAAAGCAAAAAACGTCTAAAGTCTATTTATCAAAATAAAATAGTAAACTAAAACAAAGATCAGTTCGTGATCAGCACGTGAACATCCCGGGTGAAACGCGGCGTGTAATCGTTAAGGAAGGAGCGAGCACCTCATCGCATCATTCACATTTTGATAACGCCATCTAACGGCAATGATAAGATTATAATAAATAAATTTTTAATCTCTGTTTGGAAGAACCAGCCTAATAGACGTACTCACTCTCCCTCACCTCACACGGATGATTTTTTCAATTATATATTTTCAAATATGCCCTCTATTGGTGGACCTAAAACTTACGAACCCACTTTTGTTATAATTTTTTTCTGGATATTACGATGTTTGGTATGATGTTTCCTCATTAACTGTGACTTTTCTTTCAATTTTCACATATTTTCTCAGCTATCACGGCTGTTTTGAACTTTTGTTTCGAATAATATTTCAATAATACCCAATTTTCATGTTTATCGCGATCTATAGTATTTATTATAAAAAACTTACTACATAGTCAATGAAGAAAGTGAAGATTATCAGAAGAAAATGAAGAAATTCTACTCTTCATACAATCAGTTACGATATATATAAATTTTAGATATGAAAACCGATATTACTTGAGAGACACCCCCTGTACATCAACATAATTTGATCTTCCTCGTAAATAAAGTTGGAATTAATTGGTTATCACTTTTGGTTTCCAAATTTGAATTATTTTGATGTATTGTATTTTTTTTTTCGAGGTGGTTATAGTAAAATATAATCAAAATTTAGATAAAAAATTATCAATATTTATTTTTTTCGTATAATATCCAGTTTCCATATAATTCTGTCGGAAATAGCTAATAACGTAGTTATTTATGTTAGAAGTGAATAGCCTTTGGTCGACGAATGTGAATATTAACAAACATATGAGTCAAAAAAATGCCTTAACTCACGATTTGTTTACAATATTTTTTCTACTAGCGAAAATTTTATCAAAACACACAAGTTCGATAGTAATTTTTCTTTACGAAATATATTATACGTTTATTAATATTTTGAACATTTTAATCAGGATTAGAACAAATTAACAAAACAACATACGTATTTGTGTTAAAAATGATTATTACTCCATAAGTTGAAAAATAAAAAATTGCATCAGCGCGACTTGAACCTGGGACTTCTAGCATATAAGCCTCGTAGTCTATCCACTACACTACGGAGACCTTAATAATACGTTTTGTACACACTAGTGCTTAAAAAATATGATTCTTCTCGCAATAGTGCGTAAAGTAAAATTTTACCCACTCGAAAGTTTGTCTGTGGAACGTACTTTACGCATAGTAATAGAAAAAATCTATTTTAATATTCTCAATTCATAGCATTATCAATTGAGAAAGCATTGAACTGATTTCAAGGAATATTATATTGATAAACAGAAAATTTGATAAAATCAATATTAATACCAACTCGAACCGTAAAATTATATTATTGGTCAAGAAAATGAACATCTAAATTGTGGTTATACCGAAAATAATCGATACAAAAAAATTAATTCAAGCAAAAAATGGATTCACTAATATTGCGCAGGTATACTGTAGCTTTCCAAACGGAAAGTTTACTACACCAAAAACTAGTTTATAAAAGTAGTTCAAAGTTGAAATTGACCTTAATATGTGCTACAAGTCTTACGGGAAAACCCCGGTAAATTAATAAATAAAACTAGTTTGATGAAGACGCCCTACAGTTGTTTTGAAAATGATTTCTAGAGAAATCAGGGGCGGCTAATGCATAAGTACTGCGGTGCTACCAAAAAAATTATAATCACATCATTCAAATAAAAATACATAACATTTTTTATCACCAAGTTATTCAGGAGTACACCTAGAAAGTTAATAAATGTAGGTAAATATTTAACAAATCTTGAAAAGGGGCCATAGTCCCCATCAATTGAAAGAAAGGATTTCTGATTAAGATACATAGAAAATACCTCAACTTGCACGAATCATAGAGGCATCACAAGCATTTTTTCCAAATAATATAAAAACGTACTAAAGAAAAAGCTAATGACAATTCTCAAAAATCAACTAAACGAAACATAAAGTGGATTTAGAAAAGGACACAATGTATATGATCATGTATTCAAAATTGAATAATTACTAGAGGAAAATAGAATAAAAAAGTATAGAATGTCTGCTGTTCTTCATAAATATTACCATCGGAATATATATTATCGGCGACTGAGCTAGATTAGAAATTTGGCGCAGTTGGAAGTGACGATTGCGCCAGCTAGCGTTCGCGTTCGTGAATCAAATAGCGGCGCTCTTTAACGTTGTCTCGATCAGGCTTGATACACGAACTGAAGTTGTTTAACCACCCTGATGAGACGTAATAACGTCGAAACTAGTCAGTGGTTACAAACCTTGCCTTACAATGGCCAACCGTTGAGGATGCTGATATCGACAAAAAGGTCGATTGACATCACGCTCTTCAGAGGAGATGTAATTCAATATGCGCCGAGGCATTAGCCAGGAAAGTAGTTGTTTTCTCCTCTGAAGAACGGCAGAATACATTTTCGAAATATTAAATCTCGAAATTATCTCAACTGACTTGGGCCTTCGGACGCTTTGGGCTTGGTTCACCGGCTGCAGTCCACTCAAATTATGATTGAATATAATATAATTTTGGAGTGAAGTGATGGATCTAAGTTTCATCCATTGTCACATATCGATACAAAAAATATGATTTATTACGTGTAAACATATCCAAACACTGGTCTGAATCATCATAGTTGTTTTTGATCGACTGTTAGTAAAAGCAGCACTTTGATAATAGCTTTCTCAAGGACTTTTTTGATGTTTTCTAGAGTAACCACCTCAATTGGACGACCAGAACGTTCACCATCATTGGTATCTGTACGACCACGTTTAAATTTACTAAACCAATAAAAAATGGGTTTTCTCGATCGAGCAGAGTCTGGATAACACTTTTGGAGCCATAGCAGATCTTATACAGTATTTTTTTTCATCAAGAAGCAATGATAAATTACCATACGATATTGCTTAGAATTCATTATTTTGAAAATAGCAAAAGCAGCTTCACTTAAATGGTTGTCACTTGTCACTAATCGAAATGTCATGAAATTTGACATATAATCTTTTGAAAGTTGGTACTCCATAAACGTCAAATGGATTTGACAATGACAGCAGTATCTGTGTGTCAGTCGCATAACTTATTGAGTGTTGTTATTTGTATAAACATTTAGTCAAGGATTCATCACTTCAAAATGAACGATTCCACGTACGAAAACGCCTTTTTGGGATGCAAACTCGGCTTCACAGTACTTCGTGATGATTCAATTGGAAAAAACCACGTCATATATAGCGTTTTGGATTATCGTATAGGAGCCACTTTTTACTTCCAGTGATCAAGCGTTCAAAAAACGGTTTTGCGATGAGCCCGTTGATTTCTTTCCCTTCGGGAACATCATGAGGGACCCACACACCTTCTTTGCTTATTTTCTCCATTTGCTATTAATATTCTTTGACGAATTTGAGAGTTGTTCGAAATTAAAAGTATGTTGAGTAAGCTTTACAAATGAAAACATAAAAACGCAACGGATACAATAGGTCGAATAAAGAAGAAAAACAAATATCTCTAGAATAACAGTGGAAAGAAAAACGGGGATTGAAAGCCTCAGAAAAATATGGTAGAACGAGACTAGGGATCATGCGAGCTGGCGATATGTGATTGAGGATTACATCAAATATTTTTTTAATGGAAATTGACTCTACAATTAACAAAATATTGTTTAATGAATAATTTGTTCAATATGCGAATACCTGAAGGCTATAGAATGATACCTCCTTAAATAAAAATTAATAACTACAATAACTTATAAAGACTATACCATAATTCAATTTTTCATTTAAAATTAATTACCAGCTATGGAAGTAAACATCATATTTAGTTGAGGATTTCATTGATTAGGAACATAAATTATCATGATTATAACACTATACAGGGCGATTTATGAAAAATGCAAGACAAGTTTTTTCTCGTTTGTCTGTAGTCTACTTGAAGTAGTGATCAGTATCAGTGCTATTGTCGTTTGATTTCAATCAATTTTTCCGTACAATCCAACATCTTTAAGAATATCTGGCAAAACACCAGTTGATAAAAGTAGTAAACATGCTAATAGACCACGTAACCTACATCAGCAAAGGCGGGAATAATTATTCTAGGTTTTTACTCCTTAAAGACTTTAGATTAGAACTTAAAGGTTCCTTTAACAAAGTATACCTTCTGGATGATATGAATCTAGAAAAGCTCCTTAAATTCCACACCGCTTTTGTCTAACGAAGGACCAAAACGTATTTTTGAAGTAATGGGGAGAAGACTAAAATTACCGGACTGAGTATGAAATCTGCCACTGCCTGAAGCTGAGAAGACACTACATTTGAATAGGGCAAGTTGGTTTTATGTATTGAAAAGGCGTGCAGAAACTAAATTTTAATTCTAGAGGCTGTCACTATAGACCAAAATCTTTCCCAGGCATATAACTTCTGCTGGGGTGTTCTTCAAAAGTAAAAAAGTGTCGTTCTATATCTTCAATGTGCATATATTGTTAAGTATAGCTTCAATAATGTAGACTTACGATCAAACTCTTTTTTTAGATATAACAAAGAAACAAAACATATTTTTTTCCGTAATCGTACTCAAAAACTAGACCAGACTATACGATGGTGACTGCTTAAGTGTTGAGATGTGGCAACACTGATATGAATAAGACAAATCTGACATTGTCATTATAAAATTTGACATTTTTAATAGTGAACGTACTGATAAAGTGTCAATCGGAATGGAAATCATTGGTTCGAAGCATGCAAAGGTGTATTGACCTCGATAGAGTATATTTTAAAAAGCAATAAAGCCATTTCCAGTTATAAATATTTGTTTTTATTTGTCTATCTAAAAACTTAAGTAGCAACTTTCGTATTTATATATACTACAAACAGCCATTTAGTTTTAATTCCTGTTTGTTAAGTATGAAGTAAGGGTGAAGGTCGATTTGATGTAGTCTATGTATGGTATTTTTTTTAATTACAGAATCAGAGTAATCAAAATAAAATGCTACTCATGAATAATTTGGACTTGAAACTTGACTCGTAAATAATACCCGAAAGTCAACTCATAAATAAAATTATCATTGTTCGTTTATTTCGCAAGGTGGTTTCTTGATATCGTTTGCATCGTTGTTGTGAACAAATTGTCGTCTAAAAAATAAACCAGTTCAAACCAAGAAATGTTATTTTAAACATTCTTTATATTCACATTATTCGTATTATATACCGTAAACGTACAAAATTGTTTGTTTATTATATTTTTATTTTAATAAATAAATGTGCAAGGGTTAGAGAAATGCTTTATTCTCAAAAAATTGTTACGATTTGTAGACAAAAGCTTGTAAAAAACTAAAAAATTAACATAAAAATAACTAAATGAAGGTACAAATTAAATAAAATTTCAATATACAGAATAAAACCACAATAATAGGTAATAGTAATAAGTAATAATTAGTATATGAGTCCATAATAAAAATTAAACCAGTATGCAGCTTGTCCGGAATTAAATATTATTATTAGCATAGTAATTCCAGTAACTATGCCCTCAAATTATTGCGAAATGCGGCAAAAGATGATATCGATTTGATTTCAATTGGCAAGTGATTGCGCATTTTTTTGCATTGTAAAATAATGAGCCCTTAATTAATTCTGAACGTGGAGTAGGTACGTAAAAGTCGTGCTCCACGTTCAAATTAGAGAAGCGTGCTTACGACTTAGGCAAACGGATTTAAAGGTAAATAAAGAGAGAAGCGTCAGAATTTTTAATCTTTTAAAGAAGTGAGCAGCCCTGCTGTTTAATCCGTGTAAATATCTACCAGTTCTCTTTTGTGGATTGAAGATTCGCAATAAGGTCATAATAGACTGTTAAGGAGATGGATAAGTTCTTTGGAAACTGATTTCAGCGCAAACAGGAGGAACTTAATTTTTTAGTTAAGGCGGCTCTATTAAAACTGCAGGCATAAAACTGTGAGGAGGAGATATAGAATTTGATAAGTTGATTTTTTCAACAGCATCTTCTCTTATTTCTACACAATTAGTCCTGACAATTTCTAATTATGTCAAATCATTTTTTTGGACATTCCACGTTTGTTTCTACCATTACCTTTCCATTGGTCTGAGATCGGCTTCCTCTAAACCATGAGACGAATTACTTTCAGGATAATATTTATGTAAATTTTTGTCTGTTTCTTAAAATGTTTTTCCACATAAAAAATAATCTTTGATCACAACAAAATTGTTGATTTTCCTTATTAACCCAAAAATTATAACAGTTTGCTTTACAGTTTTACAACGAGGATGATCCCAGAAATACTTGGCCTAACCTTGAGATGGCGGTAGCCTTGAAGAGGTCTCGTTGTTAAGTATTTGTTTGGCAGCTATCAATAATGAGCTCAGTGAAATTGGAAACGTGAAAAAAAATTGTCATCGTTATATGATACAATACTATTTGGCCTTAGCCCAACCAATGTAAAAGCTGAACTAGATTCTACTCTGGGTGAGACTGCTCCTTGGCCGTACGAAGACCAGCATCGCTGAGGTCGACCAAATGAGGTGAAGACTCCAGAAATGTTGAAGAAAATCCACTGAAGGATCGTCCAGTTATTTTTATTAAATTATTATTCCTAAGCTACAGACACCCTCATTACTAACTATGTACGAAGCCACAAGTACCATATGTTTCAAGTTTGAACACGCCACGTTGTTTAGTATTTGTTTGGCAGCTATCAATAATGAACTCAGTGAATTTGAAAACGTGAATCAAATTTGTCATCGTTATATGATACAATACTATTTGGCCTTAGCCCAACCAATGTAAAAGCTGAACTAGATTCTACTCTGGGTGAGACTGCTCCTTGGCCGTACGAAGACCAGCATCGCTGAGGTTGACCAAATGAGGTAAAGACTCCAGAAATGTTGAAGAAAATCCACAAAGCGGTACTGAAGGATCGTCGACTAAAAGTGCGCGAGCTAGCAGACATAGAAGGCATTTCGAAAAAATGCGGTACATCCCATATTAATAGAAAATTTGAATTTGAGAAAGCTATGCGCTAAATGGGTACCGCGTTTGCTCGATGGAAAAAAACAGCGTCGTTCAGATGTTTCAATCGAGTGTTTGGTAACGTTTCACAGAAATTAAGCTGGAATTTTTGCACCGTTTCATAAACATGGATGAAACTGGGGTCCATCACGATCAAAACAATGGACTGAAAGGAGAACCGGCTCCAAAGAATGCAAAGACCGTTCCATCAGCAAGCACGGGGTCGGTTGTTAGGAATGCGCGTGGGATAATTTTCATTGACTATCTGGAAAAAGGATTAACTATTTTGACGGGATCAAATACAATGCGTGGTAGTGATGAGCGAGACTGGTCTTGGTCTTGTGGTCTTGGACCAAGACCAAGAGCAGCTAAAGACTTCCAAGACCAAATGCGCAAGACCAAGACCAAAACCAAGAGCGACCTGCAAGAGTCTTTTTTTTATTCTTACAAAATTTGTATTTTTATCTCAAAATATCATGAAAGCTATTTGAATTTTGAATAAGTATAGATAATTTACATGAAATTATGTTTGTTGAACAAATTATTTCAGTTAATGAATAAGTGTCAAAATATGGTAACTACAAGGAATTTTTTTGTTTCAAAGTGTATGTATTTTGGGACAAAAAGGAAAGAAAACTATATCATTTCATTATATCAAAGATACCTAAATTACAGATTTTCAGGAAAATAGCTAACTAGTTGAACTTCAACTTAATGTTTTGAAAAATGGTTAATACCTATTATTTTTGATAATAAATCAGAAACAAATTTTACCATAGATTTCAGCGAGATTCGACCATGAATGAAAATTTCATTCTTATTACTAAACACTTTACACTCTAATTTATTTGAATTCGTCGTTTATTTACTTTTACTATGACACTATTACATTAAATTATTTACTAACTCCTACGGCTGCTAGAGCCACAACATATGAACAGCTAAAAAAAATAGACAAACAGAATCGGTTAATATAATAGAACAGAACCAGCTCCACGATCTATGTCAGTAGCTGAATTCGTAGCAATATTGATTTTGCTTCTTCAGAAAAGTAGTTAAGCCATCAGGTCCACGCTTCTCTAGCAGTTCAAAGATCCATATTTGTAGATTCAGTAAACAAAGTTTTTAAATATCAGGACAATTTAGATACGCGGAGGAATGTAAAATGGTTTCAAAGGAAATGTATAATGTGGTGGACTATAACCTCTTATTATACTATTCAGTCATGATTTTTTGGTACCTAAAAACACGTAGGTAATGTTGAATATTTAACTGTATTTACTAAATTAAAACATCAGTAATGATTTCATTGTTACTACAAAAAACAATTATTATTGTTTAATTGAAAAATAAATTAGATCCGGTATCAAACATTCCACTTAAAAGTTTGAAAATATAGCGTTATCTTATCACCATGCGTGTTAACAAATCTAATTTCAATTTATTCCTAAGTTTCGTATTTACTTAAATGATTTCAACTTCTATCAAAAAATTTATTAGCATTGAAAAGAAAACTTGTTTTTCTACGTAGTTCGGTAGTAAGCTGTAGCGTGGGCATTTTGATCAAGGTCAATGATCAATTTTTTCACAAACAAATCTTGTATGTGCATCCACCACTCGGACAAATTTCTAGTCTATTCAGATCCCTCTGGATAAACACCTTTCATACGCTTGGCGAGTAACTAGATGACGTGAAAATTATGCCGTCACATGGAGAAAATTCTCTCGTTTTTGAGTTATAGGACATCAAAGTTGCATTAATGACAAAAAAGATAACAGAATGTTATTTTTATTTGATTCTATGTAAAGTAAGCACAATTCATGAGATTCAACAAAACTTTTATCGTGTAGTGGAGCTAGACAATGACACACAGGGATCATCTTCTTCTTGTCTGTCCACAAATTATCCAGTGGGGCTCTTTCGATGTGGTACAGTACGCAGAATCCCTTTTCGACTTTGGATTTTTTGGTTAGTGAAATCTAAAATGAAAATTATCTGTCCCTTATTCATTTTTTTCGTTATTATTGAATCAGCTAATTTATATTCGATAACAAAATGGAGAACATAAACTAGGATTTTATTTGTCGAAAATATCAGCAAATTTAAGCACAACACATTTCCCAAGTCCTTAACTTTCTACAGCCCTTTTTTGGTTTTTATTTCTCAATAAATTCATTCTTATTTTCGCCAAATTGTTATGTTTAGTCCCTCTGGAAGAATTTGAGTATCATCTTTATCTGAATTTTCGACTTCCTCCAGCAGCAACTGAAATTTGTTTCTCTCTAAAAACATCAGACCTGCAAAGAGATCGAAGCTACTTACCCATGAAAGTTTGAAGACATTATTTCTTTTTGTATAAACATTGGTAATTCGCAGGTTTTAGAAAAACTTGTACGCTTTCGCGAGTCACACAAGGTGGAGGGGAAACCGATGAGTCATTAACACTTTGTGCTTTAAGGATCAACTTAAATAATAAAAACAATAAAATACATCCGTCGTATGAAATCTTTTTCATTGGATCTGACTACTCTTTTCAAGCAAGATAAGTTTTAGTGTACTGCATTTCAATTTTGATCAAATTACTTTTATTTCTGTAAAAATTTCAAAATTCGTCTTCTTTGTGAAAACATTTGAAATTTACGTCGCCCTTCAGCCTACTAAACCTGCTGGTGAACCCACCACTGGATTTATTGAGACCAGAATACGCCTCCATGGTAATAACCTAAGAAGGAAAATGTTCCGAAGACGAAGAGAGCGATTTGCAGATTGCTGCTTTGAAGAGCGGAGTGATTAGGGAAGTGATTCCTTCGTGATCTGGGGTGCAGTTTCTATAGGAGCACTGAATGATCCTGTGTTCTTTCGAAGAGGTCTTCTGTGCTCACGGAACTAGAGGTTTAATGGTCGATGTATATATCGAGGAGATTTTAGCAATTCATGCGGTACCTTACGTCGACTGCATTGGAGACGAATTCACCTTTATGCATGATGATGCGCAAACCGCAAGATTACATTACAGAAATCGGTTTTCGGGTCAACATACAGTCCCAAAATCCGATAGAACATATATGGGATGAGCTAAAAAGCAAAATTCAAGCTAGACTCGATCACAGGGCTCATTTTTGTAGTAGAACAATAGTTCCTCAACATCTTACAAGAAACAATAGCTAAATTGATTAGATCTATGCCTAATCCTAGAAGAGATGTTATTAAAGCAAGAGGAGGTCACACTCATTATTAAAAAATTAAGTGTTAAACATAAGTCGAAATAAGTTTTTATAAATTTATACTCATATTAAAGCATATTTCTTTTGTTGATCTGATGAATAATTAAAACATATATATATATATATATATATATATATATATATATATATATATATATAAATATATATAGTTAAAGTCAAAAGTTTACAGTGAGTCGATTTCTATGCACGCAAGTAATATTGCACGTAATCTGTTAATGTGTTTGCCACTCTTAATTTAACGTTACAACAGAAATAATTATACATTAAAATATATAATTTATGTTATCTGGTTTGTTTTTAATTTAATCGGTCAGTAGAAAACAGATATAACTTTTGAAAAATACCGATTCAACTTTACCTTTACATATAATAATCCGGTCGAGTTAGACATTCGACGTTACATACATATTCTTATCAAGCTGGAATCGTTTAAATTACAATTGTACATAGAATTTGAATATTCCCCATCATTCCCGTGTATGGAAAAAAATTTTATTCAAGGTCAAAGGTCAAAAAAATTAGTTTCTTGCGATTTTCTGCGAAACGGTGAGATTTTTCATGAAAATACCTCAGACAAAAATTGTAGATCATAAAGTTATCTACAAAAAATAATTCATTACTTTTTTTCTCCCGAACCACCGTTTCTGAGATATAATGATACAAAAAAATTGTAAAAGTTATAATCCGGTCAATTCAGACATTCGAAGATACTTAGATTCCCATCGAGCTGAAAATCAGTAAAATCGTTTAAAATACAATTGTACATAGAATTTGAATATTCCTGATCATTTCCGTGTATGGAAAAAAATTTTATTCAAGGTCAAAGGTCAAAAAAATTAGTTTCTTGCGATTTTCAGCAAAACGGTGAGTTTTTTCATGAAAATACCTCAGACAAAAATTGTAGATCATAAAGTTATCTACAAAAAATAATTCATTACTTTTTTTCTCCCGAACCACCGTTTCTGAGATATAATGATACAAAAAAATTGTAAAAGTTATAATCCGGTCAATTCAGACATTCGAAGATATATAAATTACCATCGAGCTGAAAATCAGTAAAATCGTTTAAAATACAATTGTACATAGAATTTGAATGTTCCTGATCATTTCCGTGTATGGAAAAAAATTTTATTCAAGGTCAAAGGTCAAAAAAATTAGTTTCTTGCGATTTTCTGCGAAACGGTGAGATTTTTCATGAAAATACCTCAGACAAAAATTGTAGATCATAAAGTTATCTACAAAAAATAATTCATTACTTTTTTTCTCCCGAACCACCGTTTCTGAGATATAATGATACAAAAAAATTGTAAAAGTTATAATCCGGTCAATTCAGACATTCGAAGATACTTAAATTCCCATCGAGCTGAAAATCAGTAAAATCGTTTAAAATACAATTGTACATAGAATTTGAATATTCCTGATCATTTCCGTGTATGGAAAAAAATTTTATTCAAGGTCAAAGGTCAAAAAAATTAGTTTCTTGCGATTTTCAGCAAAACGGTGAGTTTTTTCATGAAAATACCTCAGACAAAAATTGTAGATCATAAAGTTATCTACAAAAAATAATTCATTACTTTTTTTCTCCCGAACCACCGTTTCTGAGATATAATGATACAAAAAAATTGTAAAAGTTATAATCCGGTCAATTCAGACATTCGAAGATATATAAATTACCATCGAGCTGAAAATCAGTAAAATCGTTTAAAATACAATTGTACATAGAATTTGAATGTTCCTGATCATTTCCGTGTATGGAAAAAAATTTTATTCAAGGTCAAAGGTCAAAAAAATTAGTTTCTTGCGATTTTCAGCAAAACGGTGAGTTTTTTCATGAAAATACCTCAGACAAAAATTGTAGATCATAAAGTTATCTACAAAAAATAATTCATTACTTTTTTTCTCCCGAACCACCGTTTCTGAGATATAATGATACAAAAAAATTGTAAAAGTTATAATCCGGTCAATTCAGACATTCGAAGATACATAAATTCCCATCGAGCTGAAAATCAGTAAAATCGTTTAAAATACAATTGCACATAGAATTTGAATGTTCCTGATCATTTCCGTGTATGGAAAAAAATTTTATTCAAGGTCAAAGGTCAAAAAAATTAGTTTCTTGCGATTTTCAGCAAAACGGTGAGTTTTTTCATGAAAATACCTCAGACAAAAATTGTAGATCATAAAGTTATCTACAAAAAATAATTCATTACTTTTTTTCTCCCGAACCACCGTTTCTGAGATATAATGATACAAAAAAATTGTAAAAGTTATAATCCGGTCAATTCAGACATTCGAAGATACATAAATTCCCATCGAGCTGAAAATCAGTAAAATCGTTTAAAATACAATTGCACATAGAATTTGAATGTTCCTGATCATTTCCGTGTATGGAAAAAAATTTTATTCAAGGTCAAAGGTCAAAAAAATTAGTTTCTTGCGATTTTCTGCGAAACGGTGAGATTTTTCATGAAAATACCTCAGACAAAAATTGTAGATCATAAAGTTATCTACAAAAAATAATTCATTACTTTTTTTCTCCCGAACCACCGTTTCTGAGATATAATGATACAAAAAAATTGTAAAAGTTATAATCCGGTCAATTCAGACATTCGAAGATACATAAATTCCCATCGAGCTGAAAATCAGTAAAATCGTTTAAAATACAATTGCACATAGAATTTGAATGTTCCTGATCATTTCCGTGTATGGAAAAAAATTTTATTCAAGGTCAAAGGTCAAAAAAATTAGTTTCTTGCGATTTTCTGCGAAACGGTGAGATTTTTCATGAAAATACCTCAGACAAAAATTGTAGATCATAAAGTTATCTACAAAAATGAATCAATACTTTTTTTCTTATGAGCCACTGTTTCTGAGATATAATGATTCAAAAAATTGTAAAAGTTATAATCCGGTCAATTCAGACATTCGAAGATACATAAATTCCCATCGAGCTGAAAATCAGTAAAATCGTTCAAAGTACAATTGTACATAGAATTTGAATGTTCCCCATCATTCCCGTGTATGGAAAAAGGTTTATTCAAGGTCAAAGGTAAAAAAAATGAGTTTTTCGTAATTTTCAGCAAAACGGTGAGTTTTTTCATGAAAATACCTCAGACAAAAATTGTAGATCATAAAGTTATCTACAAAAAACGTATTAATACTTTTTTTCTACCAACCACCGTTTCTGAGATATAATGATTCAAAAAGTTGTAAAAGTTATAATGTTTCAGATTTAATGTTGTGTTTAATGGCTATAATGATTGCACGAGAAATAATAATAATTTATTTTATAAACTTATGATAGTTCTTACCAGTCAATAGAAATTTCTTATAAATACTAACAAGTCTCGGTTCATTTCAATGTTGTAAAAAAAGTTTACTGTTGAAAATATATTGGTGAAACCATTAAATACAACTTTTACAACTTTTTGAATCATTATATCTCAGAAACAGTGGCTTGTAGGAAAAAAAGTATTCACACATTTTTTGTAGATAATTTTATGTTCTACAATTTTTGTCTAAGGTATTTTTATGATAAAACTCACCGTTTCGTCAAAAATTGCAAAAAACTCCTTTGACCTTGAATAAGATTTTATTTTCAATTGTATATCAAACAATTTTACTAATTTTCAGCTTGATTGGAGTTTATGTAGCTTCACTCTTTTTTTGGTCTAATTTGACCGGACTATAATAACTGAAACTGGTACGTTCTAGCATAGCAGTTTAGTTAAACATATTGAGTGTTATAACGATATAATTTTCAAAATGCGCATGCGATCGGTCCCTAAACTGATTCGGAATTTGACCCGCGAACAAATAAAACTCAACACGAGCGCCCATAATCACCTGAACTAAATAGCTTAAATCACTTAATAGCCTGGGAGATCTTGAAATGTTTCAACGGTTTCGACATATAATTACTCAATGCTATTTTGCTTTATAGTTCAAAATTAATCTTAAATGTCTAATGAAAGTTCTGCTGACTAAATAGTTGAAATTAGAGTAAAAAAAAGACATCTTGAGACCTGAAACATGGCAACAAAATAAGAGGAAGCAGCTCTCCTTCAAGGACAACAAGTTACGCGGAATAAGATTGAAGACTTGGTGATATCGAGCTTCCACCACATCCAGCATTTAGTCCGGACCTAGCAGCGTCAGATTACTATGTATTTAGAAAAAATTTAATCCGAAGAAAATGCAGTACAATTTGTTAATATCATCATCGTTTAAGAGCCTACCCCATCCTCTGGTCATTTGATATATCCAAACTGGAAGAGCATTATAACCAGGGTATGTATCTAAACCTAAAGAAGAGCTAGTGGCGAGATATGACCTGTCTTTAGGTACAGGTATGCTTTTATATAAAATGACAGTAGCCAAGTGGAGTTTAATTACCGCGGACGACACCCCGTACGGCAGAAGATCTGAAGAAACTATAGTTGCCCAATAATGAGCCTTCAATTGAATAGCCTGTCCTACAAGGAGGGCTTGTGTGAAAGCGCTGTAGTACTGGAGAGCTATAAAAAAATCAAAACCTGAAAAAATATTTTAATAATAAAAATTATATGCAACTTTGCCCCCGTATAAACTTTGCACCTGTGAAAAACTGTTATAATTACGAGAAATCGAGATTTATTTGACAGTTATGACGTTTTTACAACAAATACTAAATATTTAATAATAAAACTTGATATATTGACATCTTTAACGCAAATTCATCAGAGTCGTTTAGAAAAAAATATGATTACTATTTTCAAGTTTAGATAAATTTTGAAAATGCTTACGTAATTAATTAAAATCTATTTAAAGATTAGTGTTTATTTATAACCCAAGGGATTAAATTATAATTATCTCTTTTATAATTCTATTTTTATTCGTGAGAGAATATTAAAATAATAAAGCATTCGGAGTCCATAGGCGTATCAATTCCATTAGTAGACAGTTAAAATATTTTTTGAGGTTATACCTCGAATATTTTCGTGTGAATCAACAATTGTATAATTATAATCAATATATTAATATATGGGGTGTACACTAATATTTTTACCTAATTAACCTGCTTATAACTAACTAAACAACTGAAGGTTAAAGTATATTTTATTCTAAAATGTTTTATTTTTCCTCATGTTAAAAACATTGTGTCATACTGGTTATTCAGGGTGTTTTACGGGACTTGATGCCAACAATAATACTGTTTCAGAGTTATAGGCATTTAAAGTTGCAAAATCAGTACTTATTTGAGTATATTTTATAAATTATACAATGGAACATATTATGAATTTTCAATGGATGACTACGTATGTCTTTTTAGTGTTTTTAACGAAATAAATAATTCTACACTACTATCTGAAGGCCAGGGGTGGTTCATACTTAATGGTTAACGATCTGTAACTTTTACAGGGACAACCTGTACAATATGTAGATTTTTAGATCGTTGTACATGCCAACGAAACCGTTCGCTATAAAGAGACATTCTGAAGAAAATTATCATGAATGTTATTTAAAATACTTAAAGGAGGTATTAAATCAAAATCAAACATTTCTAATTGAACTGCCTACAAACTGAACTTTAACAAATGTTCGAAGTGGACACCTTGCACTTCTATACACTTCCGAAGTCTTCTGGGGATATTTCTTTGCACTTGCAAGAGCATTCCAAGATTCTGCCTCATAGCGTCTTTATGGAAGTTTATTCTATCGATTATTTCGTTCGTTTTGTTTACCAGTGCTGCATATACCAAGCTTTTAAGATATCCCCAACAAAATGAATCCAGTTAATTAACTTAATTCACAACTTTGTAAAAACTATTTATTAACATAAAATAGATTACTGTTCTCGCTGGATGTCAAGTCTATTAAAAACACATTCGATTGCAAACTAAATTTTTGCTATCTTTTGTTTGTACAGGTCGTCCCTGTAAAAGTTACGGATTGTTAACTATCAGCCGGCCCTGGCCTTCAGATTTTTTGCGACAAGTCCCGGAACACCTTGTAGAGGATTCAAACTACGACATTTAAACAACGTTATGTTAATAAATAATAATTTTAATTGAAAACCTCACCATCATCATCTTTTTTCCAATCACACAAAAAAAATTAACTCACGTTTTTTTTATTAAGTATATTCATAGTAACATTAACATATTATTGATTTGATTGAAAGTGAAATCATAAATTTGAATGAATATCTCAATTTGAAAACTAGTAAGTGATTCCAGTTTTTTTTTTTGGAACTTTTACTTTCATTAACGTTTTATACCAATATTAATAGTACTCCTGCCACCTTTTAGAGAATAGTAGAAGCCTTTTAGAAAATATGAAAACATGTCATTCAAATTTGCAGTTTTCTACCAAAACAATATGTCATCAAATGACAAATGTCAACGTCAATACAGAACATATTTTTTTAAGGTTTGAATAACGATCAAATGCAATTTTTTCTTATCGTTATCAATATTCAGTGAGGAACAAAGTAATATCCGGTAATATTAAATTATATCTGTGACAGGATGTCTAAGCCTAAAGTTTTAATATTAGGAGGTATATTAACAATAAATATTTTTATTCGATTTGATTCATATCAAATTTTTTAGGTTGTGGTTTTATTGGCCGCAACTTGATCGTCTATTTAGTCAAAAATGATCTCGTTAGTGCAATAAGAATTGTTGATAAAGTACCACCACAAGTTGCCTGGTTAAACGATGTACATGGGGATGCATTCAAAAATGAAATTGTTGAATTTAAGAGTGCTAATTTAATAAATATAGGTAAGTAATATATTCAATATACTATAATAATATTGAAATTATAAGTTTATACATAATTATATTTCTTTCAGAATCTTGTAAAAGTGCTTTCAGTTCTTCTGATGATACTGTATGGGATCTCATTGTAAACTGTGCAGGTGAAACGAAGTCTGGTCAAACAGATCCTGTTTACAATGAGGGTATTTTGAAATTGAGCTTAAATTGTGCCAAAGAAGCTGCCCTACAAAAAGCCAAACACTATGTAGAACTATCTTCTGGTAATATGTATTCATCTGAGAAGACTTTACATAAAGAAGATGGACCGATTGAACCCTGGACTTTCGTAGCTAAATGGAAAAGACAGGTAGGCAATATCTTCATATAGGTAATTTTTACTAAGATTTTTATGTGGTCATAATGCAATTGTAAATGAGTTTGAATAAGTTTGAAATTTAGACTTGAGGTTGATAATTTATTCAAATATTAAAAACAATTTTGCAACATTTCAGTAGTGTAAAGAGAAGGGTAAATATGAAAAAATTGGGATTTATTTATATTGATATCAGAACATATTTTCAGGAATTAACCTAAAAGCTTACCACAAATTCTCTAATAAGAAAAATATTTTGACTTTCATATTTGTTTCAAAAGCTAAAGTTTTTATTTTTGAAAGTTCTTGCCTGCCATTATATTGGTTCCCCTTTTTATACAATTGTCAGCTCATAACTTCTTATTAACAAAGTATGTGGTGTTGTATATCAAAAGAAAAAACATTTAAAACAAAATAAAATGACATAATTCCTATCTCTCTAGCTCAATTAGGAGAAAATCAATGGTGATATCAAAATATGCTGGTTTTTTGTTGGCAGATTTTTAGAAACTTTACATAACCATAATTTTCAAATCATTTGAGATATTTGAATAAAAATAACATTTTTCTCAATCTCTATTAGGACAACCTTTATACTAAATTTCATTGAACTCTGAGAGGGTCAGGTTTATGCCCCGTGTTGATTTGAAATAAAATTCCCATTGTTTTTGTATCATGATATATACACGACGTATATGAGCCTTGAAAACCAGAAAAAAACGGGATTTGGGTGAACCAACCCCTGTTGTTTTTGTATCATGATTTATTCAGAGTGTATATGAGCCTTGAAAACCAGAAAAAGGACGGGAATTGAGTGAGCCAACCAGGCATAGCAAATTGGTGTTGGTAGAGCTCAAAAATCTTCTGGCTGATCTCGAAAATTGCATCATACAATTGAAACAACATGTTGAACCTCCCTCGTAACTGCACTCTTACGGGCTCACATATCTATGGTTGCCCAACTATTGAGAGTATGTTACAATGTGTTCAAAGATAGTCTTTCCTTACGAGGAATATTCTTATCCATTACTGTTTGCTCTGACTTCCCTCCAAAAATCCGTTCAGTATGATGGATAGAAAACAACGAGAGCTTCGCTGTCGCCTATAGCGACTGCCCGCTTTCTCCCGCCCTCGTAGATTTGTGACAAGAAAAACCGTATAAGTAACATTTGAAACGGAAAATAGCCATTCTCCAACTAGCAATAACTTGAATTGAATTTACGGAGGTCCTTAGAAAACTTTGTTTTTTCATTAGCTATATTTTTGTTCTGGATGATTTTGTTGATAAAATGAAAAGTTTTCAAGTTTTTCATGAAAAATGATAAAAAATATGCGTTTTTTCAATGAAAAATGAGCAGTTTCAATCATTGATAACTCTAAAAGTACCAACTATAGAAAAAACTTTGTAGATTAACAATAATTAGAGTAAGTCCTGGAATACACTGTATTGTTGCAAGGAATATATAATCAAGTTAAAATAAATATATATTCTGTATGAATCTTATCACAATACAATGAATCATATTTTTTTTCTATAATCAGAAGATATACAATTAAAAACAGGAAATTAAATGGTAATCTATACAGACCAAATTACATATGTTAGAACAAAGTGGTCAAGAACCTTTTTTTCTGTTGCATAATTATATAGTATTTTCATCAATAGACTTCAAAATTTTGAATTTTTTGCCAATAATTTCGACATTATTTTAAAAAAAACCACCTATCAACTCTTTTGACTCGAGTTGTGCACTGTTTTTATAGCAAAACCATTGTCTCTAGAATATTCTCGTAATTTCTTCAATCTAGAAGACTTCAGAAAATTTAATAACTGTGTAATTATGTACGAGGTTTGTCTGGAAAATACGTATA
Source organism: Diorhabda carinulata (assembly GCF_026250575.1). Taxonomy (NCBI): domain Eukaryota; kingdom Metazoa; phylum Arthropoda; class Insecta; order Coleoptera; family Chrysomelidae; genus Diorhabda; species Diorhabda carinulata. The sequence goes on along the minus strand of NC_079465.1, from coordinate 26,917,366 downwards.
AAAGTTTAATACAAACTTTATTTTTACAACGCAGTTTCCATTGTTTATAACATTGCTGAAAGTCTTCAGATGTGATGCTGTTCAATTGCCGTGTAGTTTCTGCCTTGATGGCTTCTACATTTTCCAAGTGCCGCCCCCAAAGCACCATTTTGCATTTCGAGAACAAGAAGAACTCAAATCGGGTGAATAATTTCTTTATTTCAAGTTTTTGTGTTGGATTTCGTGATTGATTGTTGTTTTTAGGACTGAAAGTTCGTCAGCTATCATTCTGCTGTCTTTAAAAACACAGGCCTGAATTAGTTTGACATTATCATCAGAACTCTATATTGACGGACGTCCTGAGCGAGATTCTCCTCTCACTTCTGCTCAGTCTTCCCAGAACCTTTTTAACCACTTGTTCACAGTTTGGTTCCTTCAGAGAATTGTCTCCGTAAACTTGTTGCAAACACTCAAAAACCTCAGTGCCACTATTGTCTTGCTTTGCAAGAAACTTGATGTTGATGCGCTGTTTCTCATACAGAGAGAGAGAGAGAGAGAGAGCTTGCTGAAAGTCTTCAGTTGTGATGCTGTGTTGCCGTGTCGTTTCTACCTTGATGGCTTCCACATCTCCCAAGTGCTGTCCAGGAAGCACCATTTTGCATTTAGAGAACAAGAAGTCACAAGGGGCGAGCTTCGAGCCAAAAACTCACGCACAACGAGCGAAGTGTGAGTGGGAACATTGTCGTGATGAAGGATCTGCCCTATACTCTATCAATATTGAACAGTTGCGCTCGTTGAGCCTCAAATTTATAGAATTAATACCTTGCTATGTGATACGTCATTATAGTTGTTCTATTTTTCATATGATTTGTTATTCGTGTAGTTTGAAAATTACTTATTGAATTAAAAAAATATTATACAGGGTGCAATATTCAATCTTGAAATTGATTTTTCCAAAGCCGGTCCAGGAATTTCTAAATTTAGTTAATACCAGTCGAATATTTGATAGTAGTGTACTGCATCATGAAAAAGTTAGAAAAACAAATATGACCAATTGAAATTTATGGACAATTTAACAAAAAATCAATCTGCAAATTAATAAAGAAGAGGAGTTGACACTTTTTAGTAGTCACATGATATCCTTGACTCTATATATGATAAAAGTATGTAAAATTCCTCATAACTCACCCTGTATATAAATAATTTAATTATCAACTACAACAAACACTTCCAAAAATTACGCTCATTTCGAAATAGTTGATGTACGAGGATGGTTCCATAAGTATCTGACCCAACAAAAATTTTGGAAAAAAATATATTTGAAATCTTTGACCACCGAGTCATTTTTACAAATATTGGAACAGAAAATAATACGAGAGGGCTAAATCTGGCGAATAGGGTGCATGAGGTAGCAATTCAAACTTTTGGCCATTGCAATAACGGATGTGTGAGCTGATGCATTGTCTTGATGAAACAAAACTTTCTTCGTAGCCAAATGCGGCCGTTTTTGCTTGATTTCTTCTGTCAAATGTTGTCATTAGTTCGCATAATACTCGCCGTTGATAGTTTTTCGTTTTTTCAAGTTAGTCAATGGAAATTATCACATGCGCATCCCAAAAAACGGTCACCATGATCTTGCCTGCAGATTTTATTGTCTTTGCCTTTGCCGTTCCATTGTGAGTGAACGCGGCACTCATCTCAAGCACAGCTTTCTCGTGTCCAAATTTTCAGTTAAGGAATAGTCTCACCCATAGTAGAATCTAGTTCAGCTTCTATATTGGTTGGGCTTATGCCTTTCAAATAAAATTTTTCACTGAAGTCACTGAAAACCTTCACTATTGATGGGTGCCAAACAAATACTAAACAACGTGGCGTGTTCAAACTTGAAACATATGTGGATGGATTGTGTACTTTATAATATAACAACTACCGCCATCTCTATGTCAGACTAGGTACTTGTGGCTTCGTACATAGTTAGTATAAGTGTCCAAGATGAGGGTGTCTGTAGCTTAGGTATAATAATTTAATAAAAATAACTCGAAATGATATTTAAAAACAAATTGTAATGTAATTAACAGAAATTCGACAAAAATTCTATTTATATTGCTTGAATGATATGAATTAGGTTGAGAAGAAACTGACCGAAATACCAGACTTAACTTACACCGTCCTCAGACTACCAATAGTATATGGACTTGGCGATAAAAACGGGCTTATGCCGAGAATAATCGCTGCTTCTATATACAAACATGTAGGGGAAACTATGAAATTATTATGGAACGCAGATTTACGAATCAGCACTGTCCACGTAAATGATGTTTGTCGGGCTATTTGGTTTGTGGGAAATAGAGAAGATACAAATGGACAGGTAATATATTACTACCCTAGGTAATCGAGGTTTAATCATTTTTTTCATATTCATCTTTTTAAGCCTAGTTTTTTACCTTTTGTGTTGCTGATTCCTAGTTTACCAAAATTCAATTAATTAAATGATAATGACTTAACACTCCTAATAGGGTTACGTCTTCCTATATCCATTTGTTGGGATGGATAAGTCCCAATAATCCTTCTCACTACTTCCTTCCAAAACTTCCTATTTCCTGCCAGTTTCATCGTTCTCTGTGAGGTTTTCACCACTTAGTAATTCTTCAACAATTTCATCGTCTGTCAGCGACTGGAAGCTTGGATCATCGCTGTCCACACGTAGCCACTCATTTCATCCAAAATTTGATGGATTTCGATTTCATCATTGGATGGTTTCAGTAGTTTATTTTACGCATTATGCAAGGTGCAGCTTTCAACTCTATTCCATGATGCGACTAACATATAACTGCAATCTTTAAAATTGTTTTTTTTTTGCACGTAGAAAAAATAGTTTCTTCGTCATTTGTATCACCCAAAAACAGACGACGAATGAACTGGCTTCGATACAGTTAGAGAAATTACATTAGGGGGCAAAAACTTCACCACAAACATATCACTCACCTTATTCAAAGTTTCGGGTTTTGACGGTCAAAAAGTAGAAGAACCTTGCCTGCTATTCCGCTATTTTCCTGAAATGAACAAATCGTTGTTTTGTAATCTGGAGCAGGGGCTTCTTTTTGAGACACCAACGACTTAGATGGCAAAGCTTTCCAATAAAGATCCAACTAAATCGAAACCATATTCTGCAACTTCCAAGATATTTTCCAAGTTCTCGGAAAAAGAATCTGCTTCTGGAGCTTCAGCACTCAATTTTTCACCGTGAATTTCAATTTGAAATACCCCATGTCGTAATTAAAATTTTTTTTATCACCAAACTTCATGTTTAATTCTAATGCTGTTTCACTTAAAATGGTCCTGTTTTGGTAAAAACCAAGTGTAAACAGTACCTTCTACCAATTCACTTTCCGCTTTTTTATAGTTTTACGATTTGAATTGCCCGCTTTTCTGTGAAAATTACGTGTGTACTTGATGGTTGACTCTGAATTATTTTTTTATTCCTTTCCATTCACCATTCCTTAGTTCTATTCAACTTTTTAGCGAATTTTCTTATTAACTTCTATTTTTCTCTCTCTTTCTTCATTAAGTCTTCATTAATATATTTCAAGTATAAACTATGAAAATCAAAAGATCCAAGTTTTACTAATTTTCTTGTTATTTTTAGATTTACAACGTTGTAGACGAGGCAGATTCGACGCAAGGTTCGATCTCCAATGTACTATCTGATTTATTTAACGTAAAAGTAGATTATTACGGTAATCTGGTATCAGCAGTAGTGGATTTGGTAGGCGCCGCAGACGATGCCAACGACAAACATCTAGCTCCTTGGGCAGAAGCTTGTAGACAAGACGATATACAAAATACGCCTCTATCACCTCATATGGATTCAGAATTATTGCTCCATAAACATTTAAGACTCGACGGTAACAAATTGAAGCAATTGGGCTTCAGTGTTTCACAACAGCAACCCACCGCTGAAAATATTAAAGAGATTATCGACGATTTTGTAAAAATGAAAGTTTTTCCTAGATCGTTGGCTCCTTAAATTCTTTTTTTTTTTTTTAATTATAATCGATAAGATTGTATCTAAGTAATAAATATTTTTGTATGTATCATGAAACGTGGCCTTAATAATGTTATTCTGGCTGGGTTTCACCAATTCCTGGTTTCCTGGACAACCAACTGATTTTTTTTTGTTTGAATATAGTTTGCTTCTTTTACTTCTCATAAAATCCTGTTGTAATATTTAGCACCAGCTTTTTCATTCTCGATATATTGTCTAGAGTTTCTTTGGACTTATAACTTGCCTCTAACTCCTAGTCAAGTTTTTGATGAGCTCATTTGATACTTTCGCTCTATACTTTCCTTTTAGTAAGTGCAAAATATAATTGTAGGTGTTGTTTACAGTGGTTTCTATATTCCGAAATAACTAAACTTCTTCCACTATTATATCCAAATTTATTCATAAAAGTTTTTATTTCTTCTTGGTCACTTGTTATTAAGACAATCCAATTAATGCAAAAGTCTTTTTCGCCGTCAGTAGGACTCAAAGGACCCTTCTGCACGAGTATATTGAATTGATACTGTCATTTCTGGAATTTTTGGGTTTTCTCCTGCTTGATCCTTCCCTATGTTCTTAAAGTTTTCCTCTCTGTCGTCATACGTGATTTTTGTCTCTTCTTCCAGTCCCATCTCTATTATCAAAATTTTTTCATTCAATAGTCACGATTTTTTTCTTTTTCAAAAGAATTTTTCCACTTTTATATCCAAATTTATTCATAAAAGTTTTTAGTTCTTCTTGTTTGTTTTTTATTAAGACAATCCTATATACAAAAGTCCTTTTCTCAGTCAGAAGAACTCAAAGTAATCTTATTTAATAGTATATCTCTAATATTGTTAATCATTATCCTTTCAGGAGTTTTTTTGGGTTTTTCATTGATTTTATTGCTATTTAGTGCAGTAACATAGACAAACCGGTGCACTACTTGATACTGTCCTATTTATTTTACAATTTTACTTTAAAATGATCATTATTTTTGACTTTTCTAAATATTTTCCACTTTTATAAAAGTTATATTTGTTCTTCTTGTTCCCTTGCAATTAAGACAATTCAAAGAACTTTTTACAGTCTGAAGGACTCACAATACTCTTCTCAAGCAGTATATATATATATATATATATATATATATATATATATATATATATATATATATATATATATAATTAACATTATCCTTCCAGGATTTTTTTGTGGCTTTTATTTGATATTCTTGTTTTTTAATAATTTTTTATTGTAAACCTAATGGGGATGTACCCACAGAGAAGGGGAGACGAGCGAGACAAAAAATAATGTTCTATAAAAAATCTGGCAAGATCTAGAATCTGATTGAAATATTGAAAATTGTCTTATAAAAAAATGAATCTCCCGCTATACTGGAGGGTAGTCCACGCCCTCTATAGGTTCCGTAGACTTATAATCTGACCCCCTTCCCAAAGCACGCTGCTACCTACTAATAGGACAATTCAATATACTCTTCTATCCTTTTTGCAGTCAAACTATTCTTCATCGGTACACATTGTAATATGAGTTAAATCATTATTTTTCCATGACTTTTCCTTATTTTTGTTTTATTTTTTGATTATAGCCTCGTTTTATTTGTTGTTAATAGATCCAGGAAGACAAACTAGTACAGTACTTGGACCTACTCCGTCCCAATATTGCTACTAGGACAATTCAATAAATTTTATCTAACAATAAATGTAAAATTTTGTATATGGTATAAACTTTACCATTTTGTGCTCTTCTTAACGTAAACTGTTAAAGATTTTATTATAAACTGTGATAAAATGCCTTTTCGGTTTTTCCGCTCATTAAAATTGTAAAATTATTTTTAAAAGTAGATAGAAGTTTAGCGGTGCTATTTTTGTTTAAAAGTTCTTGTTATGAAAATTGCACTGTTTTCAAATTCGGTACTTAATTTTTTACTATTTTTTATGAATCGTGATAATCGTTTATTCTATCTATTTGTGGAAATGAAAAATTTATTAAATGTTTACACATTGTGTAGTTACTTTATATGTGATTCTAATGTTCTATTTACACTTTTATATTCAAATATTTTCTGTAATATCCACTGTTAAGATTGAGTCTTATCTTATCGTTAAATTTAACTGTAACTTTTTTCGAAACGATGTATGTTCTTTTCTACGATATTCTCGTCTCCATATGTATCCAATATATGTATATATGTGTTTTATTCTTATGATAATAGAAATTAAGTTTTAAATCATTCCCTTTATCGCAATCTATTTACTCTTCATCTTATTAACCTGTTACTGCTTTCTATTAAAGGAAAAACGAAATTGTAACATTTTAGAAGGAGGTAATCTCAAAGGAACATACATCAATACCACCTTCAGAATCAGTATGCTACTGTTTAATAGTTTATTGTACTATTTAGAAAAGTGGAAAAACACACTTATTTAGATGTTTTTTGGTGTTCCATAAGCAATATTGTAAGACATCTACTAAATTGTACCGGTCACTAATTTTTCACTGAATGTTCTGTCTACAATTTACTTCCTACATCCAATCATATCATTTTCCACGTCCAACGATTTTTTTTTGATAAATATTTTCTTCACTAGCCTCATTAAAGATTGTGTTTGCTAAGTAGTACTTATCAAACTTTTCCGTTTTTAAATAATGATTTCTCCAATCTTCTATCCATTGCACCTCAAATAATTTCATTTTTGTCGCCGATTTCTACATTATCCTTCTTTTTAAAGTCTACTTCCATCCTTTGCTCATCCAACTATATTTTTTGCTCAGTGTCTTCTTTATTATTTCATTTTAATATATTTTCACTTTTTTCTTATTAACTTTCCATCTGTTGTTTGCCCTATTGTTTCTGTCACTTTTGAAATCCATTTTTTCTCTTTGTTTTCCTTTTTCAAAAGTTCTATACCTTCACTATCCTTCTTCGAAGATTCTTTTTTTCTATTTACTTTATTATTCATTTATCCAATTATACCATTTTGGTTAATGGTTTCTCCACTATCCCGTGAATGCTGTCTCCAATTTACTTCTACCAACCAATCAAATTCTGGATGTTGTTTTCTTCGATGTTCTTGTCCAGAGGTTCTTCTCTTTTTTTCTATGGTTTACTTTCATATTTTCCACGTCTAATAATATTTTCTGTCCAATTTTTTCTCTTTCAAAACTTCTTTACTGTTTATCTCGAGTCCACTTTCATCTTTTGCGCATTTAACCATTTGTTTGCTCGAAAATCCCTTCACCATCTCTCTTCAAACATTCTTTTTCCTATTAACTTTACCATTTTCTCTCTCCTTCAATTTTTGCTTAACGATTTCACCATCATCCTGTAAATGCTATCACAAATCGACGTCTTTACTTTGAACCTCCACTCATTTCATATTTAGTCGTAAATTTCTACATTATCCTTCAATCGCTCGTTCGCCGATTCCTTCACTATCTCTCTTTATGGATTCTTTTTCCTATTTACTTCTCCATTTACTTACCAAACCTTCCCAATTTTGGTAAATTATTTATCAATCTTCTAAATGTTGTCTCCAACCTACCGCTATCCTCTCCAATCTGCTTCTTTTTGAAGCATTGAACCATTTCCTTTTTGGACTATTTTCATCCAAAGCTTCTATATCCAAGTTACTTAACCATTGGTATCTAAAAATTACATTTTTGCTGGTTTACTTCTTCACTTTCCTCCTCTAAATCTTTCATCTCTCACTTTAGTTTTACCCTTTTAACAATCAATCATTTCATTATTGGTCGATCTTCTCTTCGCTACCCTGCTCCTCCTTTCGTCTTGGATTTTTTTTGTGATACGATGATCCTTGGATTGCCCTTTGCTTGTATATAAAAAAATGTCCTCCGATTCCTTATCGAAGATTATTACTAATGATGTCTCAGTTAAAGTTGTGTCGTTCTAGGATTTTCCAATAATATCTAGAATAATCGAGATGGTGTTGGTTCGAGGGACATTATGTACTTAAATTCTATATAGATTTTTATAGATTGCTACAAATAAAATGCTAAAGCGCTTTTTTGCTTCAATTGCTATTTTTGAAATATATTTAAGTCGACGTTTCCATAGTTTATAAGTTTCGAATATTTTTGAAATTTTGCTCAATGTTTAATCAAACCCCACAATTTTTTTAACGAAGTTAGTATTATTACGTTAAATATCAAGTATTCTAAATTACTATTATACAAAAAATTGTTCTAAAAATCATACTGAAATTTTCAAAAATTATTTTTTTTTGTAATAATTTAAGTAATTAAGTGATAACCTACATTCCAGTTTACTATAATTTGTTAAAGTGTCAATTTCAGGATAAAATTGCTCAATTTTCACCCTTTGCGGTTATCAGTACTGAGCTTTATTTTCGTACTGTTATAAACTAAATATTATATTGTTATTGTATTATATCCGTATTAAATTAAAATTGTGTTTTACTCACCTTGTTCAAATCATAAAAACAATTCTAATAAAAAAACGTCTAATTTCAAACTCGTTCCCTAACGTGAAGTCGGTCCTGCTCTATTATGTTTATAGAATCTCAAGTTTTGCGGATGCGGCAAGCAAATCCGATATTCTGCACCAATTTCTTGATATTGTTTTTTATAATTTAATTTCAGCATGTTGTGGCCGATTGTATATAATCAATTTCTAGCAGGGCTTTGTTTGTTTACATTCTAGAAACCGAATTATCGAGAAATCCGTTTTGTATAAATAGGAGCTTATTTTGTCAGCTAGTCAGTAAATAATTGGTTGTCATAATGAACGTATCGAACTAAAACATAACTATTCACTTACTGATGTAATTATTTAAATGTACCGTATACTTTTTACTTAGTTAAGGAATAATAGGTAGTAGTGTTCGGGAAAGAAGTGCCTTGGCAGCTGATTCCACACTTCTCCAAAGAAAGGAGTTTCGATAAATGTACATTCTGAGCGTCTGCAGGCATAGTCGATGTTCATAAGTCACGTCTGCCTGTTGAATATGTCTTGCAAATACTGTGCTCCATGTTGAATAGCCCGGAAGAGCATTTGCCGTGATAGTATCGGTAAAACAGTCAGATCAACGACCTTTCTTCAATTCTCTATACAGTCCAAGTTTTTTTTTTAATTCTGGAAGTCGAATTGCTCTCTTTTGTATTGAATCTAGCATCCTCGCAGAATGTTTGGGATCTGTGGATAATTTAGTGAATAGTGAGTAGTTTATTGTATATTGTTTATACCAACTGCCCAACCACGAGAGATTTGTAACCCATACCTATAAATAAAAAATAAATTTAGTATCCATAACTTATCCCCCTCTCATATTCGATCAGGATTACTCGGAGACGGACAGAGATGCAATTACGAGATAGAATTTATGTTACGATTTTTAAGATGTTGCAAACAGGGAAAAATTCGTTGGGGAAAATTCATTGCAATTCGTTAATATTTATCTCAACGCTCAAATCTCCTCGTCTAAGTGGAACGGGAAAGATCGTGGTAATAAACGTCATTGTCATGAGTGCTTAGTGGAATGTACCCTAAATTTGTTTCTAGGTTAGGATCCACAATCAGCTGATAGGTGATCTACCCGATCTAGTTATCGACAATTCTTAATATTACATTACAGCAGCAAACATTAAATCCAATCCGTGAACGTGATTGCTTAGTGGAATGCACCCCTTGAAATGCATAAGATCATAGTTGCCGTTTGATGTCGCTGTTTACTGATCGGTCTGACGTTTGTGACTTTCAACATAAACGAAACAAGAAATATCACGAAAACAAAAGGCAGTACACACTTCAAAAAGAATAAGAATATTTTTAGGTTAACGGTAGCAAGCACGTCAAGTTTATGAATCGGCCTTCAAGTAGACTGATATCTAAAGGGAAGAAATAATAAAGTTCAAAAAACCATAGACAAATGAAACCCCAGTCAGTTAATCGTACTTACCCTCCGCTCTACCAGATCGAAATGACCCTGGCAAAATAATAATTTATTTTATAGAAAAATCGATCATGGTTAGCTTAGTTTTTATTTGTGCTATAAAAAAATACCATTACATAATTTGTTTCTCCAAAGATCATAAATCAATGAATTTTCTATGTTTTCTCCACTCTACCTAATGGTGCAAATTAGTTATTGATTACTCATAGGTAGTACAGATGGAAACAAAACGAATCATGTGTGGTTTCTTTCAAATTTTAATTAATTTTATGTTGAACAGCCGTTGAAAAATAATTTTTTTCTCAGTTTTGAAAGGGGTGCAAATAGTAAATTTGACATTATTAGATGGTATAAATCATAGTTTCAAAAAAGTTATATATTATAAAAACAACTACTTGCAGAAAATTCAAAACATAGAAGTTGATAACATCAAATTCTTCTTTCTTTTCAAATGTCATATTTTATAGGTTATGTTTTGTTCATTTTTAAAATAAAAATTTATGTATGTATTTAATAGTAAATTATTTAGATGCAGTTTGGCAATTTTTTAATAGTATTCCATTGATTTAGTTGATATAACTGTAAAAAGAGATGTCTCATTCAAGAGAAGATAGTACAGAACCTTTACCTTCCAAAACTCGAAGGAAAGAATTATACGATGGCGGAGGAAACACTAGTAATTCTGAAATAGAATCGTGCCAAATCATGGTAAGAATTATTGTTTAAACTAAATAGCTAATTATATCTTGACAAAAATAGTAATTGTTAATTGCGTCTTATTAAGTGCGAAGTATTGTATGTATTTTCTTTTGTAATTATTTAAAAACTGATTAAATGGACATAAAGTTATACTTATTTGATTCAATACGAAGTTATATTTATGATATATCATTCTAAAAATTCAATACAAATACTACATAGCGATATTATGTATATTTAGTTACATATTTTTAGTCTATTAAATTAGTAATTCAATAAATTAGGGAATTATGTTTCTTTTAGGTGGACAACTCAGAAAATGTTTTAAAAGTTTTAAAAAAGTTATATTTTGAAAAAGAAATGTGTGATGTCTTCCTTGTAGTAGGTAATAAAGAATATGGTGCTCACAAATTAATTTTATGTGCTTCTAGTGATGTATTTCAGGTAATAGAAAAATAAGTTCACAGGTATGCTTTGGGATAATCAATAAGGTATTTTAGGTGATGCTTATGAAACCAGAATGGTCAGAATGGCATGAAAGTAGGGTTCAATTGCAGGAGATGGCAGTATGTGAACCTGTCTTCTCATTATTTCTAGAATATTTTTATACAGGAAAAATTATGATTACCCATACTAACGTTATGCCTATTTTAGCTCTTGCTGATAAATATATAGTCAAAGTAAGTAAATTTTTAATAAGGTAGGAGCACCAGAACCTGACAGTACACCTATAGCTGACACTTTCTAGTTTAATTCTTAAAATAAAGAAAAGATGGGTGTGTCGACTTTGCATACATATATTTTTGATTCGTATCAGTGGTTGACAAGTTATAGGTACAATAAAGAATATGCTGTGTGGCAAAGTAGTCAAAAATAAATTCGGGCAAAAGCCAAAGGTATGGAGCAAAAAGCAGATGTCTTTAGCTCTATCTTCTTTACTTATATCAATTATTTAAATTTATAGCAGTTTTCAACATTGAATAATGGGACCATAACGTTGGTGATTTCCATTGACATTGGCTTAACTTTTTCGATAAATATGCAATAAGATCATTTTCCTTGTAACTTTTAATTTTTTTAGTGTTATACACAAACATCCTCTGCTCTCTGAATAATACAAATTTCTTTAGTCGCAGTCCCTTCATTCTGAATTATTTACATTTGATCAGAAATGACTTAGATCTTATCATTGTTTTAAAATTTGTTTTACCAATAACACATCACTCAAGAAATCGTGTGACTAACTAAAAGAAAATATTTTTTTACCACAAATCGACTTTATTCATCATTAATCTCCTCTAAGATCAATCATTCCAACGCTTTTATAACTTCTCAATGCCGTGCTTGTAGGTTTTGTCTTCTGCCTCAAAATAGGCAAATAGTTTGTTTAGCAGCTAAAGTTAGTTTATAATAAAAATCATAGCGAACAGAACGAAATAGAAAAGTAATCAGTGAATTTAAATAAATTAGTTAAATCAAGTTGTGCTTAAATAAATTAGTGAGTAAGAAACAGTGCCTCAAAAAGACTGAAGTGTCTGTCATTGGTGCTCTTACCTCATATAGTAGCAATACAAGGTGGTTTAATCAACATATATAATTTTTTTTGGGTATAGTAATACAATCATCTACATAAATTGGCTTATGAGTAGGAAGACGTAATACTGAACACACTGTTGACACCACCACTCGTAATTACACTGTCTGCGGCGCGTTTCGATCACCAAGTTATCGTCTTCAGGCACTGAAGTTAAACTAAAACCTATCAACTTGACTTGAGGGGTAGCACCACTGTAGAGCCCGGTTTTTTAAGATCATTTCTGGAATTGATTCTTATAGAGCGTTCAAAAACAAAATGGCGTCAATACAGAGTTATAAGCATAAGACATTCATATAATAACAAAGCATTCACTTAGTTTAAACTCAAAAATTGTGGTGGGGTATGTCATGCAGTATTTCTGTAGGAGATACTGCCCTCAAGGCTTGTATAAGGTACTTACTGCCTTTAACTAAGGAATACCTAATAACAAGTTGAGTTACTGGAATTTTCATGGTCCTCCAGACTAATGGATGAAAGCTTACTACTTTTTAGCTTTGTAAGGTATACTTATAATTGTTTAAGGAGCCTATAGAAAGAGGAAATTCGAAAATGATGAAAATTGGAGATACTGCTCAAACATTGTGTTCAGTATGAATAACATCAACGGTTCAAAACATTCCAATTTAGTAACAAGTAATGGTCGGAATATCAAGAATCAAGTCAATTAGTTCATAAATTTTCTTGACTTTTTTTTCTTGTCAATTTCAGAGTCTGACTAGAATATGTCTATCGTACATGTGCAAACACGTTCCTCACGCAGCATTCCACAACCAACTTTTCTCGTGGTTGCAATACTCGACGGCTTGCGGTCATTCGAAAGTATTTGAAACATGTCAAAATTACATCAAATGGAACTTCGAAACAGTAGCAAATACTCCGGATTTCAGTAACTTCGACATAGATATGTTCACTAAGATATTAGAACAAAACGATATCGTCGTTCACAACGAAATGGTGTTATATAACTGCGTAGTTCGATGGTTGGATCTCCAACGGTTAAAATCGTACCAATCGGACTTTGAAGATATCGAATTTAAAACTATAACCGAAAAAATTATGAAATTTATAAGATTTCCGATGATGTCACCGAGGCAATTGGCGAATTTACTACTTTCCCCTATCATAAAAGAACATAAAGAATTTTTCGTAGATAGAATGGCGTTGGGTATGAAGTACCATTCTGGATACATAGATCGCACTTCAACTGAAGACAATCACTTGTTGATCCCTAGATTATACACTTCAGATAGCTGTAGTGCTCTGTTAACCATCGAAAATTTCAACAGTATCCCCAATTACCATACCAGCACCTTCGTTTTCTCTTCGTACCTTTCAGCTGCCGAACACGAATCCCATAAAATAAACGAATGGTTAGTGGATTTGTACCCCAAAGGGGTATGGTTCAAAAAGTGTTACCTCATAGTTTGGCAAGGGAAAGTGGAAGTACCTGAAGAAATCCTCACCACCGTCCGGTTATCCTTAACCTGCAGGGACATGTCAGTACCGAATATGCGAGTTAAAATATCAGTTTTAATCTACGGTCTTCAAGGAGGAGTCGAACATGTTATGGAAGTGAGGGAAACCGTTCACCATTTTACTGTACAAGATCGTACAGTGAATATCGACAATTTGATACCGTTCCAGGAGTTGAATAGACCAGCTGTTGAAGCTCAGGCTCAGCCGAACGAGACTTTGTATCTCGTAGGGACGAATAGGGATACGTTAAAGTTGAATTTAGTGATAGCGCCGATTATGTAGCGTGGGCTATTGTTTTTAACAAAGTACAAATTTTATTGTTACGGATAAAATATTTTTATTAATAAAATGTTTAAATGAAACTTGTTTCTTTTCAATTATTGTCTATAGGCGCCATAGGGACACAATTTGCTCACATAGAACAGGTGCCATACAAACCATAATGGCCAGGTGCATCCTTGGAGAACAACAGCGTTGACCTCAAACCTTTCTGTGGTGAGTCCATCGATAGCGATCTAGATGGATCGGTCTTTGTGAAAGCTACTAAACCAGTCGATAATTGAGGAGAACAAACCGTACGATTTTAATTTATTTAAAAGGTTGACATGTCAAACCCTGTCAAAAGCTTTCGATGTGGTCGGGATTCCCCATATTTCTCAATAGCTTCACTCCATGACATAAGCCAAGAGATCCCCGGTTGATCTATGTTTACGAAAGCAGTTTTGATAATCGCTGATGATGTTAATAGACTCAAGATTTGCTGGTTAACGACTTTCTACATGACCTTGGCAATGACTGGGACTGAAGCAATCCGGATGGTAGTTGTTGGGAACCGTCTTTTTTTCCCGAAAGGGCTTCCAATATGCAGGGAAGACACAACTTTTATACGAGTTAGTTCAACTACGTTTTTCTTCAATAGAATTGACGGTATTCCATCGTGGCTAATTACTTAATTAATGTCCAATCCATTGTGAAGTTTTGTCACGTCTCCATGTTCAAATTGTATTTCCGGCATCGATGTACCTACTCCAGGCAGGCCGGGTGGTAGTTTTTCCAGCTTGCAAGCCGGTCTCGGCGTAGATGGATAGAGACACCTGGCATGAAACACGGTCATGGCCATCACGAACGATCCGAAGTGCAACTGGTGCATAGAGAAGGATAAAACTGGATACCACGGAATCTGTGAGTGCCCAGCAATGATACGAATACGATTACAACACTTGGATAAGCCTCGGAGAGGACAAGGAGAGTTAGTCGTGATCATTACCTGATGTGAACCGGTAGTCGTGGTAGTGGGAGTAGTCAATGATCACAAATAGATCGGTCGTGATTACTCCGGAGTGAACACGACCGGTTTAGTCGTGAAACACCCACCAAATGTGAAGTTTATAGCGTAGCAAATATAAATGTAGACTTGGATGCATTCTAAAAAAGTATTTGTAGCCATTTTGATCTTCCAAAGATAGTTCTCGACATATATTATTAGTGGTACTAAGAGTATTTCGTTTTTTCAAACGTTGTAATTCATTAATTAAATGTTCACACACAATTTTTGCACTTTCCTGTTGAGCCATCGTTTCTGGTCGCGACGCCTTTCAGAAACTAATTCGTAGTCGTAATTTACGACTCCGTGTGAACCCGCCTTTATACTGGCGTCATTCTCAACTAGTTTCAGACAAACTTTCTAGTTGCTTCTATTAACAGACTTAAGACGTTCGCAGCGAGCATTCCGAACATCTGCTACATTGACATTAATGTTTTTTCCACGCTATTAAAAAATAATCAGTATTACTTTATAAGGTTTTTAGTGTGATGTAGAAATTTTTTCTAATAAAATAATTTTCTTTTTTTAACGTTAATTTTCGTAATGAATTTAAAAATACTTGTATGAATGAACTTTGTACATGAATTATGTCTAGAATTTTCAAAGGAATCCAAAAAATAAATGATATAAATTACAGGGAATTCCTCTTTAAATAAACAGTATTTTTATAGAATATTAACCAAAGAGAGTTTCTCTTATAGTATGAATGCGTAATACTTATTAATCCGCTTTTCAGAATATATGATCGTGTTTACCACTGTTCCAATTTACCTCTCCTTTGCACTGTCATCCTGTTAACGAAAGTTCCAATGTGGAAAGTGTTGACGACTGTCCCATTCCAAAAACTCTGGATCTTCCAGGAAATAAGCCCTGTCTTAGGACATCTACTCTTTATCAATGTCCTTTCCAAGGATTTTCCAAAGGTTTCCATTTCGTCATCTCAACGATAGTGGGGATTTTTAACAGGAGAATAGAAAGTTAAGGGATGTTAGCGAAATATTGTAAATTTGGATCAATATCTATACAAGTGTGTAAGGTTTCGGTTGTTTTTCGTTGATAGATGGCGTTAAACGATAGATATTAAAATATTTCTTACAATATTCCCACAATCAAGATAATTCCCTAAAGCCGTATTACTAATTTTAAATTTGATATTAAAGAAATTTTTAAAACACCCTGTAAAATTATAGACATGCTGGAGTTTAAACATGTGTAACACAATCTTATTTCTTTAGAACTACTTTTTACAAAAACATCCAACGAGTTTTTTCTTTGTAAACGTTTATAAAGAATCGACTGTTTATTATGGTCGACTCTTATTTTCCCTCGTCAATTTCCTAAAACTCGTACACATGCGCATTTAAGATTATCGATCACATAGCGTTTCTAAAATGTGGCCATTTTTGTAGCATCCATGGCCAGGTAAAGTGTGAATTGTGTTTTTTCCAGAAGCATCATCCATTAGTCATGGGGTTCTAGCCACCTAAGTTTTGCACACATAAGTGTGCCAGCACAAATAGTAAAAATGACGTAAGTTATTTTAATATTCATGTTTGATTTTATTTAGTCTATTAGCTACCTCAACGTTACCTCCATATTTACACAGTGTTGTCGTATAATGTTTATGAGACAAGTTGTTTTCCGTAAATATTTTGAGATAGTGTTTTTGTATGTATTTTCCAAAAGCAAATAACCTGATTATAACTATTATCAATTAGAATATTTATTTTTCAAATAGTACCTCCTAATTTAGTAGATTCTAATTAGGAAATTATAGTTTTCCTGGAAAAATATCGGATGATAATGAGTCATCATGTTTTACATGCTTATGTTTGTTTACAATGTAGTAATTACAGTGATGACGACTAAAAAAGTATACATATATCGTTCCATATGGTGATTACTTAATAAACTTTTAAGTAGAGAACTTTAACTATTCAACCCTTCATAAAAACTTCTAATTTTTGATATTTTGACCCGAACTATTTATACAGGGTAGGTGTATAAGGATAAGTTTTTATCAAATAATTTCATGTTTACTAGGTATTTCTTAATTTATTTTTGTGAAAGAATACAGAAATAATACATCTCAATTACTTTGTATTTCTTCTGAATATTTGTAATTTTAAAATATGTCTCGAGTAAGACTAGTTTAGATTTAAAAAATCAATTTCATTGAACATATCTGACAACGTTGCGTTCCATTACATCATATTCGATAATCTATACCTAGTAATCCTTATCGATGTCTCAACTCAATTTTAAATGATTTATAACATAATAATGTATTATTTATTTTGTGTTTATAGATTAAACTTTTAAAAATAAAGAGTAGGAATAGATTAATACTTTTACCGTTACCGTGTTACCTGTTTACTTTCAAATTAATGGCGTAGTAAGCACGTTAAAGAATGTAGACTTGTAGGTTTACAGGGTGAATCGACATTTCTGTTGTCTGTTCGGATTATGTGATTAAGTGATAAAAAGATTGATTTTGTTGATGATCAAAATTCATAACTTCATTTAATATTTGCAATGGATTATAAATATAGGGTTTGCAAAAACTTGTGAAAACAAATATAACTTCAAACCTACTCTAGATAAAATGGAAAATATTGAATTTTGGAAGATATTTAATATTAAGTTCATATCTTTTCTATTGAATAAACGACCAGCAAAAAGTTGTGCAAAGCTAAAAAGAATGTAACTTCAAACAGATATCAGGTAAAATGGAAAATACTGAATGTTGGAAGATATTCGAATCTTTTTTATTGTATACAGGGTTTGTAAAAGCTTGTAAAAAGCTAAAAAGAATATAACTTCAAACAAACTCAATTTTACATGGAAAATACTGGATGTTGAAATATATTCAAAGGTTGTCTGTTGTATACAGGGTTTGCAAAAGCTTGTGAAAAGCTGAAATGAATATAACTTCAAACAGGCTCAATGTTAAATGGAAAATACTGAATCCTGAACGATATTTAATGAGATCAAAGCTTTTTTTATTGAATACAGTGTTTGCAATAGCTTGTCAAAATCTAAAATGAATATAAATTCAAACAGGCTCAATCTTAAATGGAAAATACTGAATCCTAAACAATATTCAATGAGATCAAATCTTTTTTGTTGAATACAGGATTTGCAAAAGCTCGTGAAAAGCTAAAAATAATATAACTTCAAACAAACTCAATTTTACATGGAAAATACTGGATGTTGAAATATATTCAAAGGTTGTCTGTTGTATACAGGGTTTGCAAAAGCTTGTGAAAAGCTGAAATGAATATAACTTCAAACAGGCTCAATGTTAAATGGAAAATACTGAATCCTGAACGATATTTAATGAGATCAAAGCTTTTTTTATTGAATACAGTGTTTGCAATAGCTTGTCAAAAGCTAAAATGAATATAAATTCAAACAGGCTCAATCTTAAATGGAAAATACTGAATCCTGAACAATATTCAATGAGATCAAATCTTTTTTGTTGAATACAGGATTTGCAAAAGCTCGTGAAAAGCTAAAAATAATAGAACTTCAAACAGGCTCAATTTTAAATGGAAAATACTGAATCTTGAACGATATTTAATGAGATCAAAGCTTTTTTATTGTAGGATTTGCAGAAAGTGGAGAAAAACACAAATTAGAATAATTTACTATTTCTATTTAATGAAACGTATCAGATACTAGGTTACATTCACTTTACGTGTCATCATTGATAAAAGGCTTTTTGAATGGACTGAATGAAAATTGTAGGGAAAAAAATCCTAAACAAAATCAGTTAATTTAAAAATTTATTATGTTCCTATCCATATCCCATAATATTTTACAAATCAATTAATTTTTGTGTTTCTTTGTCTTAGAGCCACAATGGCGCCTTCTTTCATCGCCTTCTCGGCACCACCGCAAATACTATCGTTATTGAAAAATCTTTCCAACAAAAGTACCATAAACAGCATTGTACTTGCCAAAAATGAGTCCAGTGCTGATATGGAAACAAGAGCCCGTCTCGCCATCTTCTGAATATGACGAGACGGCGCATCTAGACGTTACTATCTACAATACGACACCTTTCAATGAACTAGACATCAAACTTGATACCGACTTTGAGTCACTTGCTACATTCGAGTCCAAAGCAGAGGCTGCTTCTCATATTCTCGAAAATTTGGAAAATTTAATGGATCTCGATGAACTTATTAAAGAAGGTGAGTGTTTTTACATTTACAAACATAATTGTGATTAGTGGCTTCATTTTTGAGACAATAAAACTATAATTGCTTGACAATTTGACAGTTTTGTTCACTATTTTTAGCTGTATTATAGTCAGCCGTTTGTTGAACATAGTATACTATATAGTTTCAATTGAACACTATATTTAATCTATGGTCTAGTGTGAAAAGTTTATAAGAGCGGGAGATGCAATCCACAATTTTGTAAAAAATATCTTACTGCCAATACAAGTGTAGATTCAGCCCTAGTAATATCGTTTATGTCAATACAAACATATCCCCCATCCTAAGCCTTGTAAAGGACTTCCAAGCCCATTATGTGATTCGTACCATTGAATCCTGCCAAGAAACCCTTCTTACCCTCTGGTTGATCAGTATACGGCCCCTCGGGTCCAAGAGCAAGAGGAAACTCTCCTATCCGCCCCTACAGCTACTAACAACAGCATACAAAATCTACTTTAACTTCTTAGGCAATTCTTCCATATCCATAAGATAACATCTTTTCTCACTCACTTCTTCGTTCGTCGATAGCTTTCCTGTAACCTGGTGAACCACTCCATTAGCCAAATGGCCGACAATAGGGAATAATATAAAATAAACAAAAAAATATTCGAAGATTAGAAAAAAAAACAAAAAACATATATCCCTAAACTGAGAAGGGCCGTTTTTACTTATACCAGAGGTCGCTTTTTGATTTCTTCTGGCCAATGGTCGTTCGCTTTTCCTCCTTTCCTTAACCCCAGCCCTACAGAGGAGCAACTCCTATATCAGGGCCAACTCCAACAAACCGTCCTCCTATAAAAAATTTCCTTTATCCTAACTAAAAATTATCCAACGAATCTTTCTCTCTATTTACCGATTAGTTTTCAGATATTTATTTATTGAAAAAAATATATATCTAACCCAATCAACTTCTACAGGGGTTGTTTCATAATTAGTATTACCTACTCACGATATTTAGGAATACCTTTTTAGAAAAAAAAATTGGAGATATATTGGAAGATTATTTTTTTCCTAAATCAACTTCAGACATTCATTTATCAAAAAAAAATATATATATAAATCATTGTTTTAACCTGTACAGGGGTCGTGTGAAATAATCATTACTTATATCTAGAAATACCTTTTCTAAAAAGCAAAAAATTAGAAGACATTTTATTCCTAAATCATCTTCATACATTTATTTATGTGAAAAAATTATAAACTATGGTTTTAACCTGTACAGGGGTTGTTTCAGAATTATTGTTATTTCCTTATAACATTCAATGAATAAAAAAATACAAAGACAGGTTGGAAGCTTATTAATTTTTCTGCTGAATCATCCTCAAGTATTCATTTATAAAAAAAATAGTATTTCACAGAAGCAATCTGTACAGGGGTTGTACGATATGAAGATATACACTTCACACTAGATAAGTGGAAAATAATAACTATTGAATAGCTGAAATTGTAATTGGAAAATGAGATTTAAAACAGACGCAATTAAATTTTTAGGACTCCTTAATCGCGTTTCGTTCCTGAATCCTTCGCCTTAGTTCATTTTTATGAACTTGATTGTTTAATAATCAGCAGCTCATTAATCTTTTGTTCTTACTTATTAGTTCTATTATTAACGAGCTGATTAGACTAAAATCAAGGACTTTGGAATTTATTTATCTATAAACGTGCATACACATATACAGGGTGTTGATAAATTCATGCGACAAAATTCAGGAGGTGATTGCTCGTGCTTTCCTATAATTTTAGTGATATCTCGAAAGGGGTGGACTGAGGAAATTTTATTATAGAAAAGTCTCGCTCTAATTTTATACGAGCAATTACCTGAATTTTGTCGCATGAATTTAGAAACACCCTGTACATAAAATATACGTAGTTTTGGACTCGTTGCTTTATACGAGGTGCAGATAAGAAGTTTTGGGAAATTTATTATAAAATAACAAGTAAATCCAGTTTAAAACGAAATGTTATTATTGACTGTCACAATACGAGGGTTGCATGAAAAGTTTCCGACCTAACAGGGAAAGAATTTTTGCACAATAATTTTTTTCTGTATCTTTACAAGTTTTTTTTTATATATATAATCAAACGGAACTTTGTTTGTGGATATACCTCGTAGTAAAGATCTTTTTTTATTCTTTTAGCGAAACTCGTAGTCTAATTAGAGACAATAACAACATGTGTTCTCAATATACGTGACTTTATTATTTGTTAGGAATAAATCGATCGTTACAAATATATGGCAATTTATTTTAATTGCTATTTAGACAATTGTTCCATTTTTGAATAATATTGTATCGATGTGTTGGATGTGTACTTTGGCTTAGCGTCATTTTACTGGCGACAGACTTGTTATATTTACTCCATCCTTTCTATTCATAACCTCCACTAAGTTCTTTGGGGGTAAAAATCGTTAAAACTGTGGAAATTTGTGAATCAACGTCCATTTTTATGAAAATTTGAATTCAAGCTCTACTTACCCTCTTCTACGAAATCTTCTCTGTGCCGAACGGGGCTTTTTTTATATTATGGGAGGTGTAAACTACCCCTTATTGAACAAAACTTTAAAATCCTAGATTTTATGCATGTTTTGGGTAAAATGATATTTAAATGTATTATTTGTAAATTGGTTGACATTACCAAACACGTTTATGATCAATCAGATTCATGCAACCCCTCAAAATTATCCCCTAATCATATGAAAAGTTAAAAAGTAATCTCGACGATTCTTTTACAATTAAAAATTATTCAAAAGTGTTGTTCTTTTCAATGTTTCAATCCTTTTGAAACCCACCTTCAATGACCAAAAATTTCAAAGTTGCAGTTAAAATTTTCTCACAGAAATAATTAAAAAATATTTACAAAATCAATAAAAATTTTTATTTAGTACATAGTATAAAAAACAATTTTGAATAATTATATTTCATCATTATTAATATCTTCTTCCTCTTCTCGTTCGTGTCCACTGCTCCGAAATTTTGAAAAAAAAGCAGTTGCATTTTCGACAATAACTCGTTCAATTTTCAAGCTACAAACTTTTTTAAAAAAGCATTTTGTAGGGGATTTCAAGTACTTCAACTTCATACCAATTAAAACTTTTTTCAATCCCCGGTTTCGAAAAAGGTGCATCTCAAAGGGGTTGCATAAGCCACACACTTTGAGCTAATGTATCTTCTTCAATTTTTATGATACATAGATTTGGAAAGACTCAAAATTTTTGGCAAGAAAAACCCTACAATTAATATTTGAAACATTTTCTCGTAACATAAATAGTTTTTGGTTTATTTGAGAAAAATTTTTTTTCAAGTGTTCAAATTAATGAAATATTTTTTCTAAAATAAGCATTCAAAACCGGTGAAATCACATGGATCATATCAATAATACATAGATAAAGTTAATGGCAAGCTGATTACGATTAATTTCAATTAGGGTGGTAATGGCGAGGGTATAATCATTACATTTTTTCAAAAAAGAAAAAAAACCTTATTTTTGTTATAAATCAGTCAACTCTTATGCAAAACACTTTTGACAGTGCTCATTTTAAAGGTTTCTTGAGTTTTTTCCAAAAATTTCATCAATTTCAAGTTTTTGAGGTTAAAGGTTTTCAATTTCGAGGTGCCCCAAAATAGCCATCCTTCAACGAGCAATAATTCAGTTATTATTGAATTTACGGAGGTCCTTAAAAAACGAATCTATTTGTTTTTTTATTAGCTACATTTTCGTTCTGAATGATTTTGCTGATAAAATGAAAACTTTTCAAGTAATTCATGAAAAACTGTAAAAAAAATATGCAGTTTCAATCGTATATAACTCTAAAAGTACCAAATTAAGAAAAAAACTTTGTAAAGTAAAAATTGCTTAGAATTAGTCAATCTACGGACCTACGAGATTATTTTGTCTCCATCTCCAACAAGGGGTGGCTTCGGCACAGGGTAGATTTTGAAGAAGGTTATAAATATTATCTTCATACCAATTTCCAAGAAAATCGATCTCGATTATCGAAATTCCACGGGAAATCGGCTGGTACCTGACCGAGTAAGGCCTCTTTCAAGTCTATAAGACCTTTCCAGCCAAATTAGGTTCAGAAATTGTTCATTCACCGCAAGACTGTCCTACAAACAAAAAATAAACGGGAATATTTCCTAAACCCTTCCTGACGTACCACTGAAATTACGATAACTTTTAAATTATTACATTTCTGCTAATTCTAGAAGTTGTAGTCTATTCTATTTAAAATAAGACGAAGTTTTTATAAATTTTCGGCGAGAAGCTGGCCTTTTAGGCTCAAGGTTAGTTGCATCAAGTCTTCTTCTGACGGCTCGCGTTTCTTTGAGCTCTTGTTGGACCAACACAAGTGAGGGCCCGATTTATCAGCGATATGCTGACAATAAATCGGGCATCTGTTTCGGAACCGTGTCTTCGATTAAAGTTACCAGTCTCTTGGTAACAACAGTAAACATTGAAAACTGCAGACTGGTTCATGTTCAGCAAAAGAGTGACCTTTTGATCAGCTTTATCACTTGTTGTTTGTTGTTTAGAGTGGTATGTATCGGTTGATGTTTGATGGAGTGGTGGGTTAGGTAGATAACCTTTTATAAGGGTCAGTTACCCTTAATTAGCAATCTCGTAAACAAACATCAAAAGGGTAGTTATATTGTGGGACTGTGAGGGCAAGAAACATTACGATCATTTTGCAGTTAATATCAGCTTTAAAATTTTACTGAGAAAAATGAAATTTGAAATTTTATGTTCAGATTTTTTGCAAAAAACTTTCGATTGCCGGTCGATTTTTTTGATCACGAGTGTATTTTATCAATTTAATAAAGAAATTATTACCATGTTTGATTATTTTGACCTATCAATAGTTTTAAAAAAATCGTATTTTCCACTTTGCTCGACTTGAACTACTTATCTGCATATTACTGATAGGACGTCTACTAATAGTTATCTCTTCAAAATAATATGTTTCGAGGTCATCAAAATATACGTATTTTTTTAAATTTTGAAATAAATTATTTATGCTTCAATCGTCTTAACCTTATTGAAATCACGCGAAACTATTTCTCAAGACGAATATTTTTGCTTTTATATAAATATAAATTTACCTTGAAAATTTGCGATTCTCTTTCAACTTCCGCATTCAAAAAATTCTACTTGACATCGATTTCATTGGTCAATATTAAACAAAAACATCGAAATAGGAACTGAAACTACACTGCGCCACAAATTTAGTTAGCCTAGACTTATTAGAAGTGCCAGTGTCAAAAAAGTAAACCAGAGTTACGCAATAAATCAAAAGAAAAAATATTTCCACCGAAATTGTGAAAATCGAATAGTTGGAGTATCGAGCCATCATCAAGTACCTGTATTTAAAAGCAGATTTACGAATATATGCTTAATACGGGAAGGCCAGTTACTGTGTCAGTTCTCGAAAATATCGATCCAGTTCATGACATGATTTTATCAGATCCCCGAATTGGACTAAAACGGATCTGATCTGAAGCACTGAATATTTCATACGAACGCGTTCATCATATAGTTCACGTATATGTCGGTTGTCATCTTCGTACTATTTTAAAGATCGTGTATTTTTGCGTCCAGTGTCTGATTTCTCCCATTAAACCTCGAATCAACAATAAGATTCCTTCCACATGACATGGCCAAGAAATAATGACAAATGCGATGCTACAGTAATAATAAACACTGTAGATTATGAAGCAAAAGTTAATGAGTTATTAGATCTAAAAACCTACAAAAAACTAACGAGAAAAAAGTGAGACTTTACGGCATACCAAAAAACGACGCATCGTAAGCGTCATAGGTTTTCTCATAAATACCTTAGCCAAATTCTTGACAATCCTATTGGAACCACACATTGAGAAAAAAGGATTTTTGATACATTATCCCCCTGGAATACTAATGGTCTGGAAAGAAGTGCAAAAGCATCATGATTATCGCTAATTTTGTCTTTGTGCTATTAAGGGACATAACAGAAAAATCTTGAAACATATTTTACAACCAAACAATATTAAATCAGCTATCAGATCAGTTTTTCGCAGTCTTGATATACCCGTACCCCCCAAAGTACTAAAAGAAGTTACCGGAAGCTCCTCAACTTCCAGATCCCTACATGCTATTGATGGCGATTTTGAATAATCAAAACTAACCACAACTTTTTTAACGAGTCGTACTGAATGAACTTCCAAAAGACCTTTTGAATTGCTAAGGTCTAGGTTGAAACAAAAAATGCTTGTCCCTCAAATTACCTTCTCTTGGTATAGAAATCGCGAGGCTGAATTTGTAGAATATTTTTTACAAAATGAGCTTCTTGTATACTGCCAGGCAATTGCTCATTTGGTTAGGTTAAGAACCACACCTTAGAGCCCAATATACAGAAAAACAGGATTGTGGCATGAAAAATAACTTATTATATTACAAACATAATAGACTTGTTAAATGTTTATTGTAAAAATTCGTAAGAAAATACAAAATATTACTTTTACTTAAAACAATTCGACCACGTCACGCCATTTTGGAAAATGACAACTGACAAGCGAGTTATGTCATTCGCCTGTTCGAAACGTGGTTGCCAGTGTAGAAAAAATATCAAACTTTACATTGCAAACAAAAAACTACCAAATTAATTAATTTATCGGGCGTTATGTTCAAACGACAGATTCTAATTCGTCTGAATATTAAAGAAAAACCGAATAAAATAAATGTTTTTTATACGATCGAAAGTACGTAGTACCAGGGATGAAAGTTTAACTCGCTCGTCATAGCCCCTATAAAAAATGATGTACCTTTGACCGAGGTATGAAGAAAAATCGTTTACACTACACGATTCGAAAGTTGAAACCTCGCTCCTGCGCCTCGGGAATAATGACTCGCAGGGCCGAAAATTTAACTATCGTCCCTTATAGTGAATCAAAATTGTTTTTAACAAAGAAAAGTACATTGAGAGGCGTAAAAAATAAACATTTTCAACAGTTTCCATATCGATATTTTATATATTTTTTTAATATTATAAAACTAAATACGCGATACAAAAAAAAACTTTGGAATTTGTGCTACATTCTCGCTGTTAAAATTTTCAAATCAACTTTCACATCATTCAAAAATACAGGACTGTACTATAATTAAGTCTTTTAGTCGTTTCGGTCCTGGATTTTCTGCTTTTCATTCATTCCCGTCGCCGTTCCATTCAGAAAGAAAATTTCTACACTAATTAAATTAATAAATTCCAATCTAAATACTAATTTATCTGGACTATAAATATAAGTAATTATTCCATTATATTTACACGACTAATAATCCTATAACTCGTTATACAATTCTAACGTATAACAAATTGGAAGAAATACCACTGACGATGTTTAGAATGTGTACCATTCGAAAGTAAACTTACTAAGTATTATAAGTGGGGGTACAGTCCTTGGGTCGATCGATCGATGCTTGTGGTTACAACGTTAGTCAGTTGTGTGTGACTAGTGTAAAAGCATCGTTTCCAAAGTGGTTTACCACCATATTGCAACTTCTGAATTAGAAAAAAAATCACGCGCGCGTTGTTTCTCTAATTATTTCTAATTGAAAACTAAGAACGAGTTTTGTGATCGAATTTCTCATGCTGAGATTTGCCCATGATCATTTTCGGATATGTTAGCATGAAGTGCAGCTACCACTATACTTGGAACAGGGATATCGTGTTCAACTCGCAGAAACTTGTTAAAAGACGTTGAAGAATATTGGAAACTACCCCCCAAGCCACCCTTCACGACGTTCGCTTCTTTTTGTGGATTTTATACTCGAACCCGATTTTTTTGTTGTGTTTGATTGTTGGTGGGACCCTAGCCGAATTTTACAATGGCAAACTGTTATGGTATGTGTAATATAACGGTATATATTTATACAGAATGTCTTTAACGTATATAAAACAAATTAAATCGTGGGGATTAAAAAAATAAATGCTGATTTCAAACGGGTTGATCTTGTCCTACACTTGGTTGTCTATGACGTTTATTTGAAAAACAACTAACTTATTCACGAATTACAACTTGAGACAGTTGTAGGACAATCCAAATACACTGGTCAACAAAAACTCTCGTGGTCAACTTTTTTGTCACATGAAAAATTTTGAATTTACTATGGCCACCAAACAAGAATGTATCAGGTTTCTTTGTGACATCAAGACATAAAATTTAATAAAAAGTACAAACTAACACTTGGACAAAATATTCTTTTCTTTTAAGGAAATGTCCTGATGAAATCTGTCGCCTTGTTCTCGGGGATAAAATCCAGATGAAAGTGCAGGATATGTATTTCTAAAGACATAACATCCCAAAGTTTGTATGAAATTATAAACTCATTGATTAAGTCTTGATAGTTTTACGTTTTATGGTCTCATAGGAAATTTTGGACAACATTTCCAGGCGACTTTTTCGAGATAATCATTTAGCTTTCCTTCAAAGTTTGTATCCTTCATTATTTCCTCTATTTATGGACCAATAAATATTCCTTCTTCAATTTTTGCCTCGTTGTGTTTGGGAAATTTATCTTTCAGTTGTGAGAATCCACTGCCACCTTTAAGCATAAATTTTACAAACTTTTTCATCGGGCCGAGCTTTATATACAATAGGGTTCACTTAAGGATCATTTTCAACATTCTTATGCTCTGGAATAAGTTATTTACGCTTGGGCCATACTTTCTTTGTGAATTGACTTTTTTTATCTCTGCTATCCCATTCGCAAATGATACAGCAAAATTTTATGTAACCAACTGCAGCCAAAGAAAAAGAGCTTCGAAGTCTCCATAAATTTTCTAAGCATGTTCACTGTATTTAATTTTTTCAAGAAGGAAAAATTTTCGTACCAGGAGAAAGTTAATTCCAACCCCAAAAACTCAACTTGTTCTTCGAATACGGTTCTTTGAAGTTGATGGTTCATAACTCGGGTCACTTTCTTGAGATACCTTAATGGGTTGACTAAGAACAAACTCTCGAACTAAAAACAGGTTTTGGTACAGGCAGTTTGGCTCTAATTGTTGATCGATAAAAATTTTGAGTGTTGGATATTGTGTTTGAACTTGGTTGTGTCGCTTCTCGTTTGAATCAAACAAAAATAACAATCACTTACATGATCTTTTGGTTCCGTCGAAATAACTGCGGTTTGATAAGAGATGGAGTAACTTGTATAATATTACATCGTTCCAATATTCCGAACCTTCGTTGGAGAGCCACTGTTATTGTACGTTTTTTCAGTATATGTCATTCATTTTATTCACTCAAATATGTCGAACTTTGTTCCCGAAAAAGTGTTTTTGCGGGCAGTTCTTCTTCATTACTTTAATATGAAGCAAAATGCTGCCGAAAGTCATCGTATTTTGGTGGAAGTTAATGGTGAATATGCTCTAGCCGAGCGAACGTTCCAAAAGTGGTTTGCACGATTTAAAAGTGGTGATTTTGGCTTGGAAGACGATGAACGTCCTGGGCAGCTAAAAAAGTTTGAAGATGAAGAACTGGAAGCGTTACTAGATTGTTGCCAAACACAAAAAGAGCTCGCAGATTTATTGGGTGGCACTCAAACAGCCATTTCAAAACGCTTAAAAGTAGCTGGATATATTCAAAAGCAAGGAAATTGGGTTCCGCATTAACTCAAGTTGAGAGTCGTCGAAAGGCGATTTTGCATGTCCGAAACGCTGTTGAAACTTGATTTTTGCATCGGATTGTTTCTGGTGATGAAAAATAGATCCATTACGACAACTCAAAGCGCAAAAAATCATACGTGAAATCCGGCCAACCAGCCAATTCAACGGCAAAGTCGAATATTCATGGCGCGAAAGTAATGCTCTCTATTTGGTGGGAACAGAAAGGTGTGCTGTATTATGAGCTGCTAAATCCAGGTGAAACCATCAATGGAGAACGCTACTGAACACAATTAATCCGTTTGAAGAGAGCAGTAGCCGAAAAACGCTCGGATATGCGACCAAACACGAGGCAATAATTTTCCATCATGACAACGCTCGACCCCACGTTACTATTCCGGTTAAGAACTATTTGGAAAACAGTGGATGGGAAGTTTTACCTCACCCGCCTTATAGCCCAGACATTGCCCCTTCCGACTACCATTTGTTCTGGTCGATGCAGAACGCCCTCACTGGAAAACGGTTTATATCAGAGCAAGATATCAAAAATTGGCTTGATTCATTCTTGGCTACCAAGACGACGCAGTTCTTTTGGAATGGGATCCACAAATTGCCAGAAAGATTGGAAAAGGTCATAGCTTCAGATCAGCAATACTTTGAATAATACTATTCTATATGTTTTTTTTTAAATAAATGTTAAAATTTTGAAAAAAAAACGCACGAATTAAGTTATAGACCACAATAATTTGTGTACCAAAAGGCAAATGTCTAGATTCTTGTTTAGCCCAACCTAATAGAAGTGTCACACACGTTTTACAATATATATGTGGAACCCAGGTGGCGCACAGGAAAACGTAAATAGTCTAAAGAACACTTTTCAATTAATGGTGTAAATTTTCTGTGAAGTTAGTTCCAAGTCGTCTAAATAAAGTTATCCAAACAAAATCACGTAAATCAGGTCACAAAAAATCGTTCCTCTCTAGTACTTCCTAAATTGTATGCCAAAAATTTCGATCATTTACTCTTTAGTCTGTTATCCCGTAGAAAAAGGAAACAAATGACAATTTTTTGCCTTTTTTATAGTTTTTTGGGGATAGTTTTTTCTTATTTATGACCAACAAGAATCTCGGAACATATTTTCATTCCAAAGTGCCCGTTGAGGTTCTTCAGAAATTTTCAAATTTCGTGGAAACATTCCTCACTGTTACTTCCTGAGTTGTATGCCAAAAAAATTTTAAAGTGAACGCATTAATGGTACTCTTTAGCCCTGTTATCCCACAACCAAAGGAAACAAAATTATTTGGTAAATTCACCTTGGAAACCCAATAAGAAACTTTTGAGGTCGCTGCGCACTTTCCATTGACGTTCTTCATACTTTATTAATTTCATTAACGTCCTCATTGATTCATATCTCTCTTTACAATTAAGTAGCCTAGAATCAAATCCATTTCGCCCAATTTAAACTAAAAACTAAAACAAACTGTTACTGTTTACAAAATATTGTTCAAATTATTTTCTGAACCTAAAATGAAGTTAACTGAAATAATACTTATAGTCGAAGAGCTGGTTGACAAATTTGAGTAGGCGACATGAAACTTTTTGTAAGTTTTCTCAAACAATGTTTAAACGCAAAATCCAAGACCTGGCTGGTGGGTGGCGCGGGATTTTCAACTCTTAAATATTTTACTCAACTTCATTTCTTGCATTTTCAATGTTTTAATTTTGTTTTATTGAATATCACGCAAACACTAGGGTTGGCAAAAACTTTTAATCGCTAGTGTATACCGCACTGTAATGATGAGTAATGGCTGCTTGACATGATGCAATACAAGACGGAATGTTTCTTGATCAAAAGCATGCGCAGATGAAGTTCAATTGATTGTTTCATGCCAGAACTCACACATGCAACATTATCGATTTGATGCAATTTTTATTGCGTGCAAATTGTCCTTCTAGGGCGAAGTTTAGTTACTATCGGGCTTCAAAAGCGAGGCAGCAGCAGGTATAATTATTGCCAGTTATTCATTGAAGGCAGTTTCACATGGTGAATTGCCATAGATCATTATTGGTAAAATTAAACGAATTCCTAATCTAAGTAAATCGGTGATCGGTGGATCGCTGCCGATAATTATATCTGCTGCTGCCTTGCTTTTGGAACCTTATTGCTGAGCCAAAAGTAAATAGATTTCTTCCTAGAATTGCAGTTAGCACGCAATTAAAATGATACCAATCTAATAATGTTGCAAGTGCGAGATCTTGCATGTAACAATCCTCTGAACTTCATCTGCGCTTCTGCTTCTTATCAAGAAATATTGCACCTGCAATTACTCATTGCGTTGTACTAAGACCGTACTGTGAAAACAAAAAATAATGAATCGAATCAGTTACGTAGTGGATAAAATAGTAATTTATTTGTTTTGTTTTCTCAATTAAATACAATTCCATTGAATTGTGATGGAGATTCGATTTAGTATTTTTCAAATTATCTGCGTCACGATATTGATATCATAAATTAGTTTAGCCGATATTCATTTATATTAATATACGAGGACGTCTTTAAAGGATTATAAATGAAAATCTGATAAATCGATAACATCCCAAATTTATTGATTAGTTGTAATATGTCTAGCAATTACAATTTTTTATCGCCACACCTGTAAGCGCGTACAATTTTCTAACGGACTCTCATTTTTTTTTTTCTAATTATTCTCGAAAGTTATTTAAAATATGTACAAACATTCTTAGACCACTACCTTAATTCGTTTTTTATACAAAACGAGATAAGTTGATCACCTCTATTAATATTTATAATTCTTAGTCTAGTTTATATACAGTGTGGAGTAGTTACTATATAGATAGATACATCTCACACTTTCGTTTTTCAACTAGAAACAAAACTTCAATTCAATGCGTAGCTCAAACCTCTATGAAGCTGGCAGAATCAAATCAAACTAGGGTTTATAGACGTTTAAACTTGCTTTATATACATATGTCAACAAAACATATATGAAAAACGTAAAATTAACCTTAGTCGCGCGTGCCTAATCTCTAGAAGTAGCATAGCTCCGCTAGAGACGACTTGGCGTTCGAGACGTGTTCACTTCGCTGTCCGAAGAAAGACTTTTCTTCGATCCACAACGTCCTGTAAATAAGAAATAGGGGGGGTGTCATGAAACAGAGTGGAAAGTAGAACGTAGGCATGTTGGTTTTTCCTGAAACTTGCTACCAGGTATACCGAAGAGGCTTAAGTTGATTGCATGCACTAAGTAGGTTTTAAACGAAAGGTGACTTGGAATTTCCTGGGTCGGGCATCGGTCAATCAGGGGTCGAAAGATTATTGTTTTACTGAGGAAATTTTTCGGAGAATCCGATCGAATGGTGAAATTATGCCTGTATTATGTATTTTTGAATGCACCTGGCGGATCGCCACAAGTTGTCTAATAAGTTTCCTTCTGCAACCTGTAGATGTCAGCGTTCAGAAATTCTCACTAAAATCTCAGTCATTTTAAACGATAAGTTTGTGTCTTGACAATCGTATGAATGACTTGATAGAAGCTTCACCAGCCTGAACATTTAATGCGGCGAATTTCAAAAGTTTAATTATGTCAAAAAATATACAAAGCTGATGATTAAATTTAAAAAAACGTAGTAGCTGGGCTTTAGTCACGTGGCCAAATTAGCTAAGGCAGCTTCCTAAAAACTTGGAACTCTCTTAAAGACCAAAAAGCCCCGCAACAGTTTCCAATATTCTAAAAGGCCTAGATTCGTCCATCTTTAGAATATTGCTTGCACATTTGGAGGACGGCTACCAAGCATTTCTTGAGGATGCTCGATCCAGTGTTGACCTGGCCGCTGACCTGATTTTGTTTCACCAATACTATCACGGCAAATGCTTTTCCGAGCTGTCCAATATAATTCTACCGAGAGCAGTATTTGCAAGAAGTGCAAGCTAGTGGCATCAGCTACCAAGGCACGTCTTTTCCAAACACTACAACCAACAGAACTTTAAGATTAATCTCCACACTGTAGCCACTACTCGAGTCTAAGAGTGTACTGTGCTTGCTTTTTACATAAAAAGTACTGACCACTATGTTAATGCCTGTAACTAGTCTTCTTTTGAAGATAATCATACTCTGCTTCGCAGCTTTGTGAAGCTCAAAGACTCAACTTCTAGTAGAAAAACTGAAGCTACCTCAATCTATATACACACACATACAAGAGTTGGTAGTCTGATTCAGCTTACCACAGAAAAAACTATATACTATATCCATAGACTTACTGTATTGAAAATAGATTACAGAAGAGCCGAAATCATTCTGAGTTCAATTGATGTGTCCGTCAAAATACCTCTTTTTTATATTTGAATCACCAAGTGTTTATTTTCTTTTTTTTTTTTTTTTTCAGAACCATTCCTACTCGACGAGAAAATATTGCCGATCCTTGACGAAGTGGAACCACCTCGTGCAGTACCTATACCCGTTCAAAACTTAAAAACTGAGTTAAGCAACGCTAACGATACTCAATATCTTCTGAAGGAATTCGAAAACGTTTATGAAGTACTAGACTTTTCCCATGTGACTCTAACACCACCTCAGTCGCCACCAAGTCAACCAACGTTGACTACACTAGAACCACTACTTCAGTATCAAATAGTACCTGAAACCAAATTGGTTTACCAGCAACCGGAGAAGCAGTTTCTCTCTGAGAACTTTACCCAAATCAACTATCCGATAACATTAAACACACCTCAACCTGATATAGCTCGCGAATTAGCAGTTGTAGATGAATTGGTAAGGAGCAGAGTGGAGGATATGCAATGGAGTAGTAGCGGAAGTAGCGGACCCGGATCTCCCGGTAGCAGCAGCTGTAGTAACTTCGGAGATTGTTCATCCGACGACCCCGAATGGGTACCGGAACCAATTGAACAATATAACGAAGATGGTCCGATAAAACCATCTCGTAAAAGAACGAAACCTTATTCTAAGCACGCTCCCGAAGAGAAAAAAGTTCGTAAAAAAGAGCAGAATAAGAACGCCGCTACTAGATACCGTTTGAAGAAAAAAGCCGAAATAGAAGTGATCCTTCACGAAGAGAAAGGTCTTTTGGACAAGAAATCCGAGCTGGAGGTTAAAGTCACCGATTTAAACAGGGAAATCAAGTACTTGAAAGGTCTCATGCGTGATCTCTTTAAGGCTAAGGGTCTCATCAACTAACAAACACTTTTATCTCTTTAGTTAAATAAATTTATATTTTTAGCTTTAACTTTGTTGATATCACGCTGTTACTGTTGTGTTCATGTCAACATTGGTATCAATTAGGTTTAAGTCGTATTGTAGGTAGTTACATTAAGAAAGATTTTTTTTACTTTTTTTTTAGATTTAGGAATTCTCCTTTCGATTATTTGGATTTTTTTATCCATTTATGAGATTTGAGGTGATCTTTTCATATTTCACTTTTAACATAATTGTAATGGTTTTACTAACTGAATAAAGGTTATTTTAAATGGGCATTTTATCCCTTTATCCAACATCTTGAAACAAACGAATCGGCGCGCAAAGATTTTTTTCAACCATTTCAACATCATGATATGATTTCCCGGTCTTAACTGTTCGTGCTATCGTATACCAACGTTCCGGCGTGAATACATCGAACCTCTATGATTGAATGTTCAGAATCTGACTCCATCTTAAATCGCCCTGATTCCATAAACTTTCGGTTTATTACTATTATGGGCAACCGTTCTACAGCTCGTAAAAACATTGAATTACGATTCGCTGGATGTATCAGATTTTTTTTCCTCCAATGTTTCCACAAACTAGTAACAATTTCTGATGCTCCCTTCGAACTAGTATCTTCATTGACGATGATTCGATATGTCTTCGAAACGCATCAACATGGCCGACGTTTTGTTGTTGAGGACTGCTCAATAGATAACGGTTCACCGATACCGGAACACACTGTATATGTCAATGCCAAATTCGTATTTTTTTAATCAATCTCCTTATTTGAATCGTAATATTTTTAGTAAAAAGTAAAAATTTTTACATAAATCTTGATAGAGCATAAGAATCAGTATTACTGGTCACATAATGCGAAGGAAGATCATTCATATTTTTTTGATTAGTTTGACAGTTGACATTGAAATGTCAGGGTAATTGACAGCATCCAAAATTAAAACAATTTAAAAATATGTTGGGTTATATATAACATGAATAATGCAAAAGGGTATTTAGATGTAGAAGTAAAAGATGACAACGAATGGAAGAAATTCCAATTGAATCCTATGGTAACAGTAAAATTAACAAACCAACAATGTTTACTTCAAATAAATGAATTGAAAAATTTAGTATCAATAAAAATAGAATATAGAGAGTCCAGTACGGATGAGCCTAACGAATATTTAGTGAATCTCAGTGATTTAACTGATATTAAAAAAGAAACAGGCGATTGTGATATTAAGACTAAACTATTAACGGAAGAAATAAATTTACCACCAATAAAAAATGAATCACATTTATCAGAAGTTTTTGTTGAATCTCCTACAGTTAATCAACTTGTATCTCAAGATAGGATTCTCAAATATAATAGACGAGTTGCGAAATTGAAGAAAAAGAAAAAACTCTTTAATTGTCTAGTGTGTATGAAAAGTAAGTAGTATCTCGTAATAAATAATAGATTTATTTTGCTGCAATTAAATTATATTTGAAAGTTTGAATATAATAAATTTTTTTTGTTTTTAACTCAGGAAATTGATCGGTTTTTCATTTTATTATTAATAAGGTAGTTAAAAACGATATTAAAGAATGTTTGAGTACACAATACATAAAAGTAGATATTATTAATTTAGTTAAAACTTCCCTATAGAATAAACATTAGTTTTTAGCTGTTTTTGCATCGTTTTTCACTTTTCTTTGATAATTCCTAAAATTATATTCAAAATTTTACCTATAACCAAGGATATTTATTTTTTGTTTTCCCTCATTAGCATTTTTTATTTATTTGTAAAAAGAACAGTAATCTGATATCAATATTAACCAAAATCTGTCACCACAATTGATATACATAATTTTGCAGCTTTTAAAACATCTTCCTCAAGAAATGATCATTTCAACAAACATTTTGGAAATACATGCGTGGTATGTCAGTTATGTGGTAAATTGTTTGTTAAAAAAAATTCCTATATGCACCATTACTTCCAGCATTGCATGCAGGTAAGAACTAAACGAAAGTCATTTTTTGAAACCACTACAAAACAATTTGAATCTTTAGAAGAAAAAGTTAGAACTGACAAATATTCTGTAACAAAGTTTTTCAAATGCGAAAGGTGTTCGAAGATTTACCAGAGGTATAATTATTTTGAGGCCCACCTCAAAAGCCACGATTCTAATAAATATTTTATACAAAAAAGCAGACGCACGTCAAATCATAGCGATAAAAAAATGTTTAACTGCGATACGTGTATGAAGAATTTCACCAGATATTGGAATTTGAGGGACCACATGAAGATTCACACCGGAGAAGAACCATTCGAATGTCATGTTTGCGGAAGGACCTTCCGCGCTAAACGTCAATTACGTAGACACGTCCTGACTCACACAGCAGAAAAATCATTCGAATGTACTTACTGTTCGAAACGTTTTACGCGGCGCGATAATTTACATAACCATTATCGTATTCACACAAATGAAAAGCCCTTCAAATGCGATATTTGTTCCAAGCACTTCCGTATCAAACATCATTTGAAAAGACATTTACAACAACTTCACGACGATAAGAGATTGGATTGAACATTTTATGGGTTAATGAAGAATTCAAACAACTAATTTCAGTACATTGGAACGAAGTTTTTGCCAGTTAGATTATAAGCGTTTTTGTAGTGAGATTGTCGTAAAATCAAACACTAAAGTGTACTAACTCTAATATATTTCTAAGCTTTCCAATACTTACAGCTTCCTTTGCCTTATGCCACACTTTTCTATCTATCCAATGGTTTTCTTGGTCTTTTATGGCATGTTCAATTCTTTCCTTCCCAGGTCCTTGAGGATCTTCCTCGTCTTCTTCTATCTGCGATTGATACATCAATGCTTTCTTTGGTCACCTGCTCTTCTACATCCTCATCACATGTTCGTACCAGAGCAGTCGTTTAGTCTGTATTCTCTCTAAAGTCTTGTATATTCGACCTGTTCTT
Organism: Diorhabda carinulata; assembly: GCF_026250575.1. Lineage (NCBI taxonomy): Eukaryota > Metazoa > Arthropoda > Insecta > Coleoptera > Chrysomelidae > Diorhabda > Diorhabda carinulata. Next base: position 26,880,271 of record NC_079465.1, on the reverse strand, counting down.
CGTCGTATATCTTTATCTTGTGCTGGATTCCTGTTGTTTCCTCCAAAATTATACTTCCTAGGTATTTGAATTGTCTGCTTGGTCTAACTCCATTTAATTCCAGTTTAAGGTCTCCTTGTGTGGTTCCAAGGGGCAAATTTTCTGTTTTCGACATATTCACATTCAAACCCCATTCAAACCTGCTCTAACAACTTGATCGTCTGCGAAAAATAGAGTTGTTAGACATTCATCCTCTATCTCAAGTCCCATTCTCGCAATTCCTCTTCCAAACTTTACTTTTTCAGCAATCTTCTGGCTTAGTACCCAGACCTAATCATCGTTTTGTACAATCTTATCTTTGCTGCTTTGGAGATTGCTTTTGCTTTGAGAATATTATTCAAGACCCCATTATTGTACTACCTTTCACTATTCGATTTTCTAGCCCTTTCGTCTCATCATCCCTATTTTTCCACATTTTACCCCAATGTCAACCTTCTTGAGTCCATTTCCAATCTACTATATAGTTTTTCTGGAGATCTGGCTTAAATTTGATGCTTCCAGTGATAGATCAAACCTTGTGTCTGTATTTGCGCTTTCCTCATGATTACCTTTAATGTGAGGTTAAAAAGTAAAGTAGATAAGATATATCCCTGCTTCAGCCCTCTTTTTCCCTCAAAACTTTCTTCAGACAATGCTCAATTCTAAAGCCTCATACCACTTTGTCCTCTTTATTGTATCATTTGTTTACAATATATGAACAGTAGTTCTAGAGCTTGATTATTACTCTGCACTGTTTTTAAGGTAAAAATCTGATCCGCTCCTCCCTAAAGTCTCCTTGATATTCTCCGGCTTCTTGGTCATGAATTGGTCCCAGTTTCTTTGTTATTATCCTGGACAAAACATCCAGCAGTGTTGTATCCCCTTCTTCTTCCCAAATTTTTCTTATCGGTCTGCAAATCCTTTTATGGAGTTTTCGCCTACCTATTTCAAATATCTTCCCTGTGTACTATTTTCTTCTCCACTTTTATTATTTTTATTTGCCATTTTTCACGTTTTGTCTCCGTGTCTGAAAGTTCTAATATTTCCCTTCAATAATCTCTGCTGCTTGTTGTTCCATGACATCGCTTTTTTAAACACCATGTATATATAATAATCATCGTTATTTGCAATTTAGAGATTTTATTCAACTAGTCGTGATATGGATTTTAATGTTTATTTGATAACAATTGTGATATGGCAAAATAATTATTTTAATTTTTTTATCTGATTCGTATCAATTATAAACCAAAATTATGGATTTTTCTTTATTTCAGTAATGTTACTAAAGCGAATTTCATAGAAAAATGTTTTTTTATAAAATTTAAATACATGTTTAAATAACTTCAGTGTTTTATTTATTTATTTTTATAAAAAAAAATGAATATTTAGTTTAATAAGACCTTAAACTCACAATCCACCATTTTATTATTAGAGTGATTTTCAAGGTCAATTTATAAATAGGTACGTTCGCGATTGCGTTCTCGTTCAACATAAATTTCTGATTACAAAGTGTGGGTTCTGACCATAGATATAAGTGGCTTTCCAATTACACAATTTGAGCATATGGATGCGCAATGCTTTAAAGACACGTTCTAAGTTGTCGTTTCTAAGAAGATTGGAGTTATGTGGGAATTTATTTCAAATTCATTTCGATTTATTTAAATTTGTGTATTCGTTTCTTTTAGTTAAGTATTTTGTATTTCGGACACAGCAACTAATAATTTGTGAAATGTTTTCAAATTTGACGTTTGACACAAAACCTACCAAGTTGCTCCAATAAACAACCGGAGCGTGACGTCACAGCCATCTTATTGTTATAATTCACGTTCCAAACAAAGTTTGTGAGATAGTTTGGGTTATTTAAAAATTGTTTAATTAGTATAAGATAGTAATGTGTAATTTTTTTGCAAAATTTATGAGAGAAAATACGAAAAAATCACAAATCACTAAACATACATACAATCGTCAACGCAGTTAAAATTTTGTTTTTGAAAGTTATTCCTGACTTGCATTAACAATGGCGGTGTGTGACGTCAGCTCTCCTGTAGTCTATTTATTCTTGTGTGCCAAGCTCATGAGCATCGAGCTCATTAAGAAGCGTTTTAAGCATTGGGGTAAATAATAAATGGCAAAACAGCAAATATAAAGCAAACACTTTTAGGGGTTATGTAACAATTTGTAACTCATTGAATTTTTAAGTAGAGTGCTGAACTGATTTATTACTACTACTACTACTACCAAATTACTATTAAAATAAAATCGAAATGTCTTGCGCGGCGAGAGCAACATATTTGGTAATGCATTACGTATTACAAGAAACTTTATATATATATATATATATATATATATATATATATATATATATATATATATATATATATATATATATATATATATATATATATATATATATATATATATATATATATATATATATATATGACGTCATAAATGACGTTTTATAATTTATCTTTTTGATGTAAATAAGTCTTAAAGTTGCATATTTATAATGTATGTGAACACAAAAATACTTATGTATTCAGCATCGGGGTCTAAAATTATGGTTAAAGGACATTGTATAAAATTATATGAACATTAAAATTAGTTACATTAATTGATTGAAAATTGTGGTATTTTTAAAATGATTGAATTCATACAAATCACAAATCAATAACACGTGGCATAAATATAGAGCTTGTTGATTTAAGTTGCTTCTCAAATTGTTTTTTATACGTTTTCCAAAATGGCTGCTCACTATGAACGTTAACAAATTAGTTTATTAATGTTTTAAATTAAACATTCATAAGTTATTATAATTTATTCATTTGCAATGAATATCGAAACGTTACAAATAACGTTATCGAAATAGTTGACTCCCATCCCTAGACCGATCTTTCATTTCAAAGCAATCCAGAGTTCTGTTATTTTGGAATTTGTAGTTAAATCCGATTGGTACCTAACCTATTACCTTATCCCTAAACTGTGTTATCATCAACATTATTAAATATCGGATTCTTATTTAATTAATCAAGTGTTTATCGGCGTGAAAGTAAATAGAAGGTAATTTTTTGTCACGGATGTTTATCAAGGTTAAGTTATCGTATATCTACTACTACATTTTTTATTTTAGTTGCTAAAACAATTCTGAACCGGCTTGTGAGCTATTTTAGAATGTCTTCCAAACATCTTACAGTAGGTGAGAAATTTTATATATATATATATATATATATATATATATATATATATATATATATATATAATATTTGAAAAATGTAAAAAATGATTAAATGTTTTTGTTTTACAGGATCTGTAGATCCCCCTAGAACTGAAGGACTATTGAGATTATATTCTATGAAGTTTTGTCCTTACGCTCAAAGGGCTATGCTTGTTTTGAAAGCAAAAAAAATTCCACATGAAATAGTTTACATTAATTTATTTAAAAAACCGGAATGGTATAGCAAAATCAATGCAAAAAGTAAGTAGGATTAATTAATTTTCAATTATTTCTTTATATTTTATTATGTAGCTTTGGTTCCTGCATTGGCCGATGGAGATAAAATCGTCACGGAAAGTTTAGACATTGCCGATTATCTGGATGAAAAATATCCTGAAAATCCACTATACTCTTCTGATCCAAACGCCAAACAAAAAGCGAAGGAGATAATTGATAAATTAGGACCCGCATCGAATCTTTTTTATACGTGTATTTTAAAAGATGAAGGAAAAACTCCAGAAGAATGGGCAAAATCATTTCTAGAGGTACTTCAACCATTAGAAGATGAATTAGCCAAGTGTGGTACTCCTTTCTTTGGAGGAGACAAACCCGGTATGGTATGTATCTGTTTATCTATAAAATAAATTGAGATTAGTACAATTTTATATATATATATATATATATATATATATATATATATATATATATATATATATATATATATATATATATATATATACAATTGTTTTCTTAGGTGGACTACATGATTTGGCCATGGGCGGAACGCAGTAGCTGCATTGCGATAAAACTCGGTCAGAAACTACCGTTTGGAGATGGAGATATTCCACTATTGAGAAAATGGAGGAAGAATATGATGAACGATCCAACGTGTTCCGAACTTTATATAAGCGGTGAACGATTTTGGAAAATCGCCCAATGCAAAATTACAGGTACAGAACCTCCGTACGACGAAGTTTAAACTAAATTTCGAAAATTCGAAATTGTTTAGTTCATCAAAAAATATGATTTAGTAACATTCCATTAACTGATTAAATATTTATCACTTGAAGCTTCACAAAATTACATTTTTGCAACAATTTCTTTGAATTTTTGTGTCTAATCACCATTTTAGTTTGATATATTGGATCATTGACTACATTTTTCTGCTTATTATTTAGTATTTCCCACCAATAATCAATAAAACAGTTATTTTTTCAATTTATTATTATATAAATATTTCTTTAAATTAAAAACACCATATCTTAATACATATCATTATCTTGTCAACGAGTTTAAATATTATAATTTCTATGAGTAACCGTTCTACTACCTTCATTTTTTTCTTTTTCTTCCTCTTTTTCATTCTCTTCTTTTTTCTTTTACTTTAATTTCTTTTCTTTTTCTCTACCTCCTTTTTCTTCTTTTTCTTTTCTTTTTCATTTCCTTTTTCTTCCTTTCCTTCTCTTTGTTCTTTTTCTTCTTAGTGTGCCTTGTTAGGTTCCCCTTACGTTTACAATCACAGTGGCGAGCTGATCTCTGTTGTCATCCATTCTAAACAATTATTACGTGCTAAGTATTCCCATCCATTCCTGGATGTTTCTCAACTGGGAGTTATTTTTTTCTTCTTCTTTTTACCCTTCATTACGAGTTGTAGAATCCCTCAACGATTTCCTATAAAGACATGACCGAGGTATGACAGTTTTCGACATTTAACTGTTGCGTTTGCCTTGTTTTGAGATTTTCTTCAGTAGCATCCCATAGCAACTCATGGTATTCTTTGTTCTTTTTTGTCTCAGTTTTGAGTACAGACTATCATTACAAGATAAGGGAAAGTTGCTCGGGTCGATTTAATCATGCATCTAATTATCTTATCCGGATCCAGTTGCTCAGTGATGTTATTAAAATCACATTTATCCATAGTGATGCGTTGAGGTATTGCCGGCGGCTGAAGATCACTATTACCACACCGAAACGTACAATTACACTGTATAACGCTCGTTTCGTAAACCAAATTTTATCATCTTCAGACCTCGAAGGTGGTATCTGAAGATGGTAACTTCGTTATTGAAACGTGTAATTGTATTGGTATAGGAGTAGTCTATTCAGTATGTTATCTGTATAATGTTGTTGATATTTAAACTAATAATTTTGCTATTAACAGTAATAAATTGTACAGGGTATTATTCCTTATCACAGTGTTCTATAAAGTAGAAATATCGGATGAGAAATATTTTGATAAAAGATCTGTTTTGTTGAATATTGGGGTTTGCGTACTAATAATTGTTACCGACTTTAGAATATAATGTTACGCTTCCACAATTTGTGCTTCCTCTATGATAAAATAAATTTTTTTCTGTTGATATCGTTTCACTACACTATTTGAAGCAATTCGTATCTATTCACCTTACAGGGACAAAATATTTTACATCGTTGTCAGATTGTGATTTTTTTCTGATTGTCGTAAAATTAAGATTGATACTGCACTATTACCAACGTAATTTCACTTACACTTTGATTATATTCAACATTTTGCTTAGTGTCGGCCATTGTCAATACTGACAACATTTAGAATATTATTTACGTTGATTAATAAAAAATAGTTTTACTTGAACTTTGTTTATTTAAGTTTTGTTCACTGTCTGTCATTGTCAATACTGATCTCACACTGCTGTCAACGTTTAAAATATGATTACTCCTAACCTAACCTTATAAATTTCGTCTAGTGACTGCCATTGTCAATGCTGATATGCCACTGCTACCAACGCTGAGAAAATGTTTTACCCTTTTTCGTGAATAATAATTTCACTTACACTTTCGTTATTCTAATTTTGTTTAGTGTCTGCCATTATCAATGCTGGTGGCAGACTGCTATCAACGTTTAAAATACGATTTACCATGATTCTTGAATTATAATTCCATTGACACTTTCATTTTTCTAAGTTTGTTTAATGTTGACGAATAACGCTTATGTTTTATGTCGACATTGGAGATTAATGTCAATAAAGACTTAACCTAATCGAGACCAGACCTTCTCTGGGGGCAAAAAATCGAACTAGGATCAATACATAGAGAAAAGTTTAAGCACACATACACCACAATAAAATGTGTAATCTACGTGTGAAAAACTGATTTTCAACGTGAATTTATGAATATCTATTTTTTTTCGACCTAGCAATTAGATCTTGTTCTCCAGTGTATTCTGTTTGTACCCATTTTTCTAAAAGTAAATAGTGTGGTTTTTGGCTTTACCTATCAATTTGTGAAGGTTCATCGACTGCGACACTGCCCGCCATAAACTAATGTTTGCCTTATCAGTCATTTAATGTGCATATAATAAACTATTTAAGCTTGTACAAGGTACCTGAAAAAAAGGTGTATTGGGTTGATAAATAAATGAACAAAATTTTAGCAAGCCAACATTTTATTGTGTAAAATCTACTAGGAACAGCACAATATAATCAAATCCTCATAAATTTTACTAAACAAAATTTGTTAAAAAAAAAGAAATGACAAATTGTAATAAGTACTACCACATATCAATCGTTAGGATTATGGCATATTATTTATTAATAAAAAACGATCGATATTCTACATTCAAAAAGTTTATTTTACTTATATTAATAACATACACAGGGTGATTAAGTATATTGGATACTTTATTGGATTCAAATTAAAAGAGAAAACTTTAAATAAAAAATGTACTTTGACAATGCTATTGCCATATGTTATCGAACTGAAATTGCAGATTTAAAGTTGAGATGTATTGGGAGGAATTAACCCACTAGCCGAACAAAATAAATTCCGACACAATTTTTGCCAGGAGACAAAATGGCTGGAAGATTCGCAATATCGTCTCCTCATTCGACACACAAGCTCCAGTATATGGTAAGTCATTTATGGGGCCATTACAGTAAAGACACCAACGGGCTCTTATTTCTTTATTTGGTAGATATACACAATAGCCGCTAATGGTCTTCTCACCACTAGTATTTATCCTTTTAACATGGCTGTTTTCTTCGAATTTGCGGAACAAGAAGCAGAAAAAATACCATTAACATTCAAGAAGTCGAAACAACAAAAGCTTCTACTACCTTTATCGATAAACCTACATGCTCTAAAACGGCATGTGAAGACATTACACCTGGACGAACTCAAGCTGTTTACTAATATCAAGATGAAGATGACGAAGACATAGATTTAAACCAGGAGTGTGTTTCACCGAAATATCTTCAGTTCCAAATACAATTGGTTTACCTCGTCATTTACAATAACGAACTGAATGAGTCAGTAAATAAAAATAACTGAAAAAAAATAAAAAACACTTGTTTTCGGGAAAATCCTTATCAGTTTCTGCTGATGATACTGAGGATTCAAACGAAGATGTAAAACTTGAGGATTCTGTCGACGATTTGGAAGATATGTCAGGACAACTGAAACCGAATGAGGACGATGATCATTTCATGTTTTGCCTTAGTGCGTTTTCTGCTAATGAGAAATGAGAACTATGGGTACAATGTTTTATTGTGGGCTACTAATGAGTGTAGAGTGGGGTGATTTTCGATGCATAAGCAAAATATTAATCTACATATAGAAAACAAAATCTCACCAAGTTTGAGGTCTCAATATTAATTTTTGAGTACTTACAATTTAAATATAAAGTTTAACCATTTAAAAATTTTTTCAAAAATTGTTACAACGACTCCTATTGGTGAACCAGTACGAGTTACATTTCGAAGAACATAAAATTGCTCACAAGGTCCATCGAACTGATTTTCATTATTGTAAAAAGCAATTATTAAAAATTTGAAAAAAAAATCATTTTAAATTGTGAAACTTTATATTTAAATTGTAAATACTTTAAATTGATATTGAGAGCTCAAACTTGGTGAGTTTTTTCTCTATATGCAGATTAATATTTTGCTTGAGCACCGAAAAAAAATCCGGAAATCAATCACACTAGTGTGGATAAAGTATTTCATATTTCTCCCTCCTTTACTAAACTGAAAATTTTGTATTTTTTTCTAATTTTGCATTTTGATAAACTGTTTACGATAATTATACATTTGATTTTACATTTTAGTGTCTAATTGTCTAAAGTACCTTTTCTCTAAATTTGGCTTAATTCTATTGAGTAACAAAAATTTTTTTATATACCAAACAAAATGGTATTTGGAGGTTATGTTTTCAAATCGATAACAATTCGCCTCTTTCATTTGAATCCAGAAGTTTCTTTGCCCCGCTTATTTATACATTATGTTAAAAAAAAACCTTATGCCATAGATCCTTAGGGCTTAATAATATAAACCGTATATAATATACAACTGCTTATTTAAAGCAAAGCCACTCGCACTACTACTAAACGTACAGGCGTCCGGATACTATTTTCAAAATATCTTTTTATATCTACAAGATAGAACCGAACCGTTCCCCTTTTCTACGAACGCCTATGGATTAATGGCTTTGCCGATGGTCGCTAAGCTTATAGAGAATTGCCCTGTTATATATTTATTACTAGAAAACAGTTTAAAAAGTTGTAAGAAATCAAATATATGCACAATAATTTGAATAAGTATAACTATTTCTATGTATTTGGTCAACAGCGAGGTTACATCACAGGTACGTTTATATAGCAGATATTTTTTTTTTGTTTCTTGCAGGAAATCCAACAAAATTCTCAATCAAATTTACTTAAAAATACTCAAAACAGACCGAACAGTAATACTTGTAAAATAAACAGTGTTGCCACATTTCACACTCAAACATATGCGAATTGTTTAGGGTCCACCGCGCGCTCGGTGTAAAGGCGGTTTTGATGTTCATATTCGCCGCGAGCTCGTCGAACATGTTTTACCGAAATATCAGTCGGCGTACATCACGCATATAATTAATATTAAAGATAGAGAAAGAGAGCTTGTTCAAGTGAACTCGAACTGTTTATAGAAAAAGAAAAAACATCGCTATACCACTCTGTATCTTTGTCTACTGTATTCTTATTAGATCGCCATAAAGTCGAAGTTTCGAGTGGTAGTAAAGGCGAAGAAGGAGAATAACAAGTAAACGGAGATAGAGGATTGTAAACCTATACCCCTTCTCTCTCTTTCGATAGTTTTCATATTTCATATAAACTCTATGATATTAAAGTTTATTATGTGTAAGTAATGAGGGAGGGAAAGAGGAATACAGAGTAGAAATGTGTTTAGAAAGAATTGATACAAAAAGATCTATACTGAAGAATAGCAAATAAAGAAACAGAGATGTTCTGGAGGATGAGAATTTGGTAAAGAGTTGGACCGGAACCAGAGATAAGAATGATGGTACAGCAGGAAGACGCAAGAAGGAGAGGAATGCCCAAATCGAAATGTGTTTGGAAATAATGGAGATGAGAAACTGGAAACAAAGACAAAAAAAGATGTATACTGAAGAACAAATAAAGAAGTTCTGGAGGGAGATAATATATGGAGAGCTGGACCAAAAACAAGGATAAGACTGATGGTACAGTGGAATCAAGGGGGCAAGAAATACCGAAGTCAAGATTTTTTGAAGAATGGGGTGAGAAATTGGAAACTACTATAAATAGGGAAAAATGGAAATAATCAAGCTAAAGGTGTGATAGATAGAGAAAGTTTTCTAGAAAATTCCAACGAAAAATCTTACACCACAAACCCCGATTTTAATTTTTTAAAGGGGTGACTGTGTAGGGTAGAAGATGAAGCCGTTATGTTCCTTATTTGGATTCAATTATCGGATTTATTGAAATCCGATTCTCTCATGACACGGAAAGAACTTATGTTCTGTCGATTGAACGATGAGACATTTGGGTTTCTAAAAAAAATACAGACGATCTTAAAAGTGTATGAAATCGAAAATTCGAAGATAAAATAAAATTTCGAATAAGACTAACGATACTGGAAAAAAATACGCCTGCTCCAAACACCGGCAACAGTTTGCTGTTACCGCTAAACCTTTTATTATAAATAAAGTATCTTTTGCTACTGAAAACAAATCAGTATAGCCGTAGGATCCATAGAATCATATATGAATATTTTTGCTTCTTCGCAAAACTAAAATATTAAAAGTATAACAAATTATTGTGCAATAAAATCACGTGAACAACAATATTTATTAAAAGAAATGTATGGCAGTAAATTTTTATCGTGTACACGTGGTTTAAACATTTTCAAGATGACAGAGAAGGCGTTCTACGTCAAAATGAATGAAAAAATGTTACTTTGATTCGATTGGCGGTCATTTAAGTAGCTATGAACTAAAATGATGCAAAAGTCCTGAAGGAGTACTGTTTCACACATTTGAACCTTTGCTTGGAGCGTATAAGGATAGAGAAGATGTTTGTATTGAAGGTGGTCGTTGATCAATGGGAGGTACTGATAAACTAGATTGAGTATATCTTTTCATAAAGCCGAGTTACTTACTATAATACTTGATCAGAACGTACTAATTGAACTAGACCAGTATCTACTTCATATTACCATAAAGAGCCAGCCATGGTTGGTTGATAAAATAGGTAACGTCATGACTTTGTGTTTACGAAGGTATGTGCTGAAAGTATAAATGTGAATAACGGAATTGGTTATGAATGGAAAAAGTACTTTAAAAAGCGATTAACAACAGAGGATTCTTAATTGTCAAAATCAACTGATGCCCATTTAAAAATGGCCGCCGGAGGGTAAACAAAAGCTTCTGTCGTAAGTTACTGTGTGTTTTGTGAAGTTATTTGTTGGATTTTAGACTTTATTATTCCCAGTTTTATCACCAAATGGCTTCTTAAAGAAGGATTTAACTTCCATCTATAGCTTCAAGTTTGTCCTCGTACCTACCAGCTGTCACTGGGTTGCAATCTTAAAAAATACTCAGTATTTCAAATTTTGTGAATTGCTTGAAAGATTACTTGATAAAAAACTACAAAAATGCTCAGTTTTCACTTAAACATATCTCACAACCGAAACAAAACCAAGAGGTATATACTAGAACGTCAATTGTTTACCCACGGCCGTCATTTTGACTTAGATCAGCTGGTTTCTTAGATTGCTTAATATTTCTAGCAAAAAATATGACAGGTAATGAAAAACCATTAGTTGGAGATAAGACTAAACAACGTCATTATGTTTCCACTTCCATTGGATTATAATGCTAAGGTCCAATCTTCACTTAAATACCCTTCACAGTTTGATTGATGGAAACATGAAACGAAATTCGAACGAAACTAGACAATTACAAATTTTGTCAAGCCGAGATCTGGTCAATATCTGGTGATTTTCCAAGCTACAAGAAGTACATGAGTCGGATATGGACTTAGAAACCAATCTGATCAAACTACGGGCTACGTCGTAGTATAACTATCGCGCGCCTAACCGCAGATTGCGATAAAGGTGACGAGGTGTGACGTGTTTTGTAAGGGGTAAAAAACGAGGTGTTAACGGTCCAAGTAGACGTGTTAATAGTGGTAGGACATATCGTTTTGTTGATAAGCGAACAAATGATTAAGAAATCTGGTTGATCATTGAATTTAACAGGTGGGACAAAAGAAATTTAGTAGGACATATTAGATACCTCAGTTCAATTATGTCTTCAGTAGAGTATAGAAATAGACTAGAAGAATTTGTTGTGAAAATCAGCAAATTGAATGGAGACGTTTTTTTTTATGAAGACATTATCGTTATCGCAATCTGCGGTTAGGCGCGCGATAATCATACTACGACGTAGCCCGTACACGTCACTCCCGTATCGGCCTAGAACATCTACTGATTCTTTAAATGTTGAATTATTCATATTAAATAAAGAAACCAGAGCAGTCTGCAAATATTTTTACTGAAAAAATAAGCGATGCAGTTTACAGCAAGAGAAATATGGGAAAGAAATAATGGCTCTATTGATCAATCATGAATTGCCCAGGTGTTAAGTTCTAAGAGAGTTAAATAGCTGGGGGACGTCTCCCGAAATGAGTAATTTTATAAAAAAGTGAATAAGAGCTTGAGAAGGTGGGAATAAAAATAGAAGACCAAAGGAGAAATGTATAGAAGAGGTGTATTGTGGCAAAGAAAGATGAGAAGAGAAGGCACATGATTAAATGAAGACATTTAGTAAAGAGGATATGAAGAAAAAGCTAGAGGTCATGGGCTGACGTTTGCGTTGTTATACATATAATAAATTTCAATAAATATGTATCTATCTTGACCTTTATTGACTATTTATAGTCAAAAAACGCACTTTCAGAAGTCATCAAATACTTCATATCTGGAGATCTTCTTCGTAAGTCGAAGTTTTTTTTGCAATTCCATTGAAATTCTGTACTACTACTGTTTTTATGGTCTATTATGAAATTAAACATTGACAAATATCGTAAATTTCAAATTTTTGAAAAAAAAAATCAATATATTTTGTTAACGTCACAAAATTATCAAAATGTCAATTTTACAATCAAATAATGTAAATTAGGTTATCTAAAATTGTTTAATTGATGGAAAACACCGTGTATATTCGACATAAAAATATTTATTTGTGATTAAAAAAAATTTTTTCGTGCAAGAAACATTATATCGATTCGGATCCGATCGTACAATTTTTTTTTATTTTTTTTTTTTTATATATTTTACATATTTTTTTGTATTTATTTTTATTTTATCAAAAGTATAAAATACTGTAAAATATTATGAACACAACAATTCTCAATATCTCTCACGACATTTTTAAAAAAATTTAATATTAATTGTGCATAAAGGAAGACATACATATTTATCATGCACAAACAAATGTCCCATTAACTAATTCAATAAAACTAATTAAAAAAAACACTTATCAAAGTAACAACAAAATAGTCAACAAAAAATTGAGCATTGACAACTTCAGCTTACTTTTTGTGACTTGGCACTCTGAATAAACATTTTTTTCTTTTACATAAATCACTATTTCGTGATTCTATACGCTTTTAGAGCTCTTTCGGGGGAAAATACATTTAAATGAAACCATAAATGATCCAGAGTTCACTACATAAGCTCTCACAAAACCTCCATCATCGTATATCAATCGAAAAGTAAAAAAAAATCAATGAACAACCAGGCAACGCGCAAATTGGGACACGTATAACACGTGTGTGGTGGTGCAGCACATAACGCGAATTGACACCACATTTTTCACGAAAAAATGAAAAGTAGGGTACACAGAGCTTTACAATACAAAAAAGGGTGAATATATATGAAGACGAAACTGAAGAATCGGATGTTATTGCAAATGATTTCTTCCTGGTCAAGGAATAAAAACAACATTTCATCCTCAGCATCATCCGATTCAAAACTCAAATTCAATAACAATTATTTTGTTCAATTGTCAAAAATGTCAGACATTTTTTGATACCGAACAAATCCAAACCCCAACGTTTTCTATTTGAAAACGCGTGTCTCAATATGCGGATCACCATGCACCACGTGTAGTATGTACGAGTCGTGTCTCTCGTATCACGCTACTTTACACGTGCTATACGTGTCCCAAGTTGCGTCTTTCCTAGCAGATGTGTCAATTTCAACATAAATTAGAAATGCACGAGGCAAAAAATATTATGTTGAATATAAAGGCAGTTGTTAAAGCATCAAGAATTGGGAATGCTTAGATAAACTTTACCTCTCTTCTGGGTACCAGCACATACTGGACCAAACCCAATCATTTTTTGTTTGGATAAAACATGGCAAAAGAAATGGAAATTGGGTAACTGGGAGAAAGAAATAGGGAAAAAAATAAGGATTCGACTACTGATAATACTGGGAAAGTATGATGAGAAGTCTGCATTAAAGGTTTTGGAAGAGGACATCATCGGCTCAAAAAACTTGTTGAAAGAGACGAATGCATATCATGTAGGTTAGAAGAATAAATTAACATTCTTACATACAACAGAGTTACATGGTTTAATATATGGGAACATACTGAGTAGAGCAGGAAGACTTATCCAAACAGAAGCCGGTGAATAAAATAACTTCTAGCTTTTGAGAGGAAAGGGTATAATAGATTTTTTAGGCCTAACTTCTTGCTTGACGACGTATAAGGTTCAATAACTAAGTTACAACAGCAATAGCTGTCATGGAGTCGAGCTGACGGTAGTTTGCAGGCTAATTTTGGGTAACGTTCGTACTAGCAACCTTGAGATAGCTGCAACCGATGACTCATGGTTGTTTCGATCCTTCTTAATCATATATTATAACTGTACGCAGTCTTTAGTTACTCGTGTAGTCATTGTGAGGTTATGCTATTAATGCGAAACTTTTTTTCTATTGTTGTTTTATCCCCTTTCAACGTATGAGTTGGTCAAAGATCACAACAGTAAACGTTAGGGTATAAAATACACGCGATTACTTAATTAACACGTTAAGCTCCATGCCCATGTTTGACGACGTGCTAATGGACTCAACATGGTTCGGGTACCATTCAAATGCCATCACTGGAACGTTGGCTCCGTCCACGAGACATTTAACAAGAAGTGAGATATAGAGGAAAAACTAAGTTTAAATCTAAAAGATTTTGGATTATAATAAAGGTAAAGGAGCTTTTGATATTTGTGATCAGATTGGTGCCTACTACTAAGTGTCTCGATAAAACCGGACATAGATTGGCTTTTGTGATTGCGTGTCCGGCTCACAGTTCTGGACTGGCCTGCACTATCTCCCGATGTGAATCCCATAGAGCATTTGTGGGATAATTTAGGGAGGCGTATTGGACGTCATCATCCTCCTCCTAGTGACTTAAATCAGCTCCAAATTGCTCTTCGAGAAGAATGGGATGCTATGCCGGTGGAGTATGATGTCCAGAATTTAATTACTTCGATGTCTGACAGAGTTCTTACCATAAATTAAAAAGATTAATATATTTAATTATAAATACAAACACACGCAGACCTGTAGGCAGACCACCAAAGAGGTGGTACGAGAGCTGGAATTCAGCTTCTCAGGAAGATCCAGGGCCAAACGTACAGGCTTGAACAGGACCTGGTTCTATTGAAAGAGGAAGAACAAGAAGACCAAATCTAAGTGTGTTTTTTTGCTGTTGAGTTTATATTTTGGATGGTTGGGAAAGAAGAAACATTTTTCACAGTCGAAGTAACTTTTTCATCGACAAGCCACGTTTGCGTTATACCGAGACGCATGAAGGTATTTTCAGCTATAAAAAAATAGTTATGGGGTTACTCTACATCATTTATGGTGTGAAATATTAAATATTAGTTGGATAATAGATCAGAGATACTGATCTGATTGAAATTATCTGCTATTTTCTTTTTGGGACACTACCTCATCGCCTTTACGGCGATTTTCACTATATCTACTAAAAAATAATTTGAAGTACTTTAGAAATATTTTTGTGAAATTCTGATTTTGAGAGAATGTTATTTCTTCAAATTGAAAGATCTCTTTTTTTTTCTAATTTCAAAAATAATTGATATAACTTAATTCAAAAAAATACAGTTTAAAATTTGTTTTTACCCTACCTATTGATAAAAACGAAAATCAAATTCAAAAATTTTTAAAAATTACCCAAATAATTCAAATTTCTTTTTTTTTTTTTGAAATTACCGATAAAATTTTTACGCAAAGTTGTTTGCTCATTTGATATGAAATAACCGATTTCTAAGATTTAAATAAAATATCAAGACAAAATTTTAAAAAAAAACGAAATAATTCATATAGAAAATAATCGAACAAAAATGTATTATTTTTGTTTTGTAAAATCGAAATTAACCAATAAAAACGGCCATTGCCTAATGAGCATAATTAATAAAAAAAAACAACACAATAAAAAACTACGTTTGAACAAATTAAAATTAACGCTTAGCAGCTAAATTTCGTCGCAACATAGACAATTTTCGCCTCAAATATTCCTGTTTCTTTTTCAAATCTTCAAACTGTTTAGCGTTATTTTTAGATGTATTCGACAAAAAGTCGCAATAAGAAGCTGCTTCTCTTAGTATAACAACTTTGGCTGCTCTTTCTTTTTTACTAACTTCCGGTACGAGTACTCTTAAATCTTCGAAAGCGTTTCTTAGATCGATTCTTCTCTGGCGCTCCATGTTATTGTGTAAACTTCGTTTTTCTGAAGTCTCTGGTTCTTCGTCGCTACTTTGACCATAATGCCGCCGTCTGTACGAACTGCTAGTTGACGGTTTGCACTGCTTCGATCTCTTTCCTCCCCTGGATCAAGAAAAAACAATTGTTAATATTGTTTCATGTTTGCAAAATGTAGTATCAAGTTAATAAATCACTCATCATTCAAATGTGAATAAAGTAAAAGCACCAGTGACATAAGGAGAACAATTTCAACTAAAAAAAATTAAAAATATCTTCCAGTTTGACTTATGGTTCGTATCATCATTAAACTCCTTACAAACAGCAACTGTTCGATTACAAATCAAACACAGTGAAAAACTGAAAAACTCTGCACTCACTATCAACTTTACGATTTTGTGACATTATGCCAAAATCGTAACAATTATGGAACTCGACACAACAATTATGGATATCGCACGCGCACGATACAAACAAATGCACAATCACTACTTCGCAGTACAATTAAAATCCTTCTCCAACGATATCGCTTCGATTACTCGACTCAACTGACTCACGTCGCGCCAACGCACTCGTTTTATATGGTTAAGGAATGTTACTGTCTTTCTCTTCCGCTTGTCTAGTCACGCGTTGCCCTTGAAATTACTTATAAACATCTTTAGAGGAATCGAATGAAGTCTAAAAGCTTCTTTTTTTGACACATTGCGATCGCGGGTCTTATTAATACGGCACAGAGTCCGGAAGCGGCCCGCGTGACTTCTCCAAGGTGTTCAAATTTCTGGTCAACTCTAAATTATCTATAGGTCGAATTGCTCTTCTCTGTATTAGGTCGAGCATCTTCAGGGTATGCTTGGGAGCAGAGCTCCAAATGTGCGATCAATATTCCAATGATGGGCTTTATTTCGAGTATTAAGGCTTTCTTTTTGTTTGATTGTTTAATAACGAAATTGAAATTATGTATGAGCCAACCTATATATATATAAATAGCAACTTATAATTTCATAAATTTTTAACCTCACTATCAATTAGTCACTCAAAATGAGTCATTCGTTTACGCTGATTCATAATATCAATAGGACAATTAAAGAACATATTTACCTTGCAGTTGTTGCCGTTGGTTTCTTTTTAATAGCAGGTGATTCTGGTGGGGACATTTTTCTAACGGGCATAACAGTTTTAAGAGCTTGCGGGGGCATCCTCTTTTTGGATATAGCTGTTGCCATCCGTCTTTGGATCTGTTGGCGATCTCTTGTTGATGGATTGTTGGGGAACGAAAGCACAGATTTGTTGTTGACTTGAATCTTCTCGATTACATTTACCACGTCGATTTCTTCCTCTGTAATAAAAAAAAAAAGAATTCAGTGGGTGTTGAAGGGTTTTTTCAAATATATTTTTTTATGATATATAAAACAATCATCAACCCTCAAATTGAGGTTGTATTAGAATTAGTACAGTGCTATAAACCGTAATCAAGAATTATTAATTAATTCATAATAATCTGTCATCAATAATAGTAATAATCGAATAGTTTCTAACATGATCATGATCTTAAATCGAAAATTGAGGATCATCAATGAAGATATATTAATTACTAATAAAATCCATTCTAAAATAAAAAATAGGACGTTGCCTAGCCGAAGAAATGCAGGCAGATTATTCAATAATATCCCTTTCCAAGAAAAAACTATTCATATGACTTGCGATGACTGTTAACAAAAGCTCTTGGTGTTACTGGAGCTGAATCGGCACTTGTAGTGGCAGTACCTGAGGATGGACTGTTCGCAGGTCAAGAGATAGTGGAGTAAGGTGCTGTAGACGTTCGCTCTATATAAGATTATGGAACGGATATAGGTTTTATACGTATGAAGTAAGGGTAGGTTCGTCCAATGATGCTGAGTCTAGAGTATCATTCAGATCTGTCAACCAATTGGGAATGTGAGTGAATATCACTCCCTGATAGACGGCTTCCCTGCGGATCTCCACAAATCTCAAGTGGAAGTTTTCCTGCGCCAATCCGAAATATACAAAAGGGGCTAGAATGGAGCCTTGTGGAACGCCGGATAAGTAATAAACTTTCGACACTGATGGATCGGTTGTTGAAATATGAATATATCAATTTTATAGTCGGGTATGGTAGTCGGATACTCAGAAGTTTCCTAATCTCCGGCACGCCAGACCTTATCGAAAGCCTGCTGAACATCCGCGAAGATGGTAAAAGCGTACTGATTTCGGCGGAAAACTTCTAAATGTTTTCAATAAGGATTTTTTTCTATATGGTATTCGAAACAATCGTTTTTACGATATGATTTCGTTCAATATTTTTGGGTTGTAATGAATAATAAATATGTCCGAATAAATTCAAAACTTCGATGAATAAATGGAACACCACCTATTTCGAATAATCAACATTCTTAAGTTGTTACGTCACCAGACCAGAACGACGAGCAAGCAGCAATTCTAAAAGATAAATAACGCAATTAGCATCTTGTGCAGTTGTAGCTTTAATATTCGCATTCGGTTTATTGACTTCTAGAACGAAGCTAGCGGGTGGTGCGACGAACTAACCCGTAGATTAGTCCGAGAGATAACTCTCATAAACTGTTAAGTAATCGACGTATATACTAATAGTCATCAAGAAACGATTTAAGTAAGAGATTCTGATAAAAAAACTGTATACATTGTGTCCCAACTAAAAAATAGCTGCGGAAAGTTGTGTTCATCACATACTTGCCTATTTAACGTATATAGTTGTCCAAAAATGTACCTATGGGTTTGGATAGCCTTCTTTGCAAGAGAGAATAAACTTCTTTCAGTAGACGGTTAAAATTTTTTGTCAAGTTATACCTCTAATATAATACACAGGGTTTTTGACCTGTCCAAACCTCTTTCTATTATTCTTTAGAGCTCATGGTTGTAAAAGATCCAAAACCTGTATCAGCTCAGGTACATTTATGAAAATTGCAGGAAATATTTAGATTATTCCGTAATTATACATAAAATTACCTCAATAAGTTTTGCATTAGAAATTATCTTGAATCAAGTAACCAAGCTGGCCAAGATAAAAGTCTTCTTCTTCCAATCTATTGACAACAAAACTCGTGAAGGACCTATACAGTAAAATGTAGCAGTACATCATATTTTTGGGAAAATAGTTCATGTTCCAAAACGGTAATGTGTTATTTAAGAAATTGAATTGCTGTAAATTAACAAAACACTAATGCCATCTAGGTTGGAAGGGATAAAGATTCGATATCAGCTTTAACATTTTATTTCTGAAGCCTTTCCTACTTCTCCTACACTTCCCAACAGAAGAAAAGTGGCAGAGTATTAACGTCAATCAGCGGGAATTTACGATTCTCTTTCCTTCCTATTATTTTTGCATTTCAATCATCAAAAGGGAATAGAAACTTATTTTGGGTAAATCGTATCAATGAGACCTGGTCGTCCCGAAGCTCAGTTGACCAAATACTGTCGTAAATGTCTCCGTAAAGTGTCAAACTCCTCTTTCATTTGCGAACTCTAAGAATGTGGCAAGAAAGACTGAATAGAAGAAAGAAAAGAAAGACAAATTATATCGAGTAATAGAAAATAACTTACAGGTCCAGAAAATGGTTTTAATTTCATTTCAAAAACAATTTCCATTTTAAGAAAAATCAGTTACCTACCATTCGAAAATTACACATTCCAAATCCCGCACGGGCGCCATTGGCGCATTTTCCTTCTTAGATTTTGATATATTTCAAACTGTTTTTACGAGATGGTTTTGTACACTTGAGCTCTTTAGGATCAATTATAAAATGCAAGACCTGCAAAAGACTCTTGAGGTAACACCACGACCAAGACAAATACCACATATGAGGCTGCAAGACCAAGACCGGATTATGCAAGACAAAGACCACAAATGAGGCTGCAAGACCAAGACCGGATTTTGCAAGACAAAGACCACATATGAGGCTGCAAGACCAAGACCGGATTATGCAAGACAAAGACCACAAATGAGGCTGCAAGACCAAGACCGGATTTTGCAAGACAAAGACCACATATGAGGCTGCAAGACCAAGACCGGATTTTGCAAGACAACGACCACATATGAGGCTGCAAGACCAAGACCGGATTATGCAAGACAACGACCACATATGAGGCTGCAAGACCAAGACCGGATTATGCAAGACAAAGACTACATATGAGGCTGCATGACCAAGACCACGCATGGAAACTAAGCCGGTCTTGGTCTTGCATTCGCTCATCAATAAGGGAAACCACGGATCCACTAAACAAGACAACCTGATGCCAATGAAGATATCCTTAGAAGGTAGTAGCATAGCATCTACCCGGGCAGTTCAAAGCCATACCCCTTAAAAATACTTGTTTCTATTGCTCTAAAGCCTCACAGGCATTGAATTATATATTTCCACAAATCCTGATTAAACTATCAAGTAATGCATCATTTATTTTAGATAGATTAAGCATCTACACTAAAGAGGTGTCTTCATTTGATAATTTGTATTTGTAGCAACTATACAATTACACTTTGGAAATTCTAGCTCCCGTATTATGAAGTAAATACAAATGCCAAATATCCGTCGGCGTTTCCCGTTGCCGAAATGGGCAGTGTTCCAAAGAGAATAGGGCTGATGTTATTCGCAAAACAAATTTACATTTTTTATGAATCGACTGTCATATACTTGATGAAAATACACAAAAGGAAATAGATTCGTAACCGTAGTTACAAAATTCAGAAGAACCAACTAAAATTTTATTAAGGTCAAGTGCTTTTCTTTTTCATATAATCGAAATAGCTGATCGACCACAGTTGGTATTGCGGCGTCATAAGTAATCGTGTGTGGTCGTATATTTTACATCATGCAGACATGGACGAAATGGATGATGGGCGCACCACGTGGCAAATCAGCATAGAGACCGCAACTATGTTCTTCAACAAGAAGAGGAAGATACTAGAAAACAACGTGAAGATGATGAAATGGAAACATCATCAAGACATGAACATCACAACGTGGAAAATCAGCATGAATACCTCAACTATGTTCTACAAAAAGAAGACAACGTGAAGATGATGAAATGGAAACATCATCAAGATTTGAACGCACAACGTGGAAAATCAGCATCAATACCCCAACTATGGTCTTCAACAAGAAGAAGAAGATACTAGAAAAAAACGTGAACAACATCTAGATCATCAAGAGAAGTAATTCTAAACGAAGAACTGAAATTCAAGGACCACTTCGACTACCTAGTGGACAAGAGGAGGAAAGAATGTGGACGACTAGCAAGACTCATCGCAAACCGGAACTGAAGCCTTCATCGCGGTCATACTCATTCTGCATGTACAGCCGAAATAAGTTTCAAGCCTAACAAAATATCAGCATGAGGTAAGCATTAGGTCATAATCCAGTGGATTTGCAAACAGATGGACATAAATAAGAATATTTCAAGAGATGAGGACCCTACCCCAACATTCAACTGAGGGAGATGACGGAGTATATCAGAGAAAGTTACGTGAGGACCACGACTAGCGGTGAATACAAATAGAAGACAGTTTTAGAAAGTTGAATCACTTTTTTTAAGGTTAGAGTGAAAAACACACACAAAAACTGAGCGCCAGAACCGAGGAAAAAAAAGGGCGAAGTGCATGGAAAAAGTAGGAAAAGAAAACTGATGACCCCATCGGAAAAGACGTGGAGATTGGAGGGAAGTTCTCTGAGAGGTGTGTGAATGTGGAATTTGTTGCTTTAAATCGTAGAGTACATAGCAGAGCATTCAATAAAGCGATAGAACGTGAAAAAATTCCATATTTGATTGATTACGTGGAGAATATTAGCCCTAATCGTGAAATAATGAAAATAGTTCATAGCTTACAAATTTACGTTACAAAGAAAAAAGGAAAACACCGTTTCGAGCAATATTTAAGAAGTGAGTCAAGTCTAAATTTCGGAAATTAATTTATATGTGTAACCAGAGAATTTTGAAGACCCTGTACATTTTTTTAGTCTATAAAAAGGTATGATCCACCCGTAAATTATAACCTATCGCTGTCCTTATCCTGTCTCAGGGTTAAGAAAGCTGCTATATCCCCTCAGGCTCGTAAACTAATAATTTACATGTAGAATTACAGACTAAATTATAATAAAAAATAAATTTGTATGTAAAAATTTTTTCCAAATGGTACTTTGCACTTTATTACTGTATGAATTATTTTATGTTACTATAAAATAGACTTTACGAATCGAAAAAGCTATAAAATATAAAAATAAAATAAGTTAATGCAATTAATAATAATTGAAAACCTTATTTCCTGGTTTTTGTGATATTTTCAATCGTTTTGACCTCCACCATCGACAATAACGGAACATTTCCTATTAAATTTTATATTCTATTTACTTTATAAAAGTATACAACTTATTTTGATACGTGTCTGAACTTATCTACACTACCTCGTATAGTTAAACAATCGGTAAAACAGTATCGTTAAGAAAGTCGGCAACTGCGTTAGGTAGATACGCCCAGAGGCATTCAGTCATGAATGAAATAGACGTTTCAATTAACCAAG
The DNA here is from genome assembly GCF_026250575.1 of Diorhabda carinulata. Lineage (NCBI taxonomy): Eukaryota > Metazoa > Arthropoda > Insecta > Coleoptera > Chrysomelidae > Diorhabda > Diorhabda carinulata. The sequence goes on along the minus strand of NC_079465.1, from coordinate 26,857,413 downwards.
TTGATTTAGAGTATTGAGGTTAAAATGTGTAATAAACTTGAGCGAAATTTTATTGGCGTTCTTTTCTTTTATTATTATTACACAATATAAACCGTATTAGAAAAGTATAAAATAGCAGAAGGGGGCAGTATACACAATTGAACAGATATGTATTCAGATTTAATTGTTTTTCGATACCCTTTTGGTTCCAAGTTCTACTGTGTTGTTAATATTTCACTGTGGAGTCATTGACACTATCCAATAAAAGAAAATATTGACTTTGACACGCGCGATCTCCCTCGCACAAGATGACGTCACGTTGGAATCAAAACGTGAAGTATAATATTTGGTGGAAATATTTCATTTTGATTCCAAATGAAATATTTCATACAAAGACATATCTATTATCACGAAGACGGTCGAAGAAGTACCTGGCCCAACAAAGGAAACACAAAAATTCTGGAAAAAAATGATATTTATTTTCCAACGTAATCTTCTTTTAGTCATTAACTGCCGACATCACCTCTTTGCCAAACACTCAATGGAAACATCTTCACGACGCTGTTTTTGTTCCATTGTGAGCAAACGCCGCACCCATCTGGCGCACAGCTTTCTCATGGCCAAATGTTCAGTTAATTTGGATTTTCCTCAACATTTCTGGTGTCTACACCTCATTTGGTCGACCACTGCGATGCTGGTCTCCTAACGAAGGAGCAGTCTCACCCAGAGTAGAATCCGGTTCAGCTTTTATATTGATTGGCCTTTTGAATAAAAGTATTGTATCACATAAAGAAGTCCAATGTTTACAAATTCACTGAAAACGTTCACTATTGAACAAATACTAAACCACGTGGCGTTTTCAAACTTGAAACATATGCTGTGTATGTTATGGTATTTTTAAAGCAACTACCGCCATCTCTAGGTAAGGCCAGTAACTTCAGAAACCATCATGTTGTGTGTGTATATACGGTTATTGAATTTACTAGTTGAATACCGCGTTCTTGAGGCTGCGTGCTGTTTACAAGGAATATAATTTTTTGCCCATGCCGTGACACAGAAGACTTTAGAATGTTATCACCATTATTTCTTTGCGCGAATCATATTTAGATACATTAACAATGTTTTAGTCTTATATACTTTGCAGACTAAAATCGTTTTTGTTTATAACCTAATCTTAATGGCTAAGAAAATATACTGATTCCAGCCTGAGGTCATGAGCGAGGCAACAATTCAGCATACCGATGTATGTGTATCTTGTTGGTACTATGTGGTTGAATCCCACAATTACCAAACAAAACTGTTTCGTCTTCTTCATGTACCATCTTAATTTCGGAAGTTAAACCATTTTCACAAGCTCCTAAGCCAAGATATTCTCCTCCTTTCAATAGATCTTTCTCCTACAAATTTTCCCTGAATTATGAGCTGCAGATTTTCATATTTTAGACCACTCATAATGTTGCAAGATATTGAAATTTCCTTCTTTTCACTTCATGTAGGATCTCTGCGCCCTTCTCCATTTTTCTCTGAACATTGTTCTGTCCATCATATTTTTATCATCCAACGTAGGTTCATATCTCACATCTCGAAGACGTCTAGTCTTCGCTCGCAATATGTGTCGAGAGTCCAAGCTTCTACACCACATACAAGAAGACTGGAAATACGTAGCACTTGAACAATGGTGTTTACAAGAGCAGGTCGCAGCTATAGAGGAGATTCTTGATCTTTATATATTCGAATCCTTGTATATTCAGGTACTCATACCTCATGAATCTTTTCAGTTATTCGCCTTCCACATACAATTCATTTGGTGCTTCAGTTTTGGTGATTGGTGCTTCAGTTTTGGTGATTGGTACTTCAGTTTTGGTGAGACTCATATATTTGGTTTTCGTGAAATGTCAGACCATGTTCTCGACTAACTTTGGCGACATTATTGAACATGGTTTGTAGATCGAAAAGTACTATGTCGTCTGCATGACGCTCGCTGAGTTTTCCTCTGAGTAGACGTTGTAAAGGAGTGGAAAATGAACACACCCCTGACTGACTCCTCGCTAGATTTTAAATAAATTCATTAGTTTGAATTGAATGCGAACAGACTCAGTTTGATTATTCGTGTCAAGGTTTGTTTGTTCCAGCGATTAATTGTTCATGGCTCACTCAATCAAATGCCTTATTATAATCGATAAAACAGACATATACATTTTAGTTGACGTCAAGGCATCGATACGTGTGACTTATTAGTTTAATAATACTTTGTACTGTTTTGCCAGAGTAAGTCTTTACTTAACCGAGAAGAATGCGGAAATGCAAAACACCAAACCGTCGACCGCATTTTAGTTTCACATTTTCCCCATTTCTGTTATTCTTCAATCATCGATTCAATACACCCTGGTTGCTTTTTGTGATTCAGATTACTTATTTAGCATACTCTACACTATTTAATTGAACATCCAATATTGAGTAGCTTGGACAGCCTCTGGCGTTTCGTAGTTTTTTTGCTGTACAACGGACACTAACAAATACGCTGGGTCATTGATAGCCCTACATTTATCAACGTAAATAAAGCCCTTATTTGGTAGGTATCGGTCTACATAAAGAAGTTGTCGATTTTAAGCGACTGCGGGTGTCATATAACTAAAAAGACAGGTCCTAGTACGTCATTAGCTCTTCTTTAGGTGTAAGTATATGCGGGGGACTCCATGTTTGGAGATGGTGGGATTCTGGTGTAACGGAGATAGATTCAGTGATAATCTAAGCGCTGGGGTATAAATGGCGAGTTTCCTATCATTTATTAGGTATATTTTCTGACGTGTCAATCCAATATCGAAAGTTTTTTCGATTTCCCCATGGGGGAATCCTCATTCTTCAGTAACCAATTAGTTTCCTGCTTAATTTTTTTGTGGTAACCGTTGTCGACAGTCGACTAGAACGAGGTTCGTTCTAAAATGTTTCCATCTCTGAAATTCAGTATTTCAACAATTGGGTGAAAATATTTCATCACAGATTGACGAAATCTCTCTAGTTTGAGTCCTCATTCAAATTAATAATAAAGAATGGCGTATTCCACCTACAAGTACAAGTAGGTTATTCGAATGGTGAGATTGTCGCATGAACCTCGTAGATACTATTATAAAAATTTTTTTTATCGAATTTTTGAATTACACCTCGTAACAATAATTAATCATATGCGAATTTTAGCGAAAAAATTCGATATATCTGTCGTTTTTTTTTTCAATTGCGAAATATTTTGCTTAGTTCGTCTCTGTATGTAAAATAGAAGTCGAATGCAGAAACTTTCTGACAATAATGACGGACTAAAATAAAAAAAAAAGAGAATAAAATGAAAAAAAAAAGAAGTCCGTTACCACGATGGAATGTGAAAGGCAAGTTGTTGGCGGTTCCAGTTTTCGAACGGATTAACCGGCATTCCTCAATGTGGGGATTGATTATCTCAAAAAACCAATTAAACTTTAACGAAAGGCGATCGAGTGCACCGAACGAGGTCAATTATGAGAGTAATGACAATTCCAAGGGGTAGTTATCAGATACTCAAAAAAATAATGTGGAATTATTAATAATAAAAAATCAAAATACATCAATATAATGCAGAAATTATTACGATAAACGTAGATGTTTAGATGTTTACCATTGATGGAATCATGGTAATCGATAGACCTGTGTTGAGTTTTAATTAAATTATAATTTGGATTAGCTGTGATGGAATAAGGAGGTCGAAGTTGTCTATTCTCAACAGTTTAATTTAGTTGCAACTTACAAGGTACAGCGTGCAGTCTGTTGCGCATTCGAATGTCATTAAGGAAAATTTGAAAGGGCCGCGTAAACGTCGACAAATGTGTTGATAATATAGTGAAAAAAAGGGGCAAAGTGCTAGGCACTACTCTAAAGAAAAGGGAGACCGATGACCCCATCGGAAGAGTTGTGGGAAGTGGATTTGTTGGTCAACGTTGTGTAGTTTGTAACAGACTATCCAATAAATGGATTGAACGTAAAAGGATTAGATACTACTTTTGAATTTCCACATTTACTTGATTGATTACGTGCCCAAATCGTGAAAATAAAAATGGTTCTTGGCTTACGAAGAAGTTTTCTCGCGTTCTTTAATGACTTTCACTACTTTTGGTAAATTTACGTTACAAAGAAAAAAGCAAAAAACTGTTTCAAGCAATACTTAAGGGAATCAAGTCTAAGTTTCCAATACAAATTTCGAACATTGATTTATATGGGAACCAGAACTTTTTGTAGACCCAGTTAACATAAGAATAGCAATATTCAATCGTTTTAAATAATTTACAGACAAACATTTATGTGAAAGCTTTGATAACATAGTAAAATTAGTTAGTAGTACGCTTGTTGTGGGGAAATCTATGACTCACAGCACGTAAAGCTTCAGGAAATCCAAAATTTTAAATAGAAATTCATTTGAAAGAAAGACTTCGAAGGAAAATTCATGATTTTTTCTTTAGAAAACAATTTCCTACAGTAGACAAAGTTTTTGAATCGGTTTAAGATTAAAAAGAAGCGATGTTCTAATATAATAAATATAATTTATTTGGATGACAAAACTAAAGGAATTTTGGCGCAAGATAAAACTGTAACAAGTCGAAAACAGGCTTTTCCCAAATAATTTATCTGTATGAATTATTGTACTAATTTTTTTCTGGTAGAATTATAATTAATAAAAAAAATTAAACAAATTTACTGGAAAAGAAAGATATTTAAACAAAGTTAAACATAAACGTATGATATACATCAAATGTACGAGGGTTGTTGGAAAAGTTTTCGACCTTAAAAAGAAAACAAGACATTTTTTTTCTATAATAGTTTTTTCAGGAAAAATGCGCGATTAAGTAGCGTTTTGACCGTCCGCACGTCTGTAGCAGCGATATCTCCTCACAAGAAGCATGTAGCGAGCAAGTTAAATTAACGAAAATGTGATTTTTCTAATTTAAATTTGCAATAGACCAAAACAAAAATTTGTTAAATCACGATAATGGCATACTTTGTGGAAATGTCAACAAGATCTCTCAACAACCATCAAATTTGTAAATTTTGTGAAAGTAACATAAAAAATCGATTTAGTATCTTCAACAACAAACGTTAACACAACAATCGATGGGGTTAAGTGTTTACTTTTATTTATGAATCATATTTTTCATTTAATAAACTAATTATTATGAGAATTATCAAGAAATAATGAGGAAAATATCAATAAAGAAATAAAATCATTGATATTGTTCATGGAAACTTTTTTTTATCAATAAAGATTTTTGTTAATATTTACTTATTGCAATAACTTTTCTACTTATTTCAATATAAGGACTTTTCGGAAACTATAGACCAATCTCAGGTAGATAATTTCGAATGAACGGTTTCGTTATTTAATAGACAGACCTCGTACACTATAAGTAGAGATCGAGTTATGGTTTCAAAACTAACCTAACTGCCATCAACGATTTTTTATTTTTGATAAGTAAATTTAACACTATTTTTAAGCTTTAGTACAAATCGTAAATTAACAGATAACTAGAAAACTTTATAATCAGTCAAAAAGCGTATAACTGAGGTTATCATACAATGTTGATTGATAGTAGATACAAGGTGATACTGAAATGAGATAAAATAACATTGTAAATTTATTCATAAAATTTCCCACACACACACACACACACACACACATATAATTTATGTGTGAAAGTAAAACGATTATGAAATTATACTACACATACATAATATCTACGTTCAAAGTTTCTCAAGTATCAGTCTTATTATTCTTATCGCTATTCTCTTATCAAAAATTTTGTGTGTAAATATTGAACAAGATCTCGAATTCGAAACATAAACTTTTACACGGTTCCAAGAAACCGCGCATTGAAATAAATTTTAAGAAACTAAAGCCGCTGAAATTTCACACTTTTCCTTTCTGTTTTCAATTACGTGCCTTCCTCAACCCAGATTTTCTACTACATCAACCAACTATTTTGTTTTGTGGTATATTTTCTTCTCTTCACAAATAACTCAACTCAACGTTAATTTTTTGCTAATGTGCTTAAAAAGTAGCGTAGTTTCTGTTTGGCAATTGTATAAGTGAGATTTGTGTGAAAATGGAAAACATTTGGTAAAAAGCTGTCATTGAATTTTGTTTTTGAGACTCTGCACTATCATTTATGACTGTAACATTTTGTGCAATTGGATTCAAACGTGGCCGTATCAGCTTGACTGACGACGAGCGTTTAGGACGACCAAAAACTGCGATGTCATCTGTCGCACATCTCAGTATCAAAATGTATTGTGACGAGCAATGTTCGGTGAATGAAAACTTGCTTTTATAAGGAATTTACCTCACCGCAAATTCACATATATTTGATGAAAATATTTTGGCAAATAGATTGGAATGAGAAATTTTATGGAATAACCTGTTAGATTTAACGCTGCTGCATTTTTTGTGGGGTTGTTGAAGGGTTGAAAAAAAGCAAAATTCATAAAACCTAACCCTTATGAGGAATTATGGTGTAACTAAGATATTTTACTCTTTGGAAGTTGTGGAAGAAGTTATTAAAATCCCAAGCGATGAAGATGACATCAGTCTTGCATAGTTTAAAAATGAAGACGTGTCGATGTGGATTTTCTGATTTTTATATTCAATTCTATTTGTTTTTGTTGTTATCAAGTGTATGAATGAATTCATTAAAGGCGATGGATTTTTGGTGGTCATTTGAAGTGCCAAATATTGCAAAGAGGGGCTAGCACACAAGTCAGTAGAGGGTAGAGAGTGTCCAAAGTCTCCAAGGTTTCTACAAGTTGTCGCGTTGCATTATTGGAAGAAGTTATAGAGTTGCAACCAAAGATGTTTTTAGAAGAATAGTATATGACATTCATAAAGTTAATTTGGTGCCAATATTTGGAGACACTTCGGGGTGTGTCATTTAGTATTCGTTATATTCATTTTACCACATGTTCCCTTCATGATTTTTTATAAAATCTGCATTAAAAGTTTCTCCGTCAAAACAAAAATCGCACTTATTCAAAATCTAATGGATTCTGTCAAATATCGAAATGGAATGTTTACACGATATCAATCAATGAATAATATTCAATTTATAACAAAAACTGATAAATTTCGTTCTTTTAAGAAGTTTTTAATTTGTCTGTCCAATATTTAAAATCACATTATAAAAACAAACTCTGTAAAAAATTATTCAGTCTGGATAATATAACAACATCCCTTTTGGCGTAGCGAACACAAAACCGGGAGAAAGAGAGGGATGTTTTGGCCAAGGTCACTGGGCGTCGCGACGTCAAGCATTCCCGATACTGGCGTCTAGCCACGACGGTTCACGGCATGCGTCTCGAGGGGTTATTTACCGGGAGAAGACTTTCCTCCTAAAATTCTCCACATTTCTTCCCCATACATATTTTTCAAATCAAATACATTTTGAAATGCGTAAAAATTATTAAATTGAAGGTGGTTTGATTATTGAATACGAAATCTGCAAAGCATTATTTGTTTTTATGAATATATAGTTGGAACGTTTCAATCTATTAAAGGTATTTAGGGGCGATTTCTTTGTTCTTGTTTTCTTCTTATTTTTCTTACGACGCCGAATTCCTACGGAGATTGGCTATTGTCGCACGAGAAACACTGCAGATCTGAAAATTTTGTCTACGACCGACCGACCGTTTTCCTTCAATCTTCCCTTTTATTATCAGGCGGAGAATCTCTCCTTTATTGTCGTGAGAAGTTCTTTATGTTTACCCATTTGCTGTAGGATCTCTATGTTTCTAACGCATCCATCTTTGTGACCGCATCCATGGTCCAACTTTCGCATTCGTACAGAAGAACAGGAAAGATATAACAGCGAAGCATTCTGGTCCGGAGTTCCAGGCTGAGGTTGCGGTTTGCCAGAAGTGTCTTCATGTTGTTCAGAGTTTACCGCGCTTGCTCGATTCTTGATCTGATTTCGAGTTTTAGGTCGCATTACTGGTTGACGAGCGTGCCCAGGTATCTTAGAGATGACACTTGTTCAATGATTTCTCCACGGAGTCTTAGGGTGGCGTTTTTTTGTATTTTTGAGAATACCGATAGTTTGGTCTTGGACGTATTCATATAAAGGCCGAATTGCTCACTATATTCTATAACTTTCTACTTGCTAAAAATGTTGAAAACAGTTTATGAAGATGACTGGCTTGCATAGTTTAAAGTTTTGACATATATAGACCATCTAGTGACAACTGTCTTGAAGTATTTGATAAAAAATATTTGTCCAAGCTACGAGACTTGTTCTTAAACCATGACACTGCACCTGCACACACATCCATGCCTGTTTAACAATTCTTTGTGCTAAAAATGTCATGGTTATGCACCATCCTCCTTACTCGCCTGATCCCATCCCGTGAGAGTTTTTCTTATGAAAAATCAAAAATAATTTTTCAGAAAAATGTTCACAATGAATCACAATACGATAGACGATTATAAAATGGCAGAAATTTCGGGAAATTTATAGCTACACTATAATACAAATAATTTTAATCAAGTATTCATTTAATTGACGTATAAATTAATAGGAATGTATTTTTGATAAGATAAAAAAGGCAAAAGACAAATCGTTAATGATATTCCCCGAGTATATCTACAATACTTGTTAGAAGTAATTTCCCACTATCGAAATAGAACAATATTTGGGTTAAGCCTTAAAATATATCAGTCCAATATATCTTCCGTTATATTTATGTATACCTAGCGATGTACTATTTATATATCACCCGAACAACTTCTGGATTATTGGGTAACAACATACTTTCCTCTGAGTTACAATCAGTTGCAATTTTGTTGTCGAAATTTCTCTGTTTCCTGCCTTGTAGGATTTTCAAGTCAATTATAAATATACTTAGAATTTATTAATCAAAGAATAATTTATGTGTTTTATTGTTTTATGTGTTTGTTTAGTGGCTTTAATTAAACATCTTAACTCAGTTTGGTTTGTCCGCCTGCTATTTATAACAAAAAAGGCTTGAAAAGACATCCAGCAGCAAAAAATCTGCACAGGGGAAAGTGGGAACTTATTTTATAAACAAACACCCATAACTAAACAGATTTCTGCATACTTAGACTTCATTTTTATTGTTCAGGTTTTTTCATTCAAAATTTAAAAAAAGATGAAACCCCAACCCAATATAATTTCTTTGGACTCTTTGATCCCAAACTTTTGACATTTAAAAATACTTAATACAGGTAAACAATTGTCCGAACAAACTGCCCCAATAAAACGACAATCCATCCACAACTGATTAACCGATGCCTGGCCCAGGAAATTCCAAGCAACCTTCTAGCATACAATTTAATTAATCTTCCCCGATTTACCTGACTTTGGAAAAAAACAAAACCTTCTACCTACTCTTTGTTACACGAACCCGGGCGAGGCGTTTGGAATCCTGAAGAAATTAATTTTGTCTCTGAATAGCGCAGAGATCAGATCTCGAACGCCAAGATCTTAGTGAAGCTGCGCCGTTTCTAGTTGTAGTTGTATTTTTGATAATATATTTTGGTAAATTTAAGTATCGAACTTTGTTTATTTTGTTACCTCTCCACTACTCTTGATACTAAGACTAAGGCCCATATCAGATTCCTAATGAATTTTCACAATGAAAAACATGATCTACCAGCAACTAAGTCAGTTTTATTAGTAACTTACGTCCTACGTATCATACTGTACCAAGAAATCTTCAAATAATCCAGGACAAAGAAAAATAACGTATGAAAACCAGCAAATCTTTTCACGAGACGTAAGCCTCTTTCAACTCTAAAAGGACAACAACTTGGAAAGAAGTCACAATTTAGTCTCGAAAACAAATTACTTATATAGAAAGTCTTGTTTGAACTAATTTAGTCTTATGGTACACAATTCTGTATCAAAACAAGGTGCTATGTATTGCTACGAACAAGTCCACAACATGGGCCGTGAAGCCGGTCCTGTCCGGTTAAAATGAAAGTCTAAAATTTGAGGAAAGCGGAATTCGTTTGAAGTTTATTTTTATATATGTTTTAACAATAGCAAAAATTTGTTGACATTGTTGTTTTTTGAACTAATTTCTAGGAAAGTTTTGTTATTTATTTATTTTGTTTGTTTATTTTCTAGAATTTTTTAGAAATTCGTTTAGAGTATATAAACGAGTTTGTTTAGAGAAATTAGTTTATAATTGAAAGTCATAATGAACGGAACGACATAGAAATAGTATAAATGAATAAGAAAAACATTACATTGGTGCCAGGTGCGGGATATTGTGGACAAATAGTGACAAAAACATGGCTAAGAGACTTGGTGACCTAAAAGTGACGGAACTGGAAAATCGCGAGCTGGGAACATTAGTAGAAAGACTCAAAGTGGCACTGGTAAGTCAAGGTCCAGAAAGATTCAAAGACGTATGAGGGATATTTCAACTTTGAAAATCGAAATATTTGCCAATATCGATCAGATTTCTACCATAAAAGACGGTATATCAAATTTGAAAAACGATGTTGACGAGATGTCAACTATAAAGAACGATATTTCTGCCAGTATGGATGACATTGAGTATGAGGGAAGATATTTCGATTATAGAAAGCGACATTCCTGCATAAATTTTATCACTGACGTCGAAAACAAATCTCATCTCTAGAATCGGACATCGAGAACAAACCTCAAACGAATTCCGCTTTTGTCAAATTTTAGACGCCATAGTAAATGAAAAACAGTGAAATCCACAAAAACCTAAAAGTTCCGCTTATTAAAAAGTTCTGTGGACCATTTACTTCATAAGTGTCATAACTAAGTAAACCCAAATATGCAAAGCGCATATTTATCATATTATGCACATTTTTTTAAATATTTGCATATATCCTTAGTAAATAGCATATTGGGCATAATTTGCGTTGTGTAATAAATGCATAAATTCAGGTTTAGTTCAGTACCTGTGCAAAAAAATTTTAATTTTATATGAATCAATAAATTGATGATTGCATATTTTGTGCATACTTTGACTAAATAATTCGCATATTTATGCCCATATTTTTGGTTTTCTTAGTCATCACATACAAATAAATTAGCTAAAAATCTTATGAATCCACCGCCAGAAAAGACAAGAAGACTGAAAAAGTTCAAATCGTCCAACTTTCTCACCAGGTTTTAATTAGATTTTTTAAATTGACTTAATAGACAATTTTTATTTGTTTTGTGTTGGTTGATATGTCGGTTAGTTAACTTACTTGTGGGAATTAAGTTAACCTTTAGTCATTAAAAAAACTAATTGTCAATTAAGACAGATTGTGTGATTAAAGAAGATAAAAGAAAAAAACATTTTTACGTGTTATTTTCACTGATTGACTTTTAGATAACACTATGAAGATGTGACATTGTTAATAAGTTAAAAGTTATGGATAGAGCTAGTAACAGATTCAATAATACCCTCATTTCTGTTTTGGTTGTTTGGTTGATTAATTTTAGACATTATTTAAGATATCAGAGAAATTTCGAAACTTGTATAATAAGAGAACAAATTAACGGTTTTTTGTGTCCGAAGTTTCAGTAGTGCGTTAAATTCTTAACGATATCTACAATTATTACAAATCGAAATGGAAAATGAGACGAAAGCCTTGCATTTCCTCATTAGTAAAGTAACACTATATGTAAGATTATTTAAATACATAATTTAACCTAAATATGAAAGGCGTTTAATTGAAAGAGGAAGTTTGTAGGTGGTACACATAATTCGTAAGATGTAAGAAGGTGAACAGATCACTGATCTAGCTTTCTATGCAATTATTTGCTACATACCCACTCATTTGCAGGTATAAAGCCACAGTGGTGTACGCGAATGTATTTCAGAAACACCAAATCAGAACCTAATATTTGATGAAGTTTAAAATTTTCCTAATTCATCATTTTCTACTGTTCTTATTCCAAGACAGCTTTTTGGTCGAATATTTTTAGGTTTAGGTCAAAAACTGTTTTTTTTTTATTATGTTTGGTTCAAAAATTGCATTTCTGTAATAATAGTGCGATTTCTGAGACTCACACTAAAGAGTAAACTTCTCTGGAACAACCATGAAAAAGAGATAATCACCAAAGCCACAAAAGCTGTGATGGTGTGCAGAAACTTTGGAGGGAGGAATTGGAGTTGTAACCCAAAGATCCTAAGGTGAATGTACACGGCAATTGTGACACCAATCACCACATATGAGGCAGTAATTTGGGGTATTAGAATTAGTCTGAATACCACGAAGAACAATCTTTCAAAGATACAAATACTGGCTTGCTTATATGCAACTGGGGCCATGAAATCTTCTACAACACCTCTTCACATAGTACTGGAAAGCCTGGCAGAAAAAACATCACTTAGAATGTTCAGATGCGGAATCGTCAAAGGAAATCCGTTCCTAAATAATGACCAACCCTGGGACATGTTTCAGGACGTTGCATCGAAAAATTTTAGCTTTGAGAAAAACTTCAGGAATACAGGCAAATACTCTTTTGGAAAACTATAACCAGAGTAGATCTGCTAAGTAAGAACAATCTATGGATAATAACAGAAGTCCTATAGGGGCACAAACACCTGAAGATGCAGATAATGTTGCACAGGGGACGAAATCTCTATCCACATTCTCTCGAATTGTGAAAAGCTAAGCAACTCCAGAGCACTACATCTGGGAGCGTATGAAATAGAAAACGAAGATCTCCGGGAATTAAATCCATCCCACATTCTACACTTTTTAGAAGGATTGATGAATCAGCTGTAAACACTGGGTTCTTCAGTATCGCAGCAAGAAATGGGGACACAATAGATCCTTTGGGTGGCAGTGTATACGAGACCCCAAATCTATATATACATATACCAACTCCCAAATTGCTGGTCTATGTTAAAGACGTAGTTAATTGCGCCGCTACTGCTTTGTAGGCATCAAAACCTACCTAAGTATGAGCGCATTTGTACCAGGTATTGAATTCATAAATAAGAAAGGTTCAACTATTACATTTTTATGGTAGTTATTCGAGAAAGTTGTAAAGGTACCCACTTATTTGTACTTTATTTTTCGGAGAATGTTTTCCCAGGTTTGTTTCGAAATTACTCGCTTTCGTTCCGAGATATTTTTAAACAGCTTTTATTCTTTCCTTTTACTTAATCAGAATTTGATTCTATACAGAATCATACAGGGTAAGTAAAAGGAATATTATTCGGTGGGGGAATCAAAATTTCTTATAAGCATGATAGGAAACTCTTTTAGATTTGTGGTCATTGCGATCACCCGATTTAATACCGCTGGATTTTTATCTTTGAATCCAGTAATAAATGAAACAAAAATCACTAATTTAAAGATAAAGTAATAGGATAACTATTTTATGGAAAGACGTAGTCAATTATTTATTCCTGCAATATCTTTTTGGACCTTTTTTATATGGTTTTGTTGCATCTTCAGTTGAGGTCATCTTTATGGTCCTAATACATTATTGGAAACAAGTTTAGAGCAGTTGTGACAGTAAATATGTGAACTTGGAAGGGAAAGATGCAATTAATGAGGGAACGGCACAGCGTTGTTTCAATCGTTTCCATAGTGGAGATGAGATGACTAAAGCTTGTATTCAATTTCAAAATGCATTTACCATTTAATGTATATTGCGTTTACAATAAAAATATTGAGATTGAGATCCTTCTCCTTCACCCTTAACTACGGGTATTCTGGTACCTCCAGTATATTTATGTACGTATATACTGAAGCTCTTATCTTGAGCTGAAATAATAAACCATTCTCAAAATAGAAGAAACCATTCATCTTCTTATCCTTTCTTTACACATTGCGGTTCCTCTTTCTGCAGTCTTTCAAAGAATACAAATATTGTTGTGAATTTTAGGAAGTACCGCCTTTACGACCCTAATTCCAAGTATCACGAGATTCAGGTAAAAATAAAGTTTGTTCACGTGCTAGAAGTTTACTATTGAAATTTTTTCAATAGATTCTAATCAGAACCATAGCAGCGACTTCAGCAAAGATGGTCGTTTAGATCACGTTTTTAGATCAAATTGAAGTTTTGCTTTAAAAATGTTTATTTACTGTAATTTCATAATGTAGGGAGAAGTGTAAAATTAAAAAAAAATGTGAACTGTCTAATTTATAGCGTAATTTAGAAAAAAATTAATGAACTAGGGATTTCTCCAAATTTAAGCCTGTTAAAAATTAAAATAGAAACGAAACTTTTCGATTGGCTCAAAAGGCTCTAGATCCAGGAACAAACCAACGCTCTAGGACTACAACGAGAAAGCTCTTTATAAAAATAGTTGTGTGTTGCGTGGTCAGATCAAACTTCAAGTTGAGTCAGTTAATCTAATGACCGAATAACATGAATGATTTATAGACTGACTTTTTTTTAAAATTTTTTTATTGTACAATCTTGATACACCTGGATTTTTACGAGGATTGTTTGAAAAATTCTAGACCTGAACATATCAACACTTGTAAATTTTCTCATTTCATTCACTTTGGACGCTAAGTGAATATTTTCAAAAACTGAAGTTTTTGAGATGCAAGACTCTATTCCCACATTTACGACCGTAAAATTTTGTGTAGCTGAATACAAACGTATAAGGTATTCGTTTGATTGAAGACGAGTGTTCAGGACGGCCAAAACCTGCGATATCAACAAAGAAGTTCACCAAATGGTACTGGAGACCGTCGAATAAGGTTATAGAAATAGAAGAAGCTATCAGCATATTAAAAAAACGCATTTGACATGTACTTGCTGAAGATTTTTATCTAACCACGCGTTGGATGTCGCATTTACTCACTTGGGACAAAAAGTATATTCTAAGGAACATTTCACGGGCCTTATTGACGCGGTTTAAGCAAAATATGTATGATTTTTTGCGTCGAGTCATTACTGTAGAGAAAGCTAGATTCAGAACTACACCTCTGAAATGAAGGACTAATTTTAATTTGGTTTTAAAAAATAGACAGTATTTCAAGGCAAATATTGACTAGTTTTTGGAAAAAACAGTTTCCAAACACAAATGACGGTTTGATTTAAAAAAAAACAGTTTCTTAAGTCAAATCTTGACTCATCTTTAAAAAACAAGTTTCCAAACACAAATGACGGTTTGATTTAAAAAAAAACAGTTTCTTAAGTCAAATCTTGACTCATCTTTAAAAAACAACAGTTTCCAAACACAAATGACGGTTTGATTTAAAAAAAAACAGTTTCTTAAGTCAAATCTTGACTCATCTTTAAAAAACAACAGTTTCAAAAACAAATGAGGGTTTGATTTATAAAAAGACAGTTTCTTAAGTCAAATCTTGACTCATCTTTAAAAAACAAGTTTCCAAACACAAATGACGGTTTGATTTAAAAAAAAAACAGTTTCTTAAGTCAAATCTTGACTCATCTTTAAAAAACAACAGTTTCCAAACACAAATGACGGTTTGATTTAAAAAAAAACAGTTTCTTAAGTCAAATCTTGACTCATCTTTAAAAAACAACAGTTTCAAAAACAAATGAGGGTTTGATTTATAAAAAGACAGTTTCTTAAGTCAAATCTTGACTCATCTTTAAAAAACAACAGTTTCCAAACACAAATGACGGTTTGATTTAAAAAAAAAACAGTTTCTTAAGTCAAATCTTGACTCATCTTTAAAAAACAACAGTTTCCAAACACAAATGACGGTTTGATTTAAAAAAAAAACAGTTTCTTAAGTCAAATCTTGACTCATCTTTAAAAAACAACAGTTTCCAAACACAAATGACGGTTTGATTTAAAAAAAAACAGTTTCTTAAGTCAAATCTTGACTCATCTTTAAAAAACAACAGTTTCCAAACACAAATGACGGTTTGATTTAAAAACAAAACAGTTTCTTAAGTCAAATCTTGACTCATCTTTAAAAAACAACAGTTTCCAAACACAAATGACGGTTTGATTTAAAAACAAAACAGTTTCTTAAGTCAAATCTTGACTCATCTTTAAAAAACAACAGTTTCCAAACACAAATGACGGTTTGATTTAAAAAAAAAACAGTTTCTTAAGTCAAATCTTGACTCATCTTTAAAAAACAACAGTTTCCAAACACAAATGACGGTTTGATTTAAAAACAAAACAGTTTCTTAAGTCAAATCTTGACTCATCTTTAAAAAACAACAGTTTCCAAACACAAATGACGGTTTGATTTAAAAACAAAACAGTTTCTTAAGTCAAATCTTGACTCATCTTTAAAAAACAACAGTTTCCAAACACAAATGACGGTTTGATTTAAAAACAAAACAGTTTCTTAAGTCAAATCTTGACTCATCTTTAAAAAACAACAGTTTCCAAACACAAATGACGGTTTGATTTAAAAACAAAACAGTTTCTTAAGTCAAATCTTGACTCATCTTTAAAAAACAACAGTTTCCAAACACAAATGACGGTTTGATTTAAAAAAAAAACAGTTTCTTAAGTCAAATCTTGACTCATCTTTAAAAAACAACAGTTTCCAAACACAAATGACGGTTTGATTTAAAAAAAAAACAGTTTCTTAAGTCAAATCTTGACTCATCTTTAAAAAACAACAGTTTCCAAACACAAATGACGGTTTGATTTAAAAAAAAAACAGTTTCTTAAGTCAAATCTTGACTCATCTTTAAAAAACAACAGTTTCCAAACACAAATGACGGTTTGATTTAAAAAAAAAACAGTTTCTTAAGTCAAATCTTGACTCATCTTTAAAAAACAACAGTTTCCAAACACAAATGACGGTTTGATTTAAAAAAAAAACAGTTTCTTAAGTCAAATCTTGACTCATCTTTAAAAAACAACAGTTTCCAAACACAAATGACGGTTTGATTTAAAAAAAAAACAGTTTCTTAAGTCAAATCTTGACTCATCTTTAAAAAACAACAGTTTCCAAACACAAATGACGGTTTGATTTAAAAAAAACAGTTTCTTAAGTCAAATCTTGACTCATCTTTAAAAAACAACAGTTTCCAAACACAAATGACGGTTTGATTTAGAAAAAAACAGTTTCTTAAGTCAAATCTTGACTCATCTTTAAAAAACAACAGTTTCCAAACACAAATGACGGTTTGATTTAAAAAAAAAACAGTTTCTTAAGTCAAATCTTGACTCATCTTTAAAAAACAACAGTTTCCAAACACAAATGGCGGTTTGATTTAAAAAAAAAACAGTTTCTTAAGTCAAATCTTGACTCATCTTTAAAAAACAACAGTTTCCAAACACAAATGACGGTTTGATTTAAAAAAAAAACAGTTTCTTAAGTCAAATCTTGACTCATCTTTAAAAAACAACAGTTTCCAAACACAAATGACGGTTTGATTTAAAAAAAAAACAGTTTCTTAAGTCAAATCTTGACTCATCTTTAAAAAACAACAGTTTCCAAACACAAATGACGGTTTGATTTAAAAAAAAAACAGTTTCTTAAGTCAAATCTTGACTCATCTTTAAAAAACAACAGTTTCAAAAACAAATGAGGGTTTGATTTATAAAAAGACAGTTTCTTAAGACAAATCTTGACTCATCTTTAAAAAACAACAGTTTCCAAACACAAATGACGGTTTGATTTAAAAAAAAAACAGTTTCTTAAGTCAAATCTTGACTCATCTTTAAAAAACAACAGTTTCCAAACACAAATGACGGTTTGATTTAAAAAAAAAACAGTTTCTTAAGTCAAATCTTGACTCATCTTTAAAAAACAACAGTTTCCAAACACAAATGACGGTTTGATTTAAAAAAAAAACAGTTTCTTAAGTCAAATCTTGACTCATCTTTAAAAAACAACAGTTTCCAAACACAAATGACGGTTTGATTTAAAAAAAAAACAGTTTCTTAAGTCAAATCTTGACTCATCTTTAAAAAACAACAGTTTCCAAACACAAATGACGGTTTGATTTAAAAAAAAAACAGTTTCTTAAGTCAAATCTTGACTCATCTTTAAAAAACAACAGTTTCCAAACACAAATGACGGTTTGATTTAAAAAAAAACAGTTTCTTAAGTCAAATCTTGACTCATCTTTAAAAAACAACAGTTTCCAAACACAAATGACGGTTTGATTTAGAAAAAAACAGTTTCTTAAGTCAAATCTTGACTCATCTTTAAAAAACAACAGTTTCCAAACACAAATGACGGTTTGATTTAAAAAAAAAACAGTTTCTTAAGTCAAATCTTGACTCATCTTTAAAAAACAACAGTTTCCAAACACAAATGGCGGTTTGATTTAAAAAAAAACAGTTTCTTAAGTCAAATCTTGACTCATCTTTAAAAAACAACAGTTTCCAAACACAAATGACGGTTTGATTTAAAAAAAAAACAGTTTCTTAAGTCAAATCTTGACTCATCTTTAAAAAACAACAGTTTCCAAACACAAATGACGGTTTGATTTAAAAAAAAAACAGTTTCTTAAGTCAAATCTTGACTCATCTTTAAAAAACAACAGTTTCCAAACACAAATGACGGTTTGATTTAAAAAAAAAACAGTTTCTTAAGTCAAATCTTGACTCATCTTTAAAAAACAACAGTTTCCAAACACAAATGACGGTTTGATTTAAAAAAAAAAACAGTTTCTTAAGTCAAATCTTGACTCATCTTTAAAAAAAAACAGTTTCCAAACACAAATGACGGTTTGATTTAAAAAAAAAACAGTTTCTTAAGTCAAATCTTGACTCATCTTTAAAAAACAACAGTTTCCAAACACAAATGACGGTTTGATTTAAAAAAAAAGATAGTTTCTTAAGACAAACCTTAATTTTAGATAGTATATAAAGCAAACGGCGGGTTATTTATGTTAGAGACAGTTCCCTAGGACAAATTTCAATTTGTTTTTGAATGAGATAGTTTGGTTCTGAAGAAGACAGTTTCGAAAGGCAAATCTTGACTTGTTTTTGAAAAAAATAGTTTCTAAACACAAATGACGGTTTTGCTATTGTTGTTGTTGTTGTTTTTGGAAGAAGGCAGTATTTCAAGACAGATATTGACTCGTTGTTGAAAAAAAAAGAGTTTTGACAAAAAAACAGTTTCTAAATAAAAATCACGGCTTGTTTTTGGAATAGACAATATCTAAACACAAATGAAGGTTTGGTTTTGGAGAAGATGGATAAAGACATATAACCGTTTTTCATTGCATCGATATGCATATTAATATCATTTAATAATTATAATTTTTTAACAATCAGAAAATTCGACGTTCCGAGTTTATTTATAATTAAATTTAATCAGGGGTCAATAAATTGATCCAGCGCTGGAATTCTAGGAATGTAACATGACGTAGGAAATGCATATTAAGCAGTTACAAGTTTACTGTAGTAATTTGAAGTTACCGGTTATGTCACAATACAAAACGTACTTTCGTTGTTTACTAAGCATATTATGCAGTTTTGCCTAGTTTGAAATTATTTAATACGGATCCAATTGGAATAGTAATTCAATATTGAAAATATAGTATAGTTTCTTATGAATTAGTAACGGTTGACGTAACTTCTAGTAATGATTAAATTTATCAATGAAAACTTAACAATACTTAGCAACTACGTTTCAAATCTGTCCTTATTTGTTTCTAATTAAAAATTATTATTCAACATCAGTGTTTGTAACGCTTACTTTACCATTAAAATAGTATTTTTTTAATAATACTGTGGAAACAAAACCCAAACATGTGAAAAGCCTGATACATGATTCAACTTTCCATGGAAACTCGCGATTTTCAACCGATATATCTTTTTAAAACTTACGAGTCTGAGTCCCAGGGCTTACTGGAACTAAACTACACTGCGAAGAAATAATTAACAGTTTAAGATTAATAAACAAATCAGCCGGTACTTGCAAGTGAATGAATTATGAGGTGGGCAAAAACTTTTGGCCGGTAGTGTACCTTCCAGTGGCTTACAACAACTAATATCATGTTTAATACCATTTAGAGCTTCGCTTCTACGAAAACATACGCATCCTCTTCATGTTTTTGGTCGTAGTTTTCCAAATCCAGAAGATACACATAAATGGAATGTAAAAGGTCTTTTGAACTGATAGGAAAATTCAAAAAATTCCCATATCACGGGGTTAGAGAGATATCTGTTTCAAGACGTTTCCTCGTGAATATTTATTTCTTCATCTCACCTTTTTTTCTTGTACTTGTTTGGTGAAGATCAACGGTCAACGTGAATACGTAATAATTTGAACATGGAGGTTTGAAAGGAAGAAACTAGCACTCGAATCATGGAGAGAAACCTTAAGTATGCTTAACTTATGGTAGGATATAACTGAGTGTTCGAACAAATCGCATCATGTATAAATATATATAACATTTAGTTTTCAATTGAAAAATGGTTCGTTTAGTTGTAGTGTAATAGTGTAATGTAAATAGTGTAATAGTGAAATAATGTCTTCCTTCAAATATATGACGATTTCGGTACCATTTTTTTTTAATTTCTTAGACCTTTTGATATATTAATGCATCTAAATATTCTTGATTTCAGGTCTATTCTGTTTTAAAATTAGTTTTTTTATTTAGATCTTTTATTAATTTATAGTTTTTTCGTTTTTATAAATGTGAACCGTTTCTAAAAATTGTCTTTTTGTGTATTAGATTCCGTTCCAAGAATTTTTGAATTTTTATAATTGAATTTGTTTTTTTTTTTGATATTCCATGGTTCGTCAACGCAGTTTCATTTTTTTATCGTATTGATGACCTTTTAGTCTATTTTCTAAATAATGAGATGTTTGCCCTATGTTGACAGCGTCGTAATTAGTACAAGGCACTTGACATAATATTACTTCTTTTGCTTTTTGGTGTTTTAGATCTCAATTTGATGAAATATTTATTTAATAAACATTTCAAGCTAAATAGAGGGATTGAAGATACCTGCAAATGTGCTTGCACCCTTCTATATGATCTGTGCGCTCGATGCTGATTATTTCATTAGTTCAGATCAAATTTGATCACGTGGTATATAAAATAATAGCAGATAAATAATAAGAAACAACTGTTATTTTCAATCACATCCAAGTCTAACTAATAATACGAGACGTGATTTTGAAATCTATTTATATGTTACAAACAAGTTTTAAACATGTTTTTTCAACCAAAATTTGAAAAAATAATCATTAATTTATGTTTTTTTTAACATTTTCACAAAAAAATCGACATTTGTATCCTCATAAAAAACAATTTATTAAATATTATATGGGAATCCACCGATTGTCTTCAAATATACTCTAGCACACACTAGATGATTGTAACTGAAAGGATTTTTGGCGTCTTGCAAGGAAATGGGATGAAAAAAATTTTTCCTAACCCAACCTAACCTAACCTAACCACGTATTTTCAGCTACTGATATTTTATACCTATATTTATATTGGCAAGTATCCCATTTGAATGAATAATTTTATTCATGAACCGGACTATTGGATTGCTTTCATTTATGCGTAATAATCGTAAAAATGTGACAGTGTTCATTTATTGTGTCAAGGTTAATCTGATACACGTGGTATTTATATCATTTCCTGACGGACTCTATCGCGGTTGTTGCCTTACCGAATTTTTATAACAGTTAATTTGGCAACGTCTTGCCATTCAATAATTCTCAAAAAAAAAGTTGTTTATAATATATACAGTGTGAATATCCTATAAATACCTTTAATTAATTCAATACGAGGGTTGCTATTTATATTTCTAATAATAAAAAAATATTATTCATGATTGAAATTAGTTTGAACACGTTTCAAAATATCCTTAATGTATTTGAACTCAACAACACAGAATAGTTTCAAATCACGGTATCTGATATGGGTGGATGACCTGTCAGCTTAGCATATTTTATTTCTTTCCAAAATAGGCGTTTTTGATTCCGATAACGTCCTCTATACGGAGACTCCGTAGTGTGTATTTTAATGACAGCTCTTTGCTCGATTTTCTCAAATTTTCAGAAAAATCCTCTCTACTCACTTAAACGGTTCAAAAGGGCCTAAGTATCAGTGAGAATCTCTCGACGCATGCGCGTTAGTGTTGATGTATTCAATGCTACCTCGTCGATGGTTAAGTCGCAGGTTTTCAGTGTTTTTCTTTAGCCTCGTGAACCGATTCACCAGCCAAGGTGAATTCTACAACTCTACCCACCTTCTTTTTTTTTGTTTTTTTCATTATGATCAAGAAACTTGATTGTGAATCTTGGTTGTAAGGATTTATCTTCTTATTTGGATTTGTAAGAAGTAGCTGTACTCACGAGAATTGTCCCAGAAGGACCTAGCATAACCAAGAGATGGGGGGAGTTGCTTGAAAAATACCACTGTAATAGAAAGTACCCAATCTGTACAGCATATGATTCGAGTTTGAAGACGCCACGTTATTTAGTATTTGTTTGGCATCAATCAAAAATGAACAGTTTCAGTGAATTTGTAAACCAATATAAAAGCTGTACTAGATTCTACTCTGGGTGAGATTGGCCTTCCAGAAATGTTGAAGAAAATCCACGAGGCGGTGCTGCTTGATCGTCGACTGAAAATGAGCGAGCTAGCAGACGTGGTAGTCATTTCAAAAAGTGCGATACACCGCATATTAACTAAGAATTTGGACATGAGAAAACTGTGCGTAAAATGGGTGCCGCGTTTGCTCACAATGGAAAATAACGGCGTCGTTTTCATCGAGTGTTTCACAAAAATAATCCTGAATTTTTACGCCGTTTCATAACGTTGGTCTATGATTTCACATCCATACAAAAGAACAATCAAAACAATGAACTGAAAAGGGAGAACCGGCTCCAAAGAAGGCAAAGACGATTCCATCTGCAGACTAGGTCATGGCGTAGGTTTTTTGGAATGCGCGTGAGATGACTTTCATTGACTATGTTGAAAAAGGAAAAAACTATCAACGGAGAATGTTATATGAACTTTTGAGAGAAGAAATCAAGCAAAAACGACCGCATTTGGCTAAGAAGAAAGTGTTGTTTCATTAAGACAGTGCACCAGCTCAAACATCCGTTAAATTGCTACCTCATGTATCCTATTTCCCAGATTTAGCTCCCCTAGGATTATTTTCTGTTCCCAGACTTGGCTATTTTGAGGAGCTTGGCGGTATGGAACTTATTGAACATCGCTGAGATAAGTGTATGGAGCTGAAATTTTCGTTTATATAAAAATTATTCTAATATGAATCGGTTGCTCGGAAATCAAAGTTTCTACTTCTAACAGAAGTGATACGCGTATGGATTACGAATGCTTCATCATTTTATTACTCTCTATAATAAAAATAGACTATATTTCATCACAATCACGTTGTTAAAAATTTATAGTGGTTTGAGTAATATACATATATTTTCGGATACTCCTACATTGGAAGAAATAACAAAGCAGTGATCCGACAACTTGGAATATTATGGGGAAAAAATAAATCGAATATGTATCAAAAATAACAGCGTGGAGTAGTGGAACCTGGCCTCCTAAAGAAAAAAGCCAGATTAAGTTGAAGAAAGACGGGGTATAAGGGAATCAAATAAAAAATATTTTCATCAAGACGAGACAACTGAAAATATATGGGAATTTTAAGAAAATACATCGAATACTATTACAGAGAGAAAAGCCAAATATTGACTTTCCGTAAATTCGACTTGAAGAAGATAATTTTTGATATTCAAATATGACAACAGATGAAAAGAACTAACAAATGTAATGTCGTAAAAACGTTTTAATATGAATTCAAGAATCTTATGTGGGAAATTTGAATTGTTAATACATTTTGTCCCACACCTGAGCACATACGCCTCACGCATATGCGTCGCGGTTATCCCAATGAGGAAAGGTCAAACGTTGATATCGGTGGCATTCATTCTTGAATGAATTTTCATTAAGAATGGATTACTGTTCCCAAAGACATGGAGGTCGTATTTAATATCACTTTGAATTGTTTTTGGTGACTGCTTTCTCTATATACCGGAATAGTATTTATTTTGTAAACATTTCTTCACATTAATGGTCAATATTGACTATATATAGTTTGTAAATTGCATCCACGATTAAATACTGACAGACAATTATAAAATATACGGGTTATCCTAATTAAAAATACTTGTTCGTAAATCTTTTTTAAAACAAGTTTTTTTGAAATGTACTAAAAAATGAAATTGTTGAAGTTAATCTTGTCACAATTGATCTAATGATTTAAATGATAGCTACTGATGAACTTAAATCTTAAATTTCTCGTTAAATTGGTAAAAACTCCGACTGAGTGCTATAAATTGCTGCAAGAGACCTATGGGGACAATTCTCCATCTACTGCGCGTGTTTTTGAGTGGTGTAAGCGTTTTAGTAAGGGCCGAGAAAGCACTGAAGATGACCAACACCCAGTTCGCCCTGTTACTGTTTCAACACCGGAAACAGTGACCAAAATCAACCAAATTTTGCGTGCAGATCGTCGAATGAGTTAGAAATGGTTAGAAAAGTTCTTTCATCAACGGGTCTACTCAGATTTCTTTGAGAAGTTAGAAAAAGATCTGCTTTGAAATGGACCCGATTTGAATCGATGAAAAAGGTAAAGCAAAAAACGTCAGAGCTCCTAAAGGCCCTCAGTATATTGAAGGGGAGCATTCGAATGTAAAATCATTTTTATAATAAAACCCTTTTTCGTAACCAGTCTCGTTATTTAATAGCCAGACCTCGTAGTTCCTTTATAATCAATTTTTCTCAACATTTCTGTACCTAAACTAGATATGTCGGTCCGATATATCGACGGCAACATATGCTAAGCGCACGCGCCTAAATATGACAATCTAGAAACATGTCAAGGAGCGCCCCCTATCAAAAAACCTCGTGGCTGTCATGGGAAAATGTGCTACGGGTAGCTGAGGGCAGTGGGTGAGAGAAGTAGTGTCAACGTGCAATGAAACAACGAATGGACATAAAAATCTGTTGAAATATTATTGAAAATTGATAACAAAATGCTACTGATTCAAGATACGATTGAATGCAAAGGAATTGAGGATTTGCATCGTCCCCAAAGTTCGAGGACCATGGGATGGAAACTGCTGAAGATTTGATCTGGGGATCAGACCTGGTGCTACCAATTTGATAAGTGGCAATCGATGCAATAATGAAAATGAAAATTATATTTTCCTCGCGAATAAAAAAGGTCAAGACAAAATAAATTGACAATGTTGGAAGCAACCACCAGGAGTTCAAAACGTGACTACAGAATTCCCAGGGGAAATTTTGAAACGATCTGGTGTCTTTTGCTGTAAATTCGAAGAACTGGCCAGTGGGATATTCTGCACGATAACGCACTTGTCCACCATGCAATCCATGTGTGCCAATTCTTGGCTCAGCTTGACGTAACTATTCTCGAACAACCACCTGGCATTTGCAGAATTCTTTGTATTTTCCTGCATGAAGGAGGATCTAAAAGGGGAAAGGTTTGTGGACGTGTTTTAGTACGTGTGACATCCAGTCTACGAACGATTCTAAAAGATGTTTTCAGAAGTGTTTTGTATCATAATGTATTAGTGCCTTTCTATTTTGTTTTAATACCATTCACCAAACTTTTTAAATACACCTCGTATGTTCACTTCTTCTTAGTCTTTGTCACCACCAGCATCTGATATTTACATCGTTCTTGATGAAAAATTGTATCATTGTTTATACCAAAAATGTTTTACAACATTTTTTATTTTATCCTTTTACAGGACTAAAAATATTATTCGCGTTTCTAAATGCTATTAATTTAATTAATTTATTCTTCTACTGTACGTAAATTATGTAGTATAGACACACTTACGAGTGCGTAAAGTTTTACTTTACGCACTAGTGCGTAAAAAACGTATTATTAAGGTCTCCGTAACGTAGTGAGTAGAGTACGAGGCTCACACTCGGGAAATCACAGTTTCGATTCGCGCTGATGCCATTTTTTTATTTTCCTACTTATGTAGTAAAAATTATTTATTTATACATGCCCGAGAGAAGAGTTGACATAACTTAATTTCATAACTTAACTACGTCCGTTGTTTTGTTAATTAAAATGTTCAAAATATACATAAATAGACAAAAATTTTCGCTTATAGAAAAAATATTGTATGTAATTCGTGTGTAAAATCCTTTTTTCGACTTTTGTGTTTGTCACAATCGTCGAAAAAAGGCTACTTTACACGTAAATAACTATTTTATCTTCGATTTAATTTTATTAATATTACTTTGAAATATGAATCGCCATCTTTTGGTAATTTTTGTTTTGTTTTTGGTTAGTAAAATTTCAAAAGATGGTGAATATTTAATTAAAAAATTCCAGAAAAACTACTAGTGTGAAGTGAATAAAGTTTAGTAAAAATAAAAAGAACAATAAAATGGTACAATTAAATATTTAACATTGTCACAAAACAGTTAATTATTTATGGGAGATCCACTATATCTAAGAAATGATATAAGCCATCAGTGTCGCCGTAATTTGTGTTTAAAAACAATGTTTTCATCAATTTATGTAATTATGCACGCCACTGTCCGACGTTCATCTTCGACTTCGAGAAATACTATACCTCTATTATACATTTGGCAATATTGCAAAATATAAAATTTAAAATCGCTCGTATCTGGAAAAGTGACGAAGATATCTTCATGCATCCATATTTTACAATGCAATATATGTGCCAAATGTATGTTCGTAAACATAAACAACAAAATAATTCATAAAATAAATGTCACACAATCATAAATTTTATTCACACACATCCTTTTAAAGGTCTCACGGTCTTCTCCATTCATATTCGCGATTCCGAGAAATAAAACCAGTCGTTAAAAAAATCTAAAGAAATAAAAAGAATGTGGAGGAATTAATTCATTCCATTTGCATTTCAGTGACGTAAGTGAGCGAAAATATCAAAAGCCAGACATGAACGCACAGCAGACATCGAGACACCGTGTTGCCGGATGTAACACTATGTTCAGATATTTTCCAAAGATAATATTTCATTAATTAAGAAAGTTGTTTACTTATTTGTTAATTGGGGAATTAAAAAGAGGCTGTAGACCATGTTAAGAAGCGGAAATGGTATATAAAATATTGATGAACAATATTAAAACATGGAAGTCATCTGTGTTGCTACTTTGATGTGTACTCTTCTGAGGTGTGGAAAATTTAGTATAACTCCTTAGAAAGGTAAATTATAAGCAAAAAAATTCCAATACAAATCATTGTAAAAGTTTTTTATATTCTTTTTAATGAAATAATTTTTTATCGTAAAAGTGTTATATAATATAAACAAATTTCTCTTTCACGTTGTCAATCAAAGATCGAAACGGTGTCGGTACAAACCAAAAAACCGTTTAGGACGGCCTCGAAAAACCACTATCGATGAGCCCAGAGATAGCAGCTCAGATCGATGAATCTAGGGATCTGCCTTTGAGTCTTTCTACAGTAACGAGGAGATTGAGAGAAGCTGACCAAGATGATAAAATCGAATTTAGAGGTTAGGTTTTGGTAATTTTATACGAGGCATATTTTTTAAGTAAGTACCGTTTTGCGATTCCGCCGCCGCAACCACAAGGTCAGCGTTTCGCACATGCGAGCTGGTTACCTCCATCTCTTGTCTACGCACTGACGCCATTACAGTCTGATTCTTCATTGTGTACGTTGTTTACTGAGTGTTTAAGATGTCTCCGACAATAGTGAGTCCCGCCGATTGTGAAGTACGGGCTGTTATACGATTTCTTAGTACTAAACGCGTAAAACCGATCGATATTCATCGTGAGATCTGTCAAGTTTACGGACAAAACATTATGAGTGATGGAATGGTGAGGAAATGGGCGAGAGCATTTAAAGATGGCCGCACGAATGTGCATGATGAAGAACGGAGTGGACGTCCTTCGGTCGTTAATGAAGATTTGGCGCAGAAAGTGGACGGATTTGCACAAAACCCAACGTTTAGGCAGTGCATTGACATTCCTTGAGCGGTACCACAATGAAGGTGAAGATTTTTTAGACCACATTGTTACTGGTGACGAAACATGGGTGACTTACGTCACACCAGAATCGAAACAACAATCCATGGAATGGCGACATTCATCGTCACCCAAAAAAAGTGAAGTTTAACAAATTTCTGCCCGGAAAATCATGGGCACAGTTTTTTGGGACAGAAAAGAAGTATTGCTAGTGGAGTTTCGGCCTCATAATGAGACAATCAATGTCGTGCAATCCAGAATAAAAGACGTGGCAAGTTGAGTAAGGGTATCTTTTTGCGGCATTTGGCTAATCGGACCAAAGATCTCATCAAATCTTTTCAATGGGAAACTCTAGATCATCCTCCCTACAGCCCTGATCTGGCGCCCAGCGACTACCATTTGTTCCTGCACTTGAAGGAACACCTGGGCGTCTTCAAGACGATAACGAAGGCAAAACAGTTGTGATACAGTGGTTAACAAGTCAGGCGGCAAAATTTTATGAGGAGGGTATTCAAAAACTGGTGCCACGTTATGTCACGTGCCTCAATATTCACGGAAATTATGTAGAAACGTAGAGTAAGATACAGGCTTTCATGTAAAAATAAAATTATGGCGATATCTTCGCACTTCTTTTTTTAATTCCAAAACGGTACTTACTTAAAAAATATGCCTCGTATTTTCACGTTCCCCTCGTTTTTTTGGCTCTAGAAAATCGAAAAATCATTCAATTTCGATGAATTTTTTTTTAAATCTTCGGATTTACGGCGAATTTTTGTGAAAAAATATATTTTATATCGTTTTATGACTTTAAATTCTCTTTAACAGTCAACATTTCATTAATGGTGAAAATTGTCAATTTTTCAAAGTTAACTTGTACACTTGATTACAATAAGTGATTTTAAGAACGTTTTTGTTCATGTAACTTTATTGATTACTTAATAAAAAAGGTACAAACTATAATATGTGAGAAAAGGTCAATTTTAAGACAAATTTTTATTATTTTTAATAGTAAAACCATGATAAATCAACATTTTTTTATAATTTTTTTTCAATTTGTCCGTTTTTATGTGTAGATTATGGAAAAAAATAACAACTTCATTTGATTATTTGCAAAAAAGTTATCAACAATTATAAAGCAACACATTATCAACAATTTAAAACCATGAAACCTATATAAATAATATAAATCCGCCGTAAAAACGAAGATTTAAAAAAAAAATTCATCGAAATCGGATGATTTTTCGATTTTCTAGAGCCAAAAAACGAGGGGACGGCGAAAGTATAAAATTACCAAGATTTTGACCGTTCCACTTGCCACGCCTCAACCCGATTGTCGTGAGATATCAAAAAACAGTGTCCTAATTCCACTTCACATCTTTGGAAGAACTAATATAAAATATTTGTCCAAATTCTTATAGAAAATGCCAAAATTGAACACAGAAATAATGAAAGAAAAAGGGGGTTACATCGATGTATCGAAATTTAATAATTCTTCAAAATATTGTTGTTGTGTATCTCTTAAAGCATAGGGTGGGCAAAAAACCGGTAGTGTATAAGAGGGTTTGTTTAATTCAGTAAATAGCAAAAATTGACATCATTTGATGAGAGCGTGAAGTACTATCACGAATTATTTGACTATCTAGCGTATTCACTAGATCTGGCCGCGCCCAGCAACTATTTATTATCTAAACTTAAAGTTTAACTTTCAGGAGAGGGATTTTTTTCGAACAAGAACTATTTTGAAAAGAAAGTCGGTAACTATCACCTGGAAGTATCGCTTATAGACTTGAAATGTTGAAAAATAAAAATAATTATGGAAAAAAATATTTGTTACATTGGAAATTTCTAATTTAACCCACGTACATCTCTAAAAAAATTAAATGCATAAAATTTTACGTGATATTTAATTGAAATTCGACCTTTCACATTTGATTAGTTTAATATTATCTGCATCACTTTTTTTATAACATTCAATGTCCTTTAACTTTCAACTACACCACTGTAGATATGAATGGAATTAAGTAATACGTTATACAATGTATGCTTGTAGTCGTAATGTTGACCGAGATAAAGGTTATATTTGTATTCATAATATTCTCAAGCTTACAACTATAAAAAGGTTGTTGATTAGATAAAAACTGTGCCGTTTTAAAATTTAATGTCCGTCGAGAATCCATCGAATCCAAGATACGCTCTTTTTATTTATATTAAATTAGTTCTGACGATTTCGTTCAACAGATAACAACGGTTTTTAAAAATTTAAACCGCAGAGGTCAATATTGATAATCTATTAGAATTGTGGTAAATAAAAGGAAGTAATCTATCTGGTTCTCATGTTTTCTTATCTCATATATACATGACATAAATCCTTAACTTTCTTCGTCAATCCCCATACAATTTCTCAATCACATGGTGTACAAAAGAGATAAAATTATCTGTTTAATGAAATATCGATGGCTTATCTTTATTTATTTGACAGTTGACACAACATTCACCCGTCATTATGTCATAATTTTTTGTTTTCGTATTCCCAGAAAGAAATATGATACAAATTATCGATACCAGAGGGCGATTTGAAGGAAGACTAACTTTTCAGTGATTATATCTTTAGTTTCCGATATATTTTTGTTAAAATTACAAATAAATTAGTTTTTATACTTATATTCAAGAAATTTGGAGAAAAAAAATCGGGTGTTTATTAAACAATAATATAGGAACCCGTAGACGGCTCCCTATTTGGATTTGACATGACCTGAGTTTTTGTATTCTTATTACGTATGCAACATCGTTCTAAAAAACATCGATATATTTAGAAAAATATCGATTTTATTACTTTTAAACACATCTTACTACATAAAGAACCTTTTATTTTATTTTTTTTTTATTTAAAAACGAACATCATAATTCTTAAGCACTCTCCGTACCTGAAGGTTCAGTAACAGGGCGATGATTCTTCGACAAATAATCAGCAAATTCTTGATAAGGAGTTTTAGCCTAAGGCATATCTTTACCCAATGTACCAGTTGAACCTCTAGAAGAAGTATAATAATCGTCAATACCAGCCATCTGAAGAAGTTTTTTAGGTACAGGAGCAGATACGATTCCAGTACCACGGGAAGCTGGAATTAACCTCACAGTAACAGATCCACACTTACCAGTTTCCTTGCAAGGTACTATGTGAGGTTGACCAATCTTGTTACCCCAGTAACCTCTACGGACAGGTACTATAGATAACTTAGCTAAAATAATAGCTGTAGTAACTTCTTTACTGCACTTTGCACCCAAACCAATATGACCTTTACTGTCTCCAATAGCAACAAAAGCCTTGAATCGAGTACGTTGACCGGCTTGAGTTTGTTTTTGAACTAGAATGATTTTCAATACCTCATCATGATCAATGATTTGAAATTCCTTAAATAAAAGGGCAATGAAAACAAGTATATTGGTTCTAGTGATCGAATTTTTCCATTTTTCACCAAACGTCCTAACTTAGTGACTGGTACCCATTCTCTTGGTCTTCCTTTCCACGACCACGATCTCTTGTACCTCCTAGGCTACCACCTCGCCCACTACCACCACGTCCACCGGCTAAAGCTGCGTCTGCCATTTGTTCAGATCTTTCTTTTTCGTCGTCAACGAAAGATTGAAAACTGGAGACGAAAAATGAGTCACCACGAAGTACTGCAAAGCTGACTTCACATGCCAAAAAGGCGCTTCTATGTGTTTGGTGTGTTGAAACCTGGACAAATTAACCAATCTCCGATTGAGAAGTATCCGGCGATTGAGAACAGAAAAAGCAACATGATGTAAGACCGAACTGTGCAAGACGATTCTTGGAAGGAAAAGAAATAAGGGTGAGATACTTGTCCGATGTTGCACCCCACATTTTCTTAATGGCAAAAGCTTTATGTTATGTCCAAAATGCGATACATCAACGTATCTATCATTTATTTTTATTGGTATTGAAAATGTGTATACACTATATGAGGAGATGATGTTGATACTGCGGCGACGTACGATTTGGGCGCATCCAACGAAATTTGATCGTGTGTGACCGATGCTTCAACGAAATCGAACGATTTGGGCGTATTCAGACAGGTCTGACTGCTGCAGGACAACATCGTCAATTGGATCGATGTTTTATCCGTTCAACGGTTTATTCTTGTTGAAATAACAAATGTTACTTATTGTCGTGTGTATAATTATTGTAAAAAATGGATTTCTTTGAATTGTATTAAACATCTGGACACAGTTGCAATTTCTCTAATAAAATAACATGACTAAGTGAACAGCTTTCCATGAGCCTCTTTTTGGACAAAAAAATTCTTATTCCGTGTTTTGTTATTTGTGAAAACGACATCACTGTCCAACCGCTCTTTTTAGTTACAGGGCATTCATTGTGGTGAAAATTGTGAAATAAAAAGCTGCGGTTTTTTAAAAAAATAAAAGGACTTACCGGTCCTACTTAAAGTAGTGTTATTTAACTTACCTGAAACAAAAAAAAACACAATAATAAAAATCCATATAAATCAAATATTGATCTAATTGTACATGTAGAGATTCGAGTAAATTTTGTACAGTTGTTTCCTTTTGTAACCTAATTGCAGGTAAGTTTCTTACATCTTGCCATCACAGAGGAAATTGAAATCTGTACATTCTCCATTTATGGTCTCAAACCAGACCTGTTTTATACAGAAAGATATGGCTTGGTTTGGTACAGTTAGATCATTTAATTGTGGGAAGAAAATCTAAATTTAAAGTGTGTGAAACATGTGCAATTACTAACAATTACTTATCTAACTAATTCAATGTTTTACTCCACCCAGAATGATTTTTGGGTATCATCAACCATAAAATATAAACTGTTGACATTTGGAAAAGAATTGATGAAAATAATTTCAAAACTATTGTCATTATCCTAATTTGAATCCTTAATTGCTTGGTGGAAATTACTCCTTAAGTGATCAGAAGCAACTTTAGTTGCTTGGGTGTGACTATTGATAATGATTTACTCAAAATTGAAAAAAATCAATTGAAAACATTCTTAGAACAAGTTTTCGGCGTTGATGGGTTAAATACGAGGAAATATAGTCAAAGTTTCGTAATTTAGTACGAAGAAAATTGACTAAAAGCAAGTAAAAAATCATCATGGATATTGAGAAAAACTAAATAGAAAGTCCTATAGGTGAAAAAGAATTCAAGAACAAACAAAAAGTATCGATTTAAAGGAAAGATAATCGATTATTTGGTCGAAATATGGTTTATCAATACACTAAGAAAAATGGGTATTTAATATCAATTTTTGGTTGAAAAAAACTGTAGCAGGAAACGGCAATTTCCTTTTATTTTTGTGAAGGTGATTTTTTTTTAGTGAGTTTTCAATATAATTTCATAGGATTGAGCTGCATAAAACTGAAAAATAAAGGCAACAATTGAAACAAAAAAAATTGTCAAAATTTATAGCTAATTCAATTTATTAATACTCGTGGACTGCTGAATTATTTATTTGAGTTGATGATATATAATTTTTCGTAGATTTTTACGTATAATGAAGGTGTTTAACTCCCCTCCCCTCCAAAAAAAAAACAATAAAATCGCTGAGAAATACCAACATATTAGAGTCATGATAAATTAGTAACTATTTGGAACTGTCCCAATTTCGAGATGAATTTAGAACTTAATTTATTAGAAACCCTTTTGAAATTCGTATTCATACGTCTATGAGCATAATTCTATCACAATAAATCGAACAAAATGATATAAAAAAAGTAAAAATAAAGCAGGAAGGTCATTTCGGAAAATGCGCGTGGGTCGTATACAGTGTACTGATTTATTGAATTTTTTACGTATTTTTTTATATATATTTTATTTCTACACATGTCCCTGTGGTTGTATAACCAAGTCACGGTGTCAAGTATAACTTTAAATTTATTACAAGTTAATATAGTTTTCAAAATTTTTATAAATAGTTGATACTACTAACCCAGAAAGATAAAAATTAACGTAGGCTCGTGTTGATAATAAAATTGAAATTATTCTCATTTTCACATCGTTTGTTATCCTTTTCCATATAATATTCCTCGATTTCTAGTCAATATATTATATATTACATAAAATGGGTGAATTAATATAACCCAGAAACCGAAATACAATCGAAATCATCGACTTTATGTTGAGAAAAAGATGACATAAAAAAAGAAACTGGTCTGTATTTTACCAAATCGTCCCAGAAATATCATCACCTACCTCTTTCACTACATCCGCAGATAGATATTTGAAGAAATTTGGCACTGAAGAAGAAAATATTCAAAAAAGAAGAAAAAATTCAGAAGAACTTGGATTTCAAAGATATAATGTCAAAGTTTATCCATCTATCTTTGTCACTTAGATTGGATCATTAGACGAAATGTTTTAGTTAAAGAGAAAGTACAAAAGAAAATAAGTGTGACAAGTTTTAGATGCAGTCTTTGGTAGGCTCCGTTGAATTACAATATCGCACTCCTATTTCAATGCCCCAAAAAAATTGACATTTTTCATACAATGTATACTTTAAGATGGATTTAAGTGACATATTGTTAGTACCCACAGATTCCGCGTGAGGCGCCAAATGTTACTATTACAATGAGTTACTCAAAGATTATATACAGGGATAGATCTGCCACTCGCGACATCTCTCGGACTGGCTCCGTACCAAGTAAAAATATTTCTATAATCAAAGATTTGATCTAATATTCATATCCATGCAAACGTTGTAGATGCGCAGACGTTTGAAAATTGATTCAAAATTTCGCGGGAAATTTGAAAATAACTCGAATAATTTTAAATGCTCGAAGCTAGTAGTGAATGAAACAAAAGTCTTATGCAAAATACTTTCATTTTGCTGATTGCTGTGTGATTTCCAAATCGTACCTATCTAATTAACTGATTCAGAAAACATTTTATTCATTCATTTCCTGAAAAATTAGCATTTATGAGCTTATGTAATGTGAAGGTTTTACTACTTTTGTTTATACAATTACCACTGTTTATCTTTCTTCTACTGTCTCCAATGTCTTTCGCCATTTTCTTTATTATCTTCATCTTCCGATGTCTTCTTGGTAATTTCCTTTTCTATATTGTTTCCAATCATACTTTTCTTTTACTATACCATACTAATCCAGTTGTTTCTATTTTTTTAATATTATTGTTTCTTGTTTCATTACTATTCTAATTTCTATTATCTCACTTCGTATTTCTTCGACAGTATTCTTTGTGTTTCACTTCTAATATCTTCTAAATGACGAAATTTCTATCGTGTAATTGTAGACTAAGGTAATTAAAACAGAAATAATGAAGGACTTTAGTTGTTGGTAAGACCACATATCTTCAACTTCTCACATTCTTTCCATAGGTTCTTAGACGGATCTCCAAACAAATATAACAAAAGAGAAAGAACCAAAGATAAGAAATGTGGTTTTAGATAGGGTATTGCTTTTTGATGGGTCCGTAGAATTTCAAAAAAGTAATCAAAGTTTTCTTATTATCATTTATTTTCGTTGTTCACTTCTTTTACTTCCAATTCCTTCTTGGTCTCTCCATTTTTAGAAGTTAGACTCTGCATCATCATTTACGACCGTAAAATTTTGCGCGGTTGAAGTCAAATGTGGCTTCAACAGCTTGACTGACGATGAGCTTTCGGGACGGCCGAAAACTGCGATAGCCAGCGATGGCAAGTTACTGCACGAACGGCGGATTGAGGCTAGAGAGATAGAAAACGTTAACGGCGTATCAAAAGGACGTATTTCCAAAAGGCGAACCTGCTCCGGAAGAGGTTCCATTGAACAGAAAAGTGGTGAAAACCGTTCTCTTGAAGGATAGGTTAGGTTGAAGGTCATGGTTAGTAATCGCTGTAGCTAAAATTCATTCATTAAAATTGCATTTCGAATCTACCGCATTCAACAGATATCTCCCTAAGGGTTTCTCTTGTTTCCTAACCTCAAAGTTTCACTTTTAGTAGAGAGATTTTCATAAGGTGAGGACGTTATCGCAAGAACGGCAAGTATTATTTGAATTTGTTAAAAATTTGGAAAATAAAAACGATAATAAAATGAAAAATGCCTTATTACTTTGTTAGATCGTAAACTTTTCAGTCAACCCTCGTATATATAGAAATTTTATGTAAATCGATAATTAACTATGTATATATACATAAAATACGTCGATCTATTCACATTTTTCTACCCTGTGTGTCATAAGGAATCCCCCTAGAGAGTAGTCGAAGCTTTATCCTTCATGGGTCGACGCCTATGTTAATACGTTCGTTATGTAACAAGTTAAATTTAAATTTCTTTTTGAATTCTAGGAAGCAAAAAACCCTGGGAAAAAGAATCGTGATTATTTGTGTCAATGCCCTTCTGGACTCGCTCTTGCTAGGATTATATAAAAATAGATGAATAGTCATTTTGTGTTAACTCATGTCGCTTTTAAGGAAGCAGTTGGGCCGTTTTATAGGTTGTAGTCCCTAATTAGATGGGAAAAAATATTCAAACTTACTAGTAGTGGACCTAATACTGGTTGGTGAATTAAAATTATTTGTTTTGACGTTTAGTAGTGAAATAAATTTCAATTTTTTTCGTCTAAACTAGCACATTATAAGTATGCAATACAAAACAGGTCATCTTCAATATTTGATAACGCCCTCGGTAATATTATTACCTAGAAGTCCACGAGGAGATGGCAGCTTATCAATTTCTACCTATGATCCACATTATGATCCTTTTTGCTTTCAAATTCTGGTACAATATTTCGTGATTGTAGTTTCTCCAAAATAAAACCATATCTAGCTTCATATCCTGATACAACGGCTTCCTTGACAAATTTATGACATCTCTCCACTTCCTGGGAATGATGAGGAAATCGTGGATAATCTGGAGCATCTCCTGTCTGAATCATTTTTTAAAATTCTTCATATGGTGATTCAGTACATTCGCAATCGTTCCAATTTATTAAATATATATAATAAAATGCATCAGAATTGAGAGGAGGTACTTCAAAGTACCACCAAACACTTTCATTAGGCCTTGATCCAGCCGCTATAATCCTTCTAAGCCCAAGTTTCTTAATGTTTCCTAGAGTTTGGAAAAAAAAGTTGGCATACCTAGTATATTTGATGATTTCTTCATCCTTGGAAGAAGGTTTCATTTAAATATTCTACTACATTCGACTATGAACCTTAATAACAAATTCGTTTCTATTCACAGTCGTCAACCAGCGAGAATGAACTGGTTTCTCGTGGTTTTCTTGTTTTCAAGTTTTCCGACAATACTCCAGTTAATACTGCTTGATAAATTTCATAAAGTACTTCTGGTCAGTCTTCAATATTCCCAATCAATTTCTGGTAGATTCAATTCCATTTTTTTCATAATTTTCAATTGGAAGCTGATTGCTTATTGCACCAGAAAATCCTCTACGTCCCGTAATCTGTCCATCAAAATTCAAAATAGCTACCTCAAAGCATGTAGTAGACAAATTATCCATTACAAATGTCTTCTTAGTCTAGTTTCTAATATTTCATAACTCCTTATCAAACCAAAACAAATATGTATATGAATTTATCGATAAGATAGATACAACTAGCTTGGAGGCAATTCATAGTTATTTTAGGTAATTAAGGGCTCTGCGGCACCACTAGATTTTAATTTAGAATAAACACAGAAATATTTTCGTTATGTGAATAAAAAAATTACAAAATTTTTACCATTACCAAACAATATTCGACACCTTAACAATTTAGTCATAGAAATTATTGAATCAACTAAATATTTCTCATTTCTTAGACTTTTTGGTATAAAAAACTAATTTTAAAACAGAAGAGATCTAAAATCAACAAAGTTTATAAGCATAAATATATTTTTTTACATATTCCGATATATTTTATCTAATATTCTATTCTTGTAATGAGTTTTTATTCGATTTTACAAAATATCAAACCTAACAGTAAATTTAGTTTAATCGACTTTTACTTTCGAAATAAACATATTCAAATTCAAATATTGTGTATATATTATATCTGTAGACATACATTTAATTGTTTGCATCGTTTTTTTTAATAAGATGCATTATTAAAGAGCTTTTAGGGTTATTTAAAATTTTATACGAGATCTTATGGCTTTAATAATGATAAGAATTACCGTATAATGAATTAAAATAAATTTTAGATTTATAGTATTCCTGTTTGGATTAATTCACCCTAATAACCGCTAAATTCAACGAACTATGATTCGTAGAAATATAATTAGACTAACCGAAACGAAAAATAATCAGTATATTTTCCACACAGCGTTTAATAGCCATTACTCACTCTACTCCATCTACAACTATCAAAAAAAAATTATTAATGATAAATACACCGTGGATTTTCTTCACTCTGTATATATTACCCATCATATGGTATAATACCAGTCATCGAATAGCGAAAATGTTTTAAATTTTGGAAAACCATCTACAAACGTAGATGAGGAACCAAAAAAAGAATTGTACTTGATATAACAAGCGAAGATAATTTCAGTAAAATTAAATAGAAAGATGAATTTGATGCTTCAAAGTTTTATATGTAACTTAAAACTTAGATTTGTTGATGGTTGATCTTGAAACATCGGTTACCACATACTTTATTGTTCACAAATAATTTAATCTTCAATACACCGTACACTAGAAGGTGTTGTTTAGATAGTTATGACGAATAAATCTCCTCAAGATGCACTTCTAATGAGGAATGAATCCCCGTTAGACGCATCATTCAAAATAAAGGTCTTTGGTCTGTAATAGTGATGAGCGAGACTGGTCTTACCAAAACCAACACCAGATAAAGGCTTGCACGCCAAGACCAAGACCAGCTTAAGGCTTGTAAGACCAAGACAAAGAATAAGCCGGTCTTGGTTAGCATTCGCTCATTAATAATCTGTGTTGTTTCACATATTTTAGATAGTTATGACGAATAAATCTCCACAAGTTGTACTTCTGATTAGGAATGAATCCCCGTTAGACGCATGAGATCCAAAATCAGGGTCCTTGGTCTGTAATAGTGATGAGCGAGACTGGTTTTGGGCTTGGTCTTACCGCCTAACGCCAGATAAAGGCTTGTACGCCCAGACCAAGACCAGCTAAAGGCTTGTAAGACCAAGATCCAGACCGAGTATGCAAGATAAAGACTAAGCCGGTCTTGGTTAGCATTCGCTCATTGATAGTCTGTGTTGTTTCACATATTTTAGATAGTTATGACGAGTAAATCTCCACAAGTTGCACTTCTGATGAGGAATGAATCCCCGTTAGACGCATCATCCAAAATTAGGGTCCTTGGTCTGTAATAGTGATGAGCGAGACTGGTATTGGGCTTGGTCTTACCAAAACCAACACCAGATAAAGGCTTGTACGCCCAGACCAAGACCAGCTAAAGGCTTGTAAGACCAAGATCCAGACCGAGTATGCAAGACAAAGACTAAGCCGGTCTTGGTTAGCATTCGCTCATTGATAGTCTGTGTTGTTTCACATATTTTAGATAGTTATGACGAGTAAATCTCCACAAGTTGCACTTCTGATGAGAAATGAATCCCCGTTAGACGCATCATCCAAAATCAGGGTCCTTGGTCTGTAATAGTGATGAGCGAGACTGGTATTGGGCTTGGTCTTACCAAAACCAACACCAGATAAAGGCTTGTACGCCCAGACCAAGACCAGCTAAAGGCTTGTAAGACCAAGATCCAGACCGAGTATGCAAGACAAAGACTAAGCCGGTCTTGGTTAGCATTCGCTCATCAATAGTCTGTAAATGTGTGGTGCAGACAAATACTTGGGTCATTTTTGTTAAATGTGATGTTTATTTATTTGCCCATCTAGATTTTCAGACCTAACTAGCTTAGACTTTAATTTATGGGGCCGTTTAAACTAATACATCTACGACAAGAGATTATACGATTGGAAGATTACGACAGGCAATACGAAGTATGTCAATGGCAGATAATGGAATTTTCCATTGGTCAGCGACTGATTTCATGTATAGAAAATGATGAACTACATTTTGAACGCTTACGACGCCATTAACTACTTAGTTAGTTATCTAAATGTTTATCCTTTAATGAATATATTAAAAATCTCCCAATAATTGATATTAATCTAATATTTTTATTTGAATTGGCAACATCGCGCTTCTATTATGAGATAGAGCTCGAAAGTGTTTTAAGAAAGATCACTACCGGTTACACGAGCCAACTTATTAGCATCTTTTAGTAATTCAGACCTTGGCTTTCTTGGCTCGAATAAAAAAAATATGAATTAAATAAGTGCAATATTTCTTGCATAAACAATCTGAATTTAATAAATGTCAGAAATAGTACGTAATCAAGAAATTATATATACGGTGATCCAAACAAGTAGTAAAAATAATTTAAATATAATTTTAATAGTGAAAATGCCAATATGAATATCGTTAATTCGATTATACAATAAATGACAATTTTCCATTCCAATATTTTCAATTTTTATTATAATACATATTATAAAAAATTTCGATTTCCAATGTATACTTTGTTTATTAAAAAATCATACATAAAGTATATGGTTTCAACCCAAAAAATAAAGCACATCATATCTTTTGCATGCAAAAATTTCGCTACGGATCTGGATAAATAATAATCTGAGGGTGAAAGGTCATTAGGCCGGCATGGATTGGACCCTACAAGATTTTATGATTCCTGCCTATTGCAGTACTGAAAGACTATGAAAAGTACTTAAGATTCATAGAAAACCCGTTGAGTTCAAATTAACATTTTTCGGAGAAAATGAGATTTTCCAAAAAAATAAACTCCCGCCCCGATATTCTGATTCCCGCCATGTTTATAAAACGATAATTTATCAATATTATCAACATTTTTATGACAGGAGAGTTGCAAGGGTTCTAAAGGCTGAAATATATATTTAAATGCAAGGAAAATAATCGATTTTCCGTGATTTTTTGTTTTCCTACCAACTAAACAAATGTTTGGTTCAAAATGATCAGAGAAAATGTTGGCAGGACGTCTTTTATTGTGCAACAGTTCCTGGTACTCGGAAAATTTGCTTAATCCGTGATTTTCCGATTCCTTATATGTCTTTCGTTTCTATCAACATGGCAAGAATCAGAAAATCGCGCAATACCCATTTTTTGCAAAGAAAATCTCATTTTCCAGGAAAATGTCAATGGAAACCCAAGGATGAGGCTATAAGACTCTAAGTACTTACTTTTTCAGGACTCCAAAAAGCAGGAATCAAAAAATAGTGGTCCAACATGCAACAAAACTTTTCGCTCGATTCGACATCTCTTTGCAACGGGTTCTGGTAATTTTTTTCCTCTAACTACGATTTCCCGTGTCCGGGATGTTTAGATAAATCAATTTTTCGCAGCGATGATTTTCTCGTGTCGATTTTTAGACCGTTGAAAGGTAATCCGTATCCAAATCAAAAAATTAAAAACACTTTTAATAAATATTTTATTTTTGTTTTTCATTTCATAATTAAAATCCCGAGCTGCATAATTTTCAATCACGAGTTGTCTAATCTTCATAACTTCTACGATCACGAGTTGGCACATTGCAGCAGAAATTAAAATTTTATGGCGAGTTTCAAAATCACGAGTTGGCTCAAACCCATATTTTTGATATTTTTTGTTTTGCATCACATGATGAAATCTCTTTGGTTACATTTAGTTCTTGCTATAATTCGGGTCACAATTTGCACATCACAAAATGATCTTCGTCATCATCACAGTCAACTTTGTTCGGGAAATTTATCTTCAATTAGTAATAAGGAAAAGTTGATGGAATGTTTAAATCCTGGGATTAGACCAGTTCAAAAGTTATCTAGGATATTCGTAGCTTTTATTTCGAAATACATTAAATTGTAATTTATGGAATGCGGTTCCAATTATTAAAAAAAATCTAAATCAATTTTTTATTATAATAATCTTCGTATTTACAGTATTCACAATTAATATATACTTGGGACAATCTGAACAGTAAGAATAATGGAAGAATTCTTTAAAGAAGATATGAATTCTGATCACGAAGTGTTAGCTTCTCAGGGTATTGCTGTATTGACAAAATAACTGCGTCCTAACAGAATACTAATTTCGATGAATAGTCGATTTTTCATATTGAGAAGACCCTACCCTTAACCCTAAAACACATAACATTACTTGGAAATATTCAAATTTAAGATGGCGTGTTTGAATTTCGAAATGATCGAGAAAGTAGATTTTTTAATGGTTCAACGGTATTTTAAAGAGCTACTGAACTAAAGTAAAGAAATGTTAGACAAAAAATAATTACAGGATGTAGTAAACTTATCAGAGATAGGAGATGTCGGCAAAATTTATTCCAAAATCAAAAATATCAAAATGGGATATCAACCCAAAATGTTACGTGAAGAAAACAAAATAATTCAAGGGTGAGTTGAAGAGTTACTGATCTCAACAAGATCCAACTAATGTAGCCTAGGTCCCAATCAGAGTAGCCAAAGAAATCCGGGACACGCAGCATTTACCAATCCTTATCTTGTTTGAAATTAGACAAAAAATCTGTATGACAAAAAGTATGTGAGATAATACTTTCTCGAAAGAGTTCTAACGCGTCAATATTTGCTTCTTCAGCACTCGCGAAAATCTGAAAACACTTTTTTCCTGAAGCTTGTTCAAAAAAAAACACAATTTCGATTTAGTACCGAGCCTCAATTTCCCTTTTACATATTTATTGCTTAACCCCCGTGCCTGGGACAATCCGATACAGAGTACAAACAAAGCGGGACACGAGGTAAAAGAATGGAAATCGGGCCAGTCCCGGGAAATCAGCGGTCTTGATAGTTTTAGCAAGAAATGTTTAACCATATAATTTTGTAATAATGACGTACAAAACCATGATAACTTTTACATAACTTTTCCTCGGTTTCTTCAATTGTTTTTCCTTCTTTTTTCTTCTTATTTACTCAACAACGGATCAGTTTTCTTTATACGAGGGTTGAAACTAATCTATCTGCTGTGAAATTTTGACAGTTGACACGTTTCGATAACCAAGTTATCGTCTTCACTAACTGAAGGTAAACTGACTGATATTTTGAGTATTTTCACCCCAACATCGTCGAAGATGATTCTCAATCATCTGAAATATAAAAAAATACGGGGACGATTTTGAGGAAAAAATTATAGAGAAGAGAATGTAGTTGTGTTTTAGTACATTTAACATCAAAATGTTTCAGATAATATTTGACAGTTATCGCTATATTCTTCGTTTATAATATGGCCTCTTTTACAAGCTGAAATCCAGTCACAAATTATTCCATGGGACGAAACACTTTCATATAACTTTTCCTCGGTTTCTTCAATTGTTTTTCCACGTAAAACATTCTTTTTTCTTCTCATTTACTCAACAACGGATGAATTTTCTTTATACGAGGGTTGAAACTAATCTATCTGCTGTGAAATTTTGACAGTTGACACAAGAATCATGGCTGGAGCTAACATTCGCGTTAAACTGCCCTCGTATATGACGTTTATCACCAAGGTCAGTACCATCAAAGTACTAATCGTTCCCGAACTAAACGTGCTATTCGTACGTCTATAGAAAAGATTAAAAAAATGTACGTAACGATCGACTTTTCCGGACAAAATTAGCATTAAGAAATTTAATTACCTTCGTTTTATGGAAGCAAAATGTACATTTTTCAACTAAAAAAATATTGCGTTACGATTTTGATTATTCCGATACTACATAACCGATTTATGGCAATTTTTCTACTCTGCATTTTTTTTTATTGAATTTTCTGTAATGTGTTTTTGTTGTATATTGAAATATAGTGACGAAAACACTTTTATTTATAAATAAAACTATAAGATGTTTACGAGTTTAATCAGAGATGTTTTTTTCGGAATAACATTTAAATCATTTCGGATGCAGGCTCTTGTCGACGGGTCTTTTTATTTCACTCGACATATGAAATCATATTATTAAGAGAATTACTTTTTAAAACAACAAATGGCGGCCCCACCTCTACTTCACATTGGTTAATGTGGTAAATACAACAGACAGGATATTTTTTAGAATAAAAGGTATTCATACCGTGCCGTTTTATTTTCAACCTCCGATAGGCTATTAATAAAAAACAAGTTCATGTAAAACAATAATTTTATCATCAAAAGATTGGTACAATTATGGTTACTTTCCGACATAATCACCGAAGGGATTGAGACGTTCTGTTAACTCTTTGAACCAGATCATCTGAAACGTCAGATTTGCGTCCTTGGCCCCCTTCTTCGCGCTCATCATTACGGTCATCTTTAAACTTTCTACACCCACTCATGAAGTTTTCCCCATACACACGACTCCGATGAATTTCAGCAACCTATAGAAAAAGAATCACACTTGGCGGGAGCATCAGCAATGACGGACATGTTTACGTGGCTGTAGCATAACGCCGACTGACGCCTGAATTTCAAAAATGGCGGTGTGTGTAGTGAAAGCGCTTCCCAGTCGCCAACAGCGCTTGCCCGCGTAGCTTTTGCACGGAGCGATTGGAGGTTGAAAAAAAAACGGCCCTAGTAATTAATATAAAACAGTTGCTGTGGTTTTTAATCACTTGGTTCTATCATTTAAGGGGATCGATACTTATTTTAATATCTAGTATTAAGCGGCTTGAGGTCAAAACCCACTAGCACCACGTCACGCCACCCCACGCCAGGCCACGTCGGTTCACGGGGTACATTGTTG
This sequence comes from Diorhabda carinulata, assembly GCF_026250575.1. NCBI lineage: Eukaryota > Metazoa > Arthropoda > Insecta > Coleoptera > Chrysomelidae > Diorhabda > Diorhabda carinulata. Next base: position 26,812,733 of record NC_079465.1, on the reverse strand, counting down.
TAACACGCTCATTTTATTCTTTTTTTGAGGGGAGAAAATTTCAGTAGCTTTGGGTACGTTACGGAGAGCACTAGCAAGAGAGAAAAGAAAGATTTTGGGTCCATAACATCAACAAAAATCGTGCTTTTCATTTATTAATCCAAGAACGAGAAGCAGGTCGTAATTGGTATCAAAAGTACTTCCGTATGGATAAAAAACAATTTGATTATTTACACAATCAAATTTTCTTAACGGGCGTCGGTTACATCTGAGAGTTTTTAATCGTCCCACGTGGGATGGCGTGGCGTGGCGTGTTGTTGGGTTTCGGCCTTTACTCGTTTCTTCAAATCTTGTGTTCTATGAAGTACAGGTAAATTTGGACACACCAATAAATGCGCTGTCTTAGACGGCCCCAATTTTCTATGTCAGTCCTTTCAGGATGCGCGCCGCTATTTCTTTCACAGCTTCAACAAACTCAAATCTTGTTTCTTTCAATTCGGATTTGACCTTACGAAAGAGGTAGGAGTCGCACGGTGCAAGATCCGGCGAATAAGGTGGGTGGTCTAACACTGGGACGTTGTACTTGGTTAGAAACTCCAAGTTCACGGCTACACTGGTTTTGTCTACAGATACGGTAGACATCGCATTCGAATGAGCAGGCTAAACAGCTGAAAATCGCTAAACTTTAGCGCGTACGCAGTTTTTCTGTATCAACGCTAGTCTCGGTACTTAATAACCACACGTCGTACATAAAACAGCGTTTTCTAGTGATTAAGGGGCACTATATTCGCTTTTCTATAAGTTCAAGTACATGCAATGAAGATGATATTAAGTTTTGGAGCTTGAGGATCATATGATCAAGACTTTCGTTATTAAAATATCTTCCGTTAACAGAATTTTTAAATAAAGGTTGTGGATATTAAAGATAATATCCACAAGAAGTACTTCTAGGAGAAACTCATCCTAACTGATGGTTTCTGGATCAGTACTACAGGGTACGATATCCTGATGACAAATGATATTAAAAGTCATTGTGGATGATGGTTTTTTGGTCATCGATTGACGTAGATGAGACAGTGTCGAATAGTGAAGAAAATGATAGAACGAAGTCAATTGAGAGTTGGGAGATGAAGATTTACATGTACTTAGGTTCAAAGTACATGTAAATCTTCAAAGTTCAAAGCTGCTCAAGCTCTTGTCGCGTTAATTAAAGATGTAAAGATCGTGCTAAATTTCGCAGACTTATCAATGAAGAAATATATTCAATAAAACCGTTTATTATTATAACAATATGTGGGAGTAGGTTTGAATTTTTCCAAAGCAATATTTTCATAATAAAAAAGTCATAACGCGAGTTATTTACGATCAATTTCGAAAACAATACGCAATTTCAATTTTACCACCCACGTGTTACCACGAGCACCAATTAAAAATATAATAATAATTTTACATAATAAATTTTTTTTTTTAATTTTCGCGATACCCCTCATTATAATAAAGGTAACGCCGCTGGTTAGGGAAGAGGTACGTACCCAAGCGGCAGCTGCAAATATAATCAAAAGGTAACAGCAGACTGCAGAGGAAGACGATTACAAGTAGACAGGTCGAGACTTGTTTGTGCGATGTCAATGGGTATGTTTGTCGAGACGGCATTGTTCGGCTGGGTCAAGAGGGCGAAATTTCTAGATTACGACCCAGATGAAAAAACAATGTTAAGTTACAAAAATGATATGTTCTAATAAACTATTACTATCACCTAATTTTTATTTACGAGGGTTGTGTGCGGCCAGTTTTTGGGACTGTTTTTAAAGAAAAACTACATTTCCATACTTTCTGATTTCCCATCGAAATGGTTGACCACCCATCGTATTCACCAGATCTAGCTCGAAGCGATTTTTTTCTGTTTGTTAACCTCGAAATTTCATTTGTGGGACGGAGATTTTTATTAGAAGAGGACGAGTATTTTCAGAGGGAAGTCGGTAACTGGCATTTGGAAGTGTCTCCGGACTTTTCAGATAACCCTCGTAAATTGAACGTGTTTTATCTCAAGCGTTGGATAATATTTATTTATTGAAAACCGACACGGATTTCGTTAATAATATATGTCAATTCATTTCAAACAAAATAACATTCTTTAGAGTCGTTATAAAAATTTAACTGCATAAAATGCAGTTCACCTTTATAAATTAAAAACGCAAACGCAAATAGGAATAGTTAACTGTTTTTTTACGTTTCATTGTATATATAATAACCTTGCCACATGGTTCGCTTTTTCACCGATTTTTAATTTTATTACGAGGTGAATGTCTACTTCTGCGTTCAATTTAATTTCAAGTGAAATGTTAATATCAATAGACGGAAAACAAATAGGAATAAACAAAAACTATATACGAGGGCTACTTAGAATGTAAGGCACGTTTTAGAATCACAATCTACATTTAAAAATCAAATAAAATGGTAGATTTTTACAGGACGTAATTAAATTATGAAATATTATTTTTTTTTATACTAGATCTGTTCCAAAATGTAACGATAGCAAAACTCATATAATAGGGCGAATTTTTAAGTACAAAAATAGTGAATTTTACTAGTTACGTATTCTTAATAACCTCGTTAAAATGCCAAATTTGTACAAGATTTACAAAAAATTGCGTAATTGCCTTCAATATGCTATAAATATCTAAAGACACTTCGATGTGTTTAATAAAGAAAGAGACAAATGATTTTTTGTCAAAAAAATTCGTAGACAAAACTTGTAAAAACTAAAAAACAAATATTTAAATTGTGGTTTCAAGTATAATAAAAAACAATTCGTTCAAATTGAGTTACACAACACGTTCCCCAGGAAGGAAGGGCATAAAGGAGATCCGACTCAAAAATAAGGGCATAAAAACTGTTATAAAACTTGATTATTTTGTTAACAGTCAATTTTTCAAATAAAGATTTCAAATTCAAACAATTATACACAACAAACTCTAAGAGTTTTACAGTTTCAACGGTGGTATTATTTAGCACAAAAGGTTGCAATGTATTTTTATATCATAAAACTAGTTTTAGAAACGTTCAGACACAGATTTGAGGGTGATTAAGTCAGTAGATATACTAGGAAGTGCCATTAGTTCAGGGATGCTCAAAGAGAAACTAGTATCGTCCGAAAAGAGACATATTTTACCACTGATGTCGCTCATAAACAAAAGAAACAAAATAGGGCCTAGTACTGAGCCTTGGGGCACTCCACATTCTATTAACTTGCAAGAAGACATCGTTGTATCCACCCCTACAAGCTGACTTTTGTTGGTGAGATATGAGGTGTTCCTCCAAAGTTTCTAACTATTTATTGGTAATAATATGATGAAAAGGATGGGTAATTTATAATGAATATCGTACTTTCAAAGAAAAAAAAATGATATACTATATTTTTTATGGCGGAATGATTCTATTATAAATTTTTTTCGTCGATCGTTCAACTAATTATACAAGTAAATAACCTTTAATGATAGTCATGAGCTGCTTTAGCATTTTAATAATAAATCTCAATTAGTTAGAATTAAAATTTGACTAGAAGTAAACTTGACCTTGTATTTGAGAACATTAACTCTGGGTTTATATTAAAACTGAATGTCGATCAATGACGAAAACTAGTCACTTTTTTTTTGGAATAAAAGTGCATTGAACTATTAAACAAACATTTGTTCCCAAAGTTCAGAGACATTTACGAATTTTTGTTTAAATTTACGTAAAACTAGTGATATAATTGAAGCAACATTTCAATATGAGATCACAAAAAAAAATCTTGCTACTTTCAAAAATTGTTAAAAATAGATGGACGAAATTGTTTTTATTTTATTTATAGTCCGTTCGTTGAGTGGGCGAAGCAAATTACCTGACCTCATTTCGCTACCTCCTATCTTTACGAATCTGTAACTTTTTGGGTACGTTGTACAATGTTAATATCATACTCGTATACAAAATGGCTGCTTACGAATTTTAATCCGGGTTACTGTAAACGTCCTATATGAATTGACCTTCCATGAAATGTGGTACTAATTTTGGTTAACCATTTTCTTACTAACACCCCCTATTATGTTGGGATAATTACCATGGATACATTCAAAGTAATTGGTTGAAATTTTATGACGTAACCTAACCATAACCAGAAGATAAGAAAATGGTTAACTCAGACTCAACTAGTACAAAATAGAAATGGATGATGGACGATTAGTAATTTTCAGTCTATATGACATTCTACAGTACAAAGTATGTAAAATTTAGGGTACCATATAAAATGCGACCCAAAGGATCTATTACGTCTTCTTTTATTGATGTGACACTGAAAATGTTGAATGTTTAAGCTGTTCCTATTCTTCCAAGGAGCTCAAGCTGTACCTGCTACAGATCTTCATCTTATACAGAAGATGTTGAGTATTAAAACTGATTCCACTCCTTCTAAGGAGTTCAAGCTGTACTTTCCACAGATCTTCATTAGATATTTCATACGTCTTTTTATTGATGTGACACTGAAGATGTTGAATGTTTAAGCTGATTCCACTCCTTCCAAGGAGTTCAAACTGTACCTGCCACAAATCTTCATTAGATATTTTATACGTCTTTTTATTAATGTGACACTGAAGATGATGAGTGTTTAAGCTGATTCCACTCCTTCCAAGGAGTTCAAACTGTACCTGCCACAGATCTTCATCTTATATTTCATACGTCTTTTTATTGATGTGACACTGAAGATGATGACTGTTAAAACTGATCCCACTCCTTCCAAGGAGTTCAAGCTGTACCTGCCACAGATCTTCATCTTATATTTCATACGTCTTTTTATTGATGTGACACTGAAGATGATGACTGTTAAAACTGATCCCACTCCTTCCAAGGAGTTCAAGCTGTACCTGCCACAGATCTTCATCTTATATTTCATACGTCTTTTTATTGATGTGACACTGAAGATGATGACTGTTAAAACTGATCCCACTCCTTCCAAGGAGTTCAACCTGCCACAAATCTTCATATTCTATTTTATATGCTGCCAGGTTAATGATCTGGACTTCCATAGTCTTCGAGTTAATGTGGATAGAGGTTTCGTCTTCTAAGAAGGAAAGTCTGCACGTTGCATCCTTTGCTAAATTTATCGTCTTTAGATGTATATCGAGGCGCCAGAAACTCCTGTTAGTATTTGTTTATTGTTTTTATTCAAGTCAATACGATTGAAAGATCTTTTTTGTTCATTAGGAGTATATTTGTCTGCCTCAATCCTTGTCGAATGTACCTACCAGACCAGAACTTTTAGCGGTTTCTTTATTGATTTGTAGCCGATTTCACAACAAGGTTCAGGTCTTAGGAAGGTTTATCCGATTCTATATTAGCAAGTGTTGTTTATATTCTTTAGCTAGTTTCACTTATCCAAGCTTTCCATAAGCAGCTTGGATCTTATGATGTTGGAGTTCAGCTTTCTGCTTGGATATCGGGGAATATGATAATCTCTTGTTTGCTTAGTTCCTTCACAAATTGAACTGCCATTATACTTAACGGAATTCACTTAGATTTTTTTCTATTCTTGTATGGAATTGGCGACTTTTCGGAGAGTAAAAAATCTTGCCGAAAAGATGCTATCATTGGCAAGAAATTATGTAGCCTCGTTAGATCCTGAATAATTATGAGCTCGACTAATTAGATGCTGCGGAAAAGATGAATTTTTCGCAAATGTCATGTAAAAAATGACTTCCGTATTTTCTCAGAAAAACATTATTATCTAAGAATTGTAAACTCGTGAGGTCTCGTTACTTAGTACTCAATCGATGCTAATTAGGATCTAGCAAAGCCACAGTGGCCTATAATTTTTGATAATGGAATTGTTCTACTGAGAAAACTCAGAAAAACTCATTTTTTTCATGCATCTGCGATATATTATTTTTTTCCGCAGCATATAATTGACTTTAGCACATCATTATACAGGCCCTAAAAAACTTGCATAGCGGAAAATTTCGTAATTTATCACTTAATTTTCCGTTTATTGTTTTTTCTGACTAATTTTAGTGACATCTTGCAGGTCTAGGATGTTCATATTCAACTATTCCATGAGATAAGGTTAATATATACGGATTATTTAACTAATTCTCCACGTAGGAAATAATTTGTTACTTTCACTCTTATATCATTAATTTTTTCAATTTCCATTTCATTTTCCACATTCATTTATTTCACCGGCCGGTGAATTGACGTAGGCAACGTGGCGAAAAACGAAAATCGATCGCTTATAGCGGCAACGTCATTCCGTGTCATGCCAATGACGACCTTGACGTAATCCAGGTCACTGGCCGGTTTCAAAGATGTAGAAGAGGAGACGTAAAGGTGCTAGAAAGATCGTATCGTTCATAAAACAATACAAAAACGTTGGTAATAATTAAAAAAAAAGCGCAAAAATTTTAATTTTATACAAATATAATTGAATACATTATCTCGGGGTAGTATTTAGTTCATTGTAAACAAAAATGTTTAGAAGATGTCAATATTTACAAAACCAGTCAAAATAATGGCGCTTTAGTAGAAATACATAAACATTGGAATTGCAAAATAAAACAAACGTCTTATAGTCCAGTCATTTTAGGTTTTGTCAAGTGGAAATGATAAAAATGTAGAAATGAGTCCACTAGACGTTTTATCTACAACTATTACCGATAGTGAAACTGAAGATGTCGATAATGAATAAAAAATTATATACTGAAACTTATTTTTTATCGTATCTAACTTGCATTCTACCTCGTAGGTGGTGCATCGTCATGATATAGCCGTTTACTCCGAAAACGGTTGATTTTATAAAAAAAATGGAACAGACGTTTTTTGTAGGTAATTTTACAAGGAACAATTTTTATAATAACCGCAATTAACCTCAAAGTCATAGATCGCGAGATATTTGTGAAAAACTGATTTTCCTGATCTTTTGGTATTTATCAACATGATATCAATGTCAATTTTTCAATCTTGATAACAACATCTTGGTAATATAAAAAAAAATCATGTCATTAGGATTTTTTCGCAGATTGGGGTTTAAAATGACTAAAATGACTGGACTATAAAAATTATGTAATAACATTAAAATAACCTTTGTTAATTCGCCGTAATAACGAAGAAAACAAAAAAACAAATTAACTTTTCGGCTGAAATATAATTAATAGAATATTTAATGGTACCATTCAACACCTCTTGAGTTTTATTGTTATTAAGCTTTCAATGCAGTCGGCGGAATCATTAAACTATGAAATGTCTGTGTTTGAATTTGTGCAATGGAGTGAAACCAGATATATAGTACCTAAAGATATTATTAGTATACGATGTGATGCAATTAACATAAACACAGTTTCATAGTTGTTTTGAAGAATTCAGATTTTCATTTTTACATAATCCTACAGGGTGATTGACTGTACAAACTTCTCTAGGTCTTGTTTCTACTAGATTTTAACTTTAATTTAGCTGTTTGTTAGTTTGTTTCTGTAAAAGAAATTTTTAAATCGAACTTTCAATCAATTCATCAACTTTGTTTTTTATTAAATCTTTCGTGTTTTTTTTTTCGAAAGTGAACATTTAGTCTAGTCAACAAGTTTAAAAACATGAAGACTAGAGATAAATATGAGCTCATTGAATTCGAAATCAGTTTTTGGTGAAGATAAAAAATTGCAATTGTTATTATTGAATAATAAGATGAAAAAATTGTAGATAGTTTTTTGTTAATAGCTCGAAAAAATATTAAATTTTGAGCAATTTTGAAAAACGCTAGTTAAACAATTAACCTGCAGTCTCTGAAGACGATAAATTGGTTATCGAAACACTTGAAAGAATAGAGCTCCGCGTATTCAGAATGTAATTTCTGAATCGGTCAAAAAGCGTGAAAAAAAGTAACGTAGCTGTTCATTTTTTCATGGTTTTACGTTAAAAAAAGTGTCATTTTTTAACAAAATTATAAAATTGAACGTTTTCTTTCTCATGTCAGGCAAGACAAGACACCTTGTATTTCATTTACTTACACTAACAAAAGCAGATGTTCGACAAAAATTTGAAATACAAAACATCGACTTTGGTACTCGTATAATTAAAATAAAATATTTGGTGATTATAACAAATAATCAAAGATTAGATCAGTAACAGTTTTATCAGATTCACGTAAATCCAAAAGGACCAGGTGCGGATGGAAATGTCAAAAGCTCTACAAAGTGATTAAAAACAAACTGAGAAAAGATACTTGGACAGATTTTAACACTCAAACTCGATTAAATCATCGCTCAAATAACGACAGTTGTTTCTACTGAAGCTGCAAGACCTTTTTCTTTCCTTTAAACTGTTGGTCATCGTTTAGATCTGTTGTAATGCATCAACTGCTTAATCAGGATAAAGTATATCCTCAACCTCACGAATCGTATCCAGTGTTTTCTAGATCATCTTGAATCTTTTCCTGGTTCCACTTTCGATAGATGTCTTAATACAACAATATACGTTCACTCAGTTTAACAATCTGTTGTTTAAGAGCTTCTTTCGACGACCTTTGGGAATTTATCTGTACAAGTACAGAATGAAAAGAATAACGAATATCAATACAATGAAGATGCTGACATAATTCATAATTCCTTGGTGTATGCTTTCTGAATCATCTCCTGGTTCAATTCTCGGTGGATTTGCGTTTAGTCCTTTACGAATTTAATCCATGTGTCTTCTATATCTTGAATCTTCTCGGTAGATGCACCAATGGACGTTTAATGCTTGTTTTATGTCGATGTAATGCTATATAAAAGATTTGAAAAACTAATCACTTCTAAAAGGCAATTATTTTCTGTTACATCAAGCAATTAAATAGTAGATTAATCAATGAGCAAGTAATAGCTATTACTCGCGAATAGAATACTATATTTTATCTACTTCAACAATTTTTCTTCCTCGTTATAACTTGTTATTTACGTTGTTGTCGATGTAAACTTCGGTATCTACTGACATGTTATCACTCCCGTTCACCCTTGAACGACGAAAGGAGAGACGATAATTACGTAATAATTTACGTAAAAGAGAAATAATAGAAGAATAATCTGAATAAGTCAACAACCTTTCTATTATTTTTAAAGCCTCAAGCGTTATTATTAACAATAACTTTTAATAAAGTTAATTAAAAAAAATTTAATCATTATTATATTGAAGATAGATGATTATCAACTGAACTGATGATATTTGCAATTTTAATAATTTTTTTATTATTCATTCTTTCGACCTGATATCAAGTTTCCAGGAAATGCCCTATTAAAATATTGTTCTGGCGGCACAAATTGTGTGTAGCCATTAAGACGAACGGTTTACTTGCCCAATTATGAATACACGAGCCCGTAATACTACGATTTAAAAAAATATTAAATAAACTATATCATTCTACTTCAAATTCTTTTTATGTAAATAAATTATGAGGGGTCCGCCACCATTATCTGCTATAACGAATACGTCTTTATATTCTTCAAAACAAACAATTTGATTTTTATAAAATGGTATTTACTCATGGATCGAATAAACACAGAAAGATACTAAAAATAGAAGAAATAATCTAAACCACTGAAGGTAAATAATTCTTAAGTCGTTTTGGATCATAAAGAATAAGAAGACGTCAAAAATAATCGCAGTAGGAGGAAGCATCTGAGCCGTTGAGGCCAAATACTTTTTGAGTCGTACGTACAAGGACCATATGGTCAGGATCATCGTGAGAGAATAAATCAACTTAACCACTGAAGACATATTATTCTGGAGTCTAATAATAGGCGTTCAAGGACCACAAGAGCAGAAGGAAATCATCCGGATCTCTGAAGCCAAATAGTCCCGGAGTCATTCTGGACAAACAATATGCGTTTAAGGATCACAACGAATAGGAAGAAACCAAAGATCATCGAAGTGGAAGAAATTATATGTTCCTCAGAAGCCTAAGATTTCTCGAATCGTTCTGGTGTAACGACAGACGTTCAAGTACCATAAAAAACAAGGAATATACCAAAGGACGACTTATGAAAAGACGAACTCCACCTCTTCGAAGGCATCCTTAGTTCCATCACGCTGTATGCATTTAAAGCTTGTTGTTACACAATCAAGAAGAAATAAGCTTGGTAGACAGGATCCAGCAGATCTAACAAGACTTAGAACAGAGTGAATTCCAGCGACACCGCTAGAAGATTCCAAATATTGGAGATCCACCCCAACATCCTGATGAGAGAAAGAAATATAAACTCAATTAGGGACAGCTTCAGTTAGAGGTTCCATTATTTGAGGTACAGGCACTATATAAAGAAAAGATAATAGTTCATTAAACCCACGGAAGTAGAAAAGGCAGTAAACATAGGAAAATACTGGGGGTGGTGGTAGGAGCTCCTTCTCGGAATGAATCGAGTGATACATTCTTGAACGGTGTGTGGAAGATTATTCAGATAGACAGACTTTGCTAAAGAAAGCTACGCCTAAGACATAAAGACGAGAAATACCTGGACCACTAGTTGCAGTTTTAACACCAAGAAAAAAGGAAGAAGAAGAGCTATTTAATTTGTGAAGATATGTAGACCAATAACCAAGTGCACCAAAAGGTTCTGAATGGAAATGTCGAATGAATTTCTTAAAAATGGTTGTTGTAATAATATAATTTGTAATAAATAGGAAACTTTCTTGAATAAATATTGAAATAATGATACATTTTGTTTAATAAAGTAGTCAGTGACATGTTTCAACAAGCTTGGTTAGGTTAGGTTAGTTTACACTAGAGGAGTCCGTGCAAATGTCACGAAAAACTCAAAAAAAGTGATAACTACAATATTGGAAGGGATTCATTATCGAAAAAAGTTGCGACAAAATCAGTCGAGACTAATGTATACAAATGTGGCTTCACAGTGATTGAACACCCACCATACGGCCCTGATCTGGCCTCTCTCGACTATGTTTTATGAAATTAACCAGGTGCTGTACGAATCTGTACTGTATGCTAACCAGTAAATAAATTATTAAACATGCTCGATGCACCCTCATATATAATATGTGCGCTCGATGCACCCTCCTATATAATCTGTGCGCTCGATGCACCCTTATATATAATCTGTGCGCTCGATGCATCCTCATATATAATCTGTGCGCTGGATGCACCCTTATATATAATCTGTACGCTCGATGCATCCTCATATATAATCTGTGCGCTCGATGTACCCTTATATATAATCTGTGCGCTCGATGCACCCTCATATATAATCTGTGCGCTGGACGCACCTTCCTATATAATCTGTGCGCTGGACGCACCTTCCTATATAATCTGTGCGCTGGATGCACCTTCCTATATAATCTGTGCGCTGGACGCACCTTCCTATATAATCTGTGCGCTGGACGCACCTTCCTATATAATCTGTGCGCTGGACGCACCTTCCTATATAATCTGTGCGCTGGACGCACCTTCCTATATAATCTGTGCGCTGGACGCACCTTCCTATATAATCTGTGCGCTGGATGCACCCTCATATATAATCTGTGCGCTAGATGCATCCTCATATATAATCTGTGCGCTGGATGCACCCTTATATATAATCTGTACGCTCGATGCATCCTCATATATAATCTGTGCGCTCGATGTACCCTTATATATAATCTGTGCGCTCGATGCACCCTCATATATAATCTGTGCGCTGGACGCACCTTCCTATATAATCTGTGCGCTGGACGCACCTTCCTATATAATCTGTGCGCTGGACGCACCTTCCTATATAATCTGTGCGCTGGACGCACCTTCCTATATAATCTGTGCGCTGGATGCACCCTCATATATAATCTGTGCGCTAGATGCACCCTCCTATATAATCTGTGCGTTCGATGCACCCTCATATATAATCTGGGGATACCCGATGTATATCAGCAAAATTTTGAATTGAAATATTGTTTTCATTTGAATAATCATTTTATCTATAAAATAAAAGTAGTTGCAAAAATTAATCAACATCCTTATTGCTTGAAAGAATATGTATTTTTTTCTTACATAGCTGCCGGTTTACTTTGATTATATTGTAATCTTAATTAATTGCAAATCGAAATGTTAGTGACTTTGTGAGTTCATTCATGTTATCTTGCTATTGTTTTTTATGTCAGATATGTGTTTATATTAATATTGTTTTCAAAAGAATCTATTCAACAAATTGTGACAAATTAAACTACCGAAGGAACAAAAATATTGATTTACGAAGTAGACATGACGCACACCTGGCTTAAAAATGATTTACATAAGATCCCGATAGGTTATCAATATTTAATATGAAAGAAAAAGTAAAAATATAAATTCAAATTTTATCAATTTATGAATTATGTTAATTTAATGAATGAATTATAAGTCAAGCTGAAAAAATATGTTAATATAGTTTAATCACCCAATAGACGGTCTGAAGGTCTCGAGGTTGAAATGTTTCGAAGGTAGACAGAGCGTAACTATGATTGTGGGGCCATGTTTTATTATATAAGTTTAATTCTAGGAACTCCGCTAAGAAAATTTTGTGCTACTATTTCCTGTTTCCAAAATTAATTAAATTTTTGGAGTACTCACAAACATATTTATTTTTATAATCAAGACAAAAATGTTATTTTGTAAACAACATAATAATGGGAACTACTTTGAACATTGATAACATAACCACTTGCTATTATGGCATCGACTTTTTCACACTATACAATAAACGTGAATATTAAAATGTTTTTTTATTGCCTATACGAGGAAACATTTTTAGGTTAAGGTTAATCCAATTGAATATATCAATGAAAAAAACAATTTCGATATCGTGTGGAAATATGCAGACGTTCGTTGGCATTTATTGTGAGCGAGCTTTCTATTAGCATTAAGAGGTACTCACCTTGCAGATAGCTTTTGATATGTTACCTTTCACAAGCCAGACCTGCAAATGTGCGTAAGATGCACCCTCCTATATAATCTATGCGCTCGATGCACCCTCATGTATAATCTGTGCGCTCGATGCACCCTCCTTTATAATCTATGCGCTGGATGCACCCTCCTATATAATCTGTGCGCTGGATGCACCCTCCTATATAATCTATGCGCTGGATGCACCCTCCTATATAATCTGTGCGCTGAATGCACCCTTGTATATAATCTATGCGCGGAATGCACCCTCTTATATAATCTGTGCGCTCGATACACCCTCCTATATAATCTGTGCGCTGGATGCACCCTCCTATATAATCTATGCGCTGGATGCACCCTCCTATATAATCTGTGCGCTGAATGCACCCTTGTATATAATCTATGCGCTGAATGCACCCTCTTATATAATCTGTGTGCTCGATGCACCCTCCTATATAATCTATGCGCTGGATGCACCCTGCACTCGATGCACGCATTCTTTAGATGGAATAATTGGTCAATGTAAATTCCGCAAATGGAGTACTAAGGCTGCGGGACTGTTTTTTCGGGATGGTCAAATTGAAATCTAGTGAAAATTCAGATTATTAGGTATGAATATTTATTTTACAAAAATATATATATATAAAAATTGTTGTATAAAATAAACTACAGACAATAATAGTTCATTTTATAAAAGGATTCTCCCAACCAAAATTATTTTTTTTCTAAGTCATCCTGTATATCGAACCAAAATATCCGTTATAATCCACAAATGCTAACATTGATTTTGCAGAAGAAGTTTTTCGTACCAGCTGCTTCGAAATTCGAAAGAAAAATGGTTTTTAACACATAGAAAGCAGGTAAAAATTAAGTTGAGATTTGTTCCGTGAAATCACAATAGATAAAGTAGGGCATTCCATACAGGTAGTTATAATATTTGAACCATTAAAATTAATACAGGGGGAATCATGTATCAAGCAAGAAGTACATGACGAAAATCTCGTTTTTCTTTTAAATAAAACGTTGGGAAATAGTAACTTTGAATTAGCCGTGAATTACGTCCTTAAATGATCAAATTATTTGCAAAAAAATACGTTAAATTATTATTAAATTGAAATATGTTAAAAAGGTGCTATTTCTTTTATTTTTGTCGAACAAAAAAATTGTAGACTCGAACATTGTAGGAAATTTTCTATCCTATAACATGAAGAACTTCATACATATAAAACTTACAACGAATATAGAACAAACAGTTATTGCCCTCACCCAACCATCAACTCGAAAGCCTCTTGTCTTGCGATCAATCAATTTCCAGTTATTGCCAGTACAAGTGCTGATTCAGCCCCAGCACCCACTGGAGTATTATAAGACGGTTCCTTCCCTCAACACCCAAGAGAAAATTCTTCTGTTTCCCTCCTAGAGCTACCAGACACGGCCTACGAAGAAAGACTACCTTGCCTGTATCTATAATTCAACTTCAAGTAAACTTGTAACTTGGGGAAGCTGTTCATCAGGTCTCTATACATACACTATCTAATCAATGTACCCCAAAATCTGTTTGGTTGATCGAAATATCCCAAAAATCACATCAATTCCAACCCAACATAGGCAGCTGATAATTTAGCTGACCCCTTTTTTGTACAATCAATAGTTACTGAGATACAGCGAATTATTTCTCTCAAACTTATCGATAGATATTCAATTTTTTCTAAGGGAAATTTCGTAATTTCTTAGTGGCATTCAGCAATGAATAATAATTCACTTTTATTAATAGATAAAAACAGGAAACAGATAATACTATTAAACTGTTGTCATTCAGTAGGGTATAATCGAATAGTTGCGGTTAAAACATTGAAGGATGTACAAAGATAAAGTCCTTTTTGCCTTACATTCGAGTAAAATTTCATTTTTTTTTTTACAAATAAACCCCGAGGAAGTGGATGTAATTAATATAAAGTGATAATATAAATATTATCTAAGATTTGTAATTCCCATTGACGAACAAGTTTATCAACTTCCGTTTAATGGAGTTTCGATCAAATATTTCATTCTTACATAGTACGAATTCGACCCACGCAAAAAAGTATGAATCATTCCAGTTAAATTACTAAACTCGCGTTCTGCTACTAATCGAACAATTAGTGAATGGAATCGCGAAATCAGGTTATTTTCTAATGTACTTGCCCACTCAAAGTCCTCGCAATACAGGGCCTAAAAGTAGTAGGATTAATTTTTATTTCTTCATGAAAATAGTACAAACAAGTAGAATATTTAAAAGTAGCACTCTTCCGCATCTACACACTTCTACCAACGAGTTTTCCAGTTTTCGTACGCCTCCTGGACCGGAATGCTTTTCAGCTCTAGCGCGCCTCTACAAAGCCGTGATGCTTTTCCTTAAGCGTGGCAGATCGCTATTCGGTTGGCGTTTTGCTTTTCTGTCAATAATTTTGATTCTCATCCTACAACTTTCCGTGGATCTTGCTGGTCGAAGGATATCCAGAGCAGTCATCGTCTTCCACTGTACAACTACTTTCCTTGGTAGCTTGTGCCACATCCGATCGGACCATGGATGGATTTTTGGAAATTTGGCGTTTTGCTTTTCTGACAATAATTTTGATTCTCATCCTACAACTTTCCGTGGATCTTGCTGGTCGAAGGATATCCAGAGCAGTCATCGTCTTCCACTGTACAACTACTTTCCTTGGTAGCTTGTTCCACATCCGATTGAGCCATGGATGGACTTTTGGAAATTTGGCGTTTTGCTTTTCTGATAATAGTTTTGATACTCATCCTTCAACTTTTCGTTGCTGGTCGAAGGGTATCCAGAACAGTCATCGTCTTCCACTGTACAACTACTTTCCTTGGTAGCTTGTGCCACATCCGATTGAGCCATGGATGGATTTTTGGAAATTTGGCGTTTTGCTTTTCTGACAATAATTTTGATACTCATCCTACAACTTTTCGTTGCTGGTCGAAGGGTATCCAGAACAGTCATCGTCTTCCACTGTACAACTACTTTCCTTGGTAGCTTGTGCCACATCCGATCGGACCATGGATGGATTTTTGGAAATTTGGCGTTTTGCTTTTCTGACAATAATTTTGATTCTCATCCTACAACTTTCCGTGGATCTTGCTGGTCGAAGGATATCCAGAACAGTCATCGTCTTCCACTGTACAACTACTTTCCTTGGTAGCTTGTTCCACATCCGATTGAGCCATGGATGGATTTTTGGAAATTTGGCGTTTTGCTTTTCTGACAATAATTTTGATTCTCATCCTACAACTTTCCGTGGATCTTGCTGGTCGAAGGATATCCAGAGCAGTCATCGTCTTCCACTGTACAACTACTTTCCTTGGTAGCTTGTGCCACATCCGATCTGACCATGGATGGATTTTTGGAAATTTGGCGTTTTGCTTTTCTGACAATAATTTTGATTCTCATCCTACAACTTTCCGTGGATCTTGCTGGTCGAAGGATATCCAGAGCAGTCATCGTCTTCCACTGTACAACTACGTTCCTTGGTAGCTTGTGCCACATCCGATCTGACCATGGATGGATTTTTGGAAATTTGGCGTTTTGCTTTTCTGACAATAATTTTGATACTCATCCTACAACTTTTCGTTGCTGGTCGAAGGGTATCCAGAACAGTCATCGTCTTCCACTGTACAACTACTTTCCTTGGTAGCTTGTGCCACATCCGATCTGACCATGGATGGATTTTTGGAAATTTGGCGTTTTGCTTTTCTGACAATAATTTTGATACTCATCCTACAACTTTTCGTTGCTGGTCGAAAGGTATCCAGAGCAGTCATCGTCTTCCACTGTACAACTACTTTCCTTGGTAGCTTGTGCCACATCCGATCGGACCATGGATGGATTTTTGGAAACTTTGGAATCGAATTTGGAAAAAAAACTTCAAGAGAGAAATAAGGATTAATGGAATTCGATGAATAATGTGGAAGATGCAATTTTTGACGTGAAGAATACGTCGATTCAATCCCGTGGAAACTACTATACTTATATTAGTATTTCTTATGATTTATGGAGCGCATATTGAAATTAGTGATAATATCTAATTTCGTGGTTCACATTTAATTTTTAACGGTAGTGAAACTGTATCAGACACATGTGTTGAGTGACATATAGAGGTTACCTTCTAGAATGTAGAGAAACATAGAAAGTTGTTTAATAATTTTCATTAGTATATCAAGACCGATATTATGACAATAAAGAATTCACCCGAATGATCGATATCTCTCCATCGGCATCGTTAGAATTTGCATACGGTCAAGAGAAACCGCTTGAAGATACGGGAGACATTTCAATTGTGGTTTTTAGAAACAACTATTTGAATAGTTATTTTTTGAATGTTAAATAATTGGGAAATTTTTATATGTACTACTGTTAAAACTTAATTCAATTTATTAGAGAAAATTTGGGTGTTTTAATGGTGCTAACTATGTGATGAAAAAAACGCATTAGAATACTGATAGACGAAAGTTCAACAAACTGTACTAACAGGTTTTTTTGCAGAGTAGTAAATGTGATAAAATCAGTTCCGGGAACGACTAGATGTCTTAAAGTTTTTTTTTCAACTGTTACTGATATTGTGTAGGAGGTACTGACATCAAAGTTTATTGTTTCATCTTCTAAAAGATCGTGCTGACATTTTATTCTAGTTTTATGAAACGAATCTACCAGCTCGTTTTGTAAAATGAGTGTTTTAGAGTTCGCTGACATTTACGAGAGTTGTCTGAAAAGTTGCTGACAGAACAAAGATTTTTTTTCTCCTTTTGAGTCTACACGCTTTGTCCAGCGATGCTTTTACGATAATGTCCTCATCTGATGAGAAGTGAGGTTAGGAAACAGGAAAAAGTCGCTGGTATTTGCAGTGGGTGGTTAAGCAATTCATGTATTCTAGTCACGGCGTTATCATGATGGAAAACCACTTTTTTTTTCTTCAAATCCGATCGCTTACTACTCTCCTGTTAGGGTCTTTCTTGGTTGAAGTCAAATAACAAAAATGGGGACGTGATTTTATATGACTCTAGATCTGCACTGAGTGCCATAAAAGTGATTCATCTCGAAAGAACGAAATATCCTTTTTATGTGACATCAAAACTATGTCATTAAATATGAGTATGACATTTATTTGGGTTAAAGGATATAATGAAAAAGCTGATCGATTAGTAAAAGATTCAGTACTTGATGGAGTTTTTGTAACAGAGGAAGAAGCGATTAATTCATTAAGAGAGAGAATGTACGTGTCCTGGCAGAAGCACTGGGACACCGCTTCAGGAGATCCTAACTCCTTATACAACTTCAATATTTTACTTAGAAAGTATACTTAGAATGAAGACTGGTCATGGAAGATAACCCGCTCATCTTGCCAACCTGACCATCAGTCTGTACCTGTGATCATTCTTGTGCTGATCTCAATCACTTTTTCTACTCCCCACTTAAATCTCACACACCTTTTAAGCATCGATAACCGACATACTCAAGATCTGTTGGTAAATTTTATCAAGGATATTGAAATTAATGTTTAAGTAGAATCATTAAAAAATTCTGTAGCTGATGGACTTGCTTCCAAGCCATTTGAGTCGTTTATTAGATAATAAATGTTTTTGTTGACCCAGATATAGCATTTTTTTCCTCTGCAGAGTTTGAGTTGAAATTTTTTTCAGCTGTGTCACGTTCGTATGCGTGCGGTACGTAAAAATTGTCGTAAACTAAACAAAATTAGATGAATAGATAAAGAAAGTAAGTGAAGTTGAAGAAGATGGATTAAATATCAACACTTTTCCGAGCGAGAGAGAGAGAAATGCTTTATTATCAAAAAATTGTTACAATTTGTAAACAAAAGCTTGTGAAAACTCAGAAATAAACATAAAAATAACTAAATAATGATATCGATTTGATTTCAATTTTCAAGTGATTGTACATTTTCTTTGCATTGTAAAATATTGAGCCCGTAATTAATTTGGAACGTGAAGTAGGTGTTCCTAATGGAGATCCGTCTAACGATCTTTCTGAAATTGGAGAAGCGTCCTTATGAATTAGGCCAAGATTCAGAATTTTTAATCTTTTAAAGAAGTCCCTGCAGTGACTGCCGTCTTAAGGCAATTGGAAAAGTGCCATTTCGAAATGGAACGTTAATTAAAGTAGTAAAGAGATTTAATGAGCAATTGGGCAGACTCGAAAACATTTTGAAAGTCCATCAGTTCCGGATGAGTATTTATTTTTGATGTCATGCTAAAACTACGGGCACAAAGAAGAAACTGTGTAAGTCACCAATAGCATCAGGGAGATTGAAAGCGGATCATGAGAAAGAGTCATAGAATTTGATAAATATTATTGAGGTTACCAAGTGAAGTAGAGATTAAGCTCGATGAAATCGTTTTTGCCTGAGCAAGTTCGCACTTGGTTTATCTTGTTAGTGAATTAGGAACTGTGAAAGTAAATGGGAAAACGCGACATAGTTAAATTTATGAAATCTAGAAGCTACTTTTATATCTTATATTGAGAGATTTGAGCTGTAGAACTTTACAATTTACCCCAACAGAATGCGTGAAAATGGATTTTAGTTAATAAGATACCAAATTAGCTTTGAATACAAAAGAACCGGCAAAAAATAGAGATTTACTCAACTCAGATTTCATTCAGTTCACTAAAAACGTTTCTAGGGAGCTCCTCCAAACACAGCTTGGTTTTCAAGTCTTCAAAAAAAGAAAAGATAGGGAAAAATTGATATTTGCACGCAACTAAATTTGAGAATTCTACCAGATTAAAAGTTAGTTTTCAAAATTCTTGTACCAGTTTGAAGGTGATTTAAATTTCTAATAAACGCGAATACAAAAATGTTTTTTATCTACCTAGCAGGGAAATAATTAAAATACTAATACTTTTAATGGAAATCCAAAAGGAAAATCATGAAAGCATATGTGGTATCCAATAAGGAACCATTTTCCCCATATGAAGATGATTATGTTGCGGATTCAACACCCAAAGTTGCTTCAACGGGGCTTCTTAAATAAATATGTCATTTTCCAAATGTTTCCAAGAGTAACTGAAGAACAAGGCTTACTAGCATCATCGCTCTTCTTCCAAATTCGCTATACCAGTGAAAAGCAGCTGCTCGTGAAGGACTTTAACCACCATAACGTATTTCGTTATGAAAAAAATTGAGACCAATGGGAAGTACATGAGAAGACGATCGAGTAAGAAAAAATTGAATATTCACGACGTTAAATGGACCAGGAAAACAGAAGAAGCTATAAACAATAGAAATTAATAAAACCATGAAGAAAACAATAAAAATGGAGTCAATCATCGAAATAAAACAATCGATGAGCTATTACAAAATAAAGTTTCTATACTCGAACAGCTTATTTAAATTTGTATTACCCGGATCGATTTTTCCATTAATCTTTTTAAGGGAAATGATAAACTGCTTCGAATCATCTGGGAATTTTTAACATCATTTCATGACTCAACATAAATCTATATAACGTTTTGTTACCCTTACGCATCCCCAACCCATTTCATGTTATAGTGAACGTTTTTTTGTTATTTTTGATTTAAATTAGTTAAAATTTTTAAAACGCCAATAATCGTTAACATAAATTTCCTAGAGTACTTGTAAAAAAGAAATTTTACATAAAAAAATCGTTTATACAGATGCTTCAGGTGCCGGATGTGACTTCACTTCAAATTACGAATTCATCTTCGTTTGGTGAACTGAACAAAAATCCTCAGGTCTTTATTTCTCACACCCACAAACATTTGTATTGGTTCTCGCATCTTAATAGTCGTTTAAAACCGTTTTCATCGAGAAGTAAATAGTCCAAAATATACATGGCATCTACAAAATAGTCATTTACCCTTTCATGAGTTCTTGGTCTCATTTAGTAAATAGGGGCAAATGTTTATCAGCGACCAGTGTCAATAAACTTTTTATTGTGGTCAAGTGGTTTTGGAAAATGTCCCAAATTGAGTTTCGCGCCGTTATAAAATTTTTGACTAAAGAAATATTAATACCAATACAAATTAAAAAGAAGATGGAGGCTGCTTACGTGTGCCCATCGTATTCAACAATTGAAAACTTAACTTATCTTCTTCAAGGTAAACCTGAAGGATATTAGTCTAAAGTTGTTGTTCTGGGATCGAGAATAATTAGAAGATGACCCACGTCCTCTCACCGTTTGAGTATTTTTTGTTCATAAAGCTGGAGACCGAGCTAAGGGGTGAAAGATTTAACAGTGACGATGAAATTAAACACCTGGTGTACGAGCATTTTGACTTTAGAGATGCATCATATTTTTGGCATAGAAGCTCTGGTCAGACGTTCTAAAAAATGCGCGAAAAGATTATTATGAAAAATAATCATATTTTTTTAAAATAATACGTTTATTATGAAATTTGGAAGTAGGTAAATATTTAGAATCAAGCATCAACATTTTCAAAAACATGATGAATTATGTCAAATTTTTCCCGAGCTGTGAAGGTTAAATAGAGTGAAATTTGTTGATTGGAGGCGATTGCTCGAATGAAATTAAGGCTAGAGGTAGTAAATTCCAGCATTTATTATGAATCATATTACATTTTAAATAAAAAAAATCATAAATTATAAACCCTTTATGACTTTGCAAGTTATCGTACTATTAGTTTATGAGTTACAGCGTTTTGAGTGAGATAACTCTTGATAGTTTGAAAAAGGAATTTCGTGTTAATAGGGATGGATGGGGGAAGGACTACACCGACTTCAAAGCGTGGTAAACACAAAAGTCAACTGGCAATATTGTGGCATGGGATGATATCCATCGAATATATTAAAATCAGCGAATATTATTGGAATGTTTGAAGGACGAAAAGACGGAAAAACGGCCACATTTGAAGAAAAAGAAAGTACCGTTTCATCAAAAACACTTATCGTGATAGAAATCAATGAAAACGACGATAAAATTACATAAATTGGGCTCTAAATTGCTTTCCCATTCCCTTTACAGTTTACTCTAAATCTGTTCCCCAGAGACCTGTTTTGATGATTTCAAAAGGATGGACGCCATCCAAGAAATTATCGCCGAAATTGAAGCCTATTTTGACGCTAAAGACAAATCGTTGTATAAAAATGATATTGTATAAATAGTATGGCCCATATAATCGTTATATTGTCCTCAACAACTTAATTAATTGATAAACTTTAATTATTTGAAGAAAAAAGTCTTTCACTATATCTTTTGTATCAAGTGTAATGGTTAGTTGATGCAGTATTTTATAATTGATGACTCCTTAATCTATTTTATAAACATCGAGATGTCTGTCCTATATAAAAACGTCTGTTGATTGATATAATTGTACAAGTTGTCGATATCAGATTTTTATTTTGATAAAGACCAAAATTAGGTTAAAGTCAAGGCAATTTATCAGCAAATACAGAAATTTTCATTTCCGATTAAAACAATTATACTTCATGTATCTCTTCATTATTGTTGCCAAAATGAGATTTTTTAATTTAAATAGAAAATTAATAACAAAAAATTAATCAACTTTAAGTAAATGTTTCAAGGTTGGAAAGGATCTGAGATGTTTTAATACCTCAATATTCAGATCAAAATTGTGGCGTCAGATTGAGGATTCACTCAATCAAAAATAAACAAACACTAAGGTAAAGTAAAAACACGTTGAGTCAGCATTTAGTAGAACAATATATTTTACCAAAAATTTACCACCAAAAAATAAATAAATTTGAGAAGAAACAAAAACCTATTGTTTCAATGCATATCTAAAGGTGACCCCCCAACTGCCTTTTCAATCATTTAATACTTTAAGTCATTTTTATTATTTGCAAAACGTCTGCAAGGATTTAAATGCGCCAAATATTTATATTGCAGTTGGAATAAGATTTATTTTCTATATAAAAAAATACGAATGTATAAATAAAAAATAGAATTAGCCTAGCAACAGAAAACAATAAAAAATGATTCTTTATTATTATTATAACAAAAATCTCACCGTTTCTAATTGCTATGCACCTTTATGTTGAGATATATAAATTATTACTTCAACGTATAACACTCCAAATATGTTAGTCTTTAGATTAAATTTATAGTTTTTAGGAAAATTCAATTTTTTCTCTATTTTCAGCTAATAATTATTCATTTGCGATCAACTGGTATCTTTTTAGAGCTCCTCGTATCGAAAAACACCCTTTCTACAGAAATTTAGCAGAATCTGGCAACAAATTTTTTTTCTACTATCAAAGCAAATGAATCTCCTTTGAAATTTGCTTTTGCTCAAATTTATAGTAATATAATGAATGTTTTATACACCTGATTTAGTTTCTATTGAAAATAATTTACTCAAGGTATCAGATACCGCTTTTGGTATGCTTGAAGCTGCGCAACAACGTAAAATAATTTAACCAAAGGTACCCCAACATATTAGATGTGAAAAGTCCTTTATGGATTTGGTTCTACAGAAAGAGACCTCTACCTCTCTAACCAGGTAGGGAACTTGATTGAAAATAGCAATTTTTCAAGCTGAACAATTCGTAGCAATTAAGAAATTGCTGAAAACAGTCCTGCTATTCCGAAGGCACAAAATATTTTGACAAAAGCAACATTGGAACCTCAACTAACCAAAATACATTACAAAATTTATGTAGGTTTAGAATTTTCAGGTTCAAGTCATTTTAGATTAGAAAACCCGTTCCTAAATAATAACCAACTCTTGGACATGTCTCAAGACGATGCACCGAAAAAGTTTAGCTTTGAGAAAAACTTTCCCTCAATAATAAACTATAAAAACAAGTAGGACCAAAACACCAGGTAGATAGGAGCAAAAACAATTATTGAGACAACCTACAGACGCTGAGACAGGCAAAGATTTTTCTGGGAAACTATAACCAGA
Source organism: Diorhabda carinulata (assembly GCF_026250575.1). Lineage (NCBI taxonomy): Eukaryota > Metazoa > Arthropoda > Insecta > Coleoptera > Chrysomelidae > Diorhabda > Diorhabda carinulata. The sequence goes on along the minus strand of NC_079465.1, from coordinate 26,788,944 downwards.
GTAGATCTAACAGGAGTTCTATCGGGGCACTGTCGCCTCAACAAACACCTGAAGATTTTCTTTCTCTCTAAGTATGAAACACTAAGGAAAACTCCAGAGCACTATACCTGGGAGCGCTTGAAATAGAAGACGAGGATCTCAAGCCATCCCACATTCTAGACTTTCTTAAAGGAGTTGCAGAGAAAAAGAAATGCTTTATTGTCAAAAAATTGGACAAGCGTGCTTACGAATTAGGAAAACGGAGACATCTTTTACAGAAACCCCTGCAGTGAACCTTGTTGTTTAGTCCGAGTAAATATCTGTACTGAGCCTTAGGGCGCTCTACATTCTATTGAAGACATCTTTGTATCAACCCTTACAAGCTGACTTCTGTTGGTAAGATATAAGTTAAGCCGTGAGAGAGGTTTTCCCCCCAAATCATAGTACTGCAATTTGTTGATTAAAATGATTGATTTACATAATCGAAAACCTTAGGAAAATCACAGAAGGTTGTTGCAGTGGAGTGATGGTTGTTTAGTCTCTATTTAAAAGGGAGAATATAGCATCATTTGGGTATGTGTTACTTAAAAACCCAAATTGATGGGTAGTAAAGATTCTATATTTAAAGAGAAATGATTGAAGCCTCTTTTTGACCAATCTTTCTATGATCTTAGATAACGTGGGAAGGAGTGCAATTGGGCGATAATTCGTTACTTGATTTTTTGTCTTTTCGCATTTTTTTCTATAATTATATCAGACCTTTCTATCTCTTGGGACTTACAAGCAGCTATAGCCTCCCTATCAGAATGTATTTTATCAGTTTTGATCTCCCTAAATAAATTTCCTCGAGTAAAGTTATTAATTCTTTCTACTGGGTGCTCCAGTGTCGCAGCAAAAAAGGGGGACACACTAGATGTTTTGGGACGTAGTATATACGAGACCCCAAATCTATATATATATATATATATATATATATATATATATATATATATATATATATATATATATATATATATAGATAAAATAAAGCTCCAATTATCTCGTAGATGTTGGAAGAAGCTCAAAAATTATGAGATTTTCGTTAGAATAATATACAAATTCCCCATTTGTAGGTATCTGCAGTTTTCTAAATAAATGTAGATAAACTATATTTTTATTTCGAGCATATTTCGTCAAAATATTCTTCATTTAAATCCGCTCATTAGTTGTGACATTTTTCACAGTATTGGCGCACTGAAATGTAAAAAATTTTCTTTTGGAAAAGTCTAATTTGACTGGACTATTAGTTTAATTGCGCGATTGTCAAAATGGTGTTGATTAATTTGAAAATATGTTTCGAACTAGATCTTTTTAAAATTATTGTTCAATTATTTCAAGACTCGGGCGCATCGTTCACTTCACCAACAATAAAAAAAATTCTCCATGTTTCATTTAATGTGAAGGCGACCCCGGCTAGACACAATAATATCGTTACCTAAAAACCTTCCGACTGAATTGTTATTGTTATTCAGTTCGCAAATTGGTAGACATAGCGTGAGCAAGTTCCTTAATTGGCGCTGAATACATCCATAACAAAAACAAATGTTGGAAGTCCTTCGACAGAGAGCGAATTAATCGCCAAAATTTTTAACCTTGAATACGTTTAGAAGACTCCCAAATTCACCTGACTGGCCATGAAGGTGCATTCACTTAATTTTTTGTCTACATAATCGAGCTTGATTTAGATTCTATCTATTCTGACGAATACCTACTACGCAGAAAACGTTCGATCATTTAAAAAGGGGCAATGAACAGAGTGTACTTGAGAAAACTTGTTAATTTTTTTTGGCAACCATTTCAATTCAATCAATAAGTTTGAGTAATATGTAAACATTAAATTTATTAGTATAGGAAAAGTATTAAAAACAATGGGAATTTTTATTTGATATCTTGTAATAACGAAATAAGTTATATGTCTCTAGGGCGGTACGAGACTGTTGCAAGGGGGGCATGCTGCCGTTTCCAAAATACCATTTTTGTAAGATATGTTTTGATAACATTTAAAATTATTATTTCTTATAATAAATAACTATTTTTTCATGTATATTTTTACATAATATTGTATTTTATTTCGTAGCCAATTAAATAAATTATAATATTAGTTGAGTATTTATGAAACATTAAGGGGGCGAACAATTTTTTTAAAGGGGGCGCAGATACAAAAAGGTTGGAAACAACTTCGCTATGTTGTTGAATACTGATCACTGTCAGCGTTTATAGAAATTTTACAATTAAAATAATGGAGTAAACGCATTCATTTAATAAATATAGGGTGTTTTAACAAAATCTTGATCACCTCTTACCCTTCCCAAAGTCTCAGAAACGCAGAATTTTTCCAAATTACAAAAAATACGTCAACTTTCACTTTAAGGTGTTCATCCAACAAGAAATCGAAAGGTAAGAGATCCAGTGGAACCGTTGGCGATATTTATACTGAACACACTGTTCACACTACCACTACACCAACACCTACAATTACACTGTCTGACGCGCGTTTCGATAACCAAGTTATCGTCGTCAGAGACTGAAGGTAAACTAAAACCTAATGACTTGACTAACCTATTTTATACTAAATTTATAAATCCAACAATCCATTAAATCAATTTTGCTGGGCAATCCTGAATACCAAATTTGGAAAAGAGTGGTATATATGGTGATTATGACGGGAAGTATATTGGGCAGACTAAGAGATCCGTTATTGTCCGGTTTAAAGAGCACAAAGCTCATTTGAAATATGGACGGACCGGAAAGTCAGGTATTGCCGGTTATAATCACTACATAAAATAAATATTGTACAATTGTCAAAAAAATGTGAGAAAAATTTCTAAATGTGAGAATTGTTTAAATAGGAACAGTGGACCAATTCCTTAGGTTTTCCCGATGGAATTAATTTTCCCAAGAGGATTATTTGTGGGAAAATTTAGTATAAAACAGTGTAATTATGAGTGTTGATGTGAACAGTGTGTTCAGTATGAAGTGTCTCTATTCGTACGGGTGGGACTGTAGCGGTTTGCAGTGCTGTATTTACGAGGGTGGGTCAAATATGTGTCGTAGTACACTAGATGTTGGACTGATCTGTTAGAAAACAGTCGGGACCGCGTAACCTCGCTTTTTAGTGTCCTAAAGCGAAAAAGATGTATCAGTGTATGGTACGCAACGCATGATTCTTCGTTATTTAGTCAAAGATAATGTAATGCAATTTCGATGGCACAGTTTTCAATCTCTAAAATATTTATTCAAAGTTTTCGATCGTATCGACTGATTAAGTATGTCATTTATTTTCTTGAGATATTCTTGCTTTTTAAACCAGTTTTTGTCAACTTATTAAGCCGTGCCCACATTATGTCGATCGACATGTTCGATTTTCAGCCGGTCCACATTGGCCAGTACATAGTTCGACGATATCGGGCGACATGTCTACATTTGTTAGACGTTGTCGATCAACAAAATGTGGACACAGCTTTATGTTGACGATATAGTTCACCTTTATTCTACTGCTTTTTGCTTTCGATTGTGTTATTTGGTGAACCCTTTGAAACTAAATTAAACAACTATAGTAAAATTAAAATAAACAACTGATTGTGAATAAATTGATAATAACTGATAACAACTTGTTGAGTGAAAATGTCGCAGAGAAGAAAAATGAAGAACAAACCTTGTTTCCTAATTTTATCTCTTTTAATTTAACGACTCTCGAGATGGGAAAATGTTTTGTTTGCTTAGACATTTTATCAAGACATAATTTTTGTCCAAGAACTTTTCACTTTTGTATTTTGATATTGATATTTTTGTTCGGGAAAACAGTTTGTTCGTGTTTCTTGTTTCTTTGACATTGGACATGTTTATATGGACTGTCTCCCGTAGACTTTTTTTATTATTCGACTTCATAGACGCGCTTTTACTCTTCGAAATATCGTGGTGTTCAAAATTTCGTCTATGGTGGGCACTCATTGCGATGAATTTTCTCCTTTCTCTTCATACCGTTACAGGGGACGCGGGCAAACTCAAAATTCAGTCATTTTTGACAAAAAAAAAAATAATAATGCAACAGATTCTGTTATAAGTAGACTGAAAAACGAGATCACGCGATTCCGGTTGTTCTCTACGCTTCATAATAAACCAGGCAAAAATTTGTACCACCCTCGTAGTAATAATAAAATTCCACTAACGCCGTATTTTTGAATCAATGTTGCACTTTTTTATGGGTTTTGCGATACTTTTTAGACGGAATGTATTATTATAATTATTGCATTATTGTGGATTTAATCCTGTATAAATCGTTTGGAGTAAGTCCATCTCCATATTTTCGAGGATGCTGTATAAGAATTTGACATTTATTTTTTTCGTAAAATCGGGAAATTATAAACAAAACTGACTTTAAATTAAAAAAAATAGTGGTTGAGGATTACCAAAACGCGAATAATTAATGATTTTTCGTGAATTTTAACGACGTATCCTTCAACCAATTCTAGAAACATCGAAACTATCGAGACTACATTTTCTAGACGACTTTTTGGAGGTGTCTCCCCATTCATCACAAATTTATTTAAATTTAGGAGTGCTCCATCAATATAGAAAGTTAGTTGCCCCTCTAAAATATCATTATCCAATTCATTCTTCATAGAAATACCACGGATATCGGTTGTTAACGATGTTAACGAGTTAGTTAAAAAATAGACAATTCTTCAAAAACATTGATAATGATAAAATAAAGTATAATAAAAAAAATTGGACGCATGATATTAGTAGAACAAAGAATGTAGCATAAAATATTAATTATTATCTTTCAAAGTATAACAAGACTCAGTTTATACCAATACTTACGATTCCTGAAGATGATAACTTGGTTGTCGAAAAGTTCGTCAGACATTGTAATTGAGATTGTTGTTTTAGTGGTGGAAGTAAAAAATTTGTTTAGCATAAATACGACAGTTGCTTTTTGAGTTTTGAGATATGGCAACACTGATGTGAATATGTCAAATCTGACATGTTGTCATACGTGTTCTATTTGAGTTGTTTACAGATACTTGAAACGTTCTACACCAGCACTTTTTTGCGATGCGAGCTCTCACAAATCAGCTCAAAGAAAAACGTTTTTGAATAGTCAAAACATCGAATTGACGGATTATCCGCCGTTGTTTGGCACCGAATGATGTCTTCTTGTTGCAGATGCAGAATGAATTGCGAAGTCAGTGTTTTTTTACACCTGAAGAAGCGATTGAAGCATTTCTAGGAAGCATTTTATGGAATAATTTCTAATAATACTTGGTTAAAATAGAGTCATAAATTGGCAGGAGTTGGACAGATTTATAAAATGACTTTGTTTGAGTACTTAATAAAAATCGGGAGTTCAATAACTTTATCTCAAATGTCAACGAGCTTTACATTATAAATCTTTCTATTATATACAGGGTAGTTCGTAATGTTGTTATGTTGTTTATTAAAAATGACCATAATTTTGAATTTACCCCGTAGAATTTATTACTAGAATTGGAAATATTGAAATTTACGATAAAATGAAAGATTTTCCATACGAAAAAGCATAGCTTTCATTTGCTATGCGGTACAAAATAAAATAATTTGATAATGCAAACTTTTTATCAGTATAATTTTATCATTTTATTCGGTGAAGAAAATATACAACTGAATTAGCAGATTGATTTGAAAAAGAAACCGTAAAAAACTACCAAACGAACGAAGGTACATTTTGACTTTGCTATAATGGAAAATTTTAATGAGACTAGCTACCTTCTATGATGAGTTAAAATGTTTACATTTTAGGAAATATTTGTTTACACATGATGTTATCAGTCATTCACCAACATTTTAAGCGTACCTTACAGTACCCCAAACCTATACGCTTCTTAGAGAATGAATATTGACGAAATTGATGTCAAGAAATTGAACACTCGAAACTAAAAACAAAATAATAAAAGGAAAAATTTAAAAACTCGAAAACGGTTGAACATATTTGATATTTTTAACACTGAAAAGACTGGAACTTTTGCTCAAAAGCAGTCAAAATGATCGTGAAAGATAGTTAATGAGTAAAGAAATGTTTTCAAAGTAATTTTAGCATTAAATATTCAACAATAATGGATTCTACGAGAGCAGTACGTAGACTCGGCACAATCATTTACGGGCGAATTCAAACATGGCCAAAACAGCTTAACTGACATCGAGCCAAAGTCTGAGTACAACCAGAAATATCATCGAAAAAGTTCAGCAACTCAGGAAACCGTCGAATCAAAGATAGAGAGATAGAAGAGGGATCAGTATATCAAAAGAACTCATTTACTAAATCCTGACTCACTTTATACCAAAAGTGAATTCGAATGAACATTCCCAGGCCTTATTAACGTGGTATAAGCAAAATGGTTCGGATTTTTTAGGAAGAAACGACATAGAAAGTGCTTTTCCATCAGGTCAACTCAACTTCTCACACTTTGGTGAATGCCATGGTAAAAAATTTGCACTTTTGTCTGCCACCCACCGTATTAACTAGATCTGGCTTCTAACCTTAAAGTTCCACTTGCAGGAGAGAGATTTTCATCAAACGATGTCAATTTATTTTGAGAAGAAAGTCGGCAAAGTCGGAAAAAAGTGTATAGACTGAAAATAACACTATACTGAAAAAATTATCTTGTTTTTTAGTTCGGTCGCAAACTTTTTCAGACAAACCTCGTATATGTGATCCGCCGAAATTTCACATAAATCTAACAAATAGTATCGTGTTAATGTGCTAAAAACTGTTTTAGTTCTTGGGTAAATATGTATAAGAAAGTTGAAAAACAGTTGGAGAAACCGAGGAAAAGTTATGTAAATATTGTTCTGAAGATGCTCCTTTCCGTGGAATTTTTTGTAAATGGCACCATCTTGTGCGTCGTTTGAAATTTTACTTCTTCCAGACCCAACGTTTCATCACAAGGTTCCATCGATTCTTCAGTCTGGCCACGGTGCTCGCGTTAAGACCTAGATGAACTGACAGTCTTCTTATAGCTCAGTCATCTTGTATTTCAACCGAACTATAGTTATTTGTATGCCAAGGAAGTCAACAAAGTAGTATTTCAGCCGTGGCGTACACAACATTTTTTAGACGACGCCTAAGATCCAAAACTTTTTCAATTACACTGAGGAAAGAAAATAAATTAAGAACGGCCGCATTGCTTTCTTCGGTGAGATCAGGTGGCGTGGATTCGAGTAACTTTTTATCGCCGATGTTTCCTTTTTCATCATCATTCATTGTTATTCATTAATTTAGACAAAACTTCGGATAAACCAAATAATTTCAGAAAATTAAAAATTTAGGGTTGTGCAAAATCATCGAAGTTAAACTGTCAACTGTCAGAGTGGCTATAGTCATTCCAGAATCACTCTAGAGCGTCCCGAAAGTGTTTTGCAGTACGGAACTGTCACTTTCACTACATGGAACACTCAAAACGCAACTTTCGGTGTGTAAATGAATACAGAACGAACAACTTTCAGATGGCGTCGTCTAAAAAAATTATTTAATGGATTATCTGTCACTGACAGTTACATTTGGTAGGAACTCTGTATGTTTTTTCAGTGATCAGAAGTGTACTTAGCGATATTCAATTTCAAATGAAAAATAAAATTCATTTTCAATGAAAAGGCGTTCTACCGTGAACACCAGAATAAAATGTTTTTGAATAAAATTAAATCATATACTTACAAAGTCTGTTAGTTAATTGATGAAAAACCAAATTAACTTACCTGAAAAAAGAAAAAATAGTATTAGACTTATGAAAATAATTAATAATAGAATCAAGATCATAAGCTACAGGGTGTTTCATAAATAATATCGGTTTATAATGTTCACATCTCGACCTTCGTAATTCCACGAGATATTCCGCTGGAGTCGACCTTCTTTGTGACGTTTTCTGGTAATTCTTCATTGAAGAAACGTTCAATTGGCCAAATTACTTACAAATTCTACAAGATTTATTGACGAACTTCCTTTAAATATTCGATAGAGTAGTTTCTTTCAAGATGACTGTTTTTGCAATTTATAAGACACTTTTTGGAAAATTTTTGAAGCATATTTAATTTTTCAAAACCTAAATAATGTCAGAAGTTAGTTCGAGAATATTTTTTCTCTTACACCTTTTGTTTCATCCATAGTATACCAAATTATTAATGTATAAGAGTGAATAGCTTTTATATAACGCAAAAATTCGAGTTCGAAGATCGACGAAAAAGTTCTTCGTCTTCTTGCCAGCAAAATACGACCCATACATTGACCTCATAATATTCGCCTGAAGATATACAACAAAACAACATTCGCAAATACCGTACATTTTCGATTTGATCTTGTAATAATATAAAGATTAGTGCTTGAAACGACGACCCATTCACTTATGGAGAATTCTCTTTGGGAATTGTTCATCAATCTCTCATTCAGACGTCAAAAGAAATTTATATCACTCTGATTGGTATTAGAATGTGTTAACGTATGTTAGCGAGGGTAAGGGTCCATTGTGTATATTTATACGGGTTTAAGGATAGTTTTAGAAAATGGCAGATTGCCAATGTCATTGCTCTTTTTTTTATGGGTCTATTAACTTTTTTCTGGCACAAGTTTTCTATAATTGTAGTAAAGTTAGTCATAATTTTTAAAAATAATTAAAGAAACCTTTAAAAAATTATCAAACAGACAAATTTTTGTTCATAAAGATCCCGAATTTAGATGCTTAGCTATTCAGAAAGCTAAAACTGTTGAAAATGCTAAATAACCAATTTTATAGAAGATTAAACAGATACTATTATCAATCGAGGAAGAAAACATAAAAACTTTTCAAACAACTATCGATTTATTTCTATAAATATGATAGGTTTTTCTTTTCGAATAGATTTACGTTTAAAACAGTTTCCTCAAGACCTTCCATTACTAAATCTGCTATAACACTTGATATGAAAAGTCCCACATGATAACCATCAATTTGTTTGTGTATTTTATATTCAAAATTGAAATATTAAATCTATAGCTTTGATAAATTCGTTTTGAGATATATCTGTATATTCTTTACTTCAAATAATGAAATTAAATTATAATAACTTAACCCGAAGTAAATATTCAAGAATTTTTGATATAAAAAATGATTTTTTGGATCCGCAGGAATCGAAAAAGGATGTTTTGAGTATACATAACCTAACAAACGAAATTTCGAAACCAAAAAAATTACAAGCAAGTAAATTCACGACTATTTTAACTAAAGGAACACAGTAAAATTGTCTTACGTAGATACTTTTCGGTGTTTAGAGTGATTTTCATACCTGCACTAATAAAATTATAAAAACAAAACTAAACAGGGAAAACGAAAAAAAGTTCAGAAAGTTTTGAGGGGAAATATCGATTGGGGTAAAAATAAAAAAGAACAAAAGTAGTTTCATGTTGCTTAAATACGAAAACCGAGGAAAAATATATGGAACAACTAATTATGGAAAGAAAATTGATAATGATGTATACAGAGTGATCAAAAAAAGAGATTAACAATTCGCCTTTTCGCGAATTTAATTAAAATAAGGAAAATATTGACGTTGATTTGTTTTCGCAGATATGAAAACCAAATCTATCAATTTCAATAGAAATATTCGTATATACCATCAATGAAATAAATACATATAGTACAGGCAAATTAGGTTATTTTGAGCTAAGATCTTAAATTAAATTGGGCGTTTTTGATTTTCTTGATTCTGGGAGGTTTTGGTATACTGAATAAGTCTAGCAATTGTAAACAAAATTACGGGCACGGATTTTCGTAATTTTGGGACTTGAAACTCAAAAAAATTTTGAAACGCGAATAACTCGAAAGCTTTGAGAAATTCGAAAAAACCGCCGTGACAAAGAATGTAGAGTACAAAATTCTCTACAAAAATGTATCCCGGGTGTTTGTTCCTAACCTCAAAATCGGTTTATACACTCAAAAATATTTTGAATCGCGAATAACTCGAAAACTACGAGGAATTCGAAAAAAGTGTTTGAACAAAAAATGTACAGCACAACATTCTCTACAGATTGGTCTCCAAGCATTTTTTCCTAACCTCAAAATTTTAACCGTAAAATCGGTTCATGTGCTCGAAAACATTTTGAATTGCGGATAATTCGAAAACTACGAGGAATTCGAAAAAAAGTGTTTGACCAAAAAATGTACAGCACAACATTCTCTACAGATTGGTCTCCAAGCATTTTTTCCTAACCTCAAAATTTTCACCGTAAAATCGGTTCATGTGCTCGAAAACATTTTGAATTGCGAATAATTCGAAAACTACAAGGAATTCGAAAAAAAGTGCTCGAACAAAAAATGTACAGCACACAATTCTCTACAGATTGGTCTCCAAGTATTATTTCCTAACCTCAAAATTTTCACCGTAAAATCGGTTCATGTGCTCGAAAATATTTTGAAGCGCGAATAATTCGAAAACTACGAGGAATTCGAAAAAAAGTGTTTGAACAAAAAATGTACAGCACAACATTCTCTACAGATTGGTCTCCAAGCATTTTTTCCTAACCTCAAAATTTTCACCGTAAAATCGGTTCATGTGCTCGAAAACATTTTGAATTGCGGATAATTCGAAAGCTACGAGGAATTCGAAAAAAAGTGTTTGACCAAAAAATGTACAGCACAACATTCTCTACAGATTGGTCTCCAAGCATTTTTTCCTAACCTCAAAATTTTCACCGTAAAATCGGTTCATGTGCTCGAAAACATTTTGAATTGCGGATAACTCGAAAACTACGAGGATTTCGTCACAAACTGCCGCGACAAAAAATGTGAGGGCAATATTCTGTACAAAAAAGGTTTAAAATTTTTTCCTAACCTCAAAATTTCCATTAAAAAATGAATTTTAACGCTCAAAAATATTTTGTATCGCGAATAACTCGAAAACTACGTAGAATTCGAAATAAAAGAGCAGAACCAAAACTGTATAGTACAAAATGGGTACCTACATTTTTGTAAAGTCGAAAATTGATGCATGATGCATTTTGATTTTTTGAAAACAAAGTAGTTTCCTTGTAATTCAAATTTTTTTTGAGTTACAAGTTCGAGTTTCGTGATTCTGTTAAGTTCTGATACATAAGATGAAATAGAAATTTGAATCTCTAAAAAAAATATATAATGTGGTAATATTTTATGTTGCAACGTAGACAGAAATGTTGTAGTAGATGGTGCACAGTACATAGTACACTTTAGACTGACCTTTTATCACTATTATTATTTTTTTTCCACTTTTCGTTATCATATAAGAAATGCAAAGTAAGTAATTTTAAGGTCGATTCGCGCAAAAAATGTTATTCAAAACTTGTTGTTTTGACTTCGGTTTACGCATACAACTATTATGAAATTTCCTTTATGGATTATTAATAATCATAGAAGCTTGCACCTTGGAATTAAAAATAATACATTATAAACTTTTATAAAAATTTTAATCTAGTATTTTAAATGTTATCTCGAAAATTTCTTGTATTTCATTACACAAATTGTAGTAATCTTCTACATATTCTGTCCCAAACATTTTTTATATTATTTTTCGACATAATCGCCGTTCAGATCAATGCATTCTTACATGCTATGTATCATCTTCTTTTAGATCTTCGTCGGTTGCAAATGGGTCCCTCACAAGTTTTCTTTTAACTTAGAGGACCGCTTCCACACGAGATCTCTCAAAAGGTTGCGAATGCAAGAATTGGTAACATCAGGAATCATCTCGCTGAGGTCCTGAACCATCACACTTCGATCTTTCAGCATCGCTTCTTACACTCGTATCTCCTTTACAATTTTTTCTGTCTCTTCTTTTTTTGTTCCAATTCTAATTTGTGTGTGGGGATTTGGGGCAGTGTTTACACCTAATCCATCAATATCACTCCTATATATAGTATAGGCTGTGGTCGAACCTGATTATTTACAGAAACAACATCAGTTATCGGTAAAATTTTAGCATTTCTAGTTGAATAAAGAAGAATCCGCGACTGTAGATGCCGCAAAATCTTCTTCTGAAAATGTGTCGATCTATTAGGCAAATTTGCAAAAGTTTTGAAGCTCGATATAGGCTATATATAGTATAGGCTGTGGTTGAACCTGATTATTTACAGAAACAACATCAGTTATCGGTAAAATTTTAGCATTTCTAGTTGAATAAAGAAGAATCCGCGACTGTAGATGCCGCAAAATCTTCTTCTGAAAATGTGTCGATCTATTGAGCAAATTCCAAAAGTTTTGAAGCTCGATATAGGCTATATATAGTATAGGCTGTGGTTGAACCTGATTATTTACAGAAACAACATCAGTTATCGGTAAAATTTTAGCATTTCTAGTTGAATAAAGAAGAATCCGCGACTGTAGATGCCGCAAAATCTTCTTCTGAAAATGTGTCGATCTATTGAGCAAATTCCAAAAGTTTTGAAGCTCGATATAGGCTATATATAGTATAGGCTGTGGTTGAACCTGATTATTTACAGAAACAACATCAGTTATCGGTAAAATTTTAGCATTTCTAGTTGAATAAAGAAGAATCCGCGACTGTAGATGCCGCAAAATCTTCTTCTGAAAATGTGTCGATCTATTGAGCAAATTCCAAAAGTTTTGAAGCTCGATATAGGCTATATATAGTATAGGCTGTGGTCGAACCTGATTATTTACAGAAACAACATCAGTTATCGGTAAAATTTTAGCATTTCTAGTTGAATAAAGAAGAATCCGCGACTGTAGATGCCGCAAAATCTTCTTCTGAAAATGTGTCGATCTATTGAGCAAATTCCAAAAGTTTTGAAGCTCGATATAGGCTATATATAGTATAGGCTGTGGTCGAACCTGATTATTTACAGAAACAACTTCAGTTATCGGTAAAATTTTAGCATTTCTAGTTGAATAAAGAAGAATCCGCGACTGTAGATGCCGCAAAATCTTCTTCTGAAAATGTGTCGATCTATTGAGCAAATTCCAAAAGTTTTGAAGCTCGATATAGGCTATATATAGTAAAGGCTGTGGTTGAACCTGATTATTTACAGAAACAACATCAGTTATCGGTAAAATTTTAGCATTTCTAGTTGAATAAAGAAGAATCCGCGACTGTAGATGCCGCAAAATCTTCTTCTGAAAATGTGTCGATCTATTAGGCAAATTTGCAAAAGTTTTGAAGCTCGATATAGGCAATATATAGTATAGGCTGTGGTTGAACCTGATTATTTACAGAAACAACTTCAGTTATCGGTAAAATTTTAGCATTTCTAGTTGAATAAAGAAGAATCCGCGACTGTAGATGCCGCAAAATCTTCTTCTGAAAATGTGTCGATCTATTAGGCAAATTTCAAAAGTTTTGAAGCTCGATATAGGCTATATATAGTATAGGCTGTGGTTGAACCTGATTATTTACAGAAACAACATCAGTTATCGGTAAAATTTTAGCATTTCTAGTTGAATAAAGAAGAATCCGCGACTGTAGATGCCGCAAAATCTTCTTCTGAAAATGTGTCGATCTATTAGGCAAATTTGCAAAAGTTTTGAAGCTCGATATAGGCTATATATAGTATAGGCTGTGGTCAAACCTGATTATTTACAGAAACAACTTCAGTTATCGGTAAAATTTTAGCATTTCTAGTTGAATAAAGAAGAATCCGCGACTGTAGATGCCGCAAAATCTTCTTCTGAAAATGTGTCGATCTATTGAGCAAATTCCAAAAGTTTTGAAGCTCGATATAGGCTATATATAGTATAGGCTGTGGTTGAACCTGATTATTTACAGAAACAACATCAGTTATCGGTAAAATTTTAGCATTTCTAGTTGAATAAAGAAGAATCCGCGACTGTAGATGCCGCAAAATCTTCTTCTGAAAATGTGTCGATCTATTGAGCAAATTCCAAAAGTTTTGAAGCTCGATATAGGCTATATATAGTATAGGCTGTGGTTGAACCTGATTATTTACAGAAACAACATCAGTTATCGGTAAAATTTTAGCATTTCTAGTTGAATAAAGAAGAATCCGCGACTGTAGATGCCGCAAAATCTTCTTCTGAAAATGTGTCGATCTATTGAGCAAATTCCAAAAGTTTTGAAGCTCGATATAGGCTATATATAGTATAGGCTGTGGTTGAACCTGATTATTTACAGAAACAACATCAGTTATCGGTAAAATTTTAGCATTTCTAGTTGAATAAAGAAGAATCCGCGACTGTAGATGCCGCAAAATCTTCTTCTGAAAATGTGTCGATCTATTGAGCAAATTCCAAAAGTTTTGAAGCTCGATATAGGCTATATATAGTATAGGCTGTGGTCGAACCTGATTATTTACAGAAACAACATCAGTTATCGGTAAAATTTTAGCATTTCTAGTTGAATAAAGAAGAATCCGCGACTGTAGATGCCGCAAAATCTTCTTCTGAAAATGTGTCGATCTATTAGGCAAATTTGCAAAAGTTTTGAAGCTCGATATAGGCTATATATAGTATAGGCTGTGGTCGAACCTGATTATTTACAGAAACAACATCAGTTATTGGTAAAATTTTAGCATTTCTAGTTGAATAAAGAAGAATCCGCGACTGTAGATGCCGCAAAATCTTCTTCTGAAAATGTGTCGATCTATTGAGCAAATTCCAAAAGTTTTGAAGCTCGATATAGGCTATATATAGTATAGGCTGTGGTTGAACCTGATTATTTACAGAAACAACTTCAGTTATCGGTAAAATTTTAGCATTTCTAGTTGAATAAAGAAGAATCCGCGACTGTAGATGCCGCAAAATCTTCTTCTGAAAATGTGTCGATCTATTAGGCAAATTTCAAAAGTTTTGAAGCTCGATATAGGCTATATATAGTATAGGCTGTGGTTGAACCTGATTATTTACAGAAACAACATCAGTTATCGGTAAAATTTTAGCATTTCTAGTTGAATAAAGAAGAATCCGCGACTGTAGATGCCGCAAAATCTTCTTCTGAAAATGTGTCGATCTATTAGGCAAATTTGCAAAAGTTTTGAAGCTCGATATAGGCTATATATAGTATAGGCTGTGGTCAAACCTGATTATTTACAGAAACAACTTCAGTTATCGGTAAAATTTTAGCATTTCTAGTTGAATAAAGAAGAATCCGCGACTGTAGATGCCGCAAAATCTTCTTCTGAAAATGTGTCGATCTATTAGGCAAATTTGCAAAAGTTTTGAAGCTCGATATAGGCTATATATAGTATAGGCTGTGGTCGAACCTGATTATTTACAGAAACAACATCAGTTATCGGTAAAATTTTAGCATTTCTAGTTGAATAAAGAAGAATCCGCGACTGTAGATGCCGCAAAATCTTCTTCTGAAAATGTGTCGATCTATTGAGCAAATTCCAAAAGTTTTGAATCCTGATACTGCATTACTAAGTGATGCAGCCTTCTTAAGGGCCTCGTTCACCAATTTAGCTACTTCTACTAGGTTAGTTTCTTGGGAAAATAAAATCTAAAGGAACCAAGTTCCAAGTAGCACTCATAGCACAAACAAAATTATGGAGGTGTTTTTAATATAAATAAATTGAAATGTATTCGGAAAAATTATATATTTATAATTCAATTATTATAATGTTTTGACCCTATAACCCAATTTTTTTATTACAAATTTATATTATACTGTTTTTCATTATTATTCCCATTTACTTTCGTATTTCGCGAGATCGTAGACATTCAAGGACACCCGTGGACCATTTTTATAATCGAATTGAAAATTTATGTAAATCTTTCAGTTACGTCAGGAAATTTTAGTAGTATGCGTGTGACGAACATTTTAAATTATATGAGTAATGATATTTTATGTAGCCCAAAAACTATTTTGGTAGTAACGCAATGTTCATTATAATAGATGTTAATTTAAATAAAAGAAGCAACTGTAATTCAACTGAATAATATTATTATTCGAGGGAGAGTATTAAATCCAATACGGCCATTTTAAATATCAATAAACAAAAAATATTTCCTAAAATTTTCATAAATGTACTTGAGCTAATAGAGAGATTGGGGTAGTGGTTTGTGATCGCTCTACTTCAGGCCGGAAAAAAACAAACTGAGTTTGAAGAAAAAGGAAATAAAGCTCCAGTCTAAAAAAAAACGGTTTTTACCCTTTTGTTTTTTCTCAAATTTTTTGTTTATACATTATCGCGGGCGGTTTTATACGTATGAAGTTGAGTGGGTCCGCCCAAATGTTCCTTAGAGTGCCTTGATGAGACAGACTCGCCTCTGGTTAGAGTATCATTCAGATCAACCACCAAACCGGGTATGAGCGAATTTTACTCCAAGATAAAGAACTTCTCTGCGGATCTCTCAAGCCTTTCTCTCCAAAGTCTCAATTGGTTTCAGCTGCAGTTGCATTATCCCCTATCGAGGTCTTAGTACGCTGTTGCTAGCAGCCGTAGAGACGTATAAGGGAATTTCCTCTTGAGCTTTGAAGCGAGGAGCCGTCTATTGGCAACCCAGGGGTGAGAAGTTTCTTTGGTAGAAGATATATTAGATTCAAAATAACGAATCAAATTTACATATGTAATGGGTTCGTCCAAATGTTCCTTCAAGTGCCATGGTGAGGTAAACTCACCTCTGTTTAGAGTATGAGTGAATTTTACTCCCAGATAGTTGCGGATCTCAAGCCTCTCTCTCCCCAAAGTCTCAATTGGAAGTTTTGGGGTTGATTTTGTTTCCGCAGAGAATGCGGATGTTTGAAAACGATGGTTGCGGTCATTTCCTGCACTAATCTGAAAATTAATTCGGAACATCTCGAGATTTGAAATTGAGTAGATGATTTGGACGGAAGCTATTAGTGCGCATACAATTGGACCGTGGGGTAATGAGGGACTTTGGTTGTCATACGTATAGGTGATGAATAGAAGTGGGGCTAGAATGGATCCTTGTAGAACGCCGGTAAAGCGGGTGAAAGGTTCGAATAGGCAATAACCGACGCAGTTTGTGAGATATCATATTGTATACAAGTTTTTGTGCTTTTAGTAGACTTTTATAACCTTAAGATGTACAAAAAAGGGTTATGAAAGTTATGAGTGAGTTAATTAGGTGGATATATAATTGTATATTGAGGTATAACTTGAATAAATATTGTAACTGTCCACTAATCGAAGTGATACGTCTATGAATTACGGATTCTTCATCATCAAATAGAAAATTTCGTTAAATATGTTAAATTTGAGATTTTAGATTGAATATATTATCATCATTAGAAGACATCATTCTTGACAACAATGTTTTAGATAAAGCAACCTAATTTTTGATAAAAAATAATTTACAAATATCCGAGCACACTTGAATTTTGATATTTGTTAAACAATTAAATTTTAGGCCACGGATTTTTTTTATCAATTCGCAAATCCTTGGCGGCATCAAGTACATGCAAAATGTCGCCAATTTTATCACGATTCGTTTCTACTCGTGGCGTGTGTAAATATTTCTTTTTAAGCCCAAAAAATTTTATCGGTTTTATCGAATTCAAATGTTGTTGGATGTTTTAATCTTATCGAGGCTATTACACGTGTTGAAAATTATATTCCGTAAATTTTTTATTAAAATATTTGTTTTCGATTATGATACTCGGACTCGATTTAAGGACATACTTGACATAAAAAAAATATATTTACAGTGTCGCTCAAAAATATGTATAATTTTGTGTAAATAATATTCCGAAAAAAACTATTTATACGAGGCAAGTCAAAATGGATTCGACTAGAGAGACAGAAGTTATTGGAATTGTATCTATCACAGTTTCACAAGAAAAATATTATACTCCATACATAACAAAAAAAAACAGGATTTTTGAAGAGTTATAATTTAAAAAATTCCAATTATCTTTGAAGAATTGCGTTATTTTCCTCCAAAAGAAAACAAATAAAGAAACCATCACTATTTTAAACGAAATTTGAAATAGTTACTGATAGAAAATTTTAGTTGGGTCGCTCAGTATATCTATCCGTCTCTGTTTTAAGATTTCTCAAGACTTTTTAGTGAGTATGTAGAATAGTACAGGTAAAATAGGAGTCAGCTCAAAATTAAATTGTGCGCTTCTGATTTTCAAGATTTTCAGAAGTTTTCGATTACTGAATAACCCCAGCAACTCTTAACAAAATTGCAGGCACTAAGAGGATTTCAAGAAAAACTGTCCAAACAAAAAATGTAAAGCACAAAATTTTCTACAAAAAAGGTCTCCTACAACAGATTCAAGTGACTAGAAGATTGGTTTTTCTATCAAAATTTCAAAAGAATCAACTGAAACAGACGATGTAGTGATTACAACAGATTCAAGTGACTAGAAGATTGGTTTTTCTATCAAAATTTCAAAAAAATCGACTGAAATAGACGATGTAGTGATTACAACAGATTCAAGTGACTAGAAGATTGGTATTTCTATCAAAATTTCAAAAGAATCAACTGAAACAGACGATGTAGTGATTACAACAGATTCAAGTGACTAGAAGATTGGTATTTCTATCAAAATTTCAAAAGAATTAACTGAAACAGACGATGTAGTGATTACAACAGATTCAAGTGACTAGAAGATTGGTTTTTCTATCAAAATTTCAAAAAAATCGACTGAAATAGACGATGTAGTGATTACAACAGATTCAAGTGACTAGAAGATTGGTTTTTCTATCAAAATTTCAAAAAAATCGACTGAAATAGACGATGTAGTGATTACAACGGATTCAAGTGACTAGAAGATTGGTATTTCTATCAAAATTTCAAAAGAATCAACTGAAACAGACGATGTAGTGATTACAACAGATTCAAGTGACTAGAAGATTGGTATTTCTAACAAAATTTCAAAAGAATCAACTGAAACAGACGATGTAGTGATTACAACAGATTCAAGTGACTAGAAGATTAGTATTTCTATCAAAATTTCAAAAGAATTAACTGAAACAGACGATGTAGTGATTACAACAGATTCAAGTGACTAGAAGATTGGTTTTTCTATCAAAATTTCAAAAAAATCGACTGAAATAGACGATGTAGTGATTACAACAGATTCAAGTGACTAGAAGATTGGTATTTCTATCAAAATTTCAAAAGAATTAACTGAAACAGACGATGTAGTGATTACAACAGATTCAAGTGAATAGAAGAAGAAGAAAATGAAGATGTAGAAAGTGAAGCAAGCTGGGAAGAAGAGTTTCAAAGCTGAGACGAAGAGTTCGAAAGCTGGGTGAATATTGAAGGAGATACTCAAACGGTAGCAAATCTAATTAACTAAAAGATTGATTACTTGACTGCGGAAAATCAAGGTATAGAACGTGAATAAAGGTGGGATAAAGAGTTTGCAATGTGGGTGGATATAACATTAGAAAGGCTACAGATTCAAGTGATTAGAAGATTGGTATTTCTATCAAAATTTCAAAAGAATCAACTGAAATAGACGATGTAGTGATTACAGAAAATGAAGATGTAGAAAGTGAAAAAACCTGGGATGAGGAGATTGCAATCTGGGTGGATATTGTCGAGGATGTTACCACGGAAGAATATTTTACTGAAGATGAGATTGTTTTGTCCATCCAGAAGTAAAACAATTCAACTGTAACGGACGAATATTTGGGGAAGACAACGAAAATGATTCTGATTTCAGTGATTTCCAAACCTCAACTTCAAAAGCTATGCAAGTTATTCGGAAAACCTAAAAGATGCAACTATTAAAGACTATGAAGCTATTCATGATTTAGAAAAAATCTAGTCAACTTCTTCTTCTTTTATCTTCTTTTTGTTAAAAACGTTCATAAATGATAAGCAGCGTCTATAGTACTTCTTATTAATTGTTGAACAAAAATTTGACACTTAGACAGTGTTGCCGTTAAGGTAAATCAACAATAACGTCATATCTCCAAATCAGGACACCCCAATACATCTATTATTGTATATAAAAAAATAGGAAACGATATTTTAAAGATTCTCTGTGTATATGTGACTGTTTAACACTCATACATAAACAATTTAAGCTATTATTTAAAAAACATAATGGTTCTTATTAGCAATAACCTACTAATTAATATTGGAACCTAAAAAATGATTTTTGGGAGTTTCATGGTCAGTGCCCGGTAAAACAGCGTTGTCATATCTCTTAGTACTACTTGTGTGACCTAATCGATAAATTACGTGCAACATTTTTTCGGAAATTATGAATTTCGAAGCATAACTTGAAACTCCAATGAAAAACAGTTGAAACTGTGAAGACTGAAAGTATTTGATCATTCTAAAAGCAATAGAATATATTGAACTGTTGAATTGTTATTCAAAATATCTTTCGTACGTACCTTCGAGAGTACCAAGGACACTCGTGGATCTCATTTTTATAGACGATTGATTCCATTCAAAATACATATATGTAAATATTTTATTCATTACTTATTACAGGAAATATTTATTTTATGCGTGTATATTCGTCCATATTAATAGAAAACGGGTAAAATTAATTGATGTATACATAATTTTATCAAAACCTAACACGTTCTTCTCTAGAACTTTTCATACCCTTTCGCGAGACAGTATATTGAAGTTTTAATGTTTAATCCCTCTATATACAATTTTTCTACTCTATTCTACTTGTTCTATTCAAGTTTCCTTTCTTTTCTTATATCTTTTTGATACTGTCACTTTCCTCATCAAGCTTTATGATGATCTTTCCATTTGTCCGTACCAGCTTGAACATTATTCTATTGGTTATTGTTTGAGCTTTTTTTTTTGATCACCTCATTTTTTATCCTGTCCAACATCGTTTCTTTTCCTTAGTTGTTTCATCTTTGCTGGTTCTTTTCTGCAAGACTCTGCATCTCATTGTTCTTTTTCCAAAATACGTACGCAACCAAAGCAAGCAATTTTTCTATAGTGCAGTCATTGAAGCGAATTTTTTTATTGTGAAGCGATTTGCTTGAAATTTTGAAACTAGGCTCGTCTTACCCTTAACTTCAAAAGTGAACATGATCTAAGCTCCGCCTATTATTTTTAAGGGGTGTAATCAACCCCATAATGGAAAAATTGACATTGAGCCATTTTATCGATAGAAAAAGTGTTTAATATTAAGGGGTAAAATTATAAAGTGTTTCGTAAAACAATTACCTCATAATAAAACCATTTTTCAAAAATATATATGCCATAATAAGACAATAGTTTTGGGTCTCTATTACTGTGTACTTTCACTTTGCTCCAAATATTCACACTCCGAAATTTTTCAGTTTACCAAGTAGAAAAAATACGATTAGTTTTTGGACCATAACTCCTTCAATTTTGATGCTATCACAACTTATAAACAATCATTTTAAAGGTAATTAATAGAGTTACAACTTTTCATTGCAATATATAGTGAAACACCTTTTATTCTAATGACCAAGGGTCAAAGGGGTCGAGAGAGACTGTGATTGCGCTGCCACGCGCTCTTTAAACAATCTCCGTAAATTTTTGTGTGACAGAAGAAAAAAAAACCAAACTTTTTATCAGAAAAAGAACTGCATTTTTCATCATTCTACTCTTATATGTATCTTTCGTCATTTTTGAGATATTATGGAAAACAGGTGGTTTTTTAAAAAATTCGAAAATTTGTTTTCTTGTTATAATCGTGATTTTTTTTAAAAATATGTATCCTAAAGCAGCCAAACTGCTAGAATCCATCAAACTCTTTATATTAAAGTTAATTATAGACGGTATAAAATTAATTTTAATTTGGTTGGAAATGGCACTTATGAAACCCATTGGTTTAAAAGAAAAAACCATTAGATGTTCCACTTATTTGCATTACAGCTCACTCATTTTACATGCAAAAGACTTTTAACAAAGCTCATTTTAAAGCTTAATTCAAGCACTACAAAACCCTATTTCATTAGAATGCATAAAATGTATCTGCTCTCCGCTAGATGGCATTGAATACATCGATTAAATTTCAGACAAAATAAAAAACGGCTTTTTTCTTTAATATCTCGCTTAATATTGCGCATAGAACAATTTATAAAAAACCAATTTGTTCAGTTCTTTACCTGTAACAATTTTTTTGCTTATAAATTTTTCGTTAAAATGCATATTTTTGGGGATATTTGCAAAAAACGTGAAAAAATTCCTAATTTTCAAATGTCAATAACTTGAAAAGTTTTGGGGCTTCTATCGAGATTATTAAAAAAAAATTTACACCACCGAAAATGGGTGGCAACCATCTCCAGGGTTGGTGCGGAGTTCAGATCATTTTCACTTTTGAAGTTAAGGGTAATGTGAACTTAATTCCAAAATTTCATGCAAATCGTTTCGCGGTAAAAAAAATTCGGAGCAATAACGCTTCAATGACTGCACTACTAAAGTTTTTGTCCCAATTACTTCTTCAAGGCACCTAAGCTTTTGAATGTAATAGACAGGACGTTCTCAGAGTAGCTCTGCTGTCCCTATGGTTTGCTCGAAGAAGGTTCATTTTTCTTTTTCTGTCATGCTCATAGTCTTAAAGTGATATTTGTCAGAAGATTAGTGGCCACCTGTTTAATTTCATTTCTGGACATCCCGAGTTCCTCATTCTCTTTAGGAGATAGTTAAAATCTATTAGGAGGATAGTATATTTGATTGACTTTCTTTCTTTTCGCTATCCATCTTCTTCACCAATGCCTTGTCTCGATGACCCATCGGGAAGGCCAGTTTCTGTGTCAGTCCCCGAAAATATCGATGCAATTCATGACATAATTTTATCAGATCGCCGAATTGGGCTAAAACGGATATCTGAAGCACCGAATATTTCATGAGAAAAATTTCTGCAAAATGGATCCCCAAATGTTTGAATGTTGACCAAAAGTGTGCAATGGTAGAAGCATCGCGTTCGATCTGTGCTCGATTTGATGTAGATGTAGACTTCTTAAACCGAATTGTTAATATGGATGAGACTTGGGTACATTTCTACGATCCAAAAACAAAGCAACAATCGATGGAACGAGGTTTCGTGTCCAAAAATCTGCTGGAAAAGTTCTTGCTTCAGTTTTTTGGGATTGCCAAGGAATAATCATGACTAATTTTTTGGATAAGGGTAGAACAATAACTAGAGATCACTATTCGACATTACTGACCACTCTACGGGAAAAAATTAAAGAGAAAAGACGCGGGAAGATATCCAAAGGTGTTTTGTTTTTACAGGACAACGTCTTTGCACACAAATCTCATGTTGCCATGCAAAAAAATCGTGATTTAGGGTTTTAATTACTAGAACACCCCTTTTATTCACCAGATTTAGCTCCGTCCGACTATCATCTCTTTCCTCAACCGAAAACAAGTTTAAAATGTCGTAAATTTTCTTCGAACGTGGAGGTAATTGAAGCTGTGGAGATCCGCTTTGCAGAGCAAGAAGAAACATTTTTTTTTTAAAGGTTTAGAGGAGAATATGCTGAGTAATAAAATATTTTGACATTGAAATTTTTGTTTGGTTCTATAGTAGGCTAAGAATTTTTCAATATATCCTCGTATGGATAGCTATTGCTTTAGCAGCACCATATAGTACACTAGTTTCTATAAGAAGTGGCTACCCATCAAAATGAGATACCAGCACCCTCTTCTAACTCTAGCTGTTTTTGAATATACCTAGGGTGTATTATTTTTTATTAAAAACACTTTCAATGTCGCTGAGTATATATTCTTAGTACAGGTTAGGTTATTCTTCGTGTTACTTAATGGATCTCATATATAATAAATGATCAGAAACCGTCAGGCTGATGATGATGATGATGATGATTAGGGAGTCCATTAAAAATATGTAAAGAAAACGATTTTTCCCATATGGAATATGTAACTAGGATGACTTGCTAATACGGAAATCACGAAAAATTCCATATCATTTTTGTAAATCATCTTGATTACTAAGTTTGAATAGTAATAGACGTGTATCGAAACTATTCTGATAACAGAAATAATATCTAAGAAGAGAAAATTACGAACATTTTTTAACTTTAATTATTTTTCTACCAACTAGAAATAATACAAGGTGGCGCAATAGAACGTGCATTTATTAAGCTAAAAAAAAATAAATACATAAAGTATTGTTGAAATAAAAGATATGATAATTAGGTAATTAAATGAAGTTTCTTTTTTAAAAATCTAAATGACGGCACTCCTTTAAACGTAACGCAGATTTGTGAAAACTCTTGTCAATAAATCTTGGCGCGATTGCTGCCATTTCCTGGCGGATATTTTCCTATAGCTGACTGATGTCCCTCGGATTGTTATGTAGACTTTATGTTTGAGGTGTCCCCACAAAAAATGAAGAGGCGTTAAATCAGGACTACGTG
The DNA here is from genome assembly GCF_026250575.1 of Diorhabda carinulata. Taxonomy (NCBI): domain Eukaryota; kingdom Metazoa; phylum Arthropoda; class Insecta; order Coleoptera; family Chrysomelidae; genus Diorhabda; species Diorhabda carinulata. Next base: position 26,764,655 of record NC_079465.1, on the reverse strand, counting down.
GGGGCCAAGAGAGATCACCTCTTTTGGAAATTTGTCTCACAGCCACCATAAAGTCCTTTGATATAAGACAGATCGCTCCGCCTTGTATCTCGTATTCGCTATTCTTGATCTAGTAAGTTCTAGAGTCAAATATACCTCTAAAATCGCAACATAGCGGTCGGTGTTAACGGTGATGTTTCGTCCTCGTAAATCTTCAAAGAAAACAGAGCCAATAATTCCTTTGGTTGAGATCACTGCCCATTCCGTTACTTTCGGACTATGCAGTGGTTTTTGATGTTTCATTTTTGGATTTTTTTCGGTCCAATAACGATAATTTTGTCTGCCTGAAAAGAGGATATTGTCAAAAATGGAAAATCGACTAAGCATTTCGAGCCTTGCTCCATAGTCGGTATTTTTAAATTTCTGTGTTAACTGGAGCTTATAAGGATGCAGTTTAACACGTTGAGCCCCAGTGCGGTCCATAGGCCCGCAATTGAACTTTCCCCACAAGCCAGAGCGGTCCTATAGACAGCACTACGTATATAAATGTGTTTTACAGAGCTTGGACCGTCTTTCTTCACTAGATAATGGTTTTTTTTTTTGTAAAGAATATGGGCATTTACAATTGCTGTAACAAATAACAGCTCAAAAGCAATTTTCCTATACGACTTCTTGTTCTTCTCGAAGAAGTGTTATAATTTGTCATTTAATCATCAGGTAGATCTATAGAAGATTTTCCTTTAATATAGTCGACCTCGGCTTGAGGTTTCACAACCACTCCTCATCGTCTGTCAATGCTCAAAGTGCCACATGCATGCTTTGTAGAAAGTATCAACACGTCACGCTCTAGGTTCTCTAAGTTTTGGTAAACTTTCCCTCAGTCCCAGAGCGGAACCGTAGACTGCATACAAAAAACAATCTTACAGTCGTACTTTTTATTTCAAATAAATCTTTTCTTTACTTTTACTTGAATCCGTGCCCCATATGAAGTGGAAAAACATAAAAAATTGTTTAAATCCAATGGGAAATTTATCAATTTTGGTTGGGACTCAACTTAAAAATTCTGTAAACTTCGTCGCGACAAGTTAAAAGCTGCCGGTCGCTTCCGATTAGACACATGCAGATTGTCTCGTACTGATTCCTTCACCTTATCAATATTGTTTAGATGTTCTTAGTCGACCTTTTGCTAGTGGTTTAAACGTGGAACCGATTTCTTCGAAACGCTTAACCCATATTTCAATTAAATTTGCACTAGGAGCTTCATAAATGTGTCTTAATCCACGCTTTCCGTCAAAGTGATTCACGGCTACTAAAACTCCACGAGTGCAACCTCGATCTATCTTCTTCGACTCGTAGATTCAATGTATCTGCCATTTCTATGAATCCCCTGCAGGTTTTATGAAGCTCATCAAAATATCAAGATAATTTAGCAACAAAAACATATGAAAAAGTCTGAGAAATAAGAAAGAAACGGTTTAGATAATAGGGAATTATCGGAATCGACTCTACTCGATGGCTAATTGCTTATTTTGTAATACGTAAACAAATTCTCGGTGTTTGCTGTATAGTTCAGTTTTTTTTTTATTTTTGATTTGTAGACGATGTCCAAATCCATAAGATTTCGTTTTCGCTCTGTAAAAACGAAATTTCAATTTTGAATCCTCATCAGAAATTTGGTTCAAGTTGGATAGATATCATTCAACATTAATCTTTGGCATCATGATCATCTCCGGCGAAAATTATTGCTTCAAGCCGTTTTTCCACGAATTTTCTTATTTTAATAATTGTGATTGAAATTTGGTCGATTATCTGCTAATAGATTTGTAAAATAGGTAGAGTTAATAAAAATTAACTATCACCACTTTATGAAAAGAAAAAACAAAGTTTCGGGTGGAAAATATCAGCTTCATTACAAGTAAATATTTTATAATTAACATCGTAAATCAACATGTGTATTTTCAAATTTTGGTAGTTGATTCGCCTTTATTAATATTCCCCCATGTACCCGCATCTTCTATGAGAATAACCTTGTCAGCTGGTTCTGCTGGGATTGGTAAACAATGAAGCAATTGAGAAAATTTTACGTTTGACACGAGCAAAAACATATCACCGTACAAACTTTCAAGATAAATGTTTTATTTCGTTTATAGTACGCAATTTTGACAATAGATTGTACTATAATACAAATATAAATATTTATAAATTATAAATAAACGCATTACATTTTGAAATAGTAAACGAGACTTTATTTATTGCATTTAACCTAGAAGCTACGGTTTCTATGGTTATACATAAAATCAGTTAGAAGACGCTCAAACGGAAAAAATAACGCGACTGGGGACAATTTTTATCCAAAAACCACGAAAATAAAGTTAACTCTGTAATGATTTATTTTTGAACAAATTTTCTGCATTTTGCACTAATCTTCTTAAGGTAACAATATTAGTTGATATACACTACCGATCTCCTTTTCATTGTAGTACTCAAAGGAAGATCCCCAGATTCATTGATCTGAGCTGCTACTTCTGGGTCCGTGTGGCGTCGATCTCATTTACTGATCAATACAATACGCCTTCAAATTCTTGCGAAATGCGAGGAAATACGTTTTTGGCGAATGATGATGCATTTTTTCGCATTGTACAGTATCGAGCCGTTAACTAATTCCGATGAAAAGTTTTCGTTTTTTCTTTCCAATTCTCTCAAATACTCTTTGCACAGCTAGAGATCGTCGTCATGCTGGGAGACATATTTTCCGCTGATCAAGCGCTATTCAGAACGTACATTTTAATTTTATAATCGTTTTTCGTTGAAATTCCTTCAATTTTTACCAGGTCTTCAGTCACCCTTCCTCCAAAACATCCCCAAACCAACACTTAGCCTGCCTAGTGTTTTATAGTCGGGAGAACACATTGATCTAACATCTGTTCTCAAACTTTGGACCATAAAACTCTTTCTTACGCTTCATGCGTCAATTTTCATGTTCTTCAGCCCACTGTAACTTCTTGATTTTATTTTGACGTTCCAAATAGGCCAACTTTTCTCAATCTCCTTTTCATTGTAGTACTCAAAGGAAGATCCCTAGTTTCGTTGATCTGAGCTGCTACCTCTAGGTCCGTGTGGCGTCGATCAAGTTTATTGATCAATATAATACTTGTTTTACGTTATAGTCTACGGTAGGTTAAGTAAATACGCCTTCAAATTCTTACGAAATGCGAGGAAAGATAATTTTGGCGAATGATTATGCATTTTTCGCATTGTACAGTATTGAGCCGTTAACTAATTCTGAACATGATATACACTACCGATGAAAAGATACATTTTCGGCTAATCAGGTGCTATTTATAACGTATATTTCACTTTTATAATCTTTTTTCGTTAAAATTTCTTCAATTTTTACAAGGTCTCCAGTCACCCTTCCTCCAAAACATCCCCAAACCAACACTTAGCCTGCCTAGTGTTTTATAGTCGGGATAACACATTGATCTAGCATCTGTTCTCAAACTTTGGACCATAAAACTTTTTCCTACTCTTCATGTGTCCAATTTTCATGTTCTTCGGCCCACTGCAACCTCTTAATTTTATGGATTCATTGATCTGAGCTGCTACTTCTGGGTCCGTGTGGCATAGATCAAGTTTACTGATCAATACAATACGTTGTTCATCTTGTATTGCAAAAAGCGAGGAAAGATATTTTTGGCGAATGATTATGCATTTTTCGCATTGTACAGTATTGAGCCGTTAACTAATTCTGAACGTGGAGTAGGTAGATAAAGATCGTGTTATCCGCGTGGATAACTATGCAATGACCTTTCTAAAATAGAACATTAAACTAAACTTTCTTGGTGGTAATTTTTTAATTTATGTAGTAAATTAACGATAATTATAGATTATTGGTGAACCAATAGAAATTTTCTGTATGGATACTTTATGTCATACAAATGTGGGAAGCTCTGACACTAACTACCAGTGTTCCATCGTTTAAAGGACCTTGATGACAGTTTTTAGAAATGAAACACCGCGGCGTAAATCGGGGCAATAACGCGAATAATTCCATAACCAAACAGACTGATCTGACATATTCTGTGCTCATAACCTCACAAAATCTTAAAACTTTCAATTAGTAATTTAATGTTTAATTTTGGCTGCATAAAACAAGGTTTAGCCACCTATAACATGGTTTCATTTTACTAGTATTTAACGCTACTATTTTCCGAAAAAGTATTATCAGTAGCATTCAGAGAAATATTACCGAAAATTTAAAAAAGTAGATATAGTAAGTAAATATTTGATTATATATCGAATCCAATATTTACCAAGATATTTCAACAATTCACAGATAAACTCGATTATATAACTTAATACCGAGAAAAAGCGTTCATTGAATAAAAATATTTGCAGTAATATTATTTTTTTTACTGTGTATTTATTAACAGACATATATAACTTCCGGTGGAAGACGCGACAATTCAGTAAGAATGCATCAACGACTTGTCCGGACAAGTCAACAACTTCATAAGGTTCGAGTTACAAGAAACACTGTTGCCGATATTCATTTCATTCAACTTTATGTTTGACGAACGATTTTAGTTTCGAAAGAAGTCGAGAGAATAATAATTCATAAACTTTCCGTTTGCCGTTCGCGAACGACGTTTACCTTTTGACGTCTATTGACGTTGCTGCCGTTAACCTAAAAATTTTTCTTGACGTTTGTACTGGATGGAAAATAACGAAGATTTTTTTTAATTGGGAGCATCTGGCAAAATCACCGCGACGTCAAACGGCAACTATGAATGGTTTTATTCATTTCAATGTTTCTAACGGCAAACGAAAAGTCAAGTTTATGAATCGGCCTTTAAGCAAGCAACTGAATAAATCGAGAGTGTGGATGGCTAGTACTATTGCTGCCTCTACTCACCAATTGGGAATTTCTAACCAGTAAGACGTGTCAAGATGCGACAAATTGCATACGGGAGAGCCTTAGAAAACTTTGTGATGCATTATGGAAAGTGCATCTCGAATAGATTAAAAATGAAATCTTTTTATGTGGGAAAAAACTACAGCTACTACATATTTCATTTTTTCTGCAATAAGAAAAAGTCTATAAAAATCCCATGACGTTTTTTTGAAAACATTTGAGAAAGAAAAAAGCTTGAATCACATCCATGTTCTAGTAGCTGTAGCAAGCAATTCAATAAATCGAGAGTGTGGATGGCTAGTACTATTGCTGCTTCTAGTCACCAATATACGTGTCGAGAGCCTTTAGGGGGCTGTGAATATGGAAAATAATGAGTATCGAGCTGTCATTGATAATTTGGGAACGTAACGAAAAGTTACGACTGAATGACAGTCGGTTTGAGGTTAGAAAGATAGAAGAGGCTATCGCCGCGCGTTGTATACCACGTTTGCAAACTTTGGAACCAAAAGCGTATTTCCCTTGCCTTAATGACGCGGTTTGAGCGGATGTTTAACTTCGATTCATAGTTATGGATGAAACTTGGATCCATCACTATACTCCTAAATGGAATAAACAGTCGAGACGGTGGATTGCAAAGGCATTGTTCATAATTGTAGGTGGCCAGGGAGCCGTTGAGCATATAGGCCCGTCGCGCCCCACTAGAAGTTACCAGATGCCGATGTCCTTTGAGAAGCGCTTCGGTTTGAACCCTTTGATACCATTAGGCAAGTTGTGAGGTTTTAAACCGCGCTCAAGTGAGTGCAAGGCACTCGCAGATAACGTGGTCTGCCGTTTCGTCCTCCTCCATGCCCTAGCGGCACTCCGCATCTTCCGTGATGTCCATGGTGTGGAGATGGCGTCTTAGATGGCAGTTTTCGATTAGAAGTCTGGTCACTAGTTGGATTTCGCGCGTGTTCAAGGCAAAGACAGTCTTCTTTCTTTTTTATGTCAGAAAATTTTAAATTATGTTCAATCTCTTGAGCTGGTAAGTTATTCTTCTGATAAGCGTATTCTTTGCTAAATGATTAATTTTTTCTAATGTATAATTATTAAATAATGCTCTGTTAATGACTGTAATGTATCACGATAATGAGAATCCGGTTCACATTTTGTATATGAAGCAAAATTTAAATAAGTGATTATGGTTAACCAGATGTTAATTGCGAAAAATTTTCGCACAGAAACTCGATACCTAACTGAAACATCCGATTCCTCTAATTTTTTTCATATTGATATGGAAATAATCATGATCACATCCAAACCAAAAATATTACTGCGAGTTTTGACAATTAATGTTATAATCCATTCATTAAATTTCAATATAATACATTTTAAACACAAATTTATTTTTCATATTGTTAAACAAAAATCGAAACAATGTCTTACAAACCAAAAATAACAGTGTCCGTTATTAGTTTACTTTAAACGAAGGCATGTATTATCCAGAGTGTAAAACACGACGCAGACTCAGTGTTGGTTTGGGGATGTTTTGGAGGAAGGGTGACTGGAGACCTGGTAATAATTTAAGGGGTTTTTAAGAAAGAAGACTATGTAAAATAATGAATGAAAATGTAGTACGTACTGGCCAGCGCTTGACGGATACAAAATTCTAGCATGGAAACGATCCCAAGCATTCCTCGAAACTGAGCAAGGAGTATTTGAAAAAATTGGAAAGAATGAATTACGATAAAAAAGTAATACTAAATTTTACTTCCAAATGACACGAAGATTAAAACCCTGTCAGGCGATCAAGCATTCTTGGAAGCTCCATCGCGACAACTCGAAATTTTTCAAACCGTTTACCTGAAAAAGCTACGAGATCAAAGTCGTACCTCAGCCAGTCTACAAACTTCTTTTTGTCCCCTCAGCGCAAGATATCGCTTGTAGAACAACATAAGAACAGCATTAAAGCTAAAAATTTCTGATGGACATCTTCGTTGAAGCCTATACTGTATGGAAATATCGATGGCAAAAGTGTATTGTTGTCAAAACTAGTATTTCGAAGACTATTGCCAAATTGTATCATTATGATCAAAAAAATTTGATTTCCAGTCCTTAACGCATGACTTTCCAGACATCACAGAAGATCCGGAATACCGTTGGTGTATGGAGGATGAAACTGCAGACTGAATCTTCAATCGCGGATCAGTTTAGAATCAATTCTGAATCAGTTAGTAACCAATTCAAACTTGATTACGAACATGTTGATTTACCGCGGACGGATGTTAAAATGATCAAGGCAAATTTCAAAGAATCCTCTTATGTAAATATTATTAAATATTCGATTTCCAAAATACACGTACGCTCACGATTGGTATAATTTTTTGGAGCTACAACTACTTCAGTACAAAGCGTCCTTGGCTTACTTTAGAAAGTTGGAATCGTAACAGTTATACTTTTTAAAAAAGAAAAGTATTGTATGCTAATTTTTCAATTAAATAAAATTGTAATACAGGCACATGGGTGCCGGTTTTAGAATTCATTATAATTTCGTATTTGGGGTATCACAAAAAAAGTGTGAAAAAACTTCGTAATCAATTCATTGTAATCGATTTTTTTCTATATTGTTTCGAAAATAAAATACAAGGTTGTTGACCCATTTTTTTTTTTCAAAACAAAATAATCATTCAATAGATTATGCATCTGCGATTGATTTCCGAATGTAAACCAAAATCCACCGAATACATTAGAAACGAAAATAAACTACAAATAGGACAATGTTATTCAAAGGTGATATTTTTAGTTGTACCTCTGGCAAATATTGAAACGTATTTGTTACCTGCTCTAACGTAAACAAAAAAAAAAAGTAAACCCAAACCTCACGTAATATATAAGGGTTATTTGCTTGAAAATTGTTTACAATAGTTTTAACACGTTGCCTGAAATGAACCCATATAGAAAGTGGCAAAAAAATCGACTCAGGCTGCACCCACACAATATGTAATTATCCCTTGTGTGCTTGTTCACAATATTGCTAATTAGGGGTAACTAACCCTTATAAAAGGTTATCTACATCACCCACCACTATTAATTAGCCAATTTATACACATCACCGTTAACAGCAGACAAAAATTCTACCTGAAAATGGTCACAGTAAGTGATAAATCTGCTAAAGCGGTCACCCTATTGCGATAAGGCAACGAGAAGTCGCGCTGAACATAAGTCAGTCTGCTGTTTCTACCGTCTTTCCCAAGAAGCTGGTCCAAAACAAAAAGGTGCACATCCGAGATTGTCAGCACATCGCTTATATTCAAGTCCAACAAGATCTCAGAGCAACGCGTGGCTGTACGGTCGGAAAAAGACTAACCTTGGGCCAAAAATGCCAGCTACTTGCCTCAGCCTACCCAGCCTGACAAACAATTGGTTTCCTCTCTCTCCTAAGACGAAAGCAGAGTGTGCCTGAATGGTAGCGATAAAAGAGGACGAGTCTACAGAAGACGTGGAGAAAGATTCACGCAGTGTTGTATAAAAGAAAACGTTGTTTTTGAAGGAGGTTTCTGCATGGTTTGGTCGGGAATTTCAATGCAAGAAAAAACCAAGAAAACCTCATCCTAATGTAGAACAATGCACGTCGACATAACGCAAGTTCCGTACGACAGGATTTACAGGAAGTCGAAATTGCCGCTATGGATTGGTCAGCACGTGACCAGGACTTAAATCCTAATCAGCATTTAAGGCTGGAATCCATGCACCAGCCATTGAAGAATTGGATAGCATCGAATCATTTGATTCTTGAAAGAGCGATAAGAAAACGGGGACCAGCGGGAGGAAAACTGAATATTGATTGGTCAATATCAAATTATATTGATATTGAGTAAATTTTTTCATTGTTCAAGATTCCTTTTCGATCGATATTAAAAAATAGCTGAATAACAACGTAGACCACTCATTGTAAATCTTAGACTAATAGCTTCGAGATGCTAAAATCAGAAAAATAATAACAGATTTTTTTCTGGAAAATTGTGACCGCGATCGTGCGATTTTTTTGCTCAAGAGTGTAGATTATAGAAAGGCAAGTACAAGCTACAACGAGTAAAACTCAATTAAGTTGAGTATAAACAACGATCGAAGTTAATACCAAAAGTTTGGTTTCCAACGTGAAATAAAACGTATACTTGAATTCGAAGGACCTATTTCTCGAGATAAAAAGGACTATATTTAGTTCATATTTTGTTTATTACAACTCTTATTAGTATTTTGTAACCATAAGCTGTACAGAACAATGGAAAAAGGTAATTGACAGGTCAAAATTACGAATGCTTCACCATTTTATTACTCTCGTTCATTAAAATGACGCTCCTAAATGAACAGGGAAATGATTAGATGGAATATTTTCAGCAATCCAATTCAGCTTAGCATCTAATGTGAAGGCAATTATGAAAAAGTAAAATACTTCTTGCTCAAAGAAGAAACGAGTAATTATACTTCATGATGGCATGATTTAAAAAGAAAAATGAAAATTTATTATTCATGTATTCATATCAAATTATGATGTGTCTTTCCCCAGCCCTCTATCGGAAATATGAAAGGAGGGAATAAACACTTGAACTATAGAGAGAAACCTGAAGTATGGTTAACTTATGGTATATGGTAAAATAAATGTTCCACATTGACAATTAACGTTTAGTTTTTCACTTAAAAATCGTTCAATGTTCAGTTTTAGTGTTTGCAATTACGTAACATTTTATACGTGAGTTCAAAACGATTTGTGGCTTCTATATTTTTAGAGTACGGATCTGTCTTCGTTAGAAGGAAGGTGCTGATACCCCTTACCGCAATACAGAGTTCATTTGCACGCCTATAAGCTCACTTAAGCCTTTCCTTTCCAGGGTACAGTCGCAGAGGCCTAATCGCAAAAATGAAATTTTTCACTTGCAAACTAAATCTCGAAAAAAAAATTTCATAAAACTCAATTTTACACACACAAATTTTTTTTGTCTCGTGAACTTGGAAGCACCCTGTATGTGAATCTCGTTTTATAGATGCAAAAAAATTAAACTAAAAAATTCGCATGCCCTGTGTACTTTATTACATTAATTGGGTTCGGAAAAGTACAGAGAACACGCCAATTTTGTGCAAGAATTTCACCATCCAGTTCGGGTCATCTAAAAACCAGTTTGCCAATTCGACACAACACCGAAGAGATATTTGAACAGTGGCGGACTCGGAATCTTAGCATGAAAACTATAATTATATATAGAATAGATGAATCGAATTCAATTCAGTAAAATCATCTGCAGTAATGAAGAATTTTTCATCTGAAAGAGATTCTTCTAACAAGTGCTAAAATGCATAAAAAGTTTTTCCCTAAGATACCCACTCACCTCAAACTCTCATTCACAAAAACCTACAGAATATTTATGCGGACACTCGGTACAATGCTTTTTAACAAATATTTTAACTTTAAATTTTTATATGAATTAAAAACTTCCAAATACAGCTCTGGAAAATATTCAACAAAGTTTGTCCATAATAAGATTCCCACTCTCCCCCAACTCTCATTTACGAAAACCTACAGAATATTTATGCGGACACTTAGTACAATGCTTATCAATAAATATTTTAACCTCAAACTTTTATATGGATTAAAAAATTCCAAATACAGCTCTGGAAAATATTCAACAAAGTTTGTCCATAATAAGATTCCCACTCTCCCCCAACTCTCATTTACAAAAACCTACAGAATATTTATGCGGACACTTAGTACAATGCTTATCAATAAATATTTTAACCTAAAACTTTTATATGGATTAAAAACTTCCAAATACAGCTCTGGAAAATATTCAACAAAGTTTGTCCATAATAAGATTCCCACTCTCTCCCAACTGTGATTTACGAAAACCTACAGAATAATTACGCGGACACTCAGTAAGTACAATGTCTATTCACAAAAATTTTAACCTCAAACTTTTATATGAATTAAAAAAATTTCAAGTACAACTCTGGTAAATATTCAACATACCGCGTTATAAAAATTGGAACGGTTCGGTTTTTTTTATCAGTTCTTGGAACCTCGTACCGGTTATATGTCTTATTAGTATCCTTAAATTCAAGTCAGGCGGTTTGAAGTTTTTTTTTTTCAAATATTATTAGTGATTTTACCCATTAAAAATAATCCAAAACAATAAGCTGTTCAATACAAAAAAAAGTAAATAAACATAAATTACAACAGTCTATTATAACCGATTTGCAATAAGTCGATTATTATCCTGAAATATAATTCTTCCTGCGCCCACACAATTACATCACCGTCAGTTCTCGATTTCATTAATGAAATACAACGAGGTTTGGCAATACCGCAATAGGAGACTAATCGTTCGCGCCCATTTTCAACGTGGCACCCCATAATCATAACTTGCATACCTTGAGATTATCGAACGCACGTTCATAGTAAATATATGTAGTACAATAAAATGCATTATCGTAGTAACTATACATCGTATAAATAAGTGCGAGCGTACTTCCTTGAATGGTGTTGCCATATCATTCAAAAAGTATCCATTTAGAAAATATTTATTCTGATATGATAATTATAATAAATTGTTTATAGGTATTAATGTAGAAAGTTTGAAAATAGTTTTATAGTTCTAACCTATAAATGCCACTGTCTTAGAAAGCTCGATCTTTATTAAATTTCGACATAAAAAATTAGAATTTAAATTTTCAAATTTTATATTTGTATTTTGAGACCTAAAAAATAGTCCAGTACAATTTGTCGGGGGATATATTCAATAAAAAAGTGATATGAACCTCAAAAACATTCTTGCATTTTTTACATAACCTTAAAATCTCATGGTAACCATTTAATTCGAATTTGAGGGATAACATTTTTAATTTTTTATATTGGAAACAATAAGAGAAATGAGAAACAGTAAAAAAATAATTCAAGACAAAAATATAGATTACTATAAAGATAATAGCGAAATAATATACATCCCAATATAAAAAGAAAACTTATTGTAGTGAAAAAACAATTTAAAGAAATGTAGTAGCAGTTTTTACGTGAAACCTTGTCTATTTTACAACTTTTCACTTTTTATTTAGTAAATGTTCGAAAGTTAGTAAACTAGGATTATTAAAATTAGATAACGGCAACGCTGCATATAAGTGCATTATACCTATGATTGTGAAATGATGCGCGCGCATTTGGCGGGATAGCCGGCGATTGTTTGAGTGCCGGCGCCTGCTACGTTGACTCTCGTAAAATCTGAAACGACTCAGCGTTCACGAGAATTGTTTTTTTATGGCCAGACGCGTCGGCCTTCTAAGAAAAAAGGCGGCGGTGCCTGCTAGCAATTTATGCAATGACTAATAATATGGATGAGCAAACTTTATTCGATTATTGTATTCGGGAAATGCTGGAGAATTAGTGATTTGCATGCTGTGGAGACGTGTAAATGAAGTTTTCCGAGAATGCATTCCGATCTAGAGGATACGTGGAATTACTGGTAGTAAACACTCGATGTCGTTTTTAGGTAGATTGGAAATACCGATTAGTCTTGTGTATTCTTATGATGCTACAACTATTGGATCCTAAGAGCGGAAAATTGAAAAGAAATAAAATACTTTTATACGCGGTAAAAATGTATAACGTGAAGTTAGGTTTTAATACTATTTTGACGGTAAGATAGAAGAAGAATATATAGAAACAAAAAAAGGGAAAGGTAGAGTTTGATTATCAAGTCGATTAGGATAAATAATTGTATTAATAGTTCGTGATTTATCGCAAAACATATGGCAACATTGCGATGTCATATGGTCAGTTTTAAAGAATTAATATTTACATAAAAATATGTTATTTAGAATATAAAATAATTATTCAATATAATATAATGAAAATATTTTTAACTACTATATAAGTGTATGAAATTTTTCGTTACAATTCAAATTAATTTAGTTTTTTAATTAACAGACTTTTTAATGTGACGTAATCTGATTTTCCACGCGCGGGAATTCTTCGATACTGTTAAGTAAGATGTTGCCAAGTTAATAAATTGATATTAATAAATTATTATTATTAATCATATATATTATTGATAAAAATAAGAAATATATATTTAAAAAAAATTATTCTTTTATTCAACATATGATTTGACAAAGGAATTGAAGTGAAGAGTATTTAAAAAAAATTAATGAATGTCAAAATTCAAAATATTCAACCAGGAAGACAGAAAACCTTGATGACACAATTTTAATTTAACAATTAATCTGCAAATATGCAAAGATTGATTAGAAATTATAATTTGATAAATTTCCACGTAGATATTAAATTTTATTTATAGTACAGGACTCAAAGGAAAAAAAATAGCCGCATGTGTAAAAAATGTAATGAAACGTTAAAAATTTGCTTATACTTTATTAATAAGATCCAAAAAATTGTTTGGCGAAGAAGACTTTGCGGTAAGCACAAAATTAGTAGTTATATATATGATGTGTAGACGGAATTAGTTCCATATACGAGGATGGTACCAGAAGTACCTGGCCCAACAAAAAAACACAACAGTTTTGTCCATTTAAATAACGGATGTGTGGGCTGGTTCATTGTCTCAATGAAACTCTTCTTCTTAGCCAAATGCGACAGTTTTTTCTTGATTTTTTCCCTCAAAGTTCGCCGTAAATGTGTCAAAGTGGCGTCTCCGAACTTTAATCATATGCTGTATAGAATGTGTACTTTTGGAACCACCCTCGTACTCAAGTACTGGTTTTAGGTTGCTCTAACATAGTGTACTATCAAGTCTGTACTACAGGGATGATTGTGTTTGAAATTTTATTATGAATGTTGTTGGCAACCGCCGCGAATTGAAAAAAATCATGGATCGATTTTAAAACTTACGGTGATGGTGATTATGGAAATGGTATATGGATATGGAGGTTGAAAATCATTGTAAAATAAGTCCGTTGTAATGCATGTTGTTTTCCGTTCATTTTTTAAGAAAGTCTCTACATGGATATGTACTTTTGGACAATGTCTTTTGAAGGAACGGCTCCGGACAACAAAATTTTGAACTGCGTGAGAAAAATGTATCCTTGAAGATGTCCAAGTTTTTTGGAAATCTAGCAGAAAGTTTGAAATTGATTCCTTAACTACAAAACGCATATTGAAGGTTATTTTCATTTTTTATTGCGAAAAGAATTTTAACAATTTAAGGAAGACCTGGAAAACAACGGGAAGTTCGGTCCAAACTTTGAAAAAAAAAATCAGCGTTTCCATAAAACTTGAAGGTCTTTTATGATTGCCTCCACGAAGTTTATTTTCCTGTACTGCTGTAAAATAATAAGGCAATCTTACATCCTGGGTACCAATTGATTTTTGTAAGAAAACGACTAACTCCAAGCAAGATCTTTTTGTAAGAAATTTAATAAACTTTCACACTATAAGAACAGTTTCTGTTTAGTATAATTAATCAGAAATGCATCTTTTTCTTTTAAACTCAATTTTTTTTAGCTTCCTCCAAACCAGTTTCTGGCAAACAATCATTATCATTTTTTCGCCCCAAAACCTTATTTTACTGTACTATTATTGTTAACGCGACAATAGATTTCGAAGTGATTTGAATTTTTGATTTGCCCTTGGCACTTGGCCCCCTTTTGTAACCACACATGACCTAAATAGGCTATTAGCGTATTTTATACCAGAATTCTACAATTTCCTCCGCATATGTTCTGAACATACATTCCTACACGAACGATTTATGAACATCTGAATTTTAATTTCAAAACTAGCTAAGAGACATGTAACTGGACATTGCCATCTAAGACCTTCACCTTCACACCATGGGCATCACGGATGATACGGAGTGCCGCTGGTGCATGGAGAAGGACGAAACTGCAGACCACGTTATCTGTGAGTGTCCTGCAATCACACGGGCGCGCTTTAAACACCTGGGGAAACACCCAAAACCTGCCTAACGATATCAGAGGGTTCAAACCAAAGCGACTGATCGGCTTCTCAAAAGACATCGGACTTTGGTAACGTCAAGTGGGGCACGACGGGCCTATCAGAAGGCCAATGTGCTCAACGGCTCCCTGGCCGTCCACAACTATAAACTATGAACTAGCTAAGAGAATAAAATGTATTTAAATAACAAGGCGAAGATTTATTCTTGATATTTGTAAGTATAAAGTCAACTACCACGTTTTTTAAATAAAATTACGTTTAAAACCACATAGGTTAGAGGTTTAATAGACGGTTTTTGACCACTCCAAATCCTTTTCTATTGGAATTACAATAAATTGACCTTTATTTGCAAATACGTACATACTTATTGAGAAAAACCTTACGATTTGGGTATTTAAACTTTGATACAGAGGGTTTTTGACCACTCCAAACCTTTTTCTATTGGAATTACAATAAATTGACCTTTATTTGCAAATACGTACATACTTATTGAGAAAAACCTTACGATTTGGGTATTTAAACTTTGATACAGAGGGTTTTTGACCACTCCAAACCTTTTTCTATTGGAATTACAATAAATTGACCTTTATTTGCAAATACGTACATACTTATTGAGAAAAACCTTACGATTTGGGTATTTAAACTTTGATACAGAGGGTTTTTGACCACTCCAAACCTTTTTCTATTGGAATTACAATAAATTGACCTTTATTTGCAAATACGTACATACTTATTGAGAAAAACCTTACGATTTGGGTATTTAAACTTTGATACAGAGGGTTTTTGACCACTCCAAACCTTTTTCTATTGGAATTACAATAAATTGACCTTTATTTGCAAATACGTACATACTTATTGAGAAAAACCTTACGATTTGGGTATTTAAACTTTGATACAGAGGGTTTTTGACCACTCCAAACCTTTTTCTATTGGAATTACATTAAATTGACCTTTATTTGCAAATACGTACATACTTATTGAGAAAAACCTTACGATTTGGGTATTTAAACTTTGATACAGAGGGTTTTTGACCACTCCAAACCTTTTTCTATTGGAATTACAATAAATTGACCTTTATTTGCAAATACGTACATACTTATTGAGAAAAACCTTACGATTTGGGTATTTAAACTTTGATACAGAGGGTTTTTGACCACTCCAAACCTTTTTCTATTGGAATTACATTAAATTGACCTTTATTTGCAAATACGTACATACTTATTGAGAAAAACCTTACGATTTGGGTATTTAAACTTTGATACAGAGGGTTTTTGACCACTCCAAACCTTTTTCTATTGGAATTACAATAAATTGACCTTTATTTGCAAATACGTACATACTTATTGAGAAAAACCTTACGATTTGGGTATTTAAACTTTGATACAGAGGGTTTTTGACCACTCCAAACCTTTTTCTATTGGAATTACAATAAATTGACCTTTATTTGCAAATACGTACATACTTATTGAGAAAAACCTTACGATTTGGGTATTTAAACTTTGATACAGAGGGTTTTTGACCACTCCAAACCTTTTTCTATTGGAATTACAATAAATTGACCTTTATTTGCAAATACGTACATACTTATTGAGAAAAACCTTACGATTTGGGTATTTAAACTTTGATACAGAGGGTTTTTGACCACTTCAAACCTTTTTCTATTGGAATTACAATAAATTGACCTTTATTTGCAAATACGTACATACTTATTGAGAAAAACCTTACGATTTGGGTATTTAAACTTTGATACAGAGGGTTTTTGACCACTCCAAACCTTTTTTTATTGGAATTACAATAAATTGACCATTATTTGCAAATACGTACATACTTATTGAGAAAAACCTTACGATTTGGGTATTGAAACTTTGATACAGAGGGTTTTTGACCACTCCAAACCTTTTTCTATTGGAATTACAATAAATTGACCTTTATTTGCAAATACGTACATACTTATTGAGAAAAACCTTACGATTTGGGTATTTAAACTTTGATACAGAGGGTTTTTGACCACTCCAAACCTTTTTCTATTGGAATTACAATAAATTGACCTTTATTTGCAAATACGTACATACTTATTGAGAAAAACCTTACGATTTGGGTATTGAAACTTTGATACAGAGGGTTTTTGACCACTCCAAACCTTTTTCTATTGGAATTACAATAAATTGACCTTTATTTGCAAATACGTACATACTTATTGAGAAAAACCTTACGATTTGGGTATTTAAACTTTGATACAGAGGGTTTTTGACCACTCCAAACCTTTTTCTATTGGAATTACAATAAATTGACCTTTATTTGCAAATACGTACATACTTATTGAGAAAAACCTTACGATTTGGGTATTTAAACTTTGATACAGAGGGTTTTTGACCACTCCAAACCTTTTTCTATTGGAATTACAATAAATTGACCTTTATTTGCAAATACGTACATACTTATTGAGAAAAACCTTACGATTTGGGTATTTAAACTTTGATACAGAGGGTTTTTGACCACTCCAAACCTTTTTCTATTGTTATGTTAAGTTTATGATCAGAAAAGACCAATAAATAACCAACACATTGTATTATCTTGGGTACATTTATGAAAATTTTAGGAAATATTCAGATTTATCTGTAATGACACGGACACGGACACGTGAAAACGAGAAAAAAATTCTCGTTTCTGAGTTTTAGGTCTTTGAAGTTGCGAAAACAGAACCTATATTTGAGTATATTTTCTAAATTATACATTCGAACGTTATCACTTTCTACTGGATGATTACGTATGTCTTCGTAGTGTGATTGATGGAGTAAATAATTCTACACTATTATCTGAAGGCTGGGTAGAAGTTTTTCAATCGATTCTTCGACAAAAAGGTTCTCTTTGTTTAACTCGATAAAATTTATGGTTTATTAGATATGTAGATTTTAAAACCGTTACACATGCCAATAAAACCGTTCGCTATAAAGAGACATTCTTAAGAAAATTACCATAAATTGTAATGAAACATTTCTAATTGAATTTGGTATATGCAATATCGGTAGAAATAAGAAACGAAATGATCGATAGAATCAACTTTCTTTGTATGAGAAATTTTATTTTCACGTCACCTATAGGGTGAAGTTAGAAGTCTGGCACAGAATATATCAAAAGTTCCAAGCCAATAAGGAAGTGATTAAAAAAACCTGCTGCATAATTATGTTTCCGACGTATATTTCGCTTCTCGGGAAAACCAGCAAAACTTTGTTATTTGGATAAATGCCAAAAATTCGAGTTTTCACTTCTTACCTAAACAGATGTAACAACATTTCTTCTGTCTACATATTACATAACAAGAATATTCGAAATAGCCAGACGTTATGAAAAAACGAAAACGTAGCGCGGTTTTCAACGCGCCTATTAGATAATTTCGTATCCTATAAATAACTAGAACAATAAATTCATTTTAATCATTCTAAACGTACACTCAGAACCAATGAAATATTTTTCTTTTCTCAGTTTGAACCACACTATGATCTATACATTGATATGAGATCGAATGGTAGTTTGTACAGAATGCCAAATAAGGCTAAACTTAAAAAAAAGACTTGGTTCTACATATCCAGTGACACATATATAAATAATTATATAACTAATAACTGAATTCGACTTACCAGAATCAGAAGGAGTATCAATTCCAAACGCAGCCGATCCCGAAGCACAGTATTTCCCTTTGTGATAGCTGTGGTCGCTCTCAGCGGCATGGAAAGTTTTTAATGGTTCAACAACCGGAAGAACCTCAGTATCTTCCTCATCTTCTTCGAAATCATTGATATTTATTTCTTCTTTGATATCGGTATCTTCGAAATAATCGCACAAGTCACTATCTTCTTCAAGATCGCATTCATCGATAGCTTCGTTAAGCAATTTAAGCACGTTAGTGGGATTCGATTTTATTTCTTCGTCATCGGACATAGGAGGAGTCTGAAGAAGCGTGGTAGGTCTGTAATGGGACTTTAGCAAACTCTGCTGACCATTGTAAACGGGTTTGCACATTTGATCCATTTTATAAGGAGCCATAGGAGATTTAATCGGCGTTAGAGGCGTCGGGACGAATGATCCCGAATACGATCGGAATTCATCTGATGGATGTTCTTTGCTACCACAATGACCGTTCCACATACAATCGTGAAGTATCTTTTTCAAATATTTACGTTTTTTATACGACGGTAAGTTCTCCAAACAAAACATTTCATCTATCACGTCTTGTAATTTTGGATCGTATATTCGAATATCGTCGAAATCGTTATCATCTCCTCTAATTTCCAAAGATTCTATGTATTCTTCGTCGTATCCCCAATCGAGTAATTCAATTTCTTCGCTGGACATACCAAGCCATCCCATATCTTCGGATCTGATTACTTGCGATGTGTTCACTTGTGGAGAGGCGTTCTGAGTGTTGGTACCTTGCGAATTGGACTCTTCGAGTTTGGTATCCTGCGACTTAACATCTTTGTTATCTTGTGACTTGGCGTCCTGAGATTTATTATCTTGTGCTTCGATTTTTTTGATTTCGTATCTCGCCCACATGTTGTGGGGGAAATAACATTCTAATAAATTTCTCCGATCGTGTGCATCGAATTTTTTAACAAGCATATTTTTATACTAATCTATCGTCTATAATTAACACTTATTCTAATATCACAATTGGCCCTGGTTAAAGACAGCTATGTATAGGCAGCTTCTGAAACAAAAAACAAATAATTAGGACAAACGTTGGACAAGCATGTTTTAAACATCTGTAAGGACCAAAGGCGCACCGACTGTTCCGATTTTTGTTACTAGATGTCGTTTGAAAGTACTGGCGTGTACGTACAAGAAAAATTCAATGAAGCCCAATCATCATTTGGAAATTGGCATATGAAGTTATAAGGATTGGGCGTAGAGGATGTGGTGAGATGGGTCAGGGCACGAAAAAGATTCTGGAGGGATCTTCTAGAAAGAATGCTAGAAGACAGTGGGCTAAAACTCAGCGACCGAAGACACGCAGACTTGTAGGCAGACCACCAAAGAGGTGGTACGAGAGCTAGAGTTCAGCTTCTCAGGAAGATCCAGGAAGAGGGCCAAACGTACAAGATTGAACAGGATCTGATCCTATTGAAAGAGGAAGAAGATATAACGTCAGAAGATGTTCTAAGCCGAATGAAATAAAGAGGAGAAGATGGGTGAAAAAAGATCCAAAGGCAAACACTAAAACCCCAACTAATATTGAAGAAATTGACGATAGTACGTGTGGAAATAGAGAAGTTGAAAAAAGGAAAATTTGTAGTAGAAGGTGAACATGTTTGAATAGTGAACGTAAATTTTTTTCCTGATTGATATTGACATTAGTTTCGTTACTGTAAACTGAATTATTGAATGAATTACTGCTGGACTTGGCAATGGCGGATCTACGGGGGGTTCTTTAGGTCCGAAGTTCACCACCCCCAAAACGTCTAAAAATTTTTTTGTATGAATGTAAATTTCATACAAATAATTAGTTTGAAGTCAGCTGGGGGTGATTATGAAATAATTTATGTTGTGAATGAATAATTCCTTTATATCATTTAAATGTGAAGTTATTTGTTGCAAGTTACCACCGAAAACCCGTTTTTTAAATACTAGGGTAAAAGAACCAATTAAAGAAAAGAATTTATGGAATAGAAAAGAATATTTTATATATTGTGCTTTATCAATATTCCCCAAATGCAACTACATCAATAACAGTCTGTTTTTCTTTATTTAGAACGTTTAGAAAATTGATTCGCCACCCTGTATATCCATTTACGTTAAATCTAATTTATCATTATCAATAAAGGAAATATTCAACACAATTTCCTTAAAACTCATTGATTGATAGATTAATTTTAAATCTAATTAAACTTCATTATTGTATTTCTTCCTTACAGATTTTTTTTTTCAATTATCTCTAACCTTGTAAATATAAATAATCTAGAATGTTTTATATACATAATAAATAATTATTGTTTATCAATATTAAGATTACTTTGTTATTATTGTGATTATCGATGAATCTTTCTATAAATGAATTAGAAAAATAAACAGGGAAAACCTGAATAAATTAGTTTATAGTCAACCGCGTAAGATGTCCCAAAAAGTACGTGGCCTGACCTGGAGATGGCGATATTTGCTTGAAAAATACCACGTATTCTTCTCTGGGAAAGACTGTTCGTTATCAACAGTAAAATATCGACTAGAATAGTTTAAACGAGGCTGTACGACCTGCGAAAATCTGCATCGCGGTGGTCCATCAAATGAGGTGACGACTCCAGAAAAGTTGAAGAAAATCCACAAAGCGGAACTGTAGACATAGTAGACACTTCAAAAAGTTCATCGCATATTAACTGAAAATTTGGAGAGGAGAAAGCTGCTCTCACAATGGAAGATGTTTCCATCGATTATTTGGCAATTCCATTCCAATGTACTGAAAATTGAGAACCGACTCGCAAAGACCGTTTCATCTGCAGGCAAGGTTATGCGTCGGTTTTTTGAGTCTCGCGCGGGATAATTTTCATTGACAATCTTGAACAAGAAAAAACTATCAACGGTGAGTATTATGCGAATTTACTGCAAAATTTGAGCGAAAAATTTAAGCAAAAACGGCAGCATTTGGTTAAGAAGAAAGACAATGCACCTGCACACAAACATTCGTTATTGCAATTGCCTAAATCGATGAATTAAAGTTTGAATTGCTACCTCATGCAACCTATTCGCTAGATTTAGCCCCCTCGGATTATTTTCTGTTCCCATGCTTAGTATTTTATTTGTGAAACGGATCCACTCAATTAGTATAATAAATTCATTCCGTTCGATGAGATCGAAGATTTTCCTGTGTGAAAATGCTCCGAATGTGTTCAAATGAACAAGTTATAAAAAATTATAATAACGAGTTTTTTGTATGCTACTTTGTAAATATTTGAATGGTCATATAAACCTACACGGGCAGTAGTACATTTTCCCTCTTTAAACTTTTGATTCCACATTAAAACTTTTATAAATAGGTTGGTTGCAACTTATAAAAGGAACATAGAACGAGGTTCTCTTATATCAGGATAACGCATCCAGCCACAATTAAATATCCACCATATTTGCACCTATCTTGTATTACACTTGATACTGCTTTTTTCTTTCCCGTCCAGAGCTTTCACTACCAAAGATTTAGCAGCCCTAATTGCAATGAATAGTAATATTTCTTACCCGCTAATGGTCAGACGATCCGTTAAAAAAAATCTCACTAAAAATAGTGCCCCATATGCGGGTACATATGCCTGATGATAATGATAAAAAAAAGTCAAATGTACTCGTTTTTTTTATTCTCGTCTTGGAATAGTTCGACGTGCGTTGGTCGACGAACTGAATTTTACGAAAATCATTGTGGTGTTCCAAATAGTAATTAGCCGGAACATTTTGACGGTTATGAAGAAGCTAGTTTTTTTTTATTATCACGATATGAAAAAAAATCGCGTCGTCGTTTCTTAAAAGCTCGCGTAATGATTATCCAGTTGGGTTTCTAATTCATCACACGATCGTATCCAACGTTTCAATTATTTTGAATAAGTATACAAGAGTTATACAAGGTGAATCAATAAACATCTTTAAACAAAACAAATCTTGATACAATCCTAAGGTCCTACAAACATCTTTCAACTGAACAAACCTCAAACTATTGTAAGGTCCTTGCGTTGAAATTTTTGTTAAATAATTAAAATAACTTCTTAAGACAAAGCTTTGTCTGCTCCTCAGATCCCTTCAAAGTACGTAAAATTATACAAGGTGGATCAATAAACAGCTTTCAATGAAACAAATCTTTATACAATCCTAAGGTCCTACAAGCATCTTTCAACTGAACAAACCTCAAACTATCGTAAGGTTCTTGCGTTGAAATTTTTGTTAAATACCTAAAAGGACTTTTGAAAACAAAGTTTCGTCTGCTCCCCAGACCCTTGGAAAGTATAAAGAGTTACACAAGGTCAAGAAAAACAACATCTTTGGATGAAATAAATATTGAAACTATCGTAAAGTCCTTTCGTTGAATTTTTTGTGAAATATTTAAAATAACTTCTAAAGATAAAGCTTTGTCTGCTCCTCAGATCCCTTCAAAGTATGTAAAATTATACAAGGTGGATCAATAAACAGCTTTCAATGAAACAAATCTTTATACAATCCTAAGGTCCTACAAACATCTTTCAATTGAACAAACCTCAAACTATCGTAAGGTTCTTGCGTTGAAATTTTTGTTAAATACCTAAAAGAACTTTTGAAAACAAACTTTAGTCTGCTCCCCAGACCCTTGAAAGTATAAAGAGTTACACAAGGTCAAGAAAAACAACATCTTTGGATGAAATAAATATTGAAACTATCGTAAGGTCCTTTCGTTGAATTTTTTGTGAAATATTTAAAATAACTTCTAAAGATAAAGCTTTGTCTGCTCCTCAGATCCCTTCAAAGTATGTAAAATTATACAAGGTGGATCAATAAACAGCTTTCAATGAAACAAATCTTTATACAATCCTAAGGTCCTACAAACATCTTTCAATTGAACAAACCTCAAACTATCGTAAGGTTCTTGCGTTGAAATTTTTGTTAAATACCTAAAAGAACTTTTGAAAACAAAGTTTAGTCTGCTCCCCAGACCCTTGAAAGTATAAAGAGTTACACAAGGTCAAGAAAAACAACATCTTTGGATGAAATAAATATTGAAACTATCGTAAGGTCCTTTCGTTGAATTTTTTGTGAAATATTTAAAATAACTTCTAAAGATAAAGCTTTGTCTGCTCCTCAGATCCCTTCAAAGTATGTAAAATTATACAAGGTGGATCAATAAACAGCTTTCAATGAAACAAATCTTTATACAATCCTAAGGTCCTACAAGCATCTTTCAACTGAACAAACCTCAAACTATTGTAAGGTCCTTGCGTTGAAATTTTTGTTAAATACCTAAAAGAACTTTTGAAAACAAAGTTTCGTCTGCTCCCCAGGCCCTTGGAAGTATAAAGAGTTATACAAGGTCAAGAAAAACAACATCTTTGGATGAAATAAATATTGAAACTATCGTAAGGTCCTTTCGTTGAATTTTTTGTGAAATATTTAAAATAACTTCTAAAGATAAAGCTTTGTCTGCTCCTCAGATCCCTTCAAAGTATGTAAAATTATACAAGGTGGATCAATAAACAGCTTTCAATGAAACAAATCTTTATACAATCCTAAGGTCCTACAAACATCTTTCAACTGAACAAACCTCAAACTATTGTAAGGTCCTTGCGTTGAAATTTTTGTTAAATACCTAAAAGAACTTTTGAAAACAAAGTTTCGTCTGCTCCCCAGGCCCTTGGAAGTATAAAGAGTTATACAAGGTCAAGAAAAACAACATCTTTGGATGAAACAAATCTTGAAACTATCGTAAGGTCCTTTCGTTGAATTTTTTGTGAAATATTTAAAATAACTTCTAAAGATAAAGCTTTGTCTGCTCCTCAGATCCCTTCAAAGTATGTAAAATTATACAAGGTGGATCAATAAACAGCTTTCAATGAAACAAATCTTTATACAATCCTAAGGTCCTACAAACATCTTTCAATTGAACAAACCTCAAACTATCGTAAGGTTCTTGCGTTGAAATTTTTGTTAAATACCTAAAAGAACTTTTGAAAACAAAGTTTCGTCTGCTCCCCAGGCCCTTGGAAGTATAAAGAGTTATACAAGGTCCGGAAAAACAACTTCTTTGGATGAAACAAATATTGAAACTATCGTAAGGTCCTTTCGTTGAATTTTTTGTGAAATATTTAAAATAACTTCTAAAGATAAAGCTTTGTCTGCTCCTCAGATCCCTTCAAAGTATGTAAAATTATACAAGGTGGATCAATAAACAGCTTTCAATGAAACAAATCTTTATACAATCCTAAGGTCCTACAAACATCTTTCAACTGAACAAACCTCAAACTATTGTAAGGTCCTTGCGTTGAAATTTTTGTTAAATACCTAAAAGAACTTTTGAAAACAAAGTTTCGTCTGCTCCCCAGGCCCTTGGAAGTATAAAGAGTTATACAAGGTCAAGAAAAACAACATCTTTGGATGAAACAAATCTTGAAACTATCGTAAGGTCCTTTCGTTGAATTTTTTGTGAAATATTTAAAATAACTTCTAAAGATAAAGCTTTGTCTGCTCCTCAGATCCCTTCAAAGTATGTAAAATTATACAAGGTGGATCAATAAACAGCTTTCAATGAAACAAATCTTTATACAATCCTAAGGTCCTACAAACATCTTTCAATTGAACAAACCTCAAACTATTGTAAGGTCCTTGCGTTGAAATTTTTGTTAAATACCTAAAAGGACTTTTGAAAACAAAGTTTCGTCTGCTCCCCAGGCACTTGGAAGTATAAAGAGTTATACAAGGTCCGGAAAAACAACTTCTTTGGATGAAACAAATATTGAAACTATCGTAAAGTCCTTTCGTTGAATTTTTTGTGAAATATTTAAAATAACTTCTAAAGATAAAGCTTTGTCTGCTCCTCAGATCCCTTCAAAGTATGTAAAATTATACAAGGTGGATCAATAAACAGCTTTCAATGAAACAAATCTTTATACAATCCTAAGGTCCTACAAGCATCTTTCAACTGAACAAACCTCAAACTATTGTAAGGTCCTTGCGTTGAAATTTTTGTTAAATACCTAAAAGAACTTTTGAAAACAAAGTTTCGTCTGCTCCCCAGGCCCTTGGAAGTATAAAGAGTTATACAAGGTCAAGAAAAACAACATCTTTGGATGAAATAAATATTGAAACTATCGTAAGGTCCTTTCGTTGAATTTTTTGTGAAATATTTAAAATAACTTCTAAAGATAAAGCTTTGTCTGCTCCTCAGATCCCTTCAAAGTACGTAAAATTATACAAGGTGGATCAATAAACAACTTTCAATGAAAAAAATCTTGATACAATCCTAAGGTCCTACAAACATCTTTCAACTGAACAAACCTCAAACTATTGTAAGGTCCTTGCGTTGAAATTTTTGTTAAATACCTAAAAGGACTTTTGAAAACAAAGTTTCGTCTGCTCCCCAGGCCCTTGGAAGTATAAAGAGTTATACAAGGTCCGGAAAAACAACATCTTTGGATGAAATAAATCTTGAAACTATCGTAAGGTCCTTTCGTTGAATTTTTTGTTAAATATTTAAAATAGCTTTTAATGAAACAAATCTTGAAACAATCGTAAGGTACATTCGTTAAAATTTTTGTTAAATAACTAAAAGGACAACGTTCTGTCTGCTCCAGACCCCTTCAAAGTTATACAAATGTTTATTTCGGAGGAAAAAGAAGATACATTTTTCACGTGAACGTATTATTTTGACTCTGCAAGATTCAAATAGACTCGTTCGATCCCAAAGGAGAATAGGTTAGGTGATTTAATTCGACTTCTGCCGAGATAATTGTGGTCATAACTAAGGAAACTCAAATTTGCAAAAGGAAAACCCAAAATATGCGAATCATTTAGTGAAAATATGCACAAAAATATTGAAAATATGCAATAAAAGACTTTCATACTCAATTTATTGATGCACTTTGAAATAAACAGATGTACTGAACTAAATATGTATTTATACAAAAGTAAATTTTCATTAATGGTAAAAACAGTAAATTACTAATTGTTTTTCGAAGTTTTCGATTAAAAAATGAAATTTTCAAATGTCGCTTTTCATGATGTAAGACAAGGGACAAAAATTCTTTTCAATTCACTAATCAAAATTCCAATTTTGGGGGCGGTTTAAAAACGAAAGTAACGAAGCTAAAGTAAACAAGGAAAAGTAGTCAGCTGTTGTCTTGCTTTTGGAGTCTGATGGACAGAAAAGAAACAAACAAAATCATATTTGAGAATGGATGAGGAAACATTTGGAAAAGTCCGAATGAAAATAAAGCATAAGATAACAAAGAAATCCTCGGCGAGAGACGTAATATCAGCAGATCAGAAACTCGTGCAATAGAAATGGCACCAAACTAATGTTGCAAGTGCGATCTCGCATGAAACAATCAGCTTTTAAGCAAGAAATAGTGCATCGCATTGCTCGTTGTTTTGCATCATGGCTGTTTAATTGACATTAATCATGATAGTGTTCTGCTGAGAAAACTCGGAAAACTCATTACATCTGCGACAAATTCATCTAGTTTGCAGTATTTAGTGCATTAATTGAGCACTTAGTTATTTATGATATACCGAGGCTACTCAATTATTCGGCTCAGAAAACACGAAACAAAAATCATTTTCTTGCGACATCTTTTAGTGAAGCTTTTTTCCTCTGCGAAAAAATGAAAATCACCAATTCCATGCAAATTGTTTTTATCAATGATAAGGGAGCATTTAATTATGGAAACCTTCAACTTTCATTACTACATTGTAACAGCCAATTTTTCAAAAACTTCCAAAGCATAAAAATTCGTAATATGGCACTTAATTTTTTGCTTATTGCGTTTGCTTATATTGCTCTGCAACTTAAGTGACATTCTGTATATAAAAAAATATAAAAGGAAAAACTTCTTTCTCTCGAAAATAAAAAATAATAACAGACCTATAGAATTAACGGTATGCAACATCTTTTTGGTACAAGTATTTGCGTAATATTGAGTTTTTTGTTTAAAAAAAGAAAAGAAGACGGACGTAAATCTTTTTTTATGATGCTAGAGCTCGATATTTGGTAAATATCTGTATCAAATTTCCACGATCTTCTCAAGGTTTTTTTGAAGTTGAATATTTGGTCAATAGTGGATCTATTTAATCTGAACCCTATTTGGTATCGAATATATTTTTTTGAAAATATTAATATTCACACTCCGCTAGCTTACGAATAACTGTTTCATATTACACAGGAACCTCTAAAAGGTATTATACCCTTTTTGTAAATGTTTCTTACCTGTCACTGCTCCTTAAAGATAGATGATATAATAATCGAGAAAAGCAGCTGCCGTCTGTCTTCTTTCGGGCAGCTGTTTTATCGATGGGCAGCAGGCCGATGTCTTAGGTCAGATATATATACGAGGTTTCAACGGAAGAGTTTACACTATTTTTGACTTTCCCCGCCATCAATTGACTCATTTTTAGAAGGTTTTAGAAGCAACTTAGTGTCGAACATGATGCCATTTTTGTATAATACACATTCTTGCATTTGGACACTGTCCATTCCATGATTCATTAATTAAATATCACATTATTACACTTTAACAAATTTCTCTCTTCGTATATTGTCAAGCGAAACCGATAATAATAGTTAATGATTGTAGTTTAGTCCCAGTTAGCTCTATGAGACGCAAGCATCTACTGTGTTGGATCAAACGTCTTTTTGTGACGTTCGTAATTCAGGCTTGTAAGTTGGGTAATAACAAGTTAAAACTCGTACATTAATCGAAAGTCTTCGTAATCTAAATCTAATCTAAAAAATCACTGGTTTACAGTGCATTTGTTGGCGAACAAATTTTACCTGTGGCTCACTACATATGATGTTATTTTCAAAAATGTAATTAGATGATTTTCCGATTTTCTATTTCGAAAAAAATTATACATCACAGAGACGAAATCTGTTCAAACCTTCAGTTAAAACTCAGTTATTCCGTTAGATGTATAATTTGGGAAGCATGGGCTTTAATCTTCTCCATAGTGCGCTTCCAAAAGTTTCGAGATCAAGCTTGTTCACATATATAACAAATGTCTCAATTTCTTCGGTGATTATGTCGAAAAGTACCAATCTTTTGGCAATGTAATTATAGTTTTATATGAACTGTTTGGTCAGAGGAAGAACTACCATCCGTTCCATGTGTAATTCCAATTGTAAAATTCGGCGGAGGTTCGGTGATACATTGAAGATGTTTTGGAGAAAGATCTGATAATCGGCGGAAAATTCTTCTTAGCATGAAAACGATTCTAAGCATCCCTCGAATGCTAAGCGAAGAGTATTTGAAAAAATTGCAAAGGAAGAATATACTAGTGATGATTTTGCAGTCGTAGTTGTTCAATCTTGACCGGATTGAGGTGTTTTGGGACAAATTGGACAGGAAATTCAGGAAGCAATGTCCCGCGATTCATTTTTATTAAAAAAGACCTTTTTGTATATATAAGAAAATTTGAATTGGAATTCAGGTATCCATATGTGTATATAATCGTCGTATATCAATATTTCTTACAAGGTTCCCTTATGTAACAAACAAGGAAATAATATATTTATATCTATTTCAATAATAGATAACAGATTATAAAAAAAAAAAATGATAAGTGTACTTGAGTTTCAGATAAAAGTGAATGAAAAAAAATTCGTCCTCGAAAATTATCTTTAAGAGACTCAATTTTTTAAACATATGAAAATTAGCTTTTTAAAAATAATTCTAAGAATAAAATTAAGGTGTTTTTCTCATATAAAAAGCAAGTACAAGATGGTAAACACTTCGGAAGAGCATCTATCGTGGTAGTATCGGTAAACAGAGTCAGGACGGCAACTGTACCATGACATATTGCACCCAACCTCAACACCCAACAATTAGCGGCGATGGCGATATTTCATGTCCAAATAGGACCAAATCTTGAGCTGAGGGGCAACCCTTCTTTTTAAAAAATAGCACCTAGCTACATCAAACTCAATCAGATTGATTCTAATGTCGGATTTCGTAAGTAAAAATTCTTACGCCTCAATTTAAACATGAGGTAACTGGCTAGTTTCTAATTATACGAATAATACTATTGATTTACTTTGTTTATTGGCGACGCAGTGACAGATTTTCATGATCAAGTCTCTCCCAATCGAAAATTCGAGCTTTGCATTCGGGATTTATATTATGAATACTCGCGAGCGTCAGTTGCAACTCCGTGGGTGAAACGGTCAGTAGCAGCCCCCAAGCATGGAGAAAAAGACATTTTTTTAGTCATTTCTCCCAATTCAAAATTTGTCATATCATAGTCTGCCTATTATTTTGTAGAAAAAACCAAAACAGTTGAATATAACATAGTGAATTATACGACAGCCGGCTGAGTTATCCTGTCAATTAAAATTTTACCTAGTGATCGATTATGGGCTACTTTGAATGAAAATTGTTGTCAGATTGCTGTATTTCAGTGGAAAGTTTGTTAGATGGTATATAAAAACGTGTATCCAGCAAAATCTACCACTAAATAAATCTTATCAGCCGACGACTGTTCCTTTGACTTAGAGCTAACTGATTTCATTGTTTACATGTTAAAAAAACTCTAATAAATTTTCACGCGGGAGGAAATCACGTTTCTCGGGAGTATGCTTGAGTTTTGAGTTCAGTTTTATCAAAAATGTCTTGCCTCTTCTAAAAAAAAAACAGTGTTGTAATCACCCTGAAAACGCATGGAATGCTGAAAGTGCTGCACTCAAATTCGATCCCAAAGTTGACTTAACATTATAATCAATATGTCAGGACACCAAATCGTCAAGTTAGCATTAAAATCAAGTTTATAAGCGATTTATTTTCATATTTATTATTTACTTATCAATATAACTATCTCCAAAAGCGTGTTTCTCAATTCAATTTGCTATTTTAATCTCGTCTTTAATAAGTACAGATTTGGTGATGGTTGCATCTGGATTACGAAGTCTGGGACTGCGTGCTCACGTAGTTCGCTTATTTTAGTATCATGCAAAGGATACAAAAAGAATGTTATGAATCCTTGCGGTTCTAATTAAGGATAATAAAAAATTTTACGTTGCCGTCACTCTTTGACTAGTCTCAGAAGACAATAAATTGGTTATCGAAACGCCCTAAACGAGTAATTTTGACTTATCGGCTTATTCGCCATATACTGTAGGGAAAAATAGGTTTTTCAAAATATTTTCAAATGTTATTTCATACGAATAAACTCAAGGTGAGACTGTCTACTAAAAGAAGTGATACGCCTATGAATTACGATTGCTTCATCGTTTTATTACTCTTTAATCCATATAAATAGACTACAGAAATTGTTCGTTAACCAAGCAGGGCTGGAATCGAGATTATTTTAATTTCTTAACAGAGTTGTTTCACTTATTCGGGGCCGCAGCATATATTGTCACGAACTCGTCCACGACATAGGCTGTGAAGCCGGTTCTGTGTAGTTGTTATGGAATATTAAAATTTGGCAAATTCGAGGTATCTTTGATTTTTGTTTTTATCACAGCGGCGATTTTTTTCTAATTTCTAGGAAAGTTTTTTTATTTATTTGTCTGTTTATTTTCTAGAATTTTTGAGAAATTCGTTTTGGGTATATAAAGGAGTTTGTTTAGCGGAGTTAGTTGATAATTAAAAGTCATAATGAATGGAATATCCATAGAAAAGTAATCGTTGATTCAAATAAATTAGATATATAAATTAAATAAGTATTGGTGATAAGTTTATTCATTATATAAATTAGTTAAGTCTAGTGAGTGTTTAAATAAATTGAGTAAGTAAGTAAGGGAGAGTATAAGTGTTTATAAATTCGCCCCGCCGATAGAAATAGTATAAATAAATAAGAAACGCATTAGAATATATTAACACATTTCATTATACGGAAATATTTGATTTTTTTATGGTGGTATTTTACACGAGATCCCTCTCTGTGTAAACACACTTAAGTCTTGATGATATTGAATCATTCATAATGTTATATAAACCCATAAGATTTTATCAACTCGGCGCCGAGATAACAACTACAGATAACGTGGTTATCAAAAATCTGGTGTCAAATTTTATAAACCATTTTGACCTATTTGAACCACCTATATATTATATATATATATATTACGACTGATAATATTTTTGATAACATTGTGTTGTAAAAATAAAAATAAATTAATCTTAATAAAAAACGGGTCAATTGAATGATTAAAATATTTTTAGCCCAATTTTTCAAAAATATCAAAAAATTTCAAAGGAAAGATAATTCGTGTACAGGGAATTTATTTCTAAATACATTTTGCTTGTTTTTAATTGTATATTATTTATTATCATCTTAATTTTATATCATTTTCTGTTTCTTCTTTGGATACAACGTTGGCTACACATCATTTTTTCGTATTTTAAAGGAAAATAGAATGATACCAGCTCTGGAGCTCATGAAAAGTATTATTATGTATTACGAACTTGAAATGTTAGTCATTAAAATCGTTAAAATGGCCGCTATTGTTCTAAAACCCAGAAAAAATTGATGATTGGACAGGAATTATTACAAACCATATGGTAGCCACCTTTTTCGTTGATGGAGAAAAGTTAAATATTTAGAACTGCTACAAAATAATGTCGTGCCAACTTTGACAAACTTATCCTGATACAATTCCCGCAAATATACGGTTTTAACAAGATACGGCACCCCCATCAACGAATCAATGTCCAAAAGTATCTCAACAAAATTTTTTCTCAATTGGTGGATAGAATGGCCAGCACGAGCTCCTGATTTGATATCATTAGACTTCTTTCGTGAGAATGTAAGCAAAACTAAGCCCCCCATCGCATCGAAAAAGTTTAGCTTCGAGGAAAATTTACCATAACATAACACCATACAAAGAAATGAACAGAAATGCCATTAAATGGTGTACGGATGGATCTAAAACAGACATAACTGGAATAGGAGTGTAAGGGTGCAGAACCAAACACTCTGGGCAACACACCAAGCATGTTTAAAGCAGAAACTATGACAAATAGGAGATCATCATCCTGCCAAATAGTCAAGCAGCATTTGGAGCTTTATACTCCAATATAATCAAATCCAAACTCGTTTGGGATTGTCTAGAAAAATGAAATATCTGATAAGCTCGCTAAACCAGGAATAGACAAGCTCTTCATAGGAACCTAACCCTTATGTGGTATCAGCTACAGAAGAATGGAAAAAGCACTGGAAAAGAAGGTAGATGGAAGCAGAACCAATTATTAGGATAACCTACAGGGGCTGAGACAAGCAAAGACTCTAATGGTAAACTATAACCAAAGAAGATCTTTCTGAATGTATTATTCTAAGTAGGAAAAATTTACGAATACTAACAGAAGTTCTATTGGGCCATTGTCACCTCAACAGACACCTGAAGACGCTAGACTTTGCAGATAATACAGCGTGTAGATGTTGTTGCACAGATGAGGAAGTCTCCATCTCCTCCAGAGGACTAGACTTGGAACTTATGAAATAGAAAACGAAGATCTCTGGCACGTACAGTCATCTCACATTCTAGACTTTTTAAAAGAAGTGGGATTAACGGATCAGCAGTAAACACCGAGTGCTTCAGTGACGCGGCAAGATGGAGTGACATTATAGATCCTTTGGATCGCACTGTATATGATACCCCAATATCCATCATACATCATACAAACCCCTCAACTGAAATTACTTGAAAAGACAAATCACGACCAGATGAAAAAATTGACGAAGAGGTAGCCAATATAGTAAATAAGACAATAGCTACATCTTTAGCCTTTCAATTTCAAATTTAATTAATAAAACTCCTCCTAAACCCTAAATTTTATCGATTTAAACAAATAATACCTTACTGATTGTTAACCATGGGGCATGAGCCGCCCCTGGCATTCAGATTTTAGGGTAGAATTATTCATTCTCTCAAACATACGTAAGTATCCATTAAAAATTCTAAATGTTCCAATGTATAATCTAGACAATATACTTAAACTTGAATTCTGATTTCACTCCTCACTCTCGAATTTTTGCATCAAGCCCCAGGAGTATAATTATAAATAGTTTTAAGATTGAATTTACCCCGTTCATGTACCGACCGGAAAGACGTCAGATTTGATTCTTCCAACTTAAAACATAAACAACAAATTTCGTAACTTTCCCATCTGTCTATTGTAGGTACCTACACCTGTTATCGGCCGGAAATACTTATTTGTAAATTATTTAAAAATATATTTTCAAGTTCATTGTGTTTTTTGCGAGGTAACTACTTTTAATTTATGAAATGTATTAAATCGATTATCAAAATTTAAGACTGTCAAAAAACCGGAAGTGAATCTGTTGCACACGATCATTAAAAAGTTCGTGTAAACAAAATCAGTTCTGGATCGACTTTATGACAGCTGATAAACAATAGAAGGTGGGAGAATTGTTTGGATGAGAAACTGGGTTATTGGATTTTGGCGAACATTTAAATTTCAGTTGGATTTATATTTACTTTAAAGTCGTTAATTAAATGACGTAAAAAAATTGTACAAAAGGAAAAGTAACGAAACGTTAAAGCAAACTAAACTATAATTAAAATTGTTACAAAAAGTATTTAAATAGTTTTTAGAATTATATTTTTGTGGTAAAATATATAAAATGTACAAAAAGTTGTTAGGATATATCACAGTATAAAATAGTTTTAGGTTATGAGTTTTAAATCGATATAATTAATTAACAAATAACTTTTGAATGGTCCTAAAAATACACGCGAGCTTAGAATTGCAGGTAGTTGTGCAATATGGACAAACCAGCGTTAAGATTAACTAGTTAAATTGATATTCTGAACAAAACCTATTTGGACTATTCAATAATATCATTTATAACAAACTGGGTAATTAACAAGCGAAAATAAACGATCGAGTTAGTTTTAAAATGGTATAGAAATTACAGTAATTTTACTTTTACAGTTAAAAACTATATCTACGAACTATCGATAAAATAGAAATGTTAAGAATGTAAGTGGAATTTCTGACGTTAATAGTAATTACAAATGCAATAAGCCACGTCGTTCATGACTTAACCGGTAAGAAACCGCCCAACAAACAAAAATCAAACAACTTTATTTATGGATAAAATATATTTTTTGGAACATTTACCTTTTATCTTCGAGGTATGTCAATGAAAAAAGCACTCAAATATCTCAGGTTCAACTAGAAAAAAGTTTTTTTCTAACACACGGTATATTTAGTAGCACGGAAAAAATATCAGAAGATACGATAAAATTTTTTTTAACAAAACCACTTTCCTTTGATTCTACCGAAAACTTTGTATACATTTCTTAGCAAAAGTAGAAGTATTACCGGCTACAGACGGATAACGTCTTACTGCTTTAATAGTCAAGTTGCTACTAAACCTAAAATGCAGATTGTAATTGAAGGAAAAGAAACTTACGCCGGTCGAGGTTTGCCGGCAAATTCCACAAATACGGCGACAGCGTTGCCAAATCTTAGAATGCTGAACTTTATAGCTACAGAGAGATCTAACAAACTATTTAATGGAAATAGAATCTAGATAAAATTGTTTATTTTAATTTTAAATCAAAAGAATAGCAATAAGTAGTTGAATAGGGTTGTAATTTGATTGAAAAATAAATTTCTATAATTTTTAATATGATTTTAATAGTTTTAACAATGGTATATTAGAAAGTAAAGTATAGTTAATAAGTTAACAAAAAAATTAATGTAAATATAATCACGACTGATATTGTGAAAATATTTCATTGGATCCTGTGAATAATGATGTTTGTTGTTAACACATTTGCATTTTTTTAATTTTGGATCCGATAGTTCAGTTAGGAGAATTTATATGCTATTTAGGACGATCCTTTCAGAATCCTTAAATTTCACTATATTTTTCGTTCTTGAATTATTTTTTGCAAATACAGATTATTTTATAATGTTGTATGCCCTTCAGACGAAATTTTAGTGAGAATTTAACAAGGATTTGATACGTGAAATGAGTATATATATTGTTTATCTGATAATGGATGATATAACAGTTTGTGTGACCCCAATTTCTAAAACGAAATGTTTAGCTTTATTTATAGTCCAGTGAACAACGGCTTTTACTTCAAATTTCCATCCAGACGCATCGGATTGCTTTAAATTTTAACAGGAGGTAGTAAATACTTTGAAAAGCAAAGTTTACCCTATACCGATACGTGCTTTTACTCTGGGGGTGAATACCACCCCAACTAGGGGGTGGTAATTTTTTTGCTAAAACTAACAGTAGAAATAGATAGAAAAAATAGTTCTAAACACAAATTAATCTATGGAGTTTTTTCGAAAAATCGATACTTTTTGTGATTGAAATTTTGAATTTTTGTTACAAAAAATTTTGAATCGATTTTTCACAAATAACTCAATAACTTTAGATTTTATCGTAAAAAACGGTAGTAACGAGGTTAAATGTAGATCGTAAAATACAAATCAAAAACCAAAAACAAACCTAATAAATATGATTTATTGAAGACAGAACTTATTTAGTGGAGATTTTGAAAAATTAAAAACTGAATAAGTGGAAATCGCTCATTTCTACAAAAAAAATGTATTGAATCTTTTATAAAGAACATAAAAAACCATTCAAATGAGACTTTATAAGGCTTTATAATACATAAAATAAGGGAGTTATGAAGAAAATAGGATTTCGTGGAAAAAACGTCATTTCTACCCTTGATATTGCCACCCTAATTGAAATAGAACGTTATAAATTTGCAAATCACTTAAATTGAATACAAATAATAGGATCAAGAAGTTTAGAGAGGTTGATTCGGGAAAAAAATATGGTTACAATGGAAAAAGCATTTTTTAATTTTTAAAAAAATTGTCTTTCATCAAAAATAACTTGAAAAATATGAAAAATACGTTAAAACTGCTAGATAACAGAAAGTTAGTTTTTTTTTTAATTAAAATTTTGTTGTTTTTGTTTTTTTCTCAACTTCAGAATTAACCGAAATATAACCTTTCAAAGTTCACAGTAGGGTTTGACTGGTACCGTTTTGGAAGCCTTTGAACGTGAAAAAAATATATCAAAATATTCGTTTCAAACCACAATCTTCACAATTTTCCAAGATTTTAATTTTTTTTTCTACGTGAGAGGTAGTTTTTAGGGGAAAATATGCAAAATTAACATTTACAAATCAAACACTACAAAAAAATATCAATTTAACACAAATAATATCTTCAATTCTATAAATAAGATCATAAATGTTTTTTTCAAACTTTTTTGCGATGAGGGATGATTTTCAAGGGTGAATGATTTGTGTTGAGAAGCTTTCGAAATGAATACAATAAAAATAATACTTTTGATTTAAATTGAGTAACATAAAGTACTATAATTGTTTTTTTTTCTAATTTCAATTAGAGAGGTTGGTTTTTGAGGGTTGGAAAACATTGATTAGGGATTGGAAAACATAAATAGTATCCTAAAACATCTTCATTTTAATCCTACAAACTTTCTAAATGCTTCAAATATTATTTACTTTAATTTTGACAATAAGGGGTAGTTTTCACCCCTTACAACAATTTACACATATTGCTATGAGGTATATTTTGAAGTGGAGGATAAACTTAATTCTAAAATTTCATACAACTTCATGCCTCTTGATGGAAATCTGAGATGATACCGTAGTTTTATCGTTGTTGACTAGACTATTGTTGTTCTAAATTAAAATCGTTTATTTTAATCCTGAAATTTTTAAAAATACCAACTTTTGCCGTAAATCTAGTTATTTTAATTAGAAAAATAAAGTAAGTATGCAATCTTTACAAAAAGAAAATATTCACAATTACTCAAGATGAATTTGATAGTCCGGGAACGTAATATCCAAAAATACACCTAACATTATTTTTTTTTGAAGACGGAATATTTTTTCTTTAATATTCCAGATTAGGCCTCCCTTTAATTTTTGTTTTCACGAAAAAATATGGACAATTTGATGCTCTATAATATTTTGTTTTTGGTATATGTTTATTCTATACAACTTTTCCCTATAACTTTTTTTAAAATTTGCCACATACGTATTGAGCTTTGCGCTTTTCAACTAAAGAAGGATTAACACCGACACAAATCAAAAACAAAATGTTTACGATGATTTGTGTCCATCATTTCCAATAATTAAAAATTGGTTTCGATTGGGACGAAAATCATGATGACAAACGTGCGGGAGGTCCAAGGGTGGTGATTACTCCAGAAAACATGTAAAAACAACTGAAATGGGTGATTGATGGTCTGACATCTTAAATATATTCCAAGGAGTGACAACAGGAAGGAGAGCCCTTGCCAAAAACCCGAAGGTTACGAAAAACACCAAAAAATTGATAACTACAATATTTTGGGACTGCGTGGGTATCTTCATGATTGACTTTGAGAAATCAAATACAACCCTGCATATTATTCTCAACATACTAAGACAGTTGCCTCAAAAAATGATTGAAAAAACACCCGAAGTGTGCCTTTATTTTATGACAATGCTCCAGTCCGCACTGCTTCGCTTTCCAAAGCTGCTGTACATGAATGTGGCTTCACAGAGATTGAACACCCATCATATATAACTGATCTGGCCCCGTCCGACTATTTCTTGTTCCCAAAGCTGAAGATCGAGTTGGAGGGTGAGAGATTCAACAGCGACAATGAATTTAAGCAAGCGGCGCACGAATATTTTGACTCTAAAGATGCATCATAGTTTTATAGTGGCATAGAAGCTCTAATCAGACTTTCTGAAAAGTGTGTTAGGCTAAGAATTCATGGACTACACTACATAACAACAAATATGCACATATTATGAGTTTGTACCAACTCTATGGATGATAATATTTTCGAACGCTCCAAAGAATTTAACACGTTGAGCCCCAACCAACCTTGATAAACTTTCCCCCGAGCCCAATAATATTTTAGTGTTTTTCCACTTCAGACGGAGTTGTGTATCAAAGTAAAAACTTATTTGAAAAATAAAGTGCGAAAAATGATGTTTTTTGTAGGCTCGCTCTGGACACGAGGGAAAACTTCCCCCAAGTCCCAGAGCGGTTGTTTTTATCCGAAATAAATATTTTAATTATATTTCTTTGAATGTACACCGAACTTGCGGTATGGAAAAACAATTTTTTTTGCTTGTTTTTCCCTTGAACGATGATTTATGCTTTTATGTAAAGTGATTTGCTGCTGTTTGGGCTGCTGGGAAAGTTCAGTTGCGGGCCTATAGACCGTACGGGAGCTAAACGTGTTAATATGGGAAAAATCAAAATAAAAAAATTACACTATTTGCAAAAAAAAAAAATAATAAGTATCGGTTAT
The DNA here is from genome assembly GCF_026250575.1 of Diorhabda carinulata. Classification (NCBI taxonomy): domain Eukaryota; kingdom Metazoa; phylum Arthropoda; class Insecta; order Coleoptera; family Chrysomelidae; genus Diorhabda; species Diorhabda carinulata. Next base: position 26,725,836 of record NC_079465.1, on the reverse strand, counting down.
ACATCTTCGAAAACACTATCTAGTAATTCTACGAAAAATTTATGAACGTTTCAAAAGGTTGATTTATTTGTTTGATCTTCAAGTCAGGTACCAAAACAAGAGATTATTATTCTGAAATGAATTACGGCAAATATTTAGGAGAAAAGCTGATACCATATCTACCTGCTAAATCCGTAATCATTAATGGCAATGCATCTTATCTTTCAGTGCAGGTTAATCTAGAATCTAATAGTAATTCAAACGAAAGATAAAATTATTAGATGATTAATAGAAAAAAATATTGTCTTCGATACTAAAAAGCTAAGACCTGAATTATTCGATATACTTAGATAACTTAAAAATAGGCACATAAAGAACTGTGTAAATTTGGACCAAACTACCAAGAGGCTATTAGTTTAGACAGTTTAGTTACATCAAAATTACCTGTGAGATAAAATTTATTATATCGTTTATTTTAGACAATTTCATCGAAGAATAAGTTCCAAATCTGTACTGTATTCGTTACTAAACAGTTGGGCTTCGCTGGTTACCAGACGTTGACTGACAACCACAAAACTAGAGCTATTCAAAACAATAGATGTGGCATGCTGACTGCTGGGATTGTCCTGATCAATTCTTCTCTCCACGGCGATCATGTAATCCAACGACTCTATCAGCAATTTCAACGAGAGATTTTTGAATACTCGTCATATTGTCCAGACCTAGCACCGAGTGATTTACGTCTTATCCCTAAAATGAAGCAGTGACTTGGAGGACGGCGCTTCCAAACTGACGTTGAGCTCAGAGAAACCGTCACAACTTATTTCCAATCATTAGATTTATATGATTTATCTAATTTATTATAAATATTATAGTGGGTTTTCATACTTTTTCCAGCGATGTTCAATAATTTCGATACGCTTTTTATAATAAGAATCGTCAAGCTCCTCAAAATGGTCATTAACTGCCATTTTTTCAAGTCTTGAAACAGAAAATAATCCGAGGGGGCTAAATCTGGCGAATAGGGTGCATCAGGTAGCAATTCAAACTTTCATTCATTAATTTTGGCCATTGCAATAACGGATTTGTGAGCTGGTGCATTGTCTTGATGAAACTTACAGTTTCTTCTTAGCCAAAAGCGACCGTTTTTGCTTGACAACTTCGTTCAAACGTTGCAAAAAGTTCGCATAATATTCGCCTATGATGGTTTTTCCCTTTTCCAGATAGTCAATGAAAATTATCCCTCGCGCATCCCAAAAAATCGACGCCTGCAGATGGAACGATCTTTGCCTTCTTCGGAGCCGGTTCTCCCATTTCAAACCGTTGTTTTTGTTGTTCTTTTGTATCGGATGTGAAGTGATGGACCCACGAAATATTTCACAAAGTATTGGAAAAGGCATATACCTATTTTAAATAGGTATCTTATATGGTGAAACAAAATGGATACCTACAAGATATAAGGATGGACCCAAACAATCAACTTCTGCAATTAAATCTTCTAGTCTTTAATATGTATCAGTCATAGTGGACCCGGAACTTCCCTCGGTGTTATGGTTTTTGTTTTTGGTTCTTCTTTAATCAAATGGACACGTACAGAATTCAAATAGTGATGCAAACGACCAGCTCAGTATTTTCTTCAATTAAATCTTCTAGTCTTTAATATGTATCAGTCATAGTGGACCCGGAACTTCCCTCGGTGTTATGGTTTTTGTTTTTGGTTCTCCTGTAATCAAATGGACACGTACAGAATTCAAATAGTGATGCAAACGACCAGCTCAGTATTTTCTTCAATTAAATCTTCTAGTCTTTAATATGTATCAGTCATAGTGGACCCGGAACTTGCCTCGGTGTTATGGTTTTTGTTTTTGGTTCTTCTTTAATCAAATGGACACGTACAGAATTCAAATAGTGATGCAAACGACCAGCTCAGTATTTTCTTCAATTAAATCTTCTAGTCTTTAATATGTATCAGTCATAGTGGACCCGGAACTTCCCTCGGTGTTATGGTTTTTGTTTTTGGTTCTCCTGTAATCAAATGGACACGTACAGAATTCAAATAGTGATGCAAACGACCAGCTCAGTATTTTCTTCAATTAAATCTTCTAGTCTTTAATATGTATCAGTCATAGTGGACCCGGAACTTGCCTCGGTGTTATGGTTTTTGTTTTTGGTTCTCCTGTAATCAAATGGACACATACATAATTCAAATAGTGATGCAAACGACCAGCTCAGTATTTTCTTCAATTAAATCTTCTAGTCTTTAATATGTATCAGTCATAGTGGACCCGGAACTTCCCTCGGTGTTATGGTTTTTGTTTTTGGTTCTTCTTTAATGAAATGGACACGTACATAATTCAAATAGTGATGCAAACGACCAGCTCAGTATTTTCTTCAATTTAATCTTCTAGTTTTTTGAAGATGTCAGTCGTAATGGACCCACGACTCCTCCTCGGTGTTTCATCAGGATGAATTATCTAAGTAACGCCACTGAACTGGAACAACTGAACTTAGAAAGTCAACTACTTAACTTTTATTGCCGATTGGCCATCTTCTTTCAATTATATCTGAATATGAATGGAGTGAAGGTAAACTTTTCTTGAAAATTCTGCTGTAGGTAATATTCCAAGCATTTAGAAAAAATTACAAAAGCACCGACCCCAGCGATTGAATGAATAAACACATAAACTTTTAAGTTCATTTTCTGAGAAGGTTTTTAGAGAATAGGCAGTTGTCAATTTTATATATTCAACAGAATAAACTTCTATACACAGTGCTGTAACAAAATATACAGGGCTCTTAAAAAAATATCGGATATATACATTGGTTAATGTCCACAACCGTTTTCGTATCTAAGTTATAGGTCAGGGGCGGCTCGTTCCCAATGGTTAACAAATCGTAACTTTTACATATCTCCTAAAAATCTAGGATTACAAACAGTGTTGAGCTGCTGGAAGGATTCGAAATTGGTTTGTCACTATCCTCGTAATAAAATAAACGAGTACGTTTCGAAATAAGGAGTTCAGAATCAATACCTAAATCTCTAACAAGAGTTGTCGTCAAATATTTCAAAATTATCGTCAGTATTTGGATTTGCAAATATGTTTTAAGATCATCTAAGTCTTGAATGCATTCTGCGATGTCGAGTTGATGATTTTGAGGAATTTTCTGGGCTAAAAAGAGGAGCAGAGATAGGTAACAACCCTTAGGTATTTACTAATGATGACATTAACTAACAAAGGTAGATTTATTTTTTTAATATCTTGCTTTTGACCAATGTTTATAAAAGTCTCGAGTAATAAGTCATAGTCACCGTATATAGTCATCAGAACGAGTAGATTAACAAGTCAATAAGCCACCTTTCAAAAAAACGTTTCAATTGCCGATTTGTACTATGATAAATCTGCGTCTGTTGGTCAATTTAACCAGTGGATAAATTATTTCAAAAACCCTGTCTTTCTCCGACTTGAAATAGTTTCATTTTGCCGAATTTTTTTCTTTGGTTTCTCGTTTCTTTCATAGTCTTTGGGTGATTTTTACTCCTTACTACAATATAATTTCTTTCTATTAGAATAAATTTGTTGGAATGCTGTTTCCAGCGAAAATATATTTCTTTTTAAAGTCGAATCAGTTCAGGGTAATCCTCATCATCTCCAACGATGACAAGAACTTTGTCTATTGTCGGAAATCCTTTTCAAAACGTATGCACTTTCCTTCCTTTCTTTGTATCAAATGATTTTCAATTTGAAATTTTGCTTTTCCTGGAGCTTTACGTGCTATTTGAACCCCGCCACGTTTCTCTTCTATAATAACTCCTAGATTTCCCAACACCAAGCGTATCGCTAACTAATTCCATTGTATCAACACTTTTACATAGCCGTTTGTTTGGCTTTTGGCCTTTCCAAACCTTTTTCTATTGCTCTTTACATATTAAGGTTATTAAAGACCAAAAAATTTTAAGAAATATTCAGATTATTCTGCAATAATATTTAAAATGACCGTAATGAGTCTTGCATTGGAAATTGGTTTTTAATTTCTCTCTCTCTCGTACATGAAAATTGACTAAAAAGGACTTTTTTGTATCTCAAAACAAATAGCGTCACCCTCGTATTATTTTTAAAGTAGAGATTATACAGATGTATAAGTTACAGCTAATAAGATCGAGAAATCTAATCCACAAATCATTTGGTTATCTTCACAAAATGGAAAAGTATGTTAATAATAAATTTTGTTCAATATAAAATTTTAATATTCGATTTTATCAAGTTATGGTGATGAGATTGCGTAATTTAAAGGTCATCGTTACCCATTTATATGATAACAACTCATTAATTGAATACAAAAAGTGGTACATGATAATTTTTTTTAGAAAACGACGTTTAATATCATACAAGTTTAAAAAATATCCTACATATAGGCAAAATTATTTCTACTTTTACAATTTTTTAAAATGACAATAGTTTCCACTATTTCGCAACATAACCTAATTTTCAATAAACTCTTATCCATTATTGCGCAATAAAATGCATTCACAAAATTATCTGATAAATGGTATAACAAGAAAACATGTTTTTTTGAATATTTCATTATATGTACTTCAGTTTTTTTCCACTGGCAACGTCGCTAATATGATTAGAGGAGAGTGCGGGCGTTGTACTGCAGTAGCTTGCTTATACCATATAAAAAAATTTCAAATATTAGTTCATAAAGTACAAATATTTTTACGTTAAAACATGAAAAAATTGTTGAATTATCATGTAGAAAATGTTAATGTTCATTCATTACGGAGTGACGTTATGTACTTTCAATAAAAAATTGGAATGAGTTTGGAACTATTTGTTACTCCGCGACAATTGACGCGACAGACTACTAATCGACTTCCCGCCATTTTAGTTGGTTGTCGTAGCTACATAGGGTGATTCATGGATACTGATAGAACAGGAAATTATTAAAATAATAATTACGTTCTCATGTAGAGAATTTTTTTATTTGTGGATGTAGAAAATATAAACATGAGTAATTTTTAATACAGTTATCCACTACCAATGGAGACTGAATTCTTTTTTAAACATATTCAACGTTTTTATGAATGAAATAGGTGAAAATTAGTTTGAGAACAAAATATACAGGAAACACTTAATATTATTTAATAAACAGGAAATGACACAGATGTGCAAGTGAATTATTTATTCTTCTACAACAATTTGGCGTAAACAATAACAATAAATATGAATTGTGTAAATGGAATTTGGACCAAAATAGAAAGAGAAAATTATGATTCAAATGAAGACTATTATCAGAATTTTTTCCTATTACTCCAAACATTGTTTCTAATATGATAAAAATTTGTGTCTCCTAGCATGTAACAAAGAAAATGGAAATTGAAAAAGTTTCTTTAAAAACGCGTTTCTATTTCAAAGTAGTTATAAATAGCATACCATAAATTAACAAAATAGTATTTGACGTTCCAACTATTATTTACTAGCTCTCAATGAGTAATAAACTTTACATCTACCCTTACCAAATCCGTCATTTTATTACATTTATAAAAGACCTTTACCTTCTTTGAATCTCCAGCTTTTATAACCCTTTAACATTTTAAAAATTGTCATATGTAATCAGCAGTCTTAAATGTGCTAAATAAACTAAGAATTTAAGATTTCTTCAATTTTCATACTATTTTCGAAGTTTGACAACAAAAAAATGTAATCACATTCTTTATGATATATATTTTCAAATACATGGTTGCTTTTTGCCTATCGTTAGGAATCCTCCTCCCTACGATTTACTCTAAGAAATAGTGACCTACCAATATAAAATTAAATTCAATGGATTCGTTTTGTGGAGATATCTTAAAAGCCTGGTATATGCAACAATAGAGTAAAATTTCATTGTGACACATTAACTGGCGTATGTAATAATCCATTAAAAATTCATAATATTCGAATGTATAATTTAGAATTTATACCCAAACATAAGTTCTGATTTCGTAACTTTAAAATCATATAACTTATAAACGAGATGTCGTATAAAAATTTTTTTTCTACATCACCCTGTATAAATTGATGACAATGATTATTATATTGACCCTTATTTTCATGTCTCGCTCGTATATGTTAACTGTACTTATATCATAAAATGTAATATTTATACATAATTCAATATAAACTAAATTATTTAAAACGTTAGTTATATTTATGACTTGTCTGTATAGTCACGTTAATAATTTTTAGATATTTTCTTCAAACCACTAATTACACGTTGAGATGTAATTAATAGTTTATTTCGAAAGTTTTATTTTTCTCAACATCTTGTGGAAATTAACGTATATTGCAATAAAATTGGCGAGAAGAAAACATAAGTAATAATTTAGTTTGCAGAATTATAACATTTAATACCTATTTATATTTTACACAGAAATTTATGTTCTGTAAAAAATGTTGATGTATGTTACGTGATTAAATAAACATATGATGAAAAGCTAAATTTTCGTTTTCAAGGATTCAGCATATCAATTTGTTACTATAAGTTAAATCACTGTAATGAATTTTTATGTTATTTTCCTCAATCATTATCCAACCGGTAGATGTAGAAATATATTAGATTTAAATTCATTTTTATATGCAATCAGTTCGACGGGAACGTATAATGGGTTGCATAGCTCGTAATTTGAAATCAAAGACAACAGCTAAATAGCTTCAAATCAAATAAAGTAATTTTTTAATCAACGAACAGTTTCTAAAAAGTATCGATGCTAATAAACAAAGATATTTTTTTCATTTCTGACATCCCTACATGTTAGTACTGACAGCTTGTCTTTGTTTCGCGGGATGTCTACCGTTGACCTTATTGCCGGTTCTCAACACTAAAGGTCTAAACACACTGCAGACATGCCAGTGTCATCGGGCGAGTACTTTACTAGCATTCAAATATATTTGAACAGTCACTGGTACTAGTGTACTCGGACACATCCCTATTTTTTTTGTTAGTAATGATAGGGGACTAGAAAGCACCAGTGCACTAGCAAGTGTGAACACGTTTCTTCCTTTTTTCCAACTGAACTCGTATGCGTAAAATCATGCCAGTAAATTAGCATGTGTGACTAGCAAATCTCTTGCAAGTGACGGATGTTATGGGTTGATTAAATTGAGCAATGGATTTCTATTTACAATTTATATATTACTGACATTTTTACAAGTAATGACCAATACACACGTTATTACATTCTATGATATACTAACCTCAAAAAATATACGTCAAATTCTTCTTTTTCTGTTGATCATGGAATTATAGTTAATAAGAGAAGCATTACACTTAGTAACAAAATGAAACTCAACGCACGCGCATTTTACTGGGCCGAGTATACTGTCATGTCTGAATGAGCCTTTATCCACCCTCACTTTTTGTTTCTGTTTGTTACCTCAGGTGAGTATTGCCCCACACATAACTGATATAAACCGTTCGTTTCACGTGGTGCAACAGCTCTCTTTTTGTTGGTGGAATATTTGACGCATCAAACCCCACTTAAACCTTTTTCGAAATTTTGTCATTTTTAGTTATAGTCATCGACATAGATCCACTGACTACAATTTCACTTCGTTACTTATTTATTTCGTTTTTAAAGCGGTCACAAAATATTTAATCAAATTTTAGGATAGGTATTTACTTCAATCACTTATTGAATTTTTGTTGTTGGCAGCCATGATGCAATGACAACTGACACTCTACGTGCAATATTCATCTATGCAATATTTTGACCTCGCAAGGAATTGCATGCAATTTCTTGCACGTTGTCTTGAATCATGTCAAGCGGACTTAAGGAACTTGCAACTTGCTAGATCTTGCATGAAACAATCTGCGTTGCACGTTGTATTGCATCATGTTAAGCGGCCTTTACATATGTGAAGAAACAGTACAAATTCAGAATGATATCTGTGGAAATAAAAAGATTCACAGGAAATTTACAATTTTGGTGCATCCGACAGCACATATGCCACCGTAAAAATTGGTTACCACGTTACGGCAAAAAAATTTTATGGTAAATTCTATTAGAATAAGTAGTATGGTATCAAATATCTTAGATATTAAAGTCAAAATAGGTTTATTAGAAAAACAAACGAGTAGTTTTTTTCTTTATTTATAATTTCATAACTTTTCTTCTTCTCTTTTTTGCACTTACTTTCCAACATTTTTTTGTGCTTATTTGATTTTAAATGGACAGTCCATTGGAACTGTCCAACAAAAACCCTGTCACAAATTTCACATGTAAAGGTTATATCTTCACTGTTGGGATTAGAATCCACTTTTTGTTTCGGCAAAGATTCATAACAACACCTCGTATTATTTATAAAACTTCTGACTATTTGCTCCGCTTTTTTGCTCACTTTATCTTCCCATTGAGAAACATCTGATGTATCCAGTCCGTATATAGGCGGTACCTACTTAAAAATACACTTTTATATGTAAAAAAGACTTTAGTGAGTACTGATTCAGGTATATTGCATCATTGTATAAAACCAAACATACTGTATTGAGCTAAGAGGATGAGGTACGAATCAAATATCTTTATAATCTAGATAAAGGTATCCCTCTAATAGAATGACATAGGAAAACTTTTCCTCTGCAGAGCTGGCGCCACTATTAAAAGTAAAAGTTAAAAATTTAACTAAAGGATCATATTTTATTCTATTTTTGGATAAAAAGTGATGCAGAAGTGTCAAACAAGACAAACTAATATTCACAATGAAAGTAAAACTAAACAAGATTATTAATTCATTGTCATAATGAAGAGGAAGTCAATTCTTTTAGACCCCAGAGACCACAAAATTCGAAATATCTCGAAAACTCGATAAATTCCATTCTCGAAAGTTTATGGGGGTGACATACAAAAAAATTCAGGAAGTCTAGACCCAACATTTTTGTATTTTGACTCATACAGTGTTAAATTCAACACATTAGTAAAAATATGTCAGCAATTAAAAAATTTGTATTATAAAAAAGGCCTGTTTATTTTGAAACTTAACTTATCCATCTACCCTTATAGATTTCATATATTTGATGTTATGTTAAATTAAATTAAAAATAGCTTTTCTCAAAATAAAAATCTAAAGTTTCAAGAAGTAGTTATGTTTGCTGTTGTTTTTTTCTATGTGGCAACAGCGCCGCAAAGAAATTTTTTTTGAGGTTAGAGTTGAATCACGTATTTTGTGAATTAGATAAACCAAAAATAAGGACATTAAATTCAAAATTCGACAATTCCAATAGACGATCTAACGAATATAAGATAATATGATAAAAGATAATAAAAGTTTACCTGTCGATCTTGTCTTCCAAGAAACCTATTCACAATCCATCGTTTTTGCTTCCTAGCATAACGTCTAGTAGCCATCTTGAGCTGTTCAATACCTTCTTTCAATTTCTTTTGACCTTCTTCAGAATTTTTCTCATTTTCGTTTAATATAAGAAAAGGATGAAATTCTTTGAAACCAATTGATTGAAATATGCCTTTCGTATAATCTGCTTCTCTAAAAATTTGTCAATTTAACAAAAATTAATCACATAAATTATAAAATTAGCCAGCCGTAAACCAAAAACTTAATAGAAGATAACAAAAAAGTTATGTTTTTTTGTTAAATGGATCACTCTATATTTTACAACTATGTGAAAATTTAATTCATTTTTTTTATACATAGTCTTGAATTCAAGTGTCTTTTGATGGAAGTTTCAAAAAAATATTGAAATAGGCCAAAACGTCAATTTTCACCTGTTTTTTGAAACTAATCTTCCATCAAAAGAGACCTAAATCAAGACTATTTATTAAAAAAAGTTGGTATTCTTTTAGTAGAAGTACGAACAATTGAGGGATAGAAATTACAATTCATTGTGAGTTAGTAGGTACGGTCGTGGTAAGTAGCACTCCGAATTGTTCTGTTTATATTTGATAAAATTACACCAAATTACTTTAAAAATTTTAACATATTTGATGTATAAAAACTGTTTCAGTACTTTATCAGCATATTTATCAAACTCCTCTCTAAGTATATTCAAGAAATAGTTAAGATACTTACTCGTTTGCTATTAACCTTTTTTCATTGTATATTTTATGGAATTCTAAAAGTTCATTTATAAGTCCCTGTTTCAACATATCATCTACTCTATCATCTAATCTTTTGTCCAAAATTTCCTATTAAAAAAAGACAATAAACTAAAGGTACTAGTAAGATTTCCGTGGCGCCAGCATTTGGATAAATTGACCCTAAATTATTCAAAACCAAAGTATAAACTTTTTCACAATCTCACTTTTAGAGAAAGCTATTAAGTGGAGATGTCTTTTGAGATTCATATGAATCTTATCCAACAGAAATAGTTCAACTTTCTTGTAGTGCACTTCGTGTGTAAAAATAAAAAAAACCTAATTCACATTATTATTTTATAGTTTATTATTTTTTTTATATGGAGGCCCTCGCTCCCTCACCCCTAACATAATCTAACCACATCCGGGCTTCGCCCCTGTACCTCGATCCTGGTTAAATTGGAATTTAAATCTGCCGTAAAGTGACAGGTCACAAATAATGATTGAATTTGGAACAGTTACATTTGGAATTATTGTTTGAAATTGCATTTGCATTTAGTTTTATCCTTCGAAATAGGATTAATGATGCTGGAACATTTTTTAGATAACATATTCAGGGGACTTGTAAAAAAGTGGGATTACCTGGCTTTTTATTCATAAAAAACCATATATAAATAAATTTTTAAAGCATTCTCACTTGACAAGCTCAAAATAACAAATTTCTACATTTACTTATTAATGACATCCACAAAGTATTGCTAAATATAAAAACGGCACTAAACAACAGAAAAATCTTTCTGAAAAAAGTTGAACTATTCCTGTATTCACCAATGAAATATTTATCACAGAATGATAAAAGTCTCTATATAACTGTCCATTTTGCTTCAGAAATCTGTTATTTTTAATATATTATTGGAATATTAGGGTAAATTGTGTAAAAATTAAAAACCTTTCGATTATTAAATTACAAGACTCATGTTGAATTTAGACCGTAAAATCTTAATTCTAGATGAAGTATTAAATGCTGTTCCAGAAAGCAAATCTAAAACTAACATTTGGTTGTGACTTTGATATCTTGAAAAATTTTTCCTCATTTTCATTTTATTTTGGCCTAATTAAGCTAAATTCATTGGCGGATTGTCCACTGAAATCATACACACCCCTAACTAGATATGATTGTATTTAAATAATTTCACTAACTTGGTCACACTGAAGCCATAAAACTACAGAATTTGAAAATCTGAGTCCTCCTCCCGACTTTGAACCATCTCTAGAAGCCTGTTGCTCTTCTAAAAATTCACTGTGTTTTTTCCCCCTTTTATACAATATTTCTAAAGATCTGAAAATATTCTAAAACTAAAAAATTAAAATATAACAAACAGGATACAAATACCGTAAAATTTTTCTCTTATTATTAGGATGCAGTCTTTTTGCCATTACAGGATCAAGTGATTTCAATTTCTTATGTAACTCTTCACTGGGTAATTCATGATCGTTATTTGGTAATAATCCGGGTATCTTACTATATTCACTGTCGTCAATTAAAATTTTCCATAGAAGTGATTCTATGTAATAATTAGTGCCTCCAACTACAATAGGAAGTTTTCGATTCTTTAATAATGTTTCAATTATTCCCAAAGCTCTTTTTTTGTACTCTACAACAGTGAATGTTTCGTTAGGATTCAAGATATCTATTAAATGGTGTGGTGCTGCTGATTGTTCTTCTTTAGTTGCCTTTGCGGTGATTATGTCTAAACTTTTATATACCTGTAAAAATTACTTCAAGATTATCTTCAATTATTTACATGACTTTTACCTGCATGGAATCAGCTCCAATTATTTCTCCACTGAATAGTTTAGCCAATTCTAAAGACAACTTCGTTTTACCAGAACCAGTTGCTCCCAAAATTACTACCAAAGGTAAACGTGGGCTCATTATAATAATTCAATTTTGTTTTCAAATTATTTGTAACAATTGTTTCTAAGCTACACATTAGCTTAACATTGAAATTAGTTAACCTAGCATTTGATTAAACTGTAGATAAAATTCGCCCTGTTAACTAACTCATGGTTATTTCAATTTATTTCTTCTTTTTTTTTTGGCGACGGGCTAAAGCTGTAGACTATCTATCCAAGGAAGTATCGATTCATTTGTGATTGAAGAAGCATCTAGGGCCAATTTTACAACCTAGGGTAAAACTGGAGATTAAACTATGGTTTGAATTCGAGTTTGAACCAACAATAAACAACAAGGAAAAGGGAAAAAATGGGAGTAGTTGGCAAAAGAATTTAATTATAAAAATAATAAAAATGGTCATGTTTTCGATAGAACCACAATAAATTTAGAAAATGTTGGACAATTTAAAGATTCGCTTTAGAATGAATAACTTTTTGTTAACTAGGCACGTTGACAACGTTGATAAATTCTTCATGCTCGTTATCTAATTCATCAAATATAAAGTGCAAATCTTCAATCATTCTACTAAAGCCCTTCATAATATTGAAAAGATATGAATAATTTGGAAAAGTTCAGATCCTCCGTTTCGTGTTAAACTGAAGTTTAAACTACTCCTAGACATCTGGTAACGTTTAAACCGAACTAACCAACACTTGTAAAAGTGGGCTTTGGTGTGTGGTTACATAGTAAAGATGAAGTTCCGGTAAACCCAACATAATAAAATTAGTCAATCAGCGCTATTTTTTGAAGCAACATAACAGAGAATAGAAGCATATTCGTTTGAAAATAATGATACATATTCACAATATTAGTATAGTCAGTCTCCATTTCAGTAATACATACACTCTGAATCGGTCCTGCATTTATTTTCTGGCAATTAGAGAATTGGCTGGTTCTATTACGCTACGTCTATTTCGAAATTTTCAATATTTCCTTGTGACCATCCCTTAAACACGTCTAATGTCATTTGAATCATGACATTTAGTGGAAACAACTTCACGTTTGTTTTGTGTTTATTTATTTTATAAGCAAGTAATAAAATAATTAAATGTGAAATGATGTCTGATTTTCTAGCAGAGAATAATTCATGTGGTCAGTTCATTTTAAATTTAGTTTCTAGAGGTAATGCGATCGTAGCAGAATTACTTAGACTTAAAGATTACATTCCAAAAGTTTACAGGTAAGATTTTTGAACAATAACTTAAAAATATGCTATTTATTAATAAATTTCTAGGCTGGATACAAAACAAGATGCCCAAAAATACTGTGATATAATATTAGATTTCAGTTATTTTAAAATATCTGAAATTCACGAAGAAAGGATTGAAAATAATGAAGTTTGTTTCTTAATATACAAGAAATTTAATTACCTACTAAATCCCATTAATTTCAGGCTCTTAGAGACCTCGATGAAGTATTCCGTGATAACCATATAGAAATTATAAAGAGATTTTATTTGGTATTTGAAAGCATCCATGCTTATGTTACAGACTTGAATCATTTTGTTGAAGAACTCAATGAAGGAATATATATCCATCAAACATTGGAAAATGTTTTTACTGATATTGAAGGCAAACAAGTGATGGTACGTATATATTTTCTAGTATATTAAAAATACCATTCATTTAGCCATTTTGAAATCATCAAAAAAATTATTTGCAAATTTAGACTTTTAAACAGCGGACAGACCTAGAATAGGAATGAACAGGCCCAGAACTAAATACTTTAAAAGTTTAAGTAGTACACCAAGTATCTTTTAAGCAATTGTAAAATTTGTACGGTTCCAAATTTGGACAGGAATTATTACAAACAGGAGATTGTCCTCTTGTCTGATATCTAAGTAGCCATTAAAGCTCCAATTCCATAAGAACCAAGCTGGTCTAGGAAAACCTGGACAAGTTGAACAAGCTTGGTAAGAAGAATGAAGTTACCCTGCAATGGATTTCAGGACACATTGAAATGTAGGGAAATGAAATAGCCATTTTACTAAAGAATGGTAGATAAACCCTTCATAAGAACTAAAACCATTTGTGGAATTGGTTAAAGGACAATAGAGAATATACTAGAAAAGAAGTTAGATAGAGGAAAAACCAGTAACAGTAATAAACTACAAAAGTTGGGCAAGGCAAAGATACACCTGGAAAACTTTTACCAAAGAAGATCTATTTAATGTATCAACTTGTAAGAATAATCTACTAATATTAACAGAGGTCTTGTTGTGGTATTGCAGCCTCAATGGACACCTGAATACTCTTAGCTATATTCAGAGAGATTATGCGTATGAAATGGAAGATGAAGATCTTAGGCAGGTAGAGTCACCCCACATCTTGAACTATCTGCAAGAACTGGGATTAATAGAAGAAAGAAAGCAAGAAAAAATTGCAACATAGGTTATAAAATTTGAGATTATGCAGTTCACCTTCAGTCTCTGAAGATGATAACTTGGTTATGGAAACACGAGTCAGAGAGTATGGTAGTATAAACAGTGTATTCAGTATGAATATCACCAATGGTTCTAGAAATTCCAACTTAGAAATAATGAGGATAAAATTATTAATAAAATGAAATTGTTAGTATTTTTCTTGTTTTATTTTTCATTAAAACCTGAGGTTTTTGTTAATATTTACTGATTGTTAACTGTAAAAAATGCGCTATAGTCACTCGCGCCAAAAGTGCGACGATTTTTTCACTTATTTTTCATTAAACTTTTTTAGTGTGAAGCTCTATATCTCTACGGATTAATGTTGATAATAGTTGATGCATTTATAGATGGCACAGTAAGAGAACGTTTGTTAGTTTCTTATTATAGATACGCTCCACAAAGACAGGATACAAGAAGTTGTATAGATGAAGTTTGTAAGCTATTACGTGATACTGGATATTCCCTTACAAAAAAACCTCTCACATACCCAGAAGACTATTTCAAGTAAGATATATTTTCTCAAATATGTCAATGAAAATAATGTTGTTTTCTTTTAGCCGAATTAAAATAAATTCCACTTATGTAGATTATGTGATAGGTCGCTTAAGATCTGATGATATCTATGGGCAGGTGTCCGTTTATCCTCTTCCGAAACATAGAAGCACTGCACTGGCTAATCAAGCCTCCATGCTCTATATTTGTTTATTTTTTTCAACTGATATTCTACATTCCCAAACTGCAATTATGAGAGAAATAGTTGATAAATATTTTCCAGATAATTGGACTATCTCTTTATATATGGGGTTGGTTGTTAATTTAATCGAAACCTGGGATGCGTTTAAAGCTGCTAAATCAGCTCTAAATAATACTTTGGAAGTTGTAAATGTGAAGAGTTATGCTATTTCTCATGGTACAAATGTTCCAAATCTTTTAAAAACGACCGATTTGTTGTTAAAAGAAGGTAACATTACAGACGAGAATCTACTAAAAGATATAAACAATATAATAACGACGTTAAGGGACTGTAACGTGACGGTTCGTTGGTTGATGCTTCATACAGTCTTGAAACCAGGTCAAAATGATAAATTAAAAAAATCAAAGCAACTACGAGAATTGGTTGTAACAGAATCGAAATGCGATCCGGAATTGTTATTCAAATTGTTATTGAATACAGCACAATTAGAATTAGTTGTTAGGGAATTATATAAACAATTGATGACGAATAAGCAAGATCAGTGGAATGAACTTAAGATGGAAACTAATGCACGATTACTGGAACTTTCGGAAGTGTTTGGTGGAGTAAAACCTTTAACTAGGATACAGAAGAATGAAAATTTAAAAATTTGGTTTGTGGAAATTTCGAAACAAGTACAGTCTTTATCCCAGGTAACCTTTTTTCAATTTGCTAAGAATTTTTTTAACAATTTTCCATAGAGATTTCATTTATAAAGTTATTCAGTGCAATGGAAATATGGTCAATTACCTAAAACTTTGTGAACCCCCTCGTGGTTTATATACTAGAAATATCAATTAAATTATTTAAAATTAATACGTTGTTGAAATAGGACTTATTAAAAATATGAATTTGTTTTGAAAAATTTAGTTTCACAAAATTTTTGTATATGAAATATTGAAATAGGACTTATTAAAAAAAATTAGTTCAGAATTATCTGCAAAATCTTATAATAAATAATAAATGATAAAGATGGCAAAAGATCATTGATAAGAATGGAAGATATATAATCGATTAGAAACTATTCTTTGTTAAAAAAAAGTTACTACAAAACTAAAATTACTTTGTCGCTTTTTGTAATAATTTTTAATACCGTTAATCATATTTATTTAATTTCTTTTGTATGAAGGAGGAGAGTAGTTCTTCTAGAAAAATTGTACAATTGATCCAAGCTTTAGAAGAAGTACAAGAATTCCACCAATTGGACAGTAACATGCAAATTATACAATTCCTTACAGAAACTAGAAAATATTTGGATCAAATGTTGAGAACTATGAGTATAAAAGAAGATATTCTTATAAATTTACAAATTATTGGTGATATTAGTTACGCTTGGGAGCTTATCGATTATTATACAAAAATAATGCAGTTAGGTAAGTTAATAATAATATGATATATCATAAAATTATCAAGTTTGATTTTTAGGTATAAAAAAAGAACCTACATTAGTAATAAAATTACGAGCGGTTTTTCTTAAATTATCCTCGGCATTGGAAATACCTTTACTTCGAATAAATCAAGCCCACAGCGAAGATTTGATATCAGTTTCGCAATATTATAGTAAAGAACTCGAGATATACGTTAGGAAAGTTTTGCATATAATTCCAAGTATGATGTTCGAAAAATTAGCTAGAATCATCGAAATGCAAACAACAGTTTTAAAGGAATTACCTACGAGAGTCGATAAGGATAAAATCAAAGATTATACTCAGTTAGATGAGAGGTTCGAATTTGCTGAACTAACAAATTCAATATCAGTCTTCAGTCAAGGTAAATAATATTCTATAAAATTTGAATTTTGATATTTAATATTGATTTTTGTAATTTTTCTAAGGAAAGTTCTAGTTGATATGCAGATTCCAGAAAATATTTAACCTCGGCTTCAACGTTGAAGCTCTTCTCTGATAGGTTGGACTTAAAGATTTGTTTTAACTTGTTCCAAGTGCTTAGCAAACACATTGGCTTCATCTTTGTTGCTTTTTGCCTATTGATCGTCAGGAATGCGCATTGGAGGGTTTGTTAGCTACTGTCTATTCAGTTTTTTCTTTGACATAATCAATTGCTTCTGTTGCAGTTAAGTCCCTGAGGTAGTTCTGTATTTTATTTTTATTGAGTAGGGTTTTCAGTTCTAAAAATGCTTGATTCAACTTTGTTTTCCGTTTGTCCGTAAGTTTTTGTTTAATTATCCTCCATAGAATGTTGGTTGTGGTAATTTCACCTTTAATTTGTGATGAGCCATAAGTTGGTGTCTGGATTGATTCTATAAGATTTTCAACTATATTATCAATGTTTTCTTCAACTTTTAAAGTAACTGGAAGCTTCAACAAGCTGTACAAATGAACTTGAAAGTCATTCCAATTGGTATATTTGTTACCCAATTTTGCAGACATACCCCAATGCTGTAATTGAAGACTACGTATTTTCCTACAAAGTAATACCAGATCTGTAATGCATAGATTGATGCCTAACCAATAGCATAGTCTAGACTATTGGAAGATAATCGTGGGGCTAAAAGAGGGCAATAGTGTGGTAAAGGATAAGACTGCAGAATGAGGAAGTTACTGGCAAAAATCTACATAAAAGATTCAGTTTCAAAGCTGTAGATTTTATAAGAAGAAAAACGTTTGGGAAAGAGGTGAAAAACTACATGAAATATTTAGTTTCTAGCTGACAGACTCTATAAGAATGGTAGGACTGCAGAATGAGTGAAGTTACTGATAAAAAACTACATAAAAGATTCAGTTTCTAAGTTGACAGATTTTATAAGGGCAATAAGGCTATAGAATGAAGAATGCTAGTGGTAAAGAAGTACATGGTAAAGAAGTACATGAAAGATTCAGTCTCCAAACTGATTAGTTGGAAGATATAGTCCAGACTCTGAAGATAATAATAGATCTGAAAAAATATGCAGTTGACAATCTAAATTTGTAGAAACTGCTTTAATGCACTAGCTCAATTAAGTACCTCTAAATTTAATTTAGCATATGTGCATTTAAGTGCAACTTTTTCTTTTAGAAAGTTTATTTTTTAGTTTTATTTCCATTTTTATTTTAGGTATGAGAATGATGAAAAGCACTTTGGTTGGAGTTATATGTTTAGATCCGAAGCAGTTACTCGAAGACGGTATAAGAAAAGAACTAGTCCTACACATATCTAAAGCTCTACACAACCATCTAATATTCAGTCCAAAATCAAAATATGACGAACTCTCACAAAAATTAACAACGTTGGTTAGTATCATGGACGGTTTCAAAAGATCTTTTGAGTACATTCAAGTAAGATAAATCTCAAATATCTTCTCAAAGTTTTGATACTAGATTTGTTTTAGGATTACATAAACGTGAACGGTTTGAAAATTTGGCAAGAAGAAGTTACTAGAATAATTAATTATAACGTCGAACAAGAATGTAACGGTTTCTTGAGACGTAAAATTCATCCGTGGCAAAGTTTATATCAAAGCAGATATGTACCCATACCGATATATCCTCCTATAGATCAGAGTGTCAATTTTATTGGTAGATTAGCTAGAGAAGTCATAAGGTTATCCGATCCAAAGTAATTTAACATTTCATATATAAATTTGTTATTTTCTGTACATTTATTATCATCAATTTATATATAGACCAGATTAGAAACGGTATCTTGCATCCATATCACGTTCATTTAATGTCAATTAATGTCAACTTAATTACACTGACGCGCGTTTCGATAAACTAGTTATCATCTTCAGACACATAAGGATGACTTCCGAATATTATTTAAATAGTATAATTCATTTAAATAATCTTTCTAAAATGTTTGCCATTGAACTCATACGATTTGCTAATCTGATTGCGATTAAATTATATATTATACAGGGTAGTTCACTAAATAGTTGAAATTATATATTTTCTTTTAGGAATTCTGTTTATTTGGATACCACTGTTACATGGTACGACAGTAAGACCCGCAAGGACCTTATTAACAAACAAACTATAGCATCTATAGCGTCTGCTATAGAGATAACTGGTTTAGTAGGTTTGGATAGACTTTTCTCGTTCATGATAGTTAATGGATTACAAAAAGTTATAAGTAAGAATTTCTTAATTTTTTTCTTGTTTCCGGTAAATTTTCCGTTAACAAAAGTATCATGTTAAGTAAAATGATTTGACGAATTATTTATTGTAGGTTATTTAGAAAATAAAAACGTTCAAAACGTTTCTTGGATTAATATAATCCCTTCGATACAAAAAGAAATGGAGCGAAACGAAGAATTTTCAAATCCTCTGAAAGTTTATCAGACCTACATCAATCGTTGTACTAAAATATGGACTGAATTTTTGGAAAATATCCTTTTAGTTGGACAGTTGCAGTTATTGAGAAATTTAGTTGCTTTTTATTTGAACACTTCTTGTAAATTTAATGCGAAAACTTTGGAATCATCTCTTAGGGCTATAAATAAGTGAGTATTGTCATATTTTTTCAAGCAAACTTGTTTTTTACATAGATTTCAAAATTTTCGTTTTTTTTTGTTTCAAAATTTTTTAGGTTAGCAATTGAACAACAATTCTTATAGTTTTTAGCAATTAAAAATTTGAATATCTGACAGGAATGTCTGTAATTAGAATCCAGCTAGATAAAACAGTTCTAGACAAGATATAGTCCAAAACATCTCAAGTGATCAGCTTAATAAAAGTACGAACAGTCTCTATCAGAGCAGAGCGGTAACAGAGCGGAACAGGAAACAAAACCAGAAACGGCAACATAAACATAAACAGAAACTTTTTAACAGTTAAAAAACGTAGGAACACTCTTAATAGATTGGATGGGTTCAATAAAACAGGAACAATCCAATCAAAGCAGGACCGTTGTAGTTGAATACAAACAGTTAATAGGATAGTCCAATATGAGCAAGTATATACAAATAAAACAGTTCAAAGATGCAGAAAAAGACTGAATAATAAAAGGACAGTTCGAAAGAACAAGAATAATCCAAATAAAAGAGGAAAGGTTGATCAAACAAAAATGGAACAGTTCAAAAAAGCAAGAAAAGTACAAATATAGCAGAATAACTCAATAAAACGGGAACAGCCCAATCAAAGTAAAAAAAAACTAATAAGAAACAACATAGGAACAGAAACAGTTAAAAAAAGTAGCAGTTCAGAAACAGTACAGTGAAAGCAAGAACAATAGAGTTTAAAACACATCTATCAAAGTAAAAATATTCAATAAAAACAATAACAAAGAATAGATTACTCGACAAATTAAATAAAAGCAGTAGTCCTTTGTATGGTTCTTTGCGACAAGCAACAAGATCGATATAATCCATTTTTTTCTGATTAAATTTTTTTATTATTTAAAAATTTCTTCAACGCATTTTCGTATTTCCAATAAAATAAATTCAAATAATCATTTCTTCGTATATTATTTGTTGTCAGGAACTAATGCGAAATTTATTTTAGGGCTCTCCTTATTGATATGGAAACCGATAAGTATCAACCAAGTGAAAATTTATTAAAATCATTTTCAATCTACTTCGATTATGCTGGTTTAAATCAACCATTCAACAAAATATATACAACGTCAAATAACGACCGAAATCATGCGATAACCATTTTCGTATTTGTCATATGTCATTTACCGAAGCTGTTTTTACCACAAATTACAGGTAGGTGCTATCAAAAGCACACGATTTTTCTTACACAGTTTATCATAACCATTCAGAACAGGAAGGATCTCAGATACAGCTGTAACTGGCAAATGGAGCAAACTTTGTTTGTATTTCTTTTCTTTCATATTCAGTCAAAGGAAGGAAGAGATATTGTAAATGCCCAACAGTAATCGGTTATCATTTTTGTATCTCAGCGCCCTTGGCATCTTTTTCCATCTTCAATATCTTGATGAAATATTTTATCTTGCTTTTCACTTTTGTCACTAACATTTTCTAGGAAATTTCTTCAAATAGGAATGTAAAGAGGGAATGTTTATGTACAATAGTTCATATTTTTATTAATGGTTCTTAAGAAGGGTGCAAAATTGTTAATTTATCTGATGGTTCAAAGCTAATGAAAATAATAAAATTTCCCGTTACTAACTATCCTGGTAAGGATATTAGTGTAAATTTATGAAATTATTGTATTGACATCAGTCCTTAAGATTGGATACACCCTGTATATTTTTAAGGTTTTGGGAGACTTTTGATCGTTTGATTAGTAATAATTAAAGTGCTAATAACCAATTATTTTTTAGGAAACATGAGTAGAAAGAGTCAAGATCAAATTGATGGTATAAGTTTTTCAACCGGTGTGCATACGGTCTTAAAACAATTTCATACGAATGTAAATCGCGAATTTATAAAATACATAAGCAATTATATTTTGCAACTTACAAAATGCAATAGCAGGTAATTGTTATTATCATTATTCAACGCAATTTTGAATTTTCCAAAAAATCCAACTTCTAACTATAACAACCCAAAATTTGACAGTTAAAATATTCTCCTTTATACTGTGATGGTATCCCCTCAAAGAACCGTTGTGATGAGGTCCGGTAGCAGATGAGGACGAGGACGAGAGCCGTTGCAAAGGACGACTCATTTTTATAAAAAAAAAAAACGTTACAATATTTTTTCCTTTTTTCTTGTGTTTAAGTTATTTTCTATTATTATAGTATCTCATTCCCTTTCATTTCAAAAATGACTTTTTTTACCATAAATATTTTAATGAAATTTTTTTTAGTTCGAAAAATACAGAACTTCTAATGGAAGTCAACGTAGCCCTTAAATTCATGGAAATTTATACGAATTATTCCGAAGAAACGAGGATATATTACAGGGAATTTTTACCATCGGAAATACTTCACGTACAACAAACTTTGTGTCCTGGCTCGGTATACTGAAATCGTGTCATACTGTATACTCATATACAATTGATCTAGATAATATTTATTTCTATATATAAGGCGTCGTTAAAAAATATGGTGAATTATTCAATTAAAAACAAAATAAAAAATGTGAAACATAAAATTTTGAAAAATCCCAACTGTGAATATTTCTAAATCTGGTAGGTAAGGTGGATGTAGAGAGACATTGATTAAAAACTCTTTAGTCACAAGCGACTTACGGCGTGGAACCATGGAACAGAAACCCATTCGTCCGTTTTTAATATTATTTTTTCACAAATCGTTTTCAAAATTGTGTCCACTGTTTGTCGAACGAACAAGTTTGTCTCTTTTCTTTTTTTGTGCCTTACTCATTTCCAAAAGTATGAAGAAATTTTAATATTCTTCATCATTATTAACTTGAAACAAAACTAATGCGTCGTTTAAGGTCCTTGTTTCACGACGATATCACTGAGCCAGAACCGATTAAAACTTAAACATGGAGAGTTGAGACTACTAATAATTGCTGCTTTAAAAATTCATTTACTGTATTTTTTCATCACACCTCGTATATAATTGTATATATATTTTGTTATTTGATTATCAATATTATATTATTACCAATCGAAGTTTTATTAAATGTATGGGAAAACCATATAGTTGCATGAACTGCTTGTTCTTCTATTACCACAAGCAAAAGAAGATACTAGATGCAGATGACATGATAAAGATGAGAAAACTTTGAACTCCAACTTACGAATATACAATATCATAATGAATATGGAAATAAACAAACACAAGATTATATGATGGTAATAAGCCGTAAGAAGAATATACATAAGACGAAAGTAGAAGAATTAAATATAGAACATGTCACACAAGATGGAAGATTGGAACAAGACATGAATGAAAGAACCGGAGCAAGTGGAAGATTATTCAACTCAATTAAGACACAGTTTGTATCCAAAAAGGGCATATCAAAACAAATATGTAAAAAAGTATCCATGTTCATATTGACATTAGCATGATTCGCGCACAAAGCATGAATATGGACCTTCGTTGATACTGATAGAAATAATTATGGCAGGAGGTTAAATTGATAGAAATAGGACCAAAGGGTGGTCAGGGTGATGGAGGGTTGCTAAGTATCAACTCAAGATGTGACCCACGCCGGAAAAGCAAAAATGGAAATAGGTTAGGTTTTTCCAAGGTCAAGGTCATCGGAGGGGTGTAACCTGTATCAAAGAATTACCAAATTTTTTATACAAACTTTTCGCATTCTGGATAAAGTATAAAAATATCCAGACAGTTTTCTAGGACTACTCTTATTGTTATGTATATAAATAAACAAATCAGTTATATTTTCATATTTAATAAAAAACAATAACAAATATAATACTAATTAAAACCCATAAAATTAGTTTTTTTTTATCCCAGCAGAGATGTTCAATCGGTGATTTGAGTTAGTAGTGCCGTGCCTTTCAATATCCAATACGCTTGATTTTGTTTAGTCGGTAATAAGACAGCTATGACAAAATTGGTACTATGTCCTGTCGTCGAAAGGACTCCAGCACGAATTGAAGTCTTATACAAGGGGGCTACGTATCTGGGATCGTCAGGGGGCATTTTTCTGGTAGGTTTCAACCACATTAATGGTAAAGGAGGATTTATTTCACCTGAAAATTGGATAACGGTTAAGTGAATTATGAGATCGACTACACAGGCCTACAAAATTTTTTTTACATTTCGAGTATTGAATCAAAATATGGAAACAGATTTCCTCTATCAGCTCTCCTTTTTTCAGATTTATAAATAGAACTGAATCTCTTTTCGAGAGGAATAGTCCATTGATAAGTTACACAAAAATATGCTCTAACCTAGAATTTATCTGCAATTTTTGTTTTTTTATGCATAGAGTACGGTATGGGAAACTTAAAACCGAGTTTGTGGGGATGCTAACATTGGAGAAAATCCGCTATCTTGAAAAAAAGAGCGGAATCGTTTTTGCAAAATGATAAAACTACCAACCGTGCAAAAAATTGTTATATTGTTTTTTGTATGAAATTTAATTCTCTAAAAATTTGCTTTTCCGACTTTTTTTCGTAGAATTGAAAATAACAAAGCTATTAAGGAAAAACGACAAAATTTACAACTTTGCAACATATAACATATTTCTCCTTATCTCTACATAAGTCTGACGCCATCAATCATAATTTGATGCGGTTGAAACTTAAAAAGATGGAACGTGGCTAAATCTATTGTTAGGTAGCAATGAATATGTTGTAGATATTTTTGGAATAAGTTAACAGTATCTGGACAGAAGCTTCTACGAGGTTCCATACTAGCAATTAATTGATTATTGAGGACAGGCGAATAACGATCAAAGTAAGTGAAGTATTTGTTTTAAAGTGTTGGTAGTGTTGTAATTGGTGTGATAAAGTGGAAATTTAACTTAATTTTATCCATGAAACGTGATTTAAAATGGATTATTACAATAAATTACTTGAACATTATGGAGAATTGTAAAATAGAATCTTTTCTCATAATAAAAGCAACAAGACGTTACTAGCAACCTTTTTAAGCTGTATTCGAATCTAAAGTAGTCATTTTTTTTGCCTGAACCATAAAAAATCGTTGAAATTCAAATAACCTCTATAAAATGATCTAAAATCCAGTATTATTTATTTATTTTTTATTTTCTACCTACCGGGTTTAGCATCAACTAATTCCTCAGTTTTAAAATCCCATCTGCCTGCATCGATAAAAAGACCATGAATAATAACACCATCTATCGGATGTTCATATAATTTATATGCTGTATATACCTGAAATAAATATTAAAAATTTGTACAAAAAAGCTTAAAAAATTAATAACAACAAACGGTATCATGTTTTGGGCACATTTTGGAAACAAATTTTATAACGGATATAATACTATGAGATATTAAAAAATTCGTTTTTTATCGGTTTTGCTTATTCTTGGATAGTTCTTAACTTTTTGTGAAAATTGTCATGTATCAATGTATTTTACTGGAAAAGAAAGTAGACAATTGGTACAAGTAGTGTATAACAATTAGAAGAAAAACTCGACAAAAAAAAGTTTAGTTAGTTTTTGTGAAAATGTTTTGTTGAAACTGACACAAGCTGGATATGAATATTAGATGAAAATCTTATAAGGAAACTTCATGAAAAATTTCCAAATCAAGTAAATTTTTGCCAAAAAAGAAAGTACATATTCCATTGAAATTATTACTAGCAGAGTTT
The DNA here is from genome assembly GCF_026250575.1 of Diorhabda carinulata. Lineage (NCBI taxonomy): Eukaryota > Metazoa > Arthropoda > Insecta > Coleoptera > Chrysomelidae > Diorhabda > Diorhabda carinulata. Next base: position 26,700,554 of record NC_079465.1, on the reverse strand, counting down.
GGAAATGAAAAGAGAAACTTTTCAAGGAAATTCTCTGATGAAAGTTTAATATTTTTAGTCAATTTAGTAAAATTGAAATTGTTACATATATATGAATATAAACATCAGAAGCAAATCGAGTCAAGACAATTTTATGGGAAATTGCCAAGTTTATAGTGTATTTTTACTAGACAATAAAGTAGAATTTTTTTCAAAATTGATAGAAGCACAATATTAAAATGAAAACAAAACTTGTCAAGAAAACCTCCCATAGAAAGTGTAATATTTTTTTGTAAGAATTATCAAGTTTTGATTCAGTTTTTGGTATAAAAATTTCTTTAAAATTGATAGAAGCACAATATGAAAATAAAATCAAAACTTGTCAAGAAAACTTTTCATAGAAAATTTAATATTTTGTTGTGGAAATTATCAAGTTTTTGTCACAAAAGAAAGTAGACATTTAATTGAAACTGGTACAAGCAAAATATAAACATTACAAGGAAATCTTGTAGGGAAAACTTAATGGAAAATTGCCAAATTTCAAGTATACAAAAAATACTATCAAAATACCTCTTTTTCTTGGGCAACATGAACTCCATATATATCTTCTTGATCTAGAACGTTATTGTACAAATGAAAATCATATTTCAATTCATCGATGGGTAAATTATATTTCCTAGCAAATGTTTGTAATGTACCGGTGAGAAAACCTTGCGGAAAATAAAACCCAGATATCCAATAAGACGTAGGCGGTCCATAACGTACCCAAATCTGAAAATTAAATTACATCCACTTCACTTCATCAAATTATTATTCGAAAGAGTGATATTATTATACAAGGTGTCTGCATTTCCAATTTTTCTTGGTATACAAAATAATTCTTACACTAATAAAGTCCAGTCTCAGGATTAAATCCCTAATCCAACTTCCTAAACTCTTGAGGGAATTGTAGGCGTTTTTGCTCCACATTCCGGGTACCTAAAAATAATTTTAAAGAAAATTATAGAGTATTGAGGCGGTCACCGTTTCCGTAGAAAATCTATTTACCTGATTGTTCATGAAAGCAGTAAAAATTTCTTCTAAAGCGTCCGACATAACGACCAAACCTTTAATGGCTTTTTGTAATTGTTTCATCGAACTATGTATCAATCTTAATAATTTGTCGTATCTATCAATTTCTTGGGTTAGAACTGTCGTTAGCGAAGAAATTCTTCCTTTTTTATCTCTCTGAAAAGAGATATATGCAGCATATCGGAAACTAATGGTAATAGCCACCATAACAAAAAGACGAATAAAATAGAATTTGGAAAAACTATATAAAAAAAAACTAGACGGAAGAATACGAGGAGCAAGTAGTGGATCTCTTAATATGAAAAAGAATAATGGAAAATATCTACTGAAAGTAGAATTAATAAATAATGGGACCAACAAAAGAGGTGTTTAATGAAGAATGTACGTCACAGTACCCTTCAGTAGGTAGAAGAAGAACGCCAATGTCAAAATGGTTAAAAGATGTAGATGAGGATGAATAAAACATACCAAGTACAAATGATAGAACTGTATGGAAAATAATAATTAGTGATGAGGATTGTATATTAAATAACTAGTAAAAAGTACTGAAAGCAAAGTGTTAATCATTTTTAAAATTAATTGAAAATGTACCTTATACATGTGTACATTGACGTCATCTGTCGGTATTTTCGGTATAACTGAATTTAAAATTCCTTCTGCTAATTCGTACACGATATCGTCACTAGATCTACCTTCGGCACTTCCGCTTGCTCGCGGTTGGCAATCTACTATGGTGCGGATAACGGCATTCGTTTCTTTAATCTGTAAAAGAATTCAAAAATATATTTTGATGTCTAATAGAGTTGTAGGGGAATTGATGACGAAAGACAGTGTTAAAAATGGGTCAAAGAGGGACCAAAATCCTAAAAACCCCTAAAGAAAAAAAGAAAGCACTACCATGATATTAGAAGAAAATCTTGTCAAAGAAGTTTTGAAGAAAATCATTGAAATTGGTACAATCAGAGTATGAAAATAAGAAGAAAAACTTGTTAAAGAAATCTTTAATGGAAAGCTTAATATTTTTTTTGTCGAAATTACCAAAATTTTAATCAGAAAATCTTGTTATGGAAAATTGTCGATTTTTAAGTGAATTTTTACTAGAAATGAAAGTAGATCACCAATTCTTTGAAATTGGTTCAAGCGGAGTAAAAAACTTTTTAAAGGAAATTTATTATTTTCTTATGAAAATTAACAAGTTTTATGTCAGTATTTTTTGGTGTAAAAGAAACTAGACATTCCAATGAAATTGGTCAAATAGAATATGAATATCAGAAGAAAATCCCGTCAAGAAAACTTCATGGAAAATTGTCAAGCTTTTAGTGAAATTTTGTTAAAAAAGAAAGTAAGTAGTTCATTGAAATTACTATTACAAGCTGAGTATAAAAATGAGAAGAAAAACTTCAAAAGAAAGTTAAATACTTTTGATGAAAATTTCAATGAGACATTCCATTGAAATTGGTACAAACAGAATATAAACATATAAATAAAATTGTCAAGGAAACTTCATAGGACATTGTGTAGTTTTAAATGAATTAGGTATATCTAGAAAATATAGTAGATATTTCTTTGGAATTAATACAAGCAGAGTATGAAAATGAGAAGAAAAAATTGTCAAGAAAATTAATTATTTTTTTATGAAAATCACCAAATTATTGGTCAGTTTTTGATCTAGAAGAAATGAGACATTCCGTTGAAATTGTTACAATCAGAATATCATCAAATTATTGGTTAGTTTTTGCTGTAAAAGAAAGAATATATTTCATTTTAAATTGGTACAAGCAGAGTATGAAAATGAGAAAAACAAACTTAAAAAGAAAATCTTTAACAGAAAGTTGGTTATTTTTAGTGGTAAATTACTCAATTTTCAGTCAGTTTTTACTGTAAAAGAAAGCAGACATTTCATTGAAATTGGTATAAACAGAATATCAACATAAGAAGTAAAAAGTTTTCGATGAATTTTAGGTTGAAAAGATAGTAGATATTTCTTTGAAAATGAGAAGAAAAACTTGTCAAATAAACTTTTTAGAGAAAATTAATTATTTTTTTATGGAAATCACCAAATTATTGGTCAGTTTTTGCTGTAAAAAAAAGGAGACATTCCATTGAAATTGGTATATGAGACAATATTGTCAAGGACACTTCATGGAAAACCGTCAAGAAAAGTGAACCGCCCCCAAACTTCATAAAGAATAGTGAAATACAGGGTGTTAGTTTGAAAACGTACCTTCTTCTATATTTGAGTTTCTATAGAAAAGTAAAAAAAATTAGAAAGCCAAATCACACTTATTTTTAATGGGGAATTGAGTGGTACATAATTTTAAAGAACTTTATGTTTGGTACTTAAGGAAAATTTAATCAAAACGGTAGATATATTTCACATTTTTTCAATAGAAATAATTTTACTCCTTAGTACGTACCTGATAAGCGATATTCGCATTCTCATGCATACCAAAAATCTCTGGCTCTTCTATTATTGGTAATTTATCAACAAATATACGGTAATCTTCAATATTCTTATATACAGGACAATAATAAGTGCCAGAAGAAGAATAAACGTAATCGTTCCTCAGAATTTGCGGAGAGAAAAATATTTTCAAAATGGTTTTCAGACATCGCAGATCCCAATAATCGGTTACTCTTCCACCGTAGGTAATTTCACCTAAAGAAGAAGTTATTTTTTTAACATCTTTGAGTTGGCAACACTGTTTTTGTTCGAAAACAGCTGATAGTGTTTTTGTGTGTTAAATACTGTAATAAATTAACACAGTGAAGAAATTAAAAAGAAAAAACAACACTAAATTATTGATACAAATGAGGAAAAATTCCATTTCCTTTCAAAAAAAGGTGTATCAAACGTTCTAATTAACTTGACTCTTGTCTTGAACATTCTAATATGCAAAAAAGTTCCTCGAACATTCTAATATGCAAAAAGTGTCTCGAACATTGTAATATGCAGAAAAGTGTCTGTAATATTATATTATGCAGAAAAGTGTCTTGAACATTTTATTATGCAAAAAAACCTGAACATGCTGTTATGCCAAAAGTGTCTTGAATATTCTAATATTCAAAAAAGTTCCTCGAACATTCTAATATGCAAAAAATTGTCTCGAACATTGTAATATGCAGAAAAGTGTCTGTAATATTATATTATGCAGAAAAGTGCCTTGAACATTTTATTATGCAAAAAAACCTGAACATGCTGTTATGCCAAAAGTGTCTTGAATATTCTAATATTCAAAAAAGTTCCTCGAACATTCTAATATGCAAAAAAGTGTCTCGAACATTGTAATATGCAGAAAAGTTCCTCGAACATTCTAATATGCAAAAAAGTGTCTCGAACATTATAATATACAAAAAGTGTCCTGAACATTCTATTATGCGAAGTGTCCTGAACGTTTTAATATGTAAAAAAGTGTCTCGAATATTTTAATATGCAAAAAAATATCTCCAACTTTTTAATATGCAATAAAGTGCCCTGAACATTTTAATATGCAAAAAAAGTGTCTTGAATATTTTATTATGCAAAAAAGTGTCCTGAACATTCTATTATGCAAAGTGTCTTGAACATTTTAATATGCAAAAAAGTTCCTCGAACATTCTAATATGCAAAAAAGTGTCTTGAACATTTCATTATGCAAAAAAGTGTCCTGAACATTTTAATATGCAAAAAAGTGCATCGAACATTCTATTATGCAAAGAAGAGGCTGAAACATTGTATTATGCAAAAGTGTCCTGAACATTCTGTTATGCAAAAAGTGTCTTGCATATTCTAATATGCAAAAAAGTGTCCTGAACATTCTAATATTCAAATAAAGTGCTCGAATATTGTAATTTACAAAATTTCTAATAATCAATATTTAACCTACTGACTGACGTACACATATTGATTGTCTACTTTTTCATACGCAGGATAACACTATGAATGACAGGAACCAAAGGATCCACCTACTTCAGAGATATTGCAATATCGAGATACCCAACTCGGGGGAGTTGGATTAAAATTAGATCAACCTGCCTTCAAATAGTGAACTCCATTGCACGGATAGATCCAAAAAAAGTCGAGTTGGAAAGAACGGGAATATAAAAATATAAAAAGGGGGTAGAAGATACGCTTTTGTGAAGATACCCAGTTTATTGCTATAAGGATAACAATCGAATTAGCGTACAGACACTGCACAGACAACACAGCGGTACTAATGGAGCATAATCTTAGAATCAAAACCGAGTCTTGAGTTTTACAAAGTTGTCAATGATCTGACGTCAGATCCGTGGATATAGGAGACGATTTGATCAAACTTGGAACCACTCAATCGCTTTGGGAATTCATTCAATTCATAAATAAAACGAACCAGATTGGACAGAGGAAATACTACAGATCAATAGAAGAATGGTAATTGTCAAGGAGGAAACTTCCAAGATTTGATTTTGCTTCAAAGACGGTGAGGATCTTATTACCAGGTAATTAGGTAATTTATTTTTACCTGTGAGATACTCCAACGCATCCCAGGGTATGAATCCCTCAGCACAAAACATCTTTAAAGTATTGAATGCAAAATCTCTGTCGCTGTCGTTGAATTCATAAATTATATTCCATCCCAAAGGACCGAATTTCTTCCTTTCTTGAACTACTGCATGGAACGTACACAAGCCGAACAGCATCGCCTTCCATTTGTGTTCCAACGCTAAAAAAATCTTGATGTAGCTCGAAAGCGTCGTTGCCAGATGTTTCTATCTACTATTAATTTAGGAATTTTTGGAAAATACCGAAAACTTACGATGATCTTCAAAGAATGCTTTATCCATTTCCGAAAAGGATCTTTTGATATTGGCCCTTAGACCTTTCGGCGGTTCGTTTGTAACTTTAACCGAATTCTGTAACACCGACACCGGAAACGTTTTAGACGGCATCGAACTCATATACAATCTAAATTGTTTATGGACCTTATTGGAATCTCTAGCTATGGTCAGGACAATTTTTTCCATCGATAACATCCACGATGTCGCTAAATGACAATTCTGAAAGGAAATTCGTCAAAAAGTAAAACAGTGAATTCGTATTGGAAAAATGAAGGTATTTACTTGTAAAAACACCCAATCTCCTGTTTCGACAGCATCTTGGATTAGTCTTTCGGCAACTGGACCTTGTCCTTGACCCAAAGAAATCGATTTGATTCTGTTACCGTATTCCATTTCGGCGGCGAATCTTTGGAAAGCGCCGAACGGATCAGAACCGGTGCTGAGAATGAAAATGAGGGGTACGGAGTTACTGGTATCTTGATATCTGTAACAATTTTTTGACAAATCAGCCAAACTAGTTTCCAGATCAACTTGAGAGCTCAATGCTTAGCAACAGAACGAATCGCTACAAAAAAGATGAATTTCCTCGCCAAATGGCATTAATACTCCATCACCTGCTCCATATGTGTAGCATTTGATGAAATTTGCGACAAAAATTAACCTTCTCAATTAGTATATAGTATTAAAACGATGTTGCCGGACTTTGAAAGTAGCTAGGAGTTTAGGGAAACAACGTGTCACTAATAAAATTGATTTAATAGAAATATTTTGTGTTTTATTGAAACTTTTGTTAATAGATACAATGAATATATTTGAAGTATGAATAAATAATGCTTAAAATATAATGAAATTCGATTTTTTCATGTGTAAATCTCAAATAAATAATTGACACGACTTTGCTCTAATTTCCAATAAAAATTTCATTAAATGCGGTTCTGTTTAAATTGAAATCAAGTCATAAATATGCGATTAGTGAAAATTTGGATAAATCAAAAGGTTATTAGGTTATGTTTACAACAATTTTTCAAACTACCAATGCAGTTAATTATAAGAAAAAATATCTGAAATATATTCAATTTCTGTTTCTAGCTCAACTGAAATTTTTGGTAATCTATACTCACAAAACTGGTAAGGAAACTTGAGGACTTTCTATAAACACTTTTCCCAGTTTAGTTTTCACGTATTCCGTTATAGCGAAAATAAGTTTTTCTTCTGCTAATGATTTTATGAGCATCAATTTGTCGAAATCATCAAGACGATCATTCCAATTGATTTGGCTCGGTTTTGAATTACTTATTAATTGGATGTCCTATATAGAAAGAAAATCCTTAAAAATAATACTTCACATTCGAAATAATTTAGTGGGACAATAGAAATGTGATAATTAAAACTTACCAATCGATAATCTCCTATTTGAACTGTGATGATTTTCAAAAGTTCATTTTGTAAACCCTCAAAATGTTTGTAAGTGTATGACAAATAATTAGCCGCTGTCCATATAGTATCAGTTATTATTGGATAATCCGGTTTTTTCGGTAACGTAGCTAAAAAATGAACGTCCAATCAAAAACAAACTCCCCGACATTCCTTTTACCCCTTTCGTTTCATTTTCACAATGAAAATATATTTCCTAATCAAAAATATCACTTTGTAATTATTGTTATCATCATATTAATTCTAAATAATATTTTTATATCAAAAGAAATAACTTTGTATCACATATATCACAAAAATAAATAAATTAAAGGGAAACCACCGATGGACTTCAAAGTTTTATCTAAAAGGATTTTTGGCGTCTCGCAAGGGAAGTGCGTAAAACATTTTTTTAATCATTTTCTTTATAGTGTGGAACCCACGAAAAATATATATTTGCATCCGTAGAATCTTCTACACTATAAGCTTTATATATTTGTTTTTAAATCGTCATGATTTTAGGTCTCTTCTGTTGAAAAATGATTTTTTTTGATAATTTTCGAAAGATAGTTAAAAATTTTGACGCTACGACTATTTTGATAAAGACTGAAAGTGTCGGAACGTCAAAATTTTTAACCATCTTTCGAAAATTATATAAAAAAACTAATTTTAAAACAGAAGAGACATATATAAAAGGTCTATCACCCGCACAGTGGTTCGAAGAGTGTGTCAGAGTTACGAGCAGACTGGATTCTCACAGTTCAATTGCAACGACAGCCCCGTGAGGTGCGAAGAGTGACTATTAGTCAGTGGACAGTAAAGACGAAGACCTGAGCCCTAAAACAGATGCGATTGGTCCAAAACTCACTCCAGCTTATCGGTAAAAACACCTGCGTTTCGCACAGGATCATATGAATTGGACGTTGAAACAATGGGGATCTGTTCTATTCCCAGATGAGACCAGAATATGCCTCCTTGGTACAGATTAAAGAAGGAGAGTGTACCGAAGACCCAAGAGAACAGTTTGCTGATTGTTGCTTTGAAAATCGGAGAGCTTATGGAGGCGGTTTCTGCATGATCCGAGGTGCAATTTCTATAAGAGCACGAAAGGACCGTGTCCACGGAAGAAGAGGTTTAACGCATCGACTACATTGGAGACGAATTTACCTTTATGAAAGACAATGCAAAGCCGTACACTGCCAGAATCGTGCAAGATTACATTGCAGAAGTCGGTTTTCAGTTCATGGAGTTGCCAGCTTACAGACCCGACCTAAATCCGATAGAACATTTATGGGATGAGCTAAAAAGGAAGAGTTCGAGCTAGACTTCTCACCAGAAACTCGATTTCAGAGCTTATTGATGCAGTAGAAGAAGAATGGCTTAACATATCTAAAGAAATAACAACTAACTTGATTAGATCTACGCCTAATCGTATGAGAGATGTTATTGGGGCAAGAGGCCATACTCATTATTAAGTAATACACTGTTTACATCACCACTACACCAACACGCACAACTACACTGTCTGACGCGCGTTTCGACGACCAAGTTATCGTCTTCAGAGACTGAAGAACAGTTTACTTTCAGTTTCTGAAGACAATAACTTGGTTATCGAAACGCGCGTCAGACAGTGTAGTTGTGAGTGTTGGTGTAAACAGTGTGTTCAGTATGAATATCCCCAACGGTTCCAGAAATTAAGTGTCAAGTTCTAAATTGTCAATAATCTTATTTAAGTTTCACTAGAAGATGGTGAAACTCAAAGAACAAGTACAGAAAATGTTCATGTGGATGTACCCAAGAAGTGCAGACAGATTTATCATTAAAAGACATATCTGATGCTTCAACTGAGTTAGCTCATATAAGAACACCGAACCTTTAGGAAATGATTAGAAGAAAACTAAATATTATACAAGTTCAAATAACTGCGCAGTTTTTGAAATTGTTGTAGGTTTATTCTCACAGATATTGCCAACATTAATTAACAAATAACCTTTGAATTTGAATCACCAGGATATAGGATACAGATCTGGTTGTTAGGTTAGGTTAGGAAAAATTTGTTCCCATTCCCTTTCCTTGCGAGTTGCCAAAAATTATTTCGAGTACAAGTGTGCGCGGTAAAAATTTGAAGCGCCAATCGGTGGTGTTCCGTTTCGGGGCAAATGAAATATTTTGATGTTATTTTACTTTTAGTTCCTACAGGTCCTCTCAACAAGAAATTCCACTGAGCATCCGATACTATTCCATTTTGTTGCAGTACAGCAACGCATAACATGAAACTGTAAACAAGTTTATGTCTTTCGAATAGACCTCGAGATATGATAGTGTACACTGCTTTTGTTATTTCTCTCAATAGAATCGCCAATCTCTGTTCCAATATTTCATTTTTTTCACTTACTTCTATCACATTATTGAATACCTAGAATAGAACACGAATCAACTAAGCTCCGATCAAGTTTTTCATTTCGAAGTAATTTTTTGATAACCTAATTGGCTGGGCGAGCTCTAGATGTTCATAAATGTCAAACTTGTTGAGAAACTGTGATAACTGACACAATAATCGCGCTTTGACGTCGAGGTTAAGCGGTGCACAGAATGAACGCGAACGCGAACATGACGCTGGTTCGCTAGTAAACATAACCTTAAAAGTGCAGTATATAAAGAAATTTCAACAGTGATCAAAGTTTTTGATATATTTTTACTTTACTGTATGAAATGTATAGGGAAATATAAATATAAAGCGTCATTTGACACGGAGTCGGTGGGTCAGACCCCTCAATTTGAATAGAAGTTTGTACAGTTACTTAAATAGATTCATACGAATTAAAACATAGAAGAATGAATCGGGGTTTATATGATCAACTTTTGGACCTAAACCATTAGATCAGGAAGAAATATACATTCCTATCACCCAGATAAGACGATATTCAAGGTTTCGGCAACTACAAAATACCTTAGAAAAGTGAGGTTATGTTTTTGACGTTCAGTGACGATCAGTGCGTAGAAAGTAGGTTAACTTTGTTACGTATATGACACTTCACAGTGCCATGTACTAGCTTGAATGTTCTATGGTCGTCTGGAAAGTGACAGTTGGGAAGCGGGAGCCTTAGATAGTTAGGTTAGAACATATAGCAGATCGAAGTAAAACGTGTTCTCAAACTAATCGTGTTTTATTTAAATAATAATATCAAAGCTAACCTGAAACAAACTTCGACATCAAGAGCGCGTACAATCGCGAGCATTGTGTACGTTATCACATTTTTTCAACAAATTGAACTATACTTAACATTTATGAAGGTTTAGAGAGCAGAAACCTTGAAAAATGACTTATCTGAGTGAAAGGCTGATAGAATTTATACGTGCTTATGAGTATTTATATAACAAACAGTCGAAAAGATCCAAGAAAACTGAAATTTGACAGAATATAGGGAATTATTTTCCCATGACCAAACTTGTGATTAACTTCCTGATCTAACCGACAATCAGGTTTGATTATTGAATGTTCCGTTGAGTATCTGCTCAATAATAAAATATTTCTATTCAAATTGAGGGGTTTCATTCACTAACGCCGTGTAAAAAGACGCTTTGTATATGTTTCATTTCATAAATAATGCAAAATCGTTGATAACTGTTCAAATTTCTTTAAATACATGCACTTTTAAGGTTATGTTTACTAGCGAATCAGCGTCATGTTCGCGTTCATTCTTTGCAAAGCTTTCGAAGAACAGGTCGAGTATACACGACTTCAGAGAAAATACAGAACAAGTAACTGTTCTGGTACAAAGATGGGATTAGGATGGAGCAGAAAAGGTTGTCGAAGAAGAAGTATTGATGTATCAACCGCAGAATAGAAGAAGACTCTCAAGGACCTGGAAGGAAGTGATTGAACAGACCATGAAAGACAGAGTTATCCAGAAAAATGAGTGGATAGCTTCGCTTCTGACTAGAAGTATTATAAAAATACTGATAATTAAAGATAGATGAAAATAATTAAAAATTGTGATATGTAATCGAATTTATATCAGATTCTGTTAACACGATCATTTTTATTAAACGTGACTTCATCTTCAAATAGAAAATAGTCCAAAAAAGTCTTTCTGTTTATTAACTTTTTGTAAAGTCCACCTACCAAATGCTATTTTTTTTTCAAAATCAACTTTCGCAGTACCTCAGCTCCTGTTCGCTGCCAGCAAAACATTGATTCCATTTCCTCCTGTCACAGAAGTTTTCCATCGTTTATATTTTTCATAATTAACTAACAATTACTGTAAATGTGGTAAGGGTGCATTTTTTTGTCAAGGATTCTTTGCACACCGTAGTATTTTAGCTCCTGTTCGCTGCCAGGAAAACATTGATCCATTTCCTTTTGTCACAGAATTTTTCCATCGTTCATATCAACGAAATTAATGATTTTCCAGAATTTTTGCTATTCGAAAGCTTAGGCCAAATCAGATCTCCATTCTTGAATTTCACTTACATTATACAGGGTATTGAACTTGTTACGATTTTTATGGAAAATTGGTTATAACTTTTTTAAATACCAAGCAGAACATATAAAATTGTGGATAATTTTGTAATGTGAAGACTAATAAAGGCTATAGTTCCTCAAAGTTTCAAATTGATATCTCAAATGATGAAGGAGACACTGAACTTCATGATTATAATCGAAAATACTTACTTGGTTAAAGTATTTCAAAGAATATTGGTACATAGGATCTATGTCAGCTAAATCAGCAACAACAAAATACAATACCGATCCTCTAATCGCAACTATGCGATATTTTTCCCTAGCTACAGATATTTTTTCTTCGGTAGCTTCGGTTTCAATTAATCGAGCTTCTATAATGGCAGATGTTTCCTAATACCAAAAAATATATAAAACCTCGATACACATTTTTGATATAAATATTTATTATTAATACCTTACTCTCGTTTAGAGTTTCTATTAGTTCTTCGTCATCTAAAATGTTACCCTCGGAATGATATAATAAATAGAGGATCTTATCTTCTATGCTTTTCAATTGAGCTTTATCGGAATTTATTCTGATAATCAATTCGGTTCTTTGGTGTTCCAAGTCTGGTCGTTCCAATCTAACGACATCTCTACAAAATAATTGGCAAAATACAGAACAAACGACTAGAAAACAATCGATAGTTTTCATTCTATCTGTATAAAATTATTGAAATTGTTAATTATATATAGATACTGTGGTATTTACATATCTTGGAAGTGAATCCTTTCCACTCTTTCCTATTTTTTCCTTTCGTTTTCCAGTCCTGGATTCTTCTCTCTCTTACGTCTTCCATCACCTCTTTGTACCATTTTTTTGTTGCTCTAAAATCTGGTATTCTCTTTATGTGACCTCTATTCTTTTGGATTTTGGTGTTTTGCTTAGTTCTGCTTCTCCAACTAAATTTCGTGCTTTTCTCCCTACTTTTCACTGTCCAGTATCCTCTTGAGTATTTTTTATTTCTCGTATATCTAACGTCTCTTTTTCTGCTTTGTTAAGAATCGGCGTTTCCCCTCCGTTGCATACTGTTGGGATTTCTTTAGATTTTTTCGGAACTTGTTATCGAATTCAGTGTTCCCGATTGTTTACTTCCGTTTCTCATCCCTGCTTCTAGATTTCCTCCCTCGTCACCGTCGTCTTTGATAATCACCTCGAGATATATAACTTTGAACTTGTTCTAAGCTTATTTTTTTTTTGTAAAAAGCAAGCACAACCCCTATTACACTCTAGTAGTTCGAGTGGTGCCTGTCCTGTGGATATTGATCTTGGTTGTAGACGTGCCTTGATGGCTGATTCTACAGGTTTCCACTTCTCCAAAGAAAGGCGTTCTTGGCGTCTTCAGGCGAACTGTCTGTCGAGTAGGTCTTGCAAATACTGCTTTAGCTGATATTATATTTGACAGCTCGGCGAAACATCTGTCATGGTAGTATCTAAGGGTAAAACAGAGTCTGGTCGACGACTTTTCTCTCTAAGCTCAAGTGTTGTTAAAATTTTTAATTTTAGGTTATACTTGACAATATTTCCAAAAATCCTAGATGTTCAAAAGTTGGAATACCATCTATCATGCGATGTTGATAATATAAAGTTGTATAAACAAGTAATTGCTAATTTCATAATCGAAAATTCTAATTTATAATATCGATGATTGTACTTACGCCAATAACTGATCTTCCAAGCCTGACAATGTTACTGTGAAGTTAACAATTGTGACTTGGATACAAATTTCCGGTAGGTAATGAGGATTCGCTAATTTTGTGGTAATATAAAATCTGAAATTATCGCTATATTCTACATCGCTTTCTCCTAAACGAATCAAAGTTCTGCCTCCCTGAAAATTGATACAATTCCAATCGAATCATGAGGAATAATACCAAAAATATATGAATCGATGTAGCGGACAAGGGAGCCCAAAATATGACGATTGGGGGCGATATTCGCAACCCTTTAACTTAAAAATACACTGTTTGAGACTGTTAAGTTCTTTAATTAATAGTAAGTAAAAGACGATCGACCCATTCTGAGGTTTAATTAGGGGTGACCTAACCTGAAAATTTCACACAATGTTTTTATCTGTCAGTTGATTTATTTATCTCTGTTTTCGAAATTTTTGGCTAAACTTTGAGGCCCTATAACTCCTGCAATTTGGTATAGAGGTAAATGGCCTCAATCGACATATTTAGGGCTCCCCTATAACATCAGCTCTGTGTCAGTTCTTATGCGAAACACCCTGTATATTTATTTCTATAACTGCTATATTATCAAAGAGGAAAAAAAATGATTATTGGTTTCTTTGTAAGTTAGTATGATTGTTACGAAAGTGATTATTGAAAAAGAAATAATATACTCGTTTTTGTACGAAAAGTAGACCTTTTTTCAAACTTAGGCCTTCTACACACCGAGCTACTCATTCGAAACTAATCACCAACGTTACTAACTAGAGCGCTATCAGATATGTTCCATTGAATAACATCGGTAGTGTTTCAAGTTTCAAAACAGTGTGTATAGAAGGCCTTATCAGTATTATTTTTGCATTCCTCAACCCCCTATTTGGAGAGAAAGTTTCTAATTTACATTAGTCTGTCGTTATCTCTCTAAGATCTCCCTGCACGAGAATGAGGAGCGGTCATTTCTTGTCATCAAACACATTTCTTTGCCAAAAATCGATTATATTCATCAATGTCATCACCTTCATGAGCGATGCAATCATTCCAAAGCTTCTCTAACTTCTCGATGCCGTGCTAGTAGAAGGATTTGTCTTTTGCCTCAAAATAAGCTTCAGTTTCAACAATTGCTTCTTCATTTGAGTTGAATTTTTTACCGGCGAGTATTTTTCTGAGTTCGGCGAATAGCATTTGTCGCTAGATGAGGCAATTTGTTCAATTTAACCATCGTTGCCATCGACTTGTGAATCGGTGCGTTGTCTTGGTAAAACTTCGACATATGAGGCCGTTTTTCCTTGATTTTTGCATTCAAACGATCCAACAACTCTATGTAGTATAGTAAAATAGTGAAGCCATAACCTTGCCTGCTGACTGTTGTTGCCTTTGGACGCTTCGGACGTGTTTCACCGGCTTCCATACACTCAGATGATGATCGTTTTGATCCTTAGTTACATATCGACGCAAAAAATCTGATGTATTACGTGTAAGCATGGCCACACAGAGCCCTCAATCATCAACGCGTTGTTTTCGATCGACTGTGAGTAAACGCGGCACCCATTTTGAAAAAGCTTTCTATGGTCAAATGTTCGTGCATAGTGGTAAACACACTGCTTTCTGATATAATTAATTCAATCAATTAACGATTAGAAATGAACAATTTGATGTTCTCTGAAAAAACCACCTCAATTGGACGACCAGAACGTTCACCATCATCGATATTTGTACGACCAATAAACGTGGTTCGATTCGATAAACCAATATTGGTTTGTTATATAACAAATGGTTCTTTTCGTTGGAGCAGAGTCCGTATAACACTTTTGAAGCTATTGATTAGTTAATGGTAAATTAACACACGAAATTGTTTTGAAAATAACAAAAGTAGCTTTACTTAATTAAATGGCTGTCACTTTTTTCTGATTAATCGAAATGTCATTAAATTTCACACATAGTCTGTTGACAGTTGGTACTTCATAAACGTCATATGGATTTGACATTGGCAGCGCCATCTGTGTGTCAGAAACACGACTTATTGAGTGATGTATTAAATGGTTTCAAGTTACGTTTGAAATTTTTACTCTTTTAATGACGGCTACTGAAGTGTAACTGAAATCATTGCTAATGTATTAGGGGAAATTAGAAACGTTGGTAGTCTTGCGGCATCGTTCTTCGATGTTAAAATCCGTCAATTTGGTCAGAATATTGTGCGTTAGTTGTTTTTCACTTCAAAAGTAGTTAATTACTCTGTAAGATCATCTAGCGGCAATAATAAGATTAATATGAGAACGGAACTTTATATTCACAAATACGCCCTCTAGTAGTGGATATAAAAAGTGTTTATTGCAGTTATAATTTCAGATATGCGATCTTAGTTTCTTATTTCTATGCAAATAAGTTTTTACTCGCCTGTATAAAAGTCTGTTTCAACAAAATGGGACCTAAGGTTGGATCCAAAGTTTCTCCAACTTCCTCCAACAGTACCGGTAAGCCGATGGTAACAGCGCTTTCTAAGATTCTCATAAAATTAGAATCGGTCAACTTGATAACTTTTAGATTTTTATCTGCTTCCATTTGACGTATCCATCTGTTAGCTTGTTCTTGAGGATCTATCATTAGCGGCCAGCGTCCTGCTTGGGTGACGAGAATTGCGTTCTCAGTTGAAACGCTGTCTCTTGGTAATCCGCACGAATTCCACATACGAATATCATATGGATCGGCTAATACAGTTATTAAACTGAAATGGAAAGATATTTGTTTAATTTTATTATCCAGGTTCTCTGCAATGCACAAGATTTTAAGAAATAATCTGAAGATGAAACTAGGCTGCCTGCTAGCAAGTCTTCCACAGAAGATAATGTCCAGCTTCATCGCCATCGTTTAGGTGGTTTTCTTCCTTCTGGTGTTAATATTTGCGTTCTTATAAGTCTACAATCTCCCATTCTTTTTATGTTTGTTCCAGAATTTTCGTTTCTGTCTCACCCATCTTCCCAAATCTTTAATATCCTCATTCCGTTTTCTGTCATGTTGAGTGTTGCATTGTATACTTCTTATTTCCATTTTGACTGTTCCCATTATAATAAAATCGAGATTTTATTAATGAAAATTAATGGAAACAAATAGAAAAGGTATATTTGATTGGCACCAACCGTAACAAAAAATTATTTCCGCCTATCTCTATCGAAAGTATACATTTTTTAGCCTCGTCATGGCAAACTCGTAAGTCATGGAATTACCGTTATAAAGCATAAAAATTTATCAAATAAATGGTTGGAAAAAATACTATTGCTTAAATTGGCAAATTTTTAAAAATGCCACTATTGTATGGATTCTACTTTTCATCAAGACATTATAGTCTTGCAGCCACAGGTGTAAATATCCTCGCATAAATTCCTGGGGCTTTGCCTGTCTAATTTCTTTGTTGTGGGCAAGGAGGTTCTTAGTGTAACTGCCAATGCACTTTGTTCTATTAAAAAAGTGTCGTGTCGCGGATCTTCACTTAGACAGGTGGTTATTTAACCAAGGAGCTTAAACAGATGGTCATCCTAACAAGGAACAATGTTACCTTTCTTTCTTTATGGTATTGGGATCAGGGAAACTTGGACAGATGGTCATCCCAACAAGTAGCAATGTTATCTTTCTTTCTTTATGGTATGGGGACCAGGAAAACAAGAACAGAGGGTCAACCCACTAAGTAACAATGTTACATTTCTTTCTTTATGGTATAGGGATCAGGGAAACTTGGACAGATGGTCAACCCACCAAAGAACAATACTACCTTTCTTGCCTTTTCGTATAGGCAGCAATAAAAATTGGACAGTTGGTCATTTTACTAAGGAGTAATGCTTCTTATCTTGTTTTCTTCGTATGGGGAGTAGGAAAACTTGGACGATTGGCTATTCCACCAAGGAGTACTGCTACCTTTTTTGCTTTTTGGGTCAGACAAGGACATTGATAATAAAAATAATTTATTCAATTAAATTTTACAAAATTGGAACTGTTCTTTGGAAGGCTAAAGCTCTACTTCATTTTGTGATGTTTTTAACTCTGTTGTGTTACGTAACTTTTGAAAAATAATCGGATATCTTCCGTTTTGATTTCGCATTGTTAAGAGAAACATCAACAATTTCCATAGTTTCCTTACACTCTATAACACTGGGTTCACATATTCTCGAATTCTTGGATAATTTATCAATTTGAGTTAAGAGAGAATCTTCGGCAAATTCTCGATTTTTGTTAGTCGTGTGTCCGTCCATTTCGTCTATTAAATCTCCTATATCAATTTTGGGCATCTTTTCTTTGATTCTGTTGGGTAACGTTTCCCTTGTTTCATTTTTACAACATTTTTCTAATTTATCACTTTCATCAATCATTTCTTCATCGAACAAACGTTCTGTGGTGTTGGTTGGGTTCCACATCATATCTAATTGTTCATCGTTTATTTTATTAATTTTTTTGTTATTTAAATAAAAATTTTTTGGTTTTAACGAATTAGAAGTTCCGGCTTCTTCGGTTTTCAAAAACGATTTGACGCTCGGTTGTTTCTTGCTATCAAAATAAGCTTGTTGAATAAACGGATAGAGTTGTTCTTCGGATTTCGATGATAAACTAAAACCGCAAAGAATCTTCCAAAGTTGTTCTATTTTAATATTATTTGTAGCTAAAAACGTGTAAATTTCGTAAAAATCGTCTCTGAATTGGTCGTTTCCGAAAGTGTAGTATACCAAATTTCTACCGGATCCGCTACAGGCCATCAACTGTAGCAGCGACTTCAAATACAGACTACCATTAAACGCACCGCAACCCCAATTTCCTGTTGCTACTGGTGATAAATTTGATTTATCTCTGGTACTGAATCCAACGTACGCCTTATTCAGTTCTCTTAACATTGCTGATGGATAAAATTGTTGGGATGATTTAGTATATCTGGTTGCGTCAATTATAGATATACTCGTACGTCTCCTTCCGTATTCATCATAAGGAGTTAGGTCATTGTGAGGACCTTCCCAAACGAACGTATCACCATATCCTGAGTAATTACTGAAACGTTGAGCACCTGAAACAATTATAATATCAATTTACAATAATTTCTAGTACCCCTGTACATTGTTGGAACAAAAGATAAGTGTACAAAAATTGATTAAGTCAATTACAATCTACCATTGTGTATTTCAATAGAATATTGTAGCTTAACTGTACTCCATCTTTATTCTAAAGAAACCTCCTCTTCTATAAGAAGAAAAAAAATTCAAATAAAACCAGGAAAAAGCCTTGAAAATATTAATATTAGCGATACAATTCAAAAAAACATTGAAAATCAGAATGTAAACCTACCACCATCAACTTCCAAAGAGAAAAAAAAACAGTCAGGGCCTACAAAGATTCTGATTATGAAGAGCTCGAATTTAACGAAAATTCTTCTGACCGGGATGTTGATGAGGTGAGACTTTATTTTGGTGAAATTTCAATCCAAGCTCCACAGCAGCCAAACATTCTAAAGAAGTTTATAGGAAAAATAACTGCAACAAAGCCAAATTTTGTATTCAGGTGCAGCTTTATGCATCAGTCAGCATATTACAAAACATTTTTTTTTTCTCATGCTGAAGACATCAAAGATGTCTAGGCAGCACAAATATTGTCAAAGTTAATTCCTGTATTCATTCATCCAGGCAGATATACTTTTTCAGTAGAATTTTAGTCCTTAGATTTTGTTCAGTTCCTTGGAAAGTTTCTTTTTTATTTAGTTTTTATATCTATCTACAGATAGGTTACTAAACAATGTTTTTTATTTATCTTTTTCCAAACTTTTGTACTTTTGTTACATAATACAACAGTAGCATTAAAAGAAGCAGTTTTTATCAAAATAAAACACATCACGGACCCAAAATGTGTTGATTTGGATAACCTAGCTGGAACGGTTTCTTTTTAATACATACATAAAGTTTAAAATTGACCCAACTTGACATTACTTTGTTAGACCCTATTTTCATGAGTGACTCCCATACCATAGCTTCAGCTGACACCCTTTAAGCTGAAGTAATTGACTTTATCTTTTTGGGGTTTTTGCAATTACTACATCTGTTATACTTTCCGATATAGTTATACACTTTCATTTTATTATAAATTAGAAGTTACCTGATATTTTATAAAAATATCGCTAAATCCTTACCTGTAACTACCACTGCTTCAAGATCTGTGAGTTGCTCAATAAATAATCTTGTAATGATTAATTCTGGACATATCACAAATCTAATTTCTTCTTGTACACAGCCATATCTCAATACGCCACCACCTATATTTTTATTGGCAAAATCAACTTGCAAAAATCCTAGACCGTTGTCTTCTATAGTACCTGAACTATCAATATGTATTTTCGTGTGACCTATATTATTATCTAAAGTGTCCCATCTGTAAATTTGAATACAAATAATTCTATTTAGAGTATTAAAATGAACAGTATTGACCCTCCGGACAGAACATGATTTTATTTGCATTATGAAGATCATCCATCTCTAATAATAGGGCATGTTTAAAACAAAAATTTAACATATTTAATGATTATCAATCATATAAAAACTATAATAAAATAAATCCAAATATCACAAAGATGCTATTAAAACAAAGAGGTAAGATGAGCAATTAGAATCAGTCAAATACAAGAAAACCTAGTGAAAGACAACAAACATCAAGTATCAGCAAAAAGCACTAGACTAAGGCACATTTGAAACTTTACCCCTTTACCCACTCCCTAGCGAGATCTAGTACCAATACTGTAAACTATATTTGTCTTAAAGATAGATATTCCTTTTGAAGTGTTAATACTGTTTATAATTATTTACATTTATTTGAAGTTTTTATTAATTTTCATATAATTTAGAATAAAATATATATTATTAAACACTTACCTTGGCATAAGAGACTTGGGTGTATGCTTTCTCTCGAAAGTGATAACACCTAAAGGAGGTGATGTTGTAACCATTCTAAAGTAATTGAAAATACACTTGAACTTTTCAAATATACAACTTTGCCTTTTCGGTCTTTTGTCTGCTATAAATAAACTAGCAAAGTTCACTCCAGGATAAGTGACAGCCGTAGACTTTCTCCAAGGGAATGTGCATAAAAATGCATTTGCTAATAAAGAAGCTACTTGATATTGAGATAAACTCACAGATCTATTGTGATGTTGTTTCAATAAAGGTATGTTACCGGGTAGGATTTGTGGTAAATTTAAAGCTAGAGATATAATTTTGGGTAATAATCCTTCGAAGAAGTGATTTGTTTCTTCCTCTTCCATATCTTCAAAATACTGATGTAATGCAGTAAAACTGGGCATAGATGAATTGTATGTATGTATAGCTGCCTCTAATTCATAACTATTATTTATTTGTACGTTTTGAAAAGTATTTTTTATTAATTTCCAACGTAATTTAATGGCTTCCACGCCGTTTTCACAAACTGGAAACAAATTCTTGTCAGAATAGGGCATTCGAACGTGATCATCGTCCCAATGTTTTTGTTCCGAACATTTAAATGGTTCCGGAGGTTCTTTCAACGTAACCGGCAGTTTAAATAATACTGCATGATACTGTGATATATTGATAGGAGTAATATTAAAACTCCAAATATCTTTATTGTTGCATATTTCTTGAATACTACTTCCTACCCACGTTTTTTTATTTTGATCGATGTAAGTCATGCTTGAGGAAATTCTCAATCATAAATACGAATCTATATAATATTTACAAAAATTCGATAGCATTAATTTCACTAATAAACATTCACAAAAGGTTAGTTTTTTGTTTGACATTAGGCTTCTTCTTTTTTATAACCTATATCTCTGCTTAAGTGTAATATTAAGCTACATTGTATTTGTTGGTTGTCGTACTAATATAATAATTTATTACATACCTAAAAGTTTCAGACGCGGGTATTGTTTCTGCTTGACATTTCTTTTCCCACGACAAAACCAATTCAATTCTATAATTGCTGGTGAATGCACCTAGATAGGCCACACATGCAGCCGCCATAACGACATCTCCTACTGCATTATCAAGTTCAATACCAAATTTCTAAAATTGAGTGAATCGAAATTTTAATACCATAAAATGAGACGCGACAAACGTGCTCATACTTCTACGCTTTCCTCCCATCTGACTTGTTCATCTCCGAGAGCAACATTAAGACGACCAGCTCTATTCAATCGTGTGGCTGTCAATTCCATATTATCTTCGAGAGCTTGTTTTTCGGCAACAGTTTCATTAAATTTCGATTCTAAATCTGCTATTTGACCTTCTACTTCGGCTAATTTCATCTGTTTGTCTCTTAGTAAGCCCATAACTTGTCCCAACTCCTTTTCAGCTTGTTGGAGTCTATAGACAAATATTTTGATCGATTATTAAACTTGAAGCTAATGGCTGGAATGCATAGTCATAAAGAGGCCAAATGGGTTGAAATATAGAAGCCAAATAAAGTGGGAAAACTTGAGAAAAGGTAATAAAGGAAAAACTGTGAATAATGAAAGATATAAATATTTTTTTACGATTGATAAATTTGTACAGTTCAAAAGAATATGTCTTATACAAATATAGCACGTTTTCGAAATATAAACGTCGCCCGTGAATGGCTTAAAGGCCGATTCATAAACTTTCCGTTTGACGTTCGTAGCAAATTCTATACTCTATTCATAAACTTGACGTTGCTGCCGTTAACCTACAAATTTTGTTATTTTTTTTGACGTGTGTACTACTCTTTGTTGTGATTGTAAACCGGTATTTATGGACGATATTAGGGAAAATAACGAAGAGAAAGCAAGCTAAGCCAAAAGACCACCATGAAGAAACAAACAGAAAGAGAAATAACCTCAATAACACGCACTAACGTCATACGTTTATGTTAAGAGGTTAACAATATGTTTATCGAAAACTGACTGAAAGGAATAAAATATATTAGTACTCACTTTTTTCTTTTAGGTTCGACAATTCTATACACCTTGGCATACATATCGATAGCACGCACCCACAAACAAAGACTTTTACATGCTTTAGATACTTTCTGTACTTTTTCAGGTATAAAGTCGGGATTATCTACGTAGGCTTTCAATTTTTTCATTGTCAAATCAGACACGTGATCTTTATCGTATTCTTGTAATTTTTTCAAAAAATTCGCATCACCGAGAACAACTTTAGCCGACGCCCAATCTGGTCTAAAAAATTCCAAATGAAAAATCCAACTTCTTGAACTTTTTCGATTATCGGTGCCAAATACTTACTTTGCTCCCAGAAGAATACAAACAGATTCCATTACAACTTGTACCAACTTCGGCGGCTTTTGAAAGACTTTAACTTCATTAATATCATTTTTATTAAGCGATTCTAAAGCTTTCGTTGCCGCTTCTAAAGCAGGAAGTGCTGTATCTAAATCTTTTTGGGCATCGTCAGCTATAGCTTGTGTTTCTTCAGCTTTAACCTAACAATTAACCTGTCTGATGAAAAAATTAGGCCACTAATGGGAATCGTGGAAAAAGTAAAAGTAGTAAGACTCTTTTCAAGTTCATTTTATTACCACCAATGCTTTATATTCCAACCATTTTTTAGGGATAGATTATTCCAACATTTCTTGTACGTGTTTGTTAATAGATATACTTATATATCAAGATCAAAAAGTCCACTGTAGATGCACTAGTGTCTAATTAAAGATATAGAAAATGCTATTGACAGCAAAGGTATGGCTCTAGCAGATTTCATTGACATAGAAGGTGCATTTGACAACACTTTACACCAATCCGTCAATGGAAGAATGGAAGGTGGAAATTCCTATTTTCAAATAGATCGAAACGATGCTACAAGACCGTGTAGTAACAGCAAAAATAATAAGAAACCTCTTTACTAGGGTATAGTAAGCAATGAAGAAGCACACAGGGTTACTAAAATAGAGAAAATGACTCCATATTTTGGACCAGAGCTCTACTTTGACCTCATGAGGCGTTACATGATCAAAGAAATGAACGAATGGTTGAAGGATCAGATAGAGTTTTATTGGAGAAATACTCCAGGTCTAAGACAATGCCAAATATTTATAATATCTGCTAAGAAGTCGGTGGAATTTGACCAGAAATGTCATTTGTTAGTAGCACGTCTTCTTTCAGGCCACTGCAAATTCTGTTAGCAAACCATGGGAGCAGTAGAACGTCTACTCCGTGAATGTCCTTCCCTTTTAATCAACAAGTTTAGGTATCTTGAGAGAAGTGATGACACTTCGAGATGTCGGACAAACAACCTCCATAAAAAAGAGGCTCCACTAGAATCATTTAGGGGTCTAGTAGGTACCAAGATGAATATTTATTTTATCTGGATTCCATAATGGCAACCATTTCAAACTTTTAAGAAACATTCAAATCAATCAAAGGGTGGAGAAGCTTGAGGAAAATGGCGAATCTTGCAACAAGGGAATCGAATAGGATATATCGTATGAGTGTGAAAATATGTCAAATCTGACATTGACATTAGACGTCTTGTCATACAGTGTGTTGATCAATTCTATTCGACTTTTGGTGATGGACCATCATCTCGAGCCACAGCGTTTCGCTGGTTTTCCAGATTCAATTTCGTGAAGCTCGTTTAAAACATCGATGCTGTGCGTAAACTGATATTGGAAGATCGTCATGTGACATACCGTGAGATTGAGGCTCAAAAAAAGATGGCGAGGAATCATGGATCTATGCATATGTTTCTGAAACTAAACAACAATCGGCTGTATGGGTCTTTCAAGAAGAACCAAATCCGATAAAATTGTTTGCGCACGAAGCACTTCGAAGCAAATCGTCGCTTGTTTTTTGGAATAACTCGTCATGTCGCCACCGTTCCATTAGAGCAACGTGGAACGGTCAATTCTGAATGGTATACCATCATTTGTTTGCTATAAGTGTTCGAAAAAATCTGGGAAACCAATCACAAAAGACGAATTATATTCCACCACGACAATGCGAGCTCTCACATATCAGTTCAAACGTTAACGTTTTTGAACAGTCAAAACAAGGAATAAATCATTCGCCGTACAGTCGAAATGTAAGAATGGTTAATAAATTAAAGAAGAAAGCTCACTTTTGCTACTTCTTCGTCTGCTTTTACGACCACTCTCACTTTATCAGCTTGTGTTTGTTCTTTACCTAGATACACCATCAATTCTTCTACGGCAACCGATTTTTGTGCTAGAACAGGCTCTAATGCCGTTAAAGTTTCTTTCATACTATCAATGACCTCGTTAGTTTCATACAGTTTCTATAATAAATTAATTTATTATAGTTTATTCTAAACATTTTCATAGAAATATCAGAGACACTCACTTTCAGTCCATTTGCGATCTTATCTCTAGTTTTACCGATCTTATCTTTTTTAATCCCCAACATAGATTTGTACAATTTGATTAGTTCCAAATAGCTGCTAGGCGTCGTATAGTAGTATCGTTTCATTTCGTTATAAAATCTAACGGTCATATTTTCAACGCTCTAAAATATTTATTATTATATAATCTATAATGGTTGTATGTTTTTAAATCTAGTTGTACCTCGTGCATGTATACGCAAACGTTGGCTAAATGAAGACATAAATCTTCACCGAGACTTCTCATTTCGTTTTCTGCTACCGACAACAGAGCTTCTTGCGGCCACTTCTCGAACCAATCGATTGTACAACAATTGACAAGTGACGGAAACATTCTGCAACGGCGCCTATAAGGTTTAAAGCATTAATGTAGAGGTGGAAAGTTTTAAATTAATGATGTGTATTCATAAAACACTTAGGTTATAGTTCCATGACAAACGTAACGTGTTTAAGTTCATAGTAGAATAGTGGGCGGCTAAGGGTCTTAAAGTCTTCTGATAGGTACGTCGTGCCTCAATAAAAATAACCAATAGTCCAATGGCTTTAGCTTGAACCATTTGACGAATTAGAATATGATGTCTAACCAATCGAAAAAGGAGAAACTGCGGTGGCTTGTTCCGCTGCCGGAAGGAAACTGTATCATGGCCCCAATCACCGCGTCAATGAAATCCAGCAGTTCTTCCGTAGAGCTTCAGATTCGATCGTCTCCCCGATTTTGCGTAGCTATCACCGGGAACTACTGCGGGTGCAATTTTATGACTTTTAGAGCCAACTCATCGTTCAATTGGTGTAAAATCAGGCCTCTTAATAGACTTTACATGGATTTCCGAGTGGAGGAAGGTTGCAGCTCGAGGCAACCTTAGGATCCGGTGTCGTCAAACCCTAAGTCATCTCGACAGCCTTGGCCTTACCTTTTTTTTTTCTCCGCGCCACTGGTGTTGTGGTCTTTAAGCCGAAAGCACCGGTCAGAGGCTCGACATCGGTGGAAACTTTGGGGGTAGCGGGTGATAGGACGAGAATTTGTCATGGTCCTTGATCTTGCAGGGCCCTTGGAATTTTGTCGGGTTTCCCGCAGGCATTACAATAATTTGTCTATGAGGACTCACCTGAAAGCGTCTCCTACAGGACTCATACAAATGACCAAATGTAATTTATCTCTGAGTCTGCTGATAAAGTAATTGTAAATTCCGTCACGGTTTGCTTCGTCTATACCTGCTTCTTTTGCTGCAGGTCGTACTCCAATTATAACTTTTTCGTATTCGTCTGCTTCGTATAAATTCGGGACTTCGCCTATTTAATAAAAAAAGTCACACCCACGGTTTTTATAATCAAATCTAGCACAAACATTGAGACTGGATATACTGTTTACACCATCACTACACCAACACTCACAATTACACTGTCTGAAGCACGTTTCGACGACCAAGTTATCGTCTTCAGAAACTAAAGGTAAACAGTTTACTTTCAGTCTCTGGAGACGATAACTTGGTTATAGAAACGCGCTTCAGGCAGTGTAATTGTGAGTGTTGGTGTAGTGGAAAACCTACAAGAGTCAATTGCAAAATCAGCTTTTACAAGTTTAATAAGTTCCTAATCCCCCTAAACCTTAGATTGAGGATGATAGAATGTTCCAATCCTTTTGTATGGTGTGGAGACGTGGTCCCTGAAAGTGAAATCCTCAAACAGAATAGAAGCAATGGAAATGTGGCTGTGACGCAGACGGATCCCATGGACCGAGCACACGACGAATGAAGAAGTACTGATTACTCTCAAGCTAATACTGACGGGAAAGGTTGATTGAAGGAGAGGACCAGGGCGTAAACACCATTCCTGGCTACGGAATATAAGAGAATCGTGTGGCATTCAGGGTGCGGCAACAATTTTTCGTCGAACAGAAGAAGGGTGCCTCCAGATAATAAATTAGATGTTTCGGACAAGAGAACACCTACACGCTGCAAAGTGTATGGTACTTAAAGAAGAAGAATAATAATTTAAGGTCACGCGACTAGTGAAGGGGCCGCGAGAGGCACAATTTGGTTGATTTGCATACAAAGGTTTGTAATTGTGAAGTGCTTTGCTTTCATTACGGTTGGTTTGGTTGCTTTCCATTATTTAACTGCGTGGGAAAGAAAACTATACATTTTTAGACAGCTTAGCAAGTAAGCGTTGTCAAATGTTCCAAGTATAAACATTGCCAAGTTTGAAGAACAAAATCATGATTTATAGAAATCGTTTATGGTTAATCACTTTGTAAGAATGAAAATCGCCAGACAAACAGTTTACGATAATTGTCGACGTGTTGACATAGATATTTTGATTGAAAGGATCATGCAGAAAAGCAAAAAAAAAATGCCAAAAAAAAGAAAGAAACTTCCGTAGAAGCGTCTCCCGTAAAACTGCGAAAACTGGGTAGAAAATCGAAAATCAATAAAAAATATATGAGAGCGACATTCTAAATAAACAGAATGTAGTTCACAAATAAAAAAAATGCACCCAAATATTCTAAGAAGCAGATGGAACAAATCTTTACTTGCTAAGCTGTCTAGAAATGTATGGATTTTTTGTCTCCACATCCTTAGTATTTTGAGAGAATTCGTGTGTGACTTAAGCATTGCTTTTTGTTAAAAAAAATTATTGAAGCCGTGATAAAATTATTCGGATATTGCCTTAGGAAAATCAACCGTTGATAAGTGGTTTGGTGAGGCGATTCACGCAGAGGATGCCCAAAAAGGCTTTCACCGATGGAAATATCCTTAAAGTGTAGCTGATTGATATAGCTGAGTTACCAAAAGATATGAAATAAACCTTGTTAACAAATCGTGAACGAATATTTGGTTATGCGAAAGCTCTGTTCAAAGTGCCGCGCGAGCTCACAATCGACCAAAAATAACAACTATTTGATAATTATGAGCAGTATTTGGACACATTTAATCCCATTCAACAGTCAGCCGAATGGACTGCACGTGATGAATTGATTCGAGACCGTACACCGTACACGTTGCGTCGGATGGCAAGGTTATGGTATTTTGGAATGTGCATAATATTCATCGACTTTCTTAAGAGGGAAAAACCATAAACAACGACTAATTCGTAGTATTATTGGAGGACGAAATTTCGGAAAAGACACCATTTGAAGAAGAAGACAATGCTGGTTAATCAAGACGATATATCGTTTGACGAAACGATGACAAAATCGAATGAATTTGATTTCGAGTTGCTTCCGCATCCACCGTATTCTCTAGATCTGGTTATCAGTGACGTTTTCCTGCTCTAATAGCTAAAACAGAGACCTTTTTTGATGGTTACATGAATCCTACTATTCAAATGGTATCGAAAAATAGTATTGTCCTCGAAGGTAGGCAACAACACAAAATTAATCAACAATACAAGGTATATAGTGATTTACCTGAATTTAATAGGTTATTAATGTCTTCCAAAAATTCTTCTTGTACGATTTGCGTATCTGTAAATAAGAAAACGCTGTCTTGAAATTCCACTCCGGCGTGGAAGCACATTTTGCGCAAATCGTCGAAAAATGCGGCGTGGTCGTAATTTCTAGTCAACTCAATTTGAAAACATCTAAAAATATGTCAAAGTTTCGAAGTTACGTATCGCAAATAACAAATTCAGTTTTAACAAGAATTTCCTAAATACTGAATTAAATAATTTGTACATTTTATTCAACTGATATGAAAATTTGGCTTGAGAAACTGTTCTGGGCACAGACTGTTGGTGATTTTGTTGCATCGTGATTAAATGATGATTGTGACTGTGATTGGGCATACATTACAACGAATAGTAGATGGGGGACTCCAAGTCAACTGTTACACTGATGGTTTTAAAAGGAATTAATTGGAGGTAACAGACTTCTGCGGTTGGACACGTTACAGTTTTTTAAATAAATGAATGAGCTGTGATGGAATGTGACTGGGCGATACTTAGCAAACGCCACCAAAACACAGTAATTAGAGCACAGAAGAAATGATTCTGATTTGTGTCTGTTCAACTTAGAGACAAGCAGACGCCCGAAATGTCAATTTATGGATACTCATTTTGAAGAAGGAGAATCAATTGATTAGCGAGGACATTGCTCTTTGGTAGTGGTACACGACGGGCTTATTAGGAGGCCCACTTACATAACTGCATGAAAATTTACACAAAAATAGATACGGGAAATGTATCATGTGACATCTGTAAATGCTGTTAGATCACATATTCCACAAGAAAACTTATAACAACCTTTATTCGCTGATGAGATTGCGGAAGAAGGTTTATTATGATAATATTTGTTTGAATTTCGACAATTAATATAGAATTTACGCTGTTGGTGCATCGGCTTACTTGTAGGCATTCAAATGGGAAGCTAGTTTTGTGAGACTCTGTTTACCCATACCGCCGACTCCGACTAATAGAGCGTTGCCGCGCTCCGATCTCAAAACTCTAGCAATTCGTAAACAGTGTTCTATAGCCATCATGAAGAAAATGAGTTTCATCTCTTTGGCAGTGGATAGATTGAAATCATCCAAATAATCCTGGAAAAATTATATAAAGAAACAATAATTACTAAATAACAAAGGGCGATACATCGCGATAATCAATTCAATCTTGTTATTTGCCTGCTACTGTTTATTTTGAGTCTATCAAGTAATTTCATTTTCTTGCTGAATTAAGCCTATTAATCTGAAAGCTTCTTCATAAAATAACATTATTTTTTAAGCAGTGACATCTATTTATAACTAGAGCAATTTATAAAATTTTTCTAAAGGCCGTTCGACATGGTTAGGTTAGGTTAGGATAGGTTAGGTTAGGTTAGGTTAGGTTAGGTTAGGTTAGGTTAGGCTAGGTTAGGCTAGGTTAGGCTAGGTTAGGCTAGGTTCCACTCCTGGGAGCTGTAAGACCTTGAAGTTGTTGGAGTGGCTCAGTAACTTTCTCCCTTCTTGCGCCGTCTTGACGGACTGGTGGAGAGGAGTGAAGCTAAGAAACAGCTCAAAAATCCAAAGGATTAAGTGTTGTCCGCTGATGCAATGACAATTTGTTGTCCTCCCGGCGTACGACACTCCTGAGGATTGAGGAGGGTGGTTTAGTAGGTGAGTCCCACACAAACTCACAGAATTTGCACCCGCCCGCTGCGAGGAAGGCTTTAGCTTCCACCCCACCGCAGAGTAGAAAAAGTTAGGTTAGGTTAGGGATAGGTTAGGTTAGGTTAGGTTAGTCATGGGGTAATGTGCACGACAACGTGCAATGAAATGCAAGACGCAATATTTATTGATTAAAAAAGAAAGAGAAATCAGTTTCATCTAAGTCCGAAGAATTTTCGAGACGTTTTTTTGTATAATTATTTAATAATATACAGAGTGGAACGCCTTATGTATTGAACGCCTCAATTATCACGGAAACATCTTGTATGATAAATTTTTGTGTACAAGGGTCTTGTGATACGGCCGGTATTATGGTGGTATTTACATTGTTGTCAGATCTTTCCTTTTTCCGAAAAAATAATGAACTTTGTTATTTCAAATGTATAGTTTTCGCTTTTGAAATGTGGCTTTTAGACGGATCCTTAAAATACCATGGACGGATCGGGTGACCTACGACGAGGTGCTAAGTCGAAAGAACAGAGAACAAGAACTAGTAACCATTGTGAAGAGAAGGAAAGCTTCCTACTTTGGCCACATTTTTAGAAATCAAAAATATGCCTTGTTACAGCTGATCATGGAAGGGAAGATAGAGAGTAGGCGCGGCCTGGGTAGAAAAAGATTTTCGTGGTTGAAAATCCTTCGAGATTGGTTCCATGTACGTGATGCCGTAAATCTAATGAGCATGACTGAAAATCGTGAGGAATTACAAAGGATGATTGCCAACCTTCATTAGAATTAAGCAGGCACTGGAAGAAGAAGAAGGATATGGTGATAGGCGTAGAAGTCAACAAGAAACGTGTAATATCTTTAATAATTTATATCCTAACCGAAATCCAATAACAAAATTTAGTGTCAGAACTGGTTCAGTGAGAGATTTCTCCGAATCAGGGAAACTACATCAACTGAAAACAAATCTTTAGATGTTTGTGTCCTGCTAGAAGACTATCCTTACTTGAGTAATAAACAACATTAGATGAAAAATAATAAGTATTTCGGAAAGCGAAAAATATAAATTTGAAATAACAAAGTTCATAATTTTTTCGGAAAAAGGAAAGATCTGAAAACAATGTATACCTTTGTGCGCAAAAATTTATAAAAATCTTACAAGCCGTTTCCGAGATAATTGAGGCGTTCCACACATAAAACTCACTCTGTATAATGATAATAATAAACAATAGAGCCGGACTCACCTGTAAAACATTTTTAACTTTATCGATATTCCTCAATTCCTCGTATACTCTATTAGCCTTCTCGGCTCCCATTTGCATGAAATCGCCGAAAAGTAGAACAGGAGGATTTTCGATGACGTTACCTTCAGGTAAATCCAAAACAGGACTTCCGAAATTCCTGTTGCATATATCTCTCATCAACAAATAAAAATAGGATTTATCTTCGATATTTATCAATCTGTCGTGAAATACTCTCAGACATTCGTGGTAAAATAATCTTAACGTGGCTACTTCAGTTCTCATACTGCCCGGATCGGCCTGTGTAACTCCTTGTATACATTTCGACAAATCCCTTAGATTGAATACGTAATGGGATTTAGCCGGAGTCGGTAGAAGATCGCTTTCTATTCTTTGGTAAATGTCTACGGCTGCGTTCACCATGTATTCCGCCAAAGCTCGAACTTCGTTGGTGAAAGGCGTGAAAAAACCTTTCAGTATCGACTGAAATAAGTTTCGATATCAATAAACTTGTTTTAACGTTTTTAACACGCTTTTATTAGCTCGGTATTTATGAAAGTGGTTCCAGACGTACTTAAACCCACCGCCCACAAAGATTTTTTGAATGATATGTTTGGTAAATCTCCTAATTTAATTGGAGACAGTTTCAAATTGATTTAACGTGGTCGTGTACATAATACACATACACTGGTATGCTGACTTGTCGCATGACGTCACGCTGGAATCAGAATGCTTTTTTGGCCATTAAGATTACGTTGCAGTTGTAGGTATTTACTTGGTTTTTGTGTGTTTGTGATATTTTTTTGTGTTCAACGGCTATTTTAGAGTTGGCGTAATCATAATGCCGTCTCTACATGCAAAAACACTAATCGAAAAGCAGTGGACAAGATCCTGTGGTCGAGAGGATGAAATTAATTTAAAATATGGTAAATGATTACCGTAAATCACTACTAAAGAGGACAAACGTGACAAAAATTCGCGATCTCCTATTGGTATACCGTTGATTGAAGGTGCGCGAGTTAGCTGCGACAGCTGAGGTATTTCAAAAGATCGCGTGCGGCGAAATGGGAGCCGCGTTTGCTTACTGCGGACAAGCGAAGGCGTGAAACCATATCAGGGCAATGTTTTACGCCGTTTAAGCGTAATCTGAAGGAGTTTCTGTATAGATTTGTGATAGTAGATGAAACGTGGATCCACTGGTACAAAACAGACACCGAATAACAGTCGAAATAGAGCAACTAACTTGACCAACGTGCTTCAGAGAAGGCTAAGACTATCTTATCCACCGTCAAGATAATGGCCACCGATTTCTGGGATTCCCAAGGTATAATTTACACTGGCTACCTGGAGGGAGGTTACAGATCTGTACTTTGGCAAATTATTGGAACAATTCGAGGTGGATATAAAGAAAAAGTGGTCAAACATTACACGGTTTTTTTTTATTGATGATTACACTTGAAGTTTTCTTGAATCAAGTCACGCAGTTTGGTAAAACTATAATCATGAAGATTTTCTGACAAAAAACTTTGAAAATCGTAACGATTAACTGACGCATTCTTCTGACACGAATCAAGTATGTCGATAATACAAAAAAGTTGTCAGGCGTTTAATTGGACGGTTAATTTTCTCATTAATAAAATATTAACGTGCCATACCTTGAAAATAAGTTTCAAAGCACCTTCACTAGGAGGTGGTATCAATAGCATACCAAAATGTCTAACGAAACGGGGAGTTAACGGATTTCTACCGCCTCCTGGTGGGGCGCAAGCTACTGTTATGATAACGTCTCTAATTTCTTTCCAGAATAGCTTTTCTCTATCGTATAGTCCTCCAAAGTCCAAAAATTGCCTAAAATTATTCATATTAATATATTAGTATTTTTTATATAAAAATAATCGACATCAAGCGACATCAATAGACCTCCACCAACGTGAAGTGATAATAAATCCCAATGGACTGTTAATCCAGGTCCAATTGTCCTGGAAATACATGAATCGGGATGTGAATTTACTTGAAAAAACATGAGTTGACGTGATTCGACGTCAATAGACATCAGAAGACATCAATCAACTTGAAGTGACAACCGACCTCATTCGGATTCATTAGACTGTTAATCGACAAGATCTGACAAAAGTAGACGCCAATTGACCTAAAATCACATAAATTGAATCGACATCAATCGACGTCAATAGACATAAAAAAACATGAATCAACTTGAAGTGATAAACGATTCCGATTCATTGAACTGTTAATTGACAAGATTCGACAAAAGTAGACGCCAATTGACCTGGAAATACATGAATTGACGTGAATTTATTTGAAAACACATGAAATAGACATCAGAAGACATCAATAAACATGAAGTGATAATCGACCTCAATCGGATTCAATGGACTGCTAATCGACAAGATCTGACAAAAGTAGACGCCAATTGACCAAAAAAAAATATGAATTCAATCGATATAAATCAACTTGAAGTTAGAACCGACCTTTAAAAAACTGCGCAGTTATTCCAAGAATATTTTTCGTAGTAGCCATAGATGAACTATAAAATATAAATAAAATCAACGTAGCCAATTAAATTTTGAATACCACTGAGTACATCCAAACTAGAAATGCAATAAACCACTAATAGTGTGCTGTAGAAATTTGGCCAAACTGTCACATCTATCATCGAAATTTTAATTACTAAATTAACTCAATATTAATTTATTCAGTTGACTTTATTTTAGATCGCTTAAATCCGAAATAAGTTTTTATGCGAATATAAATTAGCTGACTAATTACAATTGTAGTTTGTTAGTTTACCTTAATAATTCCACAGGCGGTTGCGCGCCGTACGTTTCGAGCTTCGGCATATTAACATCATCGACGAAAATGACAACTTTTTTGCCTACGGGTGCTCCGAGTAACGTTTTCTTCTTCTTTTCCAATTTCAATTCGATTATTTCTTGTGTTCTGAAGCTACTCGTCTGCGCAGAAAAATTCATAGTCGCCGGTACGAATTTTTTGGTTAAAAATAATCTTTGCAAACAATCCTTTGCCACAACGGATTTTCCAACTCCTACAATATTTTAGATATAAGCCGGAATTTTGAATAAACGCGCGAAAAATTTAGTACTGTAGAAGTGGCTGCACTGGATGTTAGATTGGTCAGTGACAGCAGGGATCGCGTAACCTCACTTTTTAGTGTGATACGGTGACACACATGCGCGGCTCCTCGAACAAATTACGATGGAAAAGTCGGCGATATAGAAAAACTTATTTTGGGAGACCGACGCAGTACTGTGCGTATTATGGCTGAAGAATTAGGCATCAGCGCTGGTAGTATTGAGCAAATAATTTATGAACGGCTCGGGTAACATAAAATTTCAGCCATTTCAGACTTGTGAATTTTGTATTTTATTTTTTTCGTGGCAATTTCACAAGTATTGAAACTAAATTTGAATGTGAATAAATGGAAAAATTAACTATTATTATTTACCTGTGTCTCCAGTTATAAATACGGGATTATCCACATTTATTAATCTTTCCATTATATATCCGAATCTAACGGTGTCCATAGTTGGTACCAACGTCTCGAAATACGATATTTCTGGATTGTATTGGAAAGATGGTATTATTCTAGACCACAATTCAAGTTTGTGGGCAACTACATCCATATATACATCCCAGAGGTCATGCCCCGCTTGTAATCTAGAACGAAAGGACATTATTTTATAAAAAATATGCGAAGTGGTCATTTTGAAATCTTTACGAAGAAGCAGAATATGATCACCATCAATTTTTTCGGCTTAGGAGTCCGACAGTCCCTTTTCGAAGTAAGTTCACCCTTTGCAATCTTGACTGTCGTTTCAGGAATATAGAAATGTATCCAGGTATCATCGGTTAAGAAGTGATGCAGAAATGTCGATACATTCTGTTTAAATTGCATCAAGAAAGACACCCAAAGCGAGGAAACCTTACATATGCATAATTCTTCAGTGCACGGCAAATGCTTTCTTTTAAAATACCAATAGCTTTTAATGTTTTAATGTTTAATAGCTGTTGTGATTGAAGCTTACAAACTTTACTCTAAAGTTGGTGATCAGGAGACATATTTTGCGACGATTCATGACTGTAGATAAAAAATGGATCCAAATTTCTAAAAAAGAATCGCTTCGATATCTCATTTCGTCATGAAGAATTGCTAATTGCTATATGGTTCCGTAATAAAAATTTTTGTTCGACTCTTTGAACGCTTTCCAAGTTGAATTTTGAAAATCGCAAAAATTTGTTTATAGGTATTTGCACGTAGAATGTTTTAGTGCAAAAACGAAGTCGATATCTCAATTAGCGGCCGAGAAAAACGAAAAAATCGAATTTGCAAACATACCCCGTTTTACCCCTTTAAAATCGAAATTTACCCCTTTAAAATCCAAATTCTACCTGACCAGTAGTTCGCAGTTCGAACTAAGGATGGCGCCAGTTACCGTTCCCTGCATGAACCAAATAACGATGCTCTTTGACGTTATGCCCGAACGAGAGTTGTTAAACCACTGATGATGAGACGTGATAACGTCGAAACTAGTCAGTGGTTGAAAAAGGTCGATAGACATCACGCTCTTTATATGAGTTGTAATTCAATATTCGTCGATGCATTAGCCAGTTGTTGTTTTCTCCTTTGATAAACTATGTATCTCCTCAAGCAGGTGGACCAAATTTTTTAAAAAATCGTTTACCCAACATTTTTTACGTAATTATAACAGATATGTTAATGATCCTACTCTAAAAATTAACTTACTTGGAGTCGGGGTGCTCATCAAATTGTTCTCTAATTGTGATTTCGAATTTTTCACGACTTTCGTCCATCAAATTGCCGCCGACGCCCCAAAGGTACGCGAATATGAAAGTTTGACATAAGAAACATCGAACTTTACTTTTTTCGCCGATTTTATCCATCGCCCCAGGCATTTTTATATAACTTTCAATAAGAGAACAAATCATTTTCGCTTTGCTGACGTCGACCTAAAATATTATTTTCATTTTACACATTTTATTTTTTGTATAGTTTTTCCACGTACCTGATGTATGGAGTAATGGCAATGTTTTTTTACGAACCGGAAACCTTTCTCCACGGCGTAATCAAACAATTGTAGAATATATTCTTTCATTTCTTGCGTTAGTAGGTTTTCGCTGATCCTATTTATCCAAGATTTAACGTAAGGGAACCATTTTATTTCTTCGGAATCCACGTACACCATACCACACCTACGATAATTCCAGTGTAGATCAATTAACATATATATATGAGAGGCAAGAATCTTAAGAAATTTTGTTCTTTGCACAATTGATCAAATTAATATCTTTTCTTGACTTGACCTTCAACATTCTTTTAGATGTTTTATGTAACAAAAAAGGATCAAACAACATTATTTGGGTTTATTGTTCAAACCTTACAGTTACTTTGTAGTCGTAAAACATCTAAAAGGACTAAGGTCAAACCAATTAGGAGCTACGAAAAAAAAATTACCAAGCAAACCAATTTCTTTTCAGTTTTCCACCTATCCTAGAATCCCTTTTTTAGAAAGACCCTGTACATTCTCCAGGCTGCGTTTAATGACTCTAAAAGTGTAACATGCCATTCGGCTTGTTACGTTGTTTGAAACATTTTGAATATTCCTTTGTTCACGTATTGTGGCACAGTAGCCACTCCTGATTTATTTTTTCTAGCATCGACCTCCCACTCCGTTCGAGAAATTCAATAAAACCTCGGAATGTATTCGAAATCGTCCTCTACATATCTACACTCCAGTTTAAATCAAAGTAAATTTCGTAAATTTGTGGTGATTTTATTCTTTATATGTTCTTGTTTTTTTTTTATCATTTTGCTCACAAAAATTCTATTTCCAGTTCCATCTTTATGGATTTCCTTTTGTTTTAAGCAAATTTTGTATGACAGTTCATAAGAATTCGTATTTTCTATTTATTTGGGGAGCACAACAATATTTTGAAAAATATAAATTCAATTTTTCTTATCTTTGAGCATAAGCTCGTTTTTATTCAAATCTGTTCTACCTACTCGTTCTTTCTTTCGTAATTTCCACCTGTGGTCATATAAATTCGTATTTTTTATTAATTTGGGGAACAGAACAATATTTAAAAAAATATAAATTCAGTTTTCTTATATCTTAGAACATAAGCTCCTTTTTATTCAAATCTGCTCTACCTACTCGTTCTTTCTTTCGTAATTTCCACCTGTGGTCATATAAATTCGTATTTTTTATTAATTTGGGGAACAGAACAATATTTAAAAAAATATAAATTCAGTTTTCTTATATCTTAGAACATAAGCTCCTTTTTATTCAAATCTGCTCTACCTACTCGTTCTTTCTTTCGTAATTTCCACCTGTGGTCATATAAATTCGTATTTTTTATTAATTTGGGGAACAGAACAATATTTAAAAAAATATAAATTCAGTTTTCTTATATCTTAGAACATAAGCTCCTTTTTATTCAAATCTGCTCTACCTACTCGTTCTTTCTTTCGTAATTTCCACCTGTGGTCATATAAATTCGTATTTTTTATTAATTTGGGGAACAGAACAATATTTAAAAAAATATAAATTCAGTTTTCTTATATCTTAGAACATAAGCTCCTTTTTATTCAAATCTGCTCTACCTACTCGTTCTTTCTTTCGTAATTTCCACCTGTGGTCATATAAATTCGTATTTTTTATTTATTTGGGGAACACAACAATATTTTGAAAAATATAAATTCAATTTTTCTTATCTTTGAGCATAAGCTCCTTTTTATTCAAATCTGTTCTACCTACTCGTTCTTTCTTTCGTAATTTCCACCTGTATTTATATAAATTCGTATTTTCTATTTATTTGGGAAACAGAACAATATTTTAAGAAATATGAATTGAGTTTTTTAGATCTTAGAACATAAGCTCCTTTTTATTCAAATCTGTTCTACCTACTCGTTCTTTCTTTCGTAATTTCCACCTGTATTTATATAAATTCGTATTTTCTATTTATTTGGGAAACAGAACAATATTTTAAGAAATATAAATTGAGTTTTTTATATCTTTATTTTTCTCCCGCAGTTCTACAGTTGCCAGGTTGGGAGTTTCAACAAAAAGGATCCAATTGACTCCAAGATCTGGGAATCTAGTTAAAGGGTGCAACCATCCCGGATTTCCATATTTGTGTTTAATATGCATAATAAATCTGAGTTGTTTTTAATTTATAACTGTTTTTGTTTGATGTGCTCTTTTGGACACGCAGTTAATGCGAATTTATTATTTATTTTTCAAAAAATTTCTTTTTTGCTTAGACTTTTTTTATTTTTCTTAACAATAAATATTAATTTGGATAATCGTGTCCAGGGATAGTTTTAGATTGTTTAATTTTTATTATTAATTTAATTCATAAGGTGATTCCAGTTTTTCCACCTTTTTATTTTAATGATTAAATCGTTTCTTACAAAGCTGATGGCGTCCAATTTAATATTAATTCTTCACCTCATTGAGTACCAGTTATTATATACTTTAACTGAGGCCCAATACCACTTACTGAGGAGAATCTCCGTCTGGAGGTTATAAAAGAGTCGAAAATTGTTTTGGGTTGTTTATAAGAACCCAAACTGACGGTAAGCTTTGTACTTTGTGCAAGCATCGGTTACGAAATGGCATTAATACAGGATAAACACAAAAAAATTCCCCAAAAATAATTTTTTTTACGACAAGATATTACTTTGTTCTGATGATAGCCAAAACATGGAAATCGGTCAACGGATTATACTTCTATCCTTGGCATTAACAGCCATTAGATATGTACATATTAACAAACAAGTTGATTAATGCTACGTGCATTCTTTTTAAATTTTATTTTATTACTCAAATTTTTCTGATATACCGAAA
This sequence comes from Diorhabda carinulata, assembly GCF_026250575.1. Classification (NCBI taxonomy): domain Eukaryota; kingdom Metazoa; phylum Arthropoda; class Insecta; order Coleoptera; family Chrysomelidae; genus Diorhabda; species Diorhabda carinulata. The sequence goes on along the minus strand of NC_079465.1, from coordinate 26,661,521 downwards.
TAAATTTTAAGAGCTCATGACGTTAAGTAGAATTGTATTAAAATTAATTGTTATTGATACAACAAACAGGGCAATTCATCAAAAAATTGCTTTCCCAAGTCCCAATTTTAAACAAAGCCATTCTCGTGATGCCAGAAAGAATTTTCAAAGTATAATATTGTAGAAGAAAGATTTTCCCGTCTATAATTTTGTCCACAAATTGCTTTTTTGAAGTCTTGTTTCCACAAAGTAGCTATACAAAGTCTACTATAAATAAACTTGTAAAGAAACGGCTAATAAGTCGAATTTTGGTATAAACGTTGAGAAAATTGGAACCATTTCCGTTATTACCAACTGAACATAATTTAATGCACGAATTACACCGACAAAAAAAGTTTACAATTGTCTCTAACAACATCTTAATGTTTTAATTAAATTCGTATTTGTTTGGTTATGATGTCATAGTAAAAATCGATTTGGTGGAATTTATTTACCTGCTGACTGTAGCCGGAGACGCCTGCGCTAGATCTTGTACTTCAAAAACCATATGAACCCACTGTGTTAATTTGATTCTTTCAGAATTAGCGAGGCACAACATCTTGTTGTCGTCCAGCACGGTATTCAAATTTTCTATCCACACAGCATCTACAGGTCCGTCACAGATAATCCATTGATGTTCTTCGGTTGTAAACTGAAAACATAAAGTTTCAACTCGAGTGTACATTAGGAAGTGCGATGCTGAAACTTATGTACTAATATGGAAAAGCTACATGAGATAGTTTAAAATTCCCTGGACTGCTAACAGAGCTGATCAGTCGATAGTGGACGAGTTGAATGTAACCAAGAGACTATCATCATTATGCATGAAGAAATATTTTGGATACGTGGATCAAAGTCAAGATGACAATATACACAGTAGAGGCCAATCGCCTATGAGATCATATGACCAAATCAAACAAGTTACAGAGTAGCACCTTCACGTATCGTTTAATTGAGCTGGAAATCGAGAATCTTTGCTTTCATGAAGATCGACGAAGTCGAGCGCTCAATGTGAATAAATAGATAATTTTACTTAGAAAGAACCTCAACAAGCCTCCAACAAGTCCAGACCTTCACTCACTCGATTATTTCGTATTGAAAGTAGGGTTTTTACTTATTTGACTTAAATTGAACAAAGCATCTGGTTAGAAGTGACAATCGAAGATTATACATGTGTTGTCAACCTCTGGAAAGTCACTCGTCTGTCGAAATTGAGTGCCTATACTGAAAATGGAGAAGATTTTACTTAGAAAGGCATAATTAATTTTTGCTTTCATGAAAATCGACGATGTCGAGCGCTCAATGTGGATGAAGAGGTAATTTTACTTAGAAAGAACCTCAACAAGCCTCCAACAAGTCCAGACCTTCACTCACTCGATTATTTCGTATTGAAAGTAGACATTTTGTGTTGTCAACCTCTGGAAAGTAACTCTCTGTCGAAATTGATGGCCTTTACTGAAAATAAACAAGATCGAGGAATATAGGAGGAGATATTAAAAAAAGGAAATACAGACCACTGAATCACAACTCTCATGGCCGAAGAAACGAACGAAGAGAGATGTAGCGTATTAGAAGATAGTTTCGACTAGCTTATTACTGTGTACGACTATTATTATTATCAAATCCCAAATTCCACAAGCGTAACCTCTTTCTAAAACTACTTCGTATACATCATTAGAACAGCTTCTGATTTGGTTTTTGAATAAACTTTGATTTGCATATATTTGAAGAATTTATAATTAAAAATGTCATTTAAGGGGTTCGAAAATAATCAAATTTTCATATAATTGATATAAAATGTACTTACACCGACTGCTGTTCTCATCATAATACCCATCAAACCGTCTTTCCATTCCAAAGTAAATTGATTCACTTCGCCGTAGAGTTCACCAGCAGTCACAGCTTTTGGATTCATTTTGTAGGTTCGCACAGGACGAAACTGTTGTCCTGGTATGCCGTATTCGTGCATTTTGGTCAAAGTCCTATTTAGAGTCTTGAAACATGAAATTCATTTGTATTTTTTTGTAACCAATTTTAAAAATATACGGGAAAAATGATATTGCACGAAATGGTTTGTTTTTGAGTTATTCAATACTTCCAGATATCATCAAATGGGTCAATCGCCAGCACGGGGAAGTCGGGTACTACATCACCCAGCTCTTGACTGGACATGGGTGCTTCCGGGCACACCTGCACAGATTCAAGAGAAGTGACTCCCCAAACTGTCATCATTGCGGCGATGCGACCGAGGATGCGGAGCACGTGTTCTTCCAGTGCCCCTCTTATGAAGGAGACACGGGAGGAACTAGAGAGGAACCTGGACCACACCAACAGTCCAGAAAATATAGCTGATGAGCCAAGCAGCATGGAACAAGGTAGCGGAGTACGCGGAGACCATCATCAAGGACCTCCGCACCACGTACGAAGATTAGCAGTAACGCCCCGGCGAAGTAGTATTTACAAAGAGTGCCGCCGGGGAACCACCGTTCCAGGAGCAGGGTTAGAGGTGTTAGGGAAGGTTTAGTGCGGTAAGAATCCCACATAACTCGCCTGGCAGGTAGAAGGTTCATCCAGGCGAGTACCTTTTGAAGGTTCCCCCCTGCACCTCATTAATCTAAACACAAAAAAAAACACACACACACATTACACCATCTTCCGTCATTTCGACAGGTCCTTATCTGGTTCGCGCCACAGTTTTGCGCGTAGACCCCTTCCTCTTGTACTTACATTGAGAATTTCAGTTTTTCCTCCACCAGTAGGTCCCACCAACATGACACCCCAACGTACGATCATCGTTTCATAAAGTTGTATAACTTTGTGTATCATACAATGTTCAGGTTGAAGATTATGCTCCACCATTACTTCTATTATGGTATTTTGGAAAACACCATAATCCGGAACAGGCAAATCTACACCAGGAAACAGATCACCCAATATACCCTAAAAATATGGGATCATTTATGCTAACAAATAATATTTCGATTCAATGATGATTTAATTTATTTATTAAATAATTAGTTCTTCAAATAATACTTTGATTAATGCATTGTTTGATTGAATAACTAATTGATTCAATACTTCGTTGACTTATTGATAGATTGTTTGAATCAAATTATGATGTATTGATTAATTCATTCGTTAATCGAATCATTGATTCAATAATTGCTTCATTATTCCATTGATTAATCATTGGCATTTAATTATTTCACTCTATTAATTAATTGCTGGATATAACTGATTAATTAATGAATTGAATCCATCGATTCATAAATTGATTCAATCATTAATAAATTAGGTTATTTGATTAATTGCTTTATTATTTAATTGATTAATCATTAACTCTTAATTGTTTCACTGATACATTCGATTAGATGTATTGATGTTCTAATTAATTTATTCGGTCAATTAACTGATTCATTTATTGAGTCATTAATTGGTAATTAATTGATTGTTGAGCTCGATGAACCAACTATTTTATTTCGATCAATTCACTGATCAATTTGGATAATTAATTAATTATGATTTGATGATTCGATTGTGCAGTCAATTAAAAATTCATTAATCAGACTGGTTGAATATTAATATTAAATATTAATTAATTGATTGTTTAGGAACTAATTGTTTTGATTCCATAGATTCACTGATTAATTTGAATAATCAATTGATTCAATTAACCAATTGATTTGGTGGTATTTCGTCTATCTGATGCATTGACATTTGATTAATTGATTCAGTCAATTAAATGATTTACTAATTAGATAATTAATTAAGTGAATCACTAATATACTAAGTAATTGATTGTTTAATTTGATCAATCAATTATTTTGATGCGATTGATTCACTTTTGTTGGTTAATTTGAATAGGTGATTAATTGATTTTTTGTTATATCGTTTGAAGTATGGTATTAATAATTTTATTAATTGCTTCAACTAATTAGGTGACTACTTTCAATGATTAAATTGATTTAATCAAGAAAATTATTGATTAAATTGAATTATTACTTAATTGGATGATGCGCTGATAAAAAGTATTAATTAATTGATTGTAATATTGATCCATCGATTACATACTAAATTTATAGGTTAGTGGCATTGATTAATAGATTCAGTGGATTATAAACGACTCATTAATTGATCGATTCGTAGATATTAGACTTACAGTGAACAAAATGGCGTCGTCTGATAAAAATTTCGGCAAATTGCTGTCTCTTAGGGCACATATTAGAACGACATTTTCTTCTCTATCGGGCGCGGATCGTTTTAAAGAACCAGCCATTACTAGAACGCTTTTAACGGCTCGCATACCGAAATCGTAGTGATCTTGTTGAGAAAGCTGTTCGCTACATAACTTATACATCTGTACCATTTTTTGCGAAAGATTTTTCGAAGATTCGAAACCTTCCGAATAGAGAATGACTTCCGCTATTAGAGCTGAAAGAAAAATGCTTCAATCATTGAAACTAAACTTTTGAAACGTCTTTGTTTATACGATCAGAAAAATGTCAAATTTAACGTGAAAATTTAGTACGGAAAATAAAATTCTTTCAACGATTAAAGAAAAATAAATAACTGATCGTTTACTTACCATAATCTGGTACCATCATGGATATTGGCCTAAATAGCGCTTTCAAATTGTCAGGTAATTCAGTTCTACCGGCATATCCTGGATTCATAGTGATAAAAGCAGCACATTTTTGTACTAATTTAATTTCTCTTCCTTCGAACATGAATCTAAAATTTGTAGCAAACATTTTAATCGATTTTTGTTATAACAACAATACGTTGAATAAATTTGGCTATTTTGCCGCATTATCTTGGAGTCTTGGAGATGGTGTTCTAAGTGGAAACTAAGCCAGCTCGGGCTCAAACCTGGGTTCCGGGTTCGAAGCGTCTAGCATTCCTTTGAAAATTATCGCCTATAATTTGTCTTCATCCCATATGGTACTGTTTATGATTATATTATCGAAATTGCTAGATGTTTAGGCCGGTTAATTTTGGTGAAGGTACGTACGGGATCTTATTTCCTAAAGAGTTCGATAACTACTAAAAACACGAACCAAACAAATTTCCAATACAAACAACAAATAAAAATAAGAAGGTTGATGTGCCACCTGGTGGAAGGCGTCGCCTACGCCCGATTATGGTACAAGAAGAAGACGTATTATTTCTTACCTTTGCGCTTTGGCAGCTTTAGCGTTTCTTATAGTTATCAATTGTTGAGCTATTACTGATAAAACTTCTATATCGATTCTGTTGAATTCGTCGAAACAACACCAAGCTCCCGATTGCGCCAATCCCGAAAAGAATCTACCCATCATTTTGTAATCTAAGCCTTCCGAGCAATTGAAAACGACGCATTGTATCGCCAGAGCTTTCGCTAAATCTTTAGTTGTTTCAGTTTTACCAGTTCCCGCCGGACCTGCAGGAGCCCCTCCTAAAAACAAATATATATTTCAATTACATCATATCATATCAAAGTACAGTGTGACCAAAAAGAGTACCAAATATTCGATTGAACTATGAAAAATTAGTAGAGTAAAAATATCCTAGCTTCTATTTGATGACATTGTTCATTGAACGTAGAAAACACTTTGTTTTGGTAGAACAATGGCCTTAGCCCAAAGGAACAGTACTCCAGGACGCATCTCGCTTTTAACGTACGATGATTCAGTAGTGACTGCATAAAATTTTGAACATTTAGAACCAGGAAACAAACAAAGAAGTGTCAGTTTATCAAAATGCATCTGCATCCATTCAAAACCGTTCAATTGATGAAATAAATGAAGAATTTGGACTATGTATAGTCTAAAGGTAGGCTGAAGACATAACAAATCTTTGTTTTCATTAAAATCGTCGAAGCTGAGCGCTCAATGTGAATAAAAAGATAATTTTACTTAGAAAGAATATCAAAAAGCCCCGCAGAAGTCCAGACTTTAGCCCAGTCGATTATGTCGTATTGAAAGTAGACATTTTGTGTTTTCAACCTCTGGAAAATCACTCTTGTGTCGAAATTGATTGCCTATACTGAAAATAAAGTGATTATTTTGGAACCAACTTACCTAAATCTAGCTGCAACGCTCCCATCAAACAAAGATAACATTTATCGGTCAAGGGTGTGATAACTAATACACCAGCCGCCCCTAAATATTCGTAACCGTAAATGTAGTAGGCGCTGGACATTCTAGCTACGCAATCGTCTATAACTTCATCCCAATAATATCTCAAAACTTTCAGCCATTCGAAACTCATACTAAAAAAAGCGAAAGAAAAAAATTTAAACGTTAGAAGGATTACTTAAAGGTTCAGAACGGATTAAATGGTAAATGGAATTATGAAATGGTGAGCCGTGATTTTATTTTTAAAAGTATTATTTTCCATTAGGCTGACATGTTGTCGAAAACCGAAATAAAGTAAATCGGTGAAGTTATCCAAATCAACTCGTTAGACACGCTTTAGAATGTCAGAAAAACACCCAGACCGGGCTCTTGACAGACGTTTATCCGTTTAGTTAAGTCCCAGTGTAGTAATCCGAGTTACTTTGAATAAATATGCTACAGCTCTTCGTCCAGTACCAGAGCCAGAGCCAAATCTACTGTTGTTGGTGTTTTTTCATCATGTATAGACTGGCTTAGGCTGAGATATAAAGAGGTTGTACGTGCCAGTCAACCTGAATGATCGTTTGTGTCTCCATTTTGCTAGAACTACTTTAGACAAATAGCCTACAGCTCTTTGTCCAGTACCGGGCACTGGTACCTTTCCACTAAATCATCAGTTGATCATTTTTTCTCGTTATGTGTAGACTGACTCAAACTAATGAGGTTTTGCATATTCCGCGTCTCCCTTTTGTTAGACCTAGGCTGGACAAATTTGATACAACTCTGTGTACAGTCCCAGGGCTCGCTATAATTGCAGACGGCTTTGAGGAGCTCATTTTTTCACTGAACATCCATTTGGTGCATTTGGATTGAATCTGCAGTTACCGTTCTTTAATATCAAAGTGTTCATTTAACTGACAGTGTTTCCTCGTAAGCCCTGTGAGGTTATTCCTGCTTAGGTCGATGAATTTATTCTATGTTTCACGGTCTTACTTTCCGAGGAATAGTCTAAAGTGTCTAAAACCGAATATATTTATATAGATATTAAGACATTGTTCCAAAATCGAGGAATTTATTTCTGTTTTGGTTTTATCAATAGCCTTCGAACGGTATATTATTTGGAAGAAGATGATGGATGAAACCCGTATCCACCGCTACCCTCCTGAAATGAAGAAAACAGTCAAAACAGTGGATTACGAAAGGCAAATCTATTCCAAAAAAAGCATACATAGTTTCATCGGTCGGAAAAGAAATGGCGACCGTTTTTTGGAATAGTCATAGATTGAAATGTCCACATTTGAGTAAAAAGAAAGTTTCATCAGGTCGACAAGTTTTCAGATAACCCTCATGCACCAATGTAATGTAAAAAGTTATAAGGCAGTTATCTTCGGTGTCTGAAGACGCGTTTATCATACGGTATGTATGTTTCAATAAATGATATTAATGTGGTATCCTCACCTGTTAGTAATTTTACTTGATACTATATTACTTATGGTATCCCTGGCGTGTACGTCAATGGTGATCAATGCGACAAGAATTTTTCTTGTAACTGAAGGTAAATCCTGTCTAACTAGGACGGCTAAATTATTCAAATCCTATAACATGATATCAATTTATTTATTTGACAACACTGGAAATTTCTCGGAATAATTCAGCTTTCGTTACGGGTGTTCATATTGTTATTTGTCATTTGTCATCTGTCAAAGTTTGACGTGAATCTGATTGATAGCTTAGTTATAATACTCATTCTCACACATGAATGAATGTTAATTAGATATTATTTGGAAGAGAAACAATCAAAGAAACCGTGGAAAGTGTCGAAAATATAATACTATGTCCTATGGAATGATTTATATGTAGCTGCAGGCTTTTAAGAATGCCAATTCAAAGATGGATGATGCTAAACGTCCAGAGTCCAGAAATGATTGATAAAATCCACGCCCTCGTTCTTCTATCTGCAAGATGGGTGGCATGATTGCTTAATGCTGATCATTAGCTCGCTCAGTTGTGGTTTCCCAGAATAGAACAAAACTTTGCGTGGTCGTGCTCTTTTATTTGCTGCATTTGAGATGCAAATTTAGTGACCAAGATGCAAATATTGAGCTCCTCATGTGTGCTGTGTGAGTTGTAATGAGACACCGGATGCAAGGCAGCATAAGCTCTATCTACTGTTCCTGTATTATGACGGGAGCCTTCAATTAAGTTTGAAGACTGTTACTTCACAGAATAATATTCAATATGAAACCTCCCGTTTGTAGTTTAATGATCATAACTGAAGATTTGTTGGAAAAAATTGAGCAAAACATCCAGGAGAACCGGCGCTTTACGATTTTGTCTTTATCTGAATATATTTTCAAGTTTCCCAAAGCGTTTGGCACAAAATTGCGTCAGATCATCAAAGGCAATGGAAATAATGATCACGTTATTAAAATGCTAACATTTTTTCACAAAACTAAGCATTTCGGAAGTGTATTGTATCGGCTTTCGCGGTACGATGAGACTTTAAGCCAGATAGTAACAGGTGATTAAACACTGATGGGGTACGTGCCACCGGAATCAAAAAAATAGTCCAGAAGGGTCAAGTGTAAACAATATTGCTATCCAAAAATATGTTCAGCGCGTTTTGGAACAGGAAAGGGGTGCTGCTGATGAATTTTCTGCACCATGGAAGACACAATAAATTCGCCTACTTATTGTGTGTCGTGGCATACTGACAGAATGTGTCATTTTCGACGTCCAAATACTAATCTAATCCAAGAGCTGATCGGATCATTTGGTTCAGATTAACTCAATCATCTTATCTACAGTTCTAGCGCCCAGTTGCTTCGACAAATTTTTCCACTTCCGATGGAAGAGTCCCACGACAAAAGCGACGATGTCAAAACGGCTATATTGGAGTAGTTATGAAGAGAGAAGTGTAACATAATTAAAAAACTCACGTGTATACATTTGGTCTCGTACTGTTCCATTTTCTTAATTTTATTAACCGAAGCGGGTGCGTCAAAAATATCGTGTACTCCTTTAGCCCACATGATTTGAGATACAGTCAAAATGATTTGATTGGCGTGAGCTAACACCCATTCAGTTCTAGGATGGTTATGGTAGTGCACCAAAGACGCTTTCATCAACCTCTTCAACGACAATACCATAGATTCTTCAACTTTTCCTAACCAATCTTCTACGTTACCACGCGCCTACGAAAATTTAACCCTTTTAATTGGACAAATAAATTAGATAAGTGTTTTTTATTTACTTTTAAGCCTTTTCCTAAAACCACCCTTTCTCCTTCGGGACTGATCATAGCAATAATATCGGTGGTCAGAACGACTTCTACGGGTTCATCTTTCTTCTTGTCGGCATTTTCTTCGATTTCGTCTGGTACTTTTACGCCGAATTCCAATTTGGCTATTGCGTCGAAGCATTTTCTCAAATGCGGTTGTACGGCGTGAGGATTTCTCGTTTGTGCCAGAATATCTAAAAGCTCGTCGTTGGATAAAAAGTAGAACCTCGGGAAAGCTACGCGCTTAGTTTCCAAATACGATTCCAAACATTTCATTATTTGTTCTAACAAAGCGTTATTACGTTGGAATGCCTCCAAGGTACCCGGGTATAGTCCCGATTCCATCGCCAAAGGCATCTACAATTTCGAATGAATTTTATCAATTAATTATCAGAAATTTAACTGATGGATTCAAATTGGTAATTTTGTTAGTATTTAGGGGAAAAATTTACAACAGGAAACAGTAATTTTTGCAATTCGGCTCGGAATAGTGGGCTTATATGTAACTAAATTTAGATTAATACCTATGTAAAAAAATATGTCTGTTTATTTCAAAGTGAATCAAAAAATTGATCTATAACAATTTTTAACGTTTTTGTGCATATTTTGACTGAATGATTTGCATATTTATGTGCATATTTTGTGTTTTCCATTTGAATATTTGGATTTCCTTATTTATAACTTACTTTCGCAGTTCTCCTCATTATCTCCTTCCAAGATTTATCCACGATTGTGAAGAGCTTAGCCTCGTTCGGTAATTGCCTCTGAATATCTGGGGCAGAAAATATGACTTCTAAATATACCCAACTTTGTTGGCACATCATCCATTCGTCCTAAAAACAAACATGCGATTTGATTTTTTTTGAAATGGACTTTTCTGCATTTGCCGTAAGATGACTGCTTAAAAACTATATTTCTATTAATATTTCATTCTTATAATTTTGTTTTTAAAAATCCAAAATTTCAATATATTATTGGCGCAGTCAGTAGGATTGTCGATTATTACTATTAATTCTAGAAATCGCTGCGATGCTATTGTCATTTAAATTGCCGTATAATTTTTCAAATTAATTCCGATAGGCCATCGAAACTTCCAGTGAGGCCTGATTTTTGAGGTGCAATTTATTTCTTAAGGTACCTCTACAACCTGCCATAAAAGCGCAGTTTTATCATAATGGTTTATTTGGCACAATTTCTCCGCGTTAGTTAGGATTATTACTAATTTTCTGCGCGATATTATTAATAATTGAATTCGACTTTCAAAGTTCATCAATGGTTCATTCCTAAATGATATCTTGAGTCCTTCGACAAAACATTCTTTCAATCTAGACCAATCTGTTAACTCAGAACGATTACCTACTCTACTAATATTACTAGTCACTTACAGATTGTTCGCCAACTCGAGCGCTCTGCTTTCCTGGTCCTTTTTTCGTGATTACCTGCTCCTGTTGCCACAAGTTCGAGAATTTATAAGTTCGTAATACCCACTTAAGGTGTAGAAACTTCAAGGTCCCGAATTTCACATCCGACACAATGCGAAACTGTTCACTTTCGAAACCCGTGCTAATCCTACTGACTGCGACAATGCGAATGCGCGAATTTGAATTTTTAAAAACTTAATTATAATTACAAATAAACTTTTATAAATAAAAGATAGAACAACCAATGAATTATTAAATGAAATACAGTTTGCAGTCTACTCACACTCACATTCTTTGGTATGCTTAGAAACCTCAGACAATATGCATCGTATGAATTACATCGAGCTAAGGGAATAAAAGAGACCCCAAACTTGGAGAAACAGAAATAACCAAATCTACAAAGGACTCATCTTTGACCAAAAATTGGCACCTTTGTTAAGTTGGCCAAAAAAGTTGGAGCAGTTGATAGAGTTGCGAAAACCATGAGAAACTGAATCATCCCAATTGATATACTGTTACTACTACCTTGACTGGGAACGTGAGTGAAGAGATGGGCTATAAGCTAATACAGGACAATATTACTACCGATAGGAAAGGTTTGCATTAACTAAAATGGAAGCACTTCAAACGAGAAGTTTCAGAAATGATCGGAGATGCTCCAAATGATGTACATCATCCAAATTCTCAAACAAAATGTAATGAACCGAGATTGTAAGTGATAAGTGATAAGTGATAAACAGGATGATATGTAAGGTAGTTCCCAGAGAGTACCAAAGCAGAAGAGGAGAGGAATACTGCTTAACTAACAGTCTATCGTTGTTACTTTATGAAGGATTTCGTCTACCTCTGCACAAATGTAGAGTGACTGAAAGTTGTGACAATTTTGGAAAGTACAACTTTTTAAAGATAAGACGTCAAAAATATTACCAGAGTTCTTGAGAATAAGTCTAAATTTTTGCTCCATTCATCTACCCTCGGTTTGATTGGACCAACATGTTTGGAACTGACTATAGTAGCCATGTTGATGTTACTTTCGTCTAAAGCTGCTTGAACTTCTTCAAGAGAACCAAATATGTAGACGTCCTTGGAATCTTTGTGTTGTATAACCGGAAATTCGAGTGTTTTCCATGCTTCTTCTACCTAACAACAAATAAAAAATATAAAATTCAATTCTTCTGCTTCATAGTAAATAATTTTAAAAAATTACGAGCGAATTGGGGTTAGCAACGAAAAAGACGTTCCCTGTTTAATTTTTTATTCAATATTTAACCGTATCAAGTTATACAGGGTCTTTCAAAAAGGTTCGCATGCATTAAGCGAAAAAAAATCTATTAGAAATTACCGAACAATCACATGTCTAAAAACGCATAGATTAATCGAAAATTAACAATAAGATTTAAGCTTGTGGAACGTTCAAGTTCCTCCCTATCGAACGGCCGAGAGAGTCATAAAAGTATTTAGCTGCTGCCGCATTTTTAAACTAACCTTTGTTTCTAAAACGTACTCGAAAGTTTTTCGGCGCATTATTATTGATCCTTGAACTGCAGCGGTGCATTCGAACGTTTTGAACGACCCTGTATAATGAAAAAAATGCTGGAAGATACTATTAAGTAGATAAGGAAGATTTTTAATCTAAGTATATTATTTTGAAACAGATTGCGCTTCATCTACTTACGCATAATTTCATCGAATCAATGAAAGTGATTGATGATTTTGACCGTTGAGACATGCCTTTATTCGAGAAGTATTCCGATATTTTAGAATGTCCAGAATTTCGAATTTTCCCCTCAATTTTAGTTATCGTTTAACAACTAACAAGAAGCAATGTAATTGTTTCTTTTTTTTCCATTTGAACGCGCCTCCACTGCGCTATGAGGTACGGAAATTACATAATAAATTTACCTTCTTCAATAAAGCTTCTAATCCAGCTTCACTGCTAGCTTGTCCTGATATTTCCATCAATTCAGTTGGGTAATTGAAAACTCCCAGATTTTCTAATAGCGCTAGAGTCATCACTTCATCTGGTTTAAATTTGTGGTTAAGTTGATTTTCAACTTTCAGCCAGTGTCGATTTTTCATTGCGGGATTTCTTAAATAACAAACTACGGGGAGCTGGAAATATAGAAAATTCACGAAATTAAAAAAAAACATGCTTCTAACTAGTTCACTTGTCTGTAAACAAAACAGTGTAGCCGTGGAAAATTTTCAAGTGTTTTCAAGTGGTTTAAGCGTTTTCGGGATGGCCTTTACCTTGTCTTTCATGAGCTCGACTTCGTCCCTGAATTTAGGTACAATTAAATTAGGAGGCAATCCTTTTTCTAACTGCGCAATATATTTCATATTCTTAGCGATGAACGCATTCATATCATCGACGTTGAGTGTATCGAAAACGGCATGGTACCATTCGTCGACAGTCTTCGCCCAAGAATCCACGCTTTCCCATAACAGAATTCGGAGTTTCACGTCGTTCATCACTTCGTCGAGAATATCAAATCTTGTTACTTCCAGCTTGAACAAAAAATATAATTAAGGAAGATGATTAGAGCAAGAAAAAATAAATATTTGTCTTACCCTAAATTGTTTTTGATATTCTTTGAATTCGTTGGCGCGTTTTTGGGCGTCAATCAACTTGTCGAATAATTCTGACAAAAAATCCATGACTTCTGCAAATTTTGAATTGATGTCATAAAGCCACGGTTGCTAAAAATCATAATTAACACGTATAATTACTAGAAATCGCCGATTCAAATTGGCATTATAAAAAGCTTGTTATACTTTGTTCTAGTAAATCTAATTTTTACTATAACTTGGTTATTTTAAATGGACCACCCTGTATATTAGAACATTTTTGAAATCTACGTAAAATTTTAGCATACTTCTCTATAAACTTTTTTCGAAAAATGCATACTTTTCGAGTTATTAATTTTTTTGTAAAAAATTTGACCCTTATAAATTATTTTTTTACGAAGATACCCATAAAGATATGAAAATAGTTTCTATTCGGTTGCTTTTAGCAAGGTCAGACGTATTTGAATCTATGCTGAAAAAAATTTTATTTCATACATGGTGTGTATAAAAAGTATGTATTTAGACCACACCCGCATCACTAAAAATTTACAGAAAACATTCAATATCTGGATAACGGTAAGGTTTAGGTATAGAAAAGTACACATGAACTTGCCTTATATTTTATCCCTGAATGCATTAAAATAGAAAAAATTGGGTGGTTCTATTTAAAAAAAATAAAGAAATTTTATAATTATGAAGTTAAACTTTGAACACTATTCATACACACCCTGTATAAAATAAAACTTTTTTCCGTATAGATTCAAATACGTCTGACCTTGCTAAAAGCAATCGAATGGAAACCATTTTCATATCTTTAAGGGTATCTTCGTAAAAAAATAATTTATAAGGGTCTGCAACGGTACAATTTTTTACAAAAAAATTAATAACTTCAAAAGTATGCATTTTTCTAAAAAAGTTTCTAGACAATAGTATACTGAAATTTCACGTAGATTTCTAAAATGTATTAATATACAAGGTATCCTATTTAATATAACCGGAATTGGGCCATCTTTGAAAATATTTTAGTTAAAAAGATCGTATCCGAAAATCCAAACTTAGAAATTTTCATGATTTTACTATAAGTATTTTGCCAGCTTAGCTCGTCGTGGAACACCCTGTATAGCATCACTTATATTTGTGATTCTAAATTTGGTCTTTAATTGCACTTTGTTATTGGTGCAATTCACAAGGTTGTTGAAAGTTTGTTACGCCCAACACCCTGTTACGTTTCCCAACTTACTAGTGGTGACATCCGCAGATTGAAGTCGGGAACGTTTCAGTTAACACTTGTTATTCATATGTATTAATGAGTCTTTAAATTAATGAATTCTTGATATGGAAAGAACCTAAATACAACATCACTCAATCTATTTGGCTACAAATTACATCTGATCATTTAAAAACAATCTGTAATCAAGTATTTTACGTGTTATACCATCCTAGAACCATTTTTCAATGAAATCATCCAAAAAATCTAACAGTAACAACGTACGAAACTCCTATATACGTATTTTTATCCAAATCCAGTCGAAAAATCTTGTTTCTAAACTCTCAAACTCAAAATAATCACCCGTTTTCAATCAATAGAGGACATAAATAGAATTCGCGGCAATCACTGATACAGAAAATGAATTAATTATAAATTGAAGCGAAGCAATTTCATTTCTTCCGGTATTTTTTTTAAATCTATTATTATTCTACTAAATAAAAGACTTATACTTCTTACCATACATTCGTCTTTAATATTTCCAACTTGAGAAATCAACGCGCTGATATCTTTATTCAAATTATCGCTAAATAATTTTATCAATCTAGCGCTATCTTCCATTTTTCTATCGACAACGTTCCTCAAAGTACCAAGAGCAACGCTCAAATTGTAATAAGCATTGATTTCCTCGATGGCCACATCAATATGGAACTCCTCGATAATATCATACAATTCTTTGCAATAATCTAACGTTTCTTCCATTTTATCAATTCGTTGATTTGATTCTTCTATGTAGTCCAAGTATTTCACATAATCTGCCGTCAAAACCGGCTCTTTAGCTAGAAAAGCTTCAATTTCGTTCGCTTCTTCAATCATTTCGTCAACTTTTGTTTTGCCGATCCTTAAAAAGATTTTATTAATTAAAATGTTGTAACATGCCATCAACTTTTTCACGTTTCTCCTCAAGTATTTTGAATATCTGTTTACGTTATGTGTAGTCACTTCAATTTTAACCATAATCCTCAATTTTCTGAAGAAATTAATTTGTATTCGAAAAATTCAATAAAATCTATTCTAAAACGTGCTCTAACTGCAACTGAAGTGTGAAATCAAAGTAAATTTATCAACTTGATATTATTTATATTCGCTGGTAAGATATTTTGAATATCTAAGTCTTTTATATATATTGCTCACAAAATTCCAATTAACTTTCATAATTTCATTCTATTTCAAGCAAATTTTGTACACTCATTTCCTTGTAGATTAGCATTTTGTACTTAATCGTGAAGCAGAACGTATATAATAGAAAAAAAATCCCTTATGGTTATATTTTGAAAAAATATAAAGTTCCTTTTTATTCAAATCTGCTCTACCTACTCGTTCTCTACTCGTAACAGAAAATACGAATTCACAAGGTAATAAACATTCAAAATTTGCTGAAAATGAAAGGAAATTATAAAATTTGACTGGAATTTTGTGGGCACCATATATAAATAGCAAAGTTAAAAAGATATTAGAAATATAAAGTATCAGAATAGTATCACATCAACTTTACTAAATTTATTTTGATTTCAAACTTCAGTTGTAGAATAATTTAGAATAGATACCGGGATTTTATAGAAACTCGAACGTTATAGTTAAAAAAGAAGTAACTACTGAACCACAATATGTGAACGAAGGAGTATCCAAAATATTTGATTAGTACATTACAATGTTTAAGCACACAGTTTACTTTCGATCTCCAAAATATACATGGTCCGTTTTTTTTCAACCTCCGAGATTCTAATAATTTATTACCAACAATTTTGTAGACTACAAGCTGATTTTCAACATAATCTCCAAGAAAATTCTGACATTTACCAGTTGACAAAATTTGCAGGCAATTAATTAAAATGGGTATTGAAGTTTTAAAGTCATTGATTAGGCAGCGCTGTCCTTCTAGCCTCGTCTTCAATTTTGGAAAAAGGTGAAATGGTACTTTCATCGAAAAAGTCATTTTTAAACGACAGTTGTCAAGAATTTGTGCTGCTTTAGCAGATTGTAATAATATTGATGTTTTGTTGTCACGTTTCATCTCCTATCACAATTGATTTGAAAAAGTTCTCTGCCTCATCATAATAAAGGTGTGTGTGTGTGTGTAGTGCGAGATCTGCGCAGACGTCTACAGTGCAATTCCGCCATATCTTAAGCAACCGTGGAAGAAAACCATAACCTAGATCAGTTAAAAATTATTGTCCAAAGAACATATTCAAAGAATATTTGCTCCAAATGTACCATTATGCTCCAGGATTATCTCATCACAAGAACCTCCAAGAGATTAAAGCTGAGGTAGACAAACGACCTGCGCTCCCAAAATTTGTACTTTACACCATGCTTCATCACAATTCCTTTTCCTCCCATCATGTGGACCATTTTTCCATGGTCAGTTTGGCAGTAAGTATATTATGGTATAAAAAACAAAAGGCTGCGACATCTTGGCTGGTATTTCTTGAAAGTAATGGATCCAGAAAGGATTCAGACTACATTAGATCTTCAGATCAAGGTGTTTGGTAGGTTTCCATAGCCTCTAGTCTCTAGTCCTTATACCCAAACAGACTCACCACGAGGAAACGCGTGTGCGTGATTAAGGACGGTGTAATCCACCACCATTTTGACATTCTTGTTGTATTAACTTCTTAAATCGAGATTGTTAATGGCTAACAGTCGCCAATATTTGTACCGAAAGCATCTAGGAAGCGTCTCTCGAGAGTCTAGAGTACGATTACTTACCATGGTATTGTTCGTTCCAAATAACCCAACAGTTGCGTAGATACGGGAAGACAGGTTTCGTTGAAACCTTCCAATTGAATAAAGAGAACACCCATCTCCTGAGACGGTTTTATACTTTCGATAGTCGCTATTTCTCTATAATATCTCGTGCACAAATTTCTAAACGTTTCCAAATCTGCAATTATGTCAAAACAATATTTAGAAACCATTATTTTGAAAATGCACGATCTTCAGGAAGATTTTTAAACCTTGGACGGAACAATTTGAAATATTTATATATTGCAGAGCCATCTCAAGTTCTTGCTTCCACCATTGCACATTAAATTAGTACTAATTAAAAATTTTGTTAAGGCGATGAAAGTAGAAATAGAGAGTATCCTAGAGAATCAAACATTTCTAAGACTCAAAACTGCATTTTTTTTCGAGAGAATTTAGAAGCTGTAAACGATGACGACGGGGAAAAGTTCCGTCAGTCCAATTAACAGATGTAAAAGCGCTATCAAGACAAATGGAAACCAAAAAAGTTCAAATTTTGTTTGCCAGTGTTTTTAAAAATCAAAAAATCAAATTTCTTCAAGTGAGAAAAGTAGAGCATCCCCGCCCACTCGAGAATACCCTACATTTCTCCCTAGGGGTTTAATGTACTATTGGATATGTATACACTGTATACTACCTCTTTCGTTTTCTATATCTTCTTTCTCTACTAAAATATCTTCGGCATAAAATTGTCTTATTGGATCGTATCTACGTAAATATTGGAAAGCTGCTTCGTAATTCCTCTTGAAATAATTGCGAAGCTCTTCTTGGTTTTTGGTTAGGTATTCATCTTTTTTCAAATAAAATTCCAACGTGGGACCCCAGCCGCAGATTCTATCTTCAACTTTTTCATTAATTATAGGACTATAAACAACAAGTAATCCATGAATCGATAGATTTTTGGATCGAAAATCAGGGTTCTATTAGGGCGACCGGAAAGTTTTATCGTCATTTTAAGGTTATTGTGAATCTAAATAAATAATTATTATACTTTCTTAGCAATTCGGGGCGATGTTACCAGATGAATCTATAAGTTCAGACCTCTCACACTGCCATAGATCAGAAAGACCAAAGACAATTGAAGAAATCTCAAACACTCTTAACTAACCGTCGATCATCCAGAACAATTGAAGAAAATTAAAAAAATAAGTAGAGCAGGTGTACAGGTTCCCGATAATCCATCCAAAGAGACCCAAGGCAACTGATCCATCCCGTGGAACGTATCCAATACAGAATCGTTTTATTGATCGCTTGATCACTGAAGAGAGTGAGTCCTATATGATAATCCGAAACCCAAAACGCGGTTGACCTCCAATTGAATCGTGTAATGCTAAGACGGTCTAACATCCCAAAAAGTAGCTTTGGTAGTTTGGTGTTTATGCTGAGGCCTGGAAAAAAATTTAAAGCAAATTTTTTCAGAACTATCCGCAGTCACAAAGGAGTAATTCTACAACTGCAAGATTGCAGTGTACAAGATGAACCTTGGTAAAACAGCTAATGGATTTGAATGGAAATTACTGCCTCAATCGATATCGCACCCTCGGATTTCCATTTATTCCGATGGCTACAACGTTGTCTTGGTAGCAAAAACATTAGATCATGTCAAAAGTACCATCCCGAGATATTTTATCGAAAAACTAATTTTATTCGTTTCAGCATTGAAAATTTATACACTAGATGGTTAAATATGATTTATAACGAAGCTGATTATATTATTGATTAAAAAGAAAAACTTGTTATAAATTTATTCTTACAACTTTCCAGTCCTCCTGTTAGTGGTGGTTGAATAATTACGAGAGTTGCTACTTAAGTTTTGAGATACGGCAACACTGATGTGAATATGTCAAATCTGACATTGCCGTCATGAAATTTGACATTTGGCAGAACTTATAGTCATACGAGTGCTATTTGAGTTGTTTACAGATACTTGGCCTTGTGCTACAGCCACGTAAAGACGTGCGCCACTTTTGATACTCTCGCCGAGTGTGAATTACGAAGTGTGATTCGTTTTCTACAGGCTAAAGGCCATAGTGCTGCAGAAATCTATCGAAGAATGAGTCGTGTGTCTGGACCAAGGATGCAAATGACCTGGTTCAAGGAGTTGTTGACAAAATTGTTAAAGAAAACCGCAGATTCACCATTACTGCTTTGTCTACGGAAGTTTCTTAAGTTTCAAGATCTGTTTTGTTCTCTACTTGAATTCATTACCGGCAACTTTCTTTGAAGAGGGTATGGAAAAGCTGATAAGACAAATGTCTCAATCCTTTCGGTGATTATGTCGAAAAATAACCTATAAGAGGTTGAAAAAAAGGCCCTCGTATTTGTTTTTATTTGTCTATCTCAAAACTTTAGTAGGAACCCTCGTTAAATATAAATTAATAGAAATAGATAAAAAAATTACATCACGAGGCTAATGAGGTAAAAGAAAAGCGTCAGTTATAAAAATTTCATGTAAAAAACGAACTTACGTTGTAAAAACAGAATAGTATGGGTCCCCCACAAACGATTTGATGATTATAGTTTTTTCTTGCCACAAACTCATTATCTGATTGAACATATCTAAAGTGATGTTCAAAGATGGATCCAATAGTATTTCTTCTGGAACGATTTTAGCATAAACCACGAAAAAAGGCAACTGAAATTTACAAAATGAAACTTTTTCTTCTATTTGAAATATTTGCGCGCTAAATTAATATCATATTACAAAAAATTGTTGCAATAAATTTTGTTTAACAGCTGAGTTTTACACGGAAATTGAAGGTTATTAAAAGTGATAAAAAAAATGAAAAATATTTTTATGATAATATTGATTAATGTTTTTCGAAGCACTACCTAACAATACACATATGAGGGTTCCTACCAGTATCAAAGTGTAGGCGTAGGTACAATCTTCAGTTATACTTGACACACAAGAAACAACAAAAATTTTTTTGCTTAAAAATTCTTTTCGAAACATTTAAAGTACATTCGTCTTTCTTTTCTTCGTATATAACGTAGGATGTGTGTTGAGTTTCTCGCCCCAACAAAGAAACAAGACTTTTTTTCCATAATCATTTGTATTTTCTAGAATATTCTCCTCTTAAGTCTATACACTCAGTCCAAATATGTTCTAAACGTCTGATGAAAAACACAACTTAAGCTCTAAGGTTGAGAAACAATACAAAGTCGCTGCGGATCAGATCTGGTGGTCAATCAATTCGAAGTGATGGAGATCACCAAATGTGAGAAGGTGCTCTGTCTTATTGAAATTATTGTTTCACTTTTTTGAAGATAGTAAATGCCACGACTATCCCAAAAAACCATCGTCATTACTTTTTCGTCTGATGAAACCGTCTTTTTCAGAACACGTTCTACCTTTACAATCCACTGTCTTGACTGTTTTTTTTTTCCTTTGGGGGTGTAGTGGTGGATCCATGTTTCATTTACAGTTATGCATAGACGAAAAAGCCTGGGAAATGTTTATTTGAATGCGCAAAAACGTCACCCAGTCAGTGTATGGCAAATGCTTTCTTCTGTTTTGCCGATGGCCTCTTCTTCCATTACAATCCACTGTCTTGACTGTTTTTTCCCTTTAGGGGTGTAGTGGTTGATCCGTGTTTCATTTACAGTTATGCATAGACGAAAAAGCCTGGGAAATGTTTATTTGAATGCGTAAAAGCGACACCCAGTTAGTGTATGGCAAATACTTTCTTCTGTTTTGTCGATGGCCTCTTCTTCCATTACAATCCACTGTCTTGACTGTTTTTTTCCCTTTAGGGGTGTAGTGGTGGATCCGTGTTTCATTTACAGTTATGCATAGACGAAAAAGCCTGGGAAATGTTTATTTGAATGCGCAAAAACTTCACCCAGTTAGTGTATGGCAAATGCTTTCTTCTGTTTTGTCGATGGCCTCTTCTTCCATTACAATCAACTGTCTTGACTGTTTTTTTCCCTTTAGGGGTGTAGTGGTTGATCCGTGTTTCATTTACAGTTATGCATAGACGAAAAAGCCTGGGAAATGTTTATTTGAATGCGCAAAAACGTCACCCAGTCAGTGTATGGCAAATGCTTTCTTCTGTTTTGTCGATGGCCTCTTCTTCCACTACAATCCACTGTCTTGACTGTTTTTTTCCCTTTAGGGGTGTAGTGGTGGATCCATGTTTCATTTACAGTTATGCATAGACGAAAAAGCCTGGGAAATGTTTATTTGAATGCGCAAAAACGTCACCCAGTCAGTGTATGGCAAATGCTTTATTCTGTTTTGTCGATGGCCTCTTCTTCCACTACAATCCACTGTCTTGACTGTTTTTTTCCCTTTAGGGGTGTAGTGGTGGATCCATGTTTCATTTACAGTTATGCATAGACGAAAAAGCCTGGGAAATGTTTATTCGAATGCGTAAAAGCGACACCCAGTTAGTGTGGAAAATGTATTAGATCGCAACTTACTTTAGGTGCATCCTCTGTTCTTGGTAAATCGATATTCAGTGGTTCGAATTTATCCAATTGTTGTTGTGTAGGCAGGAATTGAGTGTGTTTTTCTAGAGCGCACAGTAGATCGTGTGTAGAATTCGTAATCAATTGGTGCAGCATGTTTATTGTTATATAATCAACCAATATTATGAAACTGAAAATAATATAAACAGTATTAATCGTGAAAAAACTGCAGGTAATAAAAAGTGTAAAAGACAAATACGTATTTTATACCGCTGACCGGTTTCGACGTTATTGCGTCTCATCAGAGTCTTGCAGCAACCTCTCCTTAGGAACTTAAGGCTAATTCATAAATTTGACTTTCCGTTTCCGGGTGACGTTTGCCTTTTGACGTCTATTAACCTTATTCATAAACTTGACGTTGTTGCCGTTAACCAAAAAATGTTGTTTTTCTTTTTAACGATTGTGATGCTTTTTGTTTTCGTGATGTTTCTGTGTTTTTGTTTGTAATCACCAACGGCAGACGGCGACGCTAAACGGCATCTATGACATCTTATCATGGTTTTATGTATTTCAAAGTTTTTAATTTTGTAATAGCAAACGTCAAAGGCAACGGCAAACGGAAAGACAAGTTTGTGAATCGTCTTTTATAATCCGAACACCTGCCGGTACTATTTGATTCGTGTAATTTAATATATCTATATATAAAAATTAGAATAGGTCGAAACGTCGAATTTCTATTTGACTTTCAATCAGAAGAGACCCATAATCAACAAACTCTACCAAAAAAATATTCTAAAGGAATTATGAAATAAGAAACTACAGAATTCATAATTTTCATCAAGTTTTCATTTCTTAGACCTTTTTATATGTTTTTCGTGGAGATTTATCTAGATTCCGGGTCTCCTTTTTTATGAAAATTAGTTTGAAATAATATAATTTATATAAAACTTTCTATTTAACAATCTATGTTTAGGGAATATTTTGAAGAAATCTTACCTTGCAAGACGTTCGCAAAATTTCTTTTTAGCCGCTTGTTCGATGTAAGAAGCTTTATGTATCCTTTTTCGCTTATCTATAATAGAAAAATGAAATATTTCATAAGAAGATACCTCAAGTTATGTTTTTCAAATACAACATCCCATATATTCTTTCAAATGTGATCCAATATGGTTCATGGCGGACATAAGCCTCCTAACAAACATCGATATCCTCAGAAGAACCAACCAGGTTACTAAATTTAAAACTCTAACGCCATTGGGAAAAGTGTGATGCTTGTGAGTGCTGGGTACTCATCGATGACGTGATCTGTGGTTTCTTCCTCTTCCAAGCAACAACAACATTCCGAATCCTCCGTGTTCGATTGAAATGTCAATCATTAGTCATATTTCGAAACTGTTTAAATACAGTACTTGATTATTTAGAAAGACGGAAGGTCCGTATAATTACTTATCTTGTATCATACCACCTACTGGTGCTGATGATCCTAGTTCGGCGATATAGGACTTTTTACCTTTCAAAGCTGCTCTGCTGTCTTAGTAGATTGAAATGATTGTTTCTATACCATCGACGTATGCTTTGGTTATTCATCCCATGTATAAGATGGCTCCATTATTCAGAACTGAGATTCCCTGTCCACTATTCTATGTCAGTAATTTGAGCATTTTGGCGCGATATCTTGATCTGAGTCACCACAATAAAAGTGTATTTCAAAAAGTTATTACCGCAATCTAATATTTACATCTATGAACAGACAAAAGTGGATTCATATGAAAAGGTTTGGACACTTTTCATAACCTTAACTATCGGCAAGATTTTGAACAGGTAATCAACTTGAGAGAAACTTTTCTTTGAAAGTGTGGAAAGGTGTTATTGGGAGATATTTATAACATACGCTTAATGTCTAAAATCTTATCTCTAGAATGATCTCCCGCGTTTGTTTTTTTACAAAGGGGATCTGCTAAATTATCGTTTCAGAATGATTATGATTTTTCCAAATCGAGAAGCACGGATCGATAGAATCCTAATCCGGACCATTAGACTTTTTTTGTGGAGATGTCAAAAGTATGGTTTACAAAACTGAACCTCTTGCTTGCGATTAGCTCTATCACGCCAGGACGTTCGCAGCGAGCAGTTTGAACATCTTCTAAAGTTTCCGGATTCAATCAGTTTTGTTTTTCTTTTCTATTTCAACCAATAAAGTTTGGATCTGAATTCCCTCCTCACTCGATTGACAACACAGCAAGATCTGATTACATAATTTCTTTAGATTACATAATTTTCAATATAGAATTGATTTCAATTCACACCCCTTATATTATCGCTTTAAATTAAATACCTTTTATCGATTCGTCGATGATTCTTTCATCAACCACAAATCCTTTAGCCAGAAGAGCAGCATGACAAGCATTGCCCACAACTTCTCTAGCTACCTCGTGGTATTCCTCTATTTTCTTCATAATTTGATGGAATTTATCCATCTAAAAAAGAAGAATTGTTGTTTAGAAATAGATATTGTTGTTGCCGCTATAACAAGTCAGTATTTCATGCTTTTGAACCAATTATCATTATTATTGTTTGACAATAGTAGGCGGTTGAAAAAAACCGATGAAACTATTGTTTTATAAATTTAATCATAAAAGTTTTTCAGAATATTGTTCACACTTTTCAGTCTACTAAAAGTAGTGCACAATTCGAATGTTTATAGCTGGTTGTCCAGCATCAAGTCTGTTCTTGAAAATGTTTGTATTTGCAGCAGTCATTGTCTCTTCATGCATTCCACATATACACTAGGTTTCTATTGAGTCTCCTCTGAAGCGACGTTCTCTGAGAGTGGGTAAGGCAAATATTCTTAGGCGTTTTTCATAGCATAAATCTCTCAGCGCAGGAGCTGAACTCGTTCTAAAAGCTCCATATCCTTCACAAAATATGGACTCCACACGGACTGCGCAAATTCAAGCTTTGGTCTTATATACGTTTTATAAAGAAGTCTTATCATCTCAACTGAGTGATCCTTAAAAGCTTTTTATTCCTTATACCAATGTGTAGAACACTACATTTGGTTTCATAGAGCTTCATTTACCATTGTTTTCGTCCATTCCTCTACTGTGTGGAGTAACTGTCAGAAGCAGACTTAGCAAGAATCTTTGTATCATCAGTAAAGAATGATATATTTGTTTTAATGTTCACAGCAAGATCACTAATGTAGATCACAAAGAGAAGGGGACCAAGAACAGATCCTTGAGGTATTCCACTAAGAACCTCGTGCTTGGTTGACAAAGTACCATTCGCTTTCACTTGGAACTGTCTAAGCTGGAGAAAGGAGAATTATCGAAGCATTTTTTCCATTCCGATTGAAGTACCTCCAAAACATGTGATTTGAACGCATCACACGCTTTCCAAATGTAGAAAAACGTTGACACCGCAATTTATTTTTGATCTGCAGAAATAAGAAGAAATCATTAGTTGCCAAACAAAGACCGTACGATTGATGACTCAACAGTTCGATGTTTTAACTACTCAAAATCGTTTTGGTTTGAACTGATGTGTGATAGCTCATATTGTCGTGAAAGTTAATGATTCGTCTTCTCCGATTGGTTTCCCTGATTCCTTAGAATACTTCTGGAAAACAAATGCTGGTGTATTATTCAGAATTGACAGTTCTTTGTTGCTCTAATGGGCTCTAACTGGCGACCATTTGCTTCCAAATGCTTCGTGCGCAAACAACTTTTGTTGGATTTGGCTCGTCTCGAAAGATCCATACAGTCGATTGCTATTTAGTTTCGGATTAATATGCATAAATCCATAAATTTTCATGCAATATTGATGTATGTCCATGTATGCCTAAATCTTGCAAGATCAGATTACACACAGCATCGATGTTTTCTGGCACAACACTCAATCTTGGACGATCTTCATCCTGTAGCGAAGTGCGACCAAGATCGAATTCGGAAAACCAGTGAAAAACGGTGCGAATTTTTAAAGTAACAGCTCAAATAGTACGTTCACCATTAAAAATGTCAAATTTCATGATGGCAATGTCAGATTTGACATATTCACATCATTGTTGCCATATCTCAAAACTTAAGTAGCAAAAAGAGGTCGTTGAGTTAATAATAATAAGCAACAGTTTTTATCATAATATAAATACTTACCTGGTCTTCAATAAAATAAAACAGCCACGTATTTTCGATATCCGAAACGTCTGTAAACGTAACATCTATCATCTTGAAACACATATCCTGAATATCTAACAGACCTTGTCTCAAAATCGGATTCAGACTAAGCATATTTTCTTCTAAATTTCTCTTAGCGTTATAAATCTTTTTACGTTTTACGTTTATTCTCCAAACGTAAAATCCTTTCCACTTTCTAAAATAGTGAAAGAGTCTGATCTCCATTAAACGACAATACATGTTGTATTCTTTTTCCCATTTATCGAGAGTCGTGAAAATTATTTCGCTTCCGACGTGTTGCATGACGCCTTTGGCGCTCATCGTGAAAAAATTGGATTTGTCTACTTGCTTGTAGGGTACGATACTACAAAACAAAAACATCGGTTATTACTGAGAAACCAAAACCTTGACGCAGGTAGTCCAACGATTCAAAGAAAATTTATGGGCATTCCTAATCTGAAATTCATAATAAATCGTTTTAAACCCTTAGCCAGGAGTTCTGATGGGCGCTTTGCATTTGGTATAAACCAATTTGGTCAGCTTTTCATCGATTTTTCCAAGACCAAACCATGAATGAACTACACATACCACATTAAAGTACAGAATGAAATCTCAAACCCATTCGAGACAACGGTAGGTGTATTACTAGAAAAAATAGTTTGAGATGTGAAAGTCGACACTAAAGTACGTATTGAATAAGACAAATTTCATAGCTGCGACGAAGGATCGCAGGGCTGAAATTGCTGGTCAAAATATTACAATTGAAGAATATAACATCGAAGCGGTGGATGAGTTAGTATGCCTCGGAACCTCGATGAACCTGAGTAAGATGTATAGCCCTTGCCAAAATATGTACTACAAACGTCAAAATCTATAAGACGTTAATCGTAGCTGTTTTTGTGGAAACCCGAACCCTAAAAAAACGGATGGAACGTTACTCTCTACCTTCGAGAAAAAGATACTGAGAAAAATTCACGGGGCTCTTTAAGAAAACAACGTCTGGATATATTGGTAAAACTTTGAGCTCTACAACTTATACAGATGATCAGAAAGCAGAGATAATAACAACAATCGAAATTGGCAGGTTTAGATAGGCAGGACATCGACAACAGCGTGCCCAGAAAAAAAAGTCGTACAAACGGGCAGTAGAGGCAGAGGGAGAACAAAACTAAGATTGAGAGATGGGGGTCTCTGAATATACTTCAAAAATTTATGCAGGAAATTGGCAAGAGACCAGAAAGGATGCCGTTCGAGACTAGAAAAGCTGGATTACATAACAAAAGCTATTCTATAATGTTCCTTGTTGTAAATACATTTTTCTTATTCGAAAACATCTAATAGAAACAACGGTAGCTAGAACTGATTAACAGCATCAATAATTACATCTCGTCGAAACTTGTATCTAGCCATAACGATGTAGTTGGCAAGGTTGTCGATTGTTGTTGAATTCCAGCACGGATATCCGAGATTCAAATCCTCTATCGAACGAGAAACAAACCCGCATATAGGTGAAACTAATATGAGCGTGTTATTTTTATTTTTATTAGTAGCTACAAGTTGTCGTACCAAGAAACTGTAGTTGTTACAAATCTAAGGAGAAGACACAAATTGCGAAATTATAGTGGAATGAATTTCGATACCTTAATGCATAAGGATAGAAAAGCTCGTGTGAGTTTGGAACAGCGTAAGTCATATACACGAACGAACCATCTGTAGTTTGTCTAAATTTTTCGATCCACTCCTTTTGATCCATAACATACTCCAATTTAGTTGTGTGTCTTCTAGATCTATATTCTCTAAACGTAATACCGGGTCTTTGAGCTAAAAAGTACAATCAATATCAAGATAGTATTAGGTAAATCAAAGGGATATATAGAAAGCGTCTAACGAATTCATTATTTTAACAACATCTTCTTTTAGATAGAAGAGATGGTTGAGCATACAGAATGCAGAAGATCACAAAAAATATCAAGACAAGAATACAGAAACAAGAAGCACCTGCACATGAATGGGATCAGTATTATAGTACACTACTGACAGATAATAGACCAGAATATAATCAGCCGACACAGACAAATATACAAATAGATTCAACAGTAGTTTCAACCATCACCGTTAATTCACTTATTGGGTGTTGAAGTTGAGAGCAATATGCCCTAGTCACGTGGTCGAATTAGCTAAGGCAGTATCACAAAAACTCGAAGTCCTCTTCAAGACCAAAAAGCTTTATATTCCGCTTCTAATCCTCTACAAGGACCACATTCATCCATCTATGGAGTATTGCACGTACGACTCAATACAGAAAAGAGCAATTCGACTCATAGGAGACCCAGAGTTGATTAGAAACTTGGACTGGTCTAGAACATTAAAGAAAGGTCGCTGACCGGCAGGCAGACGTGGCTCACGATCACCGAGTTCGCCTGCAAACGTCCCGGAATTTTCTTTGGAGAAGTGCAAGCCTGTTGTATCAGCTACCAATGCACTACACTCTACAGAAGTTCAAGATCAATATCC
The DNA here is from genome assembly GCF_026250575.1 of Diorhabda carinulata. Classification (NCBI taxonomy): domain Eukaryota; kingdom Metazoa; phylum Arthropoda; class Insecta; order Coleoptera; family Chrysomelidae; genus Diorhabda; species Diorhabda carinulata. The sequence continues at coordinate 26,633,028 of NC_079465.1, read as the reverse complement.
GCAGGTATCTTCACACGGCAGGCACCACTTGAACTACACTCACTTGTTCTTGCTTTTTACAAAAAAAAATTTGCCTATGGTACACAGATGTCTCTACAAATATGTTATGGGAAATACCAACTACACCAGTGATTCCCGAAGTGGTACAAGTGTACCGCCAGGAGTTTACGGGAGGCTCTAAATCAGGATTATTCTTAAATTTCTATAATTAAATATATTAACCATAGAGCAGGTAATGTCATTTGGCTACCTAGGCACACAAATCAGCGCAGACCAAAACAGAATTAATGAAGTAAAAGGACAAGCAAACAAAGCCAGCTGAATATCAGGTGCACTCCGGGACATCATCTGGAATAGTACCAGTTTGAACAAAAGAGCAAAAGTTAAAATATACAAAACCTGCGTTAGACCCATATTGGCATATGCTATAGAAACACGAGCGGACAACAAAAGAACTAAAAACATCATTCGAACAACAGAAATGAAAATACTCAGAAACATATGCGGATACACACTAAGAGACAGAAACACAGACATAAGACACGAATGTAAGATGGAAGAAATAGTCAGATGGAGACGTAAACGTAGAAGAGCTTGGAACTAACACGTGGACAGGATGACAAGAGAAAGATTAGCAAAGATCGCACGGTAAACCAGGGACACGACGACCTTTAGGAAGACCTCCAAAAAGATGGAAGGATTCATGAACATCAACATCACAAGGATGACAAGCTGGAAACTACAGACCTAAGAGCTACAATACGTTGAAGAAGAAAAAGAAGGAGACTTAATTTTTTGCCGAATTGAGAATATAATAATATAGAACACATTTATAGAACAATTTATAAGAAATCTCCAAAAGATGAAAAACATTAGGTAAGGTTAAGGTAGATTTCATTCCCTATGATAAGCAGATGAAATTACACTTTTATATATGAAACATATAATTTTGTTTTGATTACATTAATTTTTTCAAATTCATTTCTGTATACCTTTCTTGACTGATTTTGGAACCACTAAAGTATCTTCTGAAAGTGTTCGCTTCCTACTTTGCATAGTAAGCTCTTGAAATTGTTGAAATCCCGTCTGAAAACGAATTTTTCATAAAGAAATAACGAGAGTATAAGTAGATAGATAAAATGTTGATAGAGGTGATTCGTTCTATTCACGAAAAAATAATTCTAAATCGGCGCCATCTAAAATCAAACTCATCCATCATTAACAATAAACCAGCCTAATAATAACATGAACCCAATGAGTACGTGACTCCTCCAACAGCTATTGATTTTTCAAAAACTGGCATGAAAAAAATATGCTGCTAATAGTTGACTACTTCATCACTTTGTGACAAAAATTGTAACTTTCATTTTGTCTATTCCCTTGAATAAAAACCGGAAAAAATGTAGAGTACGCCACAAAGTTGTAGTTGTTACTCCTTGAGATAACACATTGTCTAAGATCATTGATAGATTGGTCAAAAAGAGGCTTTTATCATTTCTATTTAGATATAGAATATTTACTAACCATCAATTTGGGTTTTCTTGGCTTTCGATTGTGTTAGTCATAATATTTTAAACAACAAATTGCTGTGCTTCGGTTTCACGAGAACACCTCTTGCATGGTTCAAGTCAAACCTTACCAACAGAAGTCGGCTTATAAGAATTGATACAACGATGTCTTCTTGCAATCCAATAGAATGTGGAGTGCCACGAGGCTCAATTTTGTTGTAGGAGCAACCCTGATCTCACGGCACTTCCTAAGACCATATCTAGTGACCTAATCACCATTAAGTTATGGTGCGATTCCAATCTTCTCTGTCTTAACGTTTATAAAAATACATTACAGCTTTTTTTATTAAATAACACCACCATTGATGTCGTTTAATCTGTAAAATTCTTGTGGATAATTGTTTGAAATTGGAGTTACATATTACCGCCTTATCTAAAAAGTTGAATTCCTCCTGTTTTGCGCTGAGATCGGTTTCCATAGAACTGAACTTATCCACCTCCTTAACAGTCGCATCTCCGATACGCCATCACCTTCTGGGTTACGTGTGGTGCGACTCAATTTGAGTGAATCTTCAAACTACAAAAAAGAGCTGCTAGATATTTACTCGGACTAATCAACAGGGACTTCTTTAAAAGATTAAAAATTATCACTCTTCATCTTTGAATCCTTTTGCCTAATTCGTAAGCACGCTTCTCCAATTCTCCAATTTCAGAAAGATCGTTGCACGACTATCCACTTAGGAACGCCGATCACTTCAAGTTCAGGATTAGTTAATGGCTCAATATTTTACAATGCAAAAATATGCACAATCGCTTGCCAATTGAAATCAAATCGATATAATCTTTTCCCGCGTTCCGCAATAATTTGAGGGTACATTTGCTGGAAAGTACCTTCTAGTCTGTAAACGACTTCTATTCTAATATAATAATATTTTATTTCGGACTATTAACTATAATTTTTTTCTAGAAAAGTATTTAATCCATTGTAGAATATTCTCCGTTTTGTAAACTGGATTATTTTCCATAATTTTCATTGTTTCTACTGGTTTGTTGAGCTTTTGTTATTAAACGCGTCGGCGTGGTATTTCATCTATTGATTTTTAAAAGAAATTCACTTACCAAGGGTTCCGGCATTACTCTTTTGTATTCGATTTTCTCCAACAATTTTTTATGAGGTATATGGAAGGGAATAGCTCCAAGTTCCCTGAAACATAAAAAAAAACCAATTAGAGACAATTTCTCAAATAAAAATCCTCAAAAATTAAAAATTGCCTGCCATGTGGTTAGGCTCGAACTTCTGTAGGTTGTGTTGTTCGGGAAAGACGTGCCTTGGTAGCTGATTCCACAGACTTGCACTTCTCCAAAGGAATGAGTCCCGATTGGTATCTGATTCCACAGGCTTGCACTTCTCCAAAGGAATGAGTCCCGATTGGTATCTGATTCCACGGGCTTGAACTTCTCCAAAGGAATGAGTCCCGATTGGTATCTGATTCCACGGGCTTGCACTTCTCCAAAGGAATGAGTCCCGATTGGTATCTGATTCCACAGGCTTGCACTTCTCCAAAGGAATGAGTCCCGATTGGTATCTGATTCCACAGGCTTGCACTTCTCCAACGGAAAAAGTCCCGATAAATTAAGGTTCTGAGCAAATACGTCATAACTATATGATATTTGGTTACAACGAGAATCGAATGTGCTTCAAGGAGATTTAGATAGATGGCGAAGAATTTATAATTAGAATACTCAAAAGAAGAATTGCCTGAAAGTGTCCAAACTAACAAAGATAAAGGCATTTTGTTGTTTGCATAAATATATTTTTTAGCATAGTCTCTTTTTAAGTTAAGTCTTTGCACTTTTCCAGAAAAGCCTCTAGTATTTTTTGCTGTTCCTCAACGCATGCGCAAATATATTTCCCAGCTTATAAGTGCTGACATCTTGTTCATCATATTGAGTACGCAACCTTTTCAGACAACGTAATTGTTGGTTAGGTTAGATTAGGTTAAGTAAAATGCATAATAGAAAATGCAAAAAACATATTTATGAAGATGGTTTATTCTGTCAATATTTCAATCAAAATTACCTTTTGAAAGAATGTGGTGGCTCACATACAATAGGTTTAGGTCCTTCATAAGGTCTTCTTCTGACTTCTTCTTGATACGTGATGTCTAATAGGTCTCCAGTGACATCGCCGATACCTTAATATACAGATAATTCATATATTTTTAGTCATAAGTTGCTTTAAATTATACAGTAAGTATATTAGTTTTTCTATAAACAGGATATTATCTTTTAATATTGGAGAAAAAAATTAATGCTACCCTCAACCGCTGACGTACAAGGTACCAATTTTTTTCATTCAAAACTTCAGTTAAGGTGGTATTCCTGCGCGTCATTTTTTGGAAATTTCTTAGTTATCAGTGTTGCCACGTTCTTAAGCAGATGAGTTTGACGGGAGACAAAATGAACCGTCTTAAGCAAACCTCCAATTTAAAATATATTGTTATTGTTGAGTGAAGTAAAATAAATCAACGTATTTCATTTATTTTAAAAGATAAACAGTACCATCTACATATAAAGTAGGACGAATGAATCTTAATGAATCTGACGATGAAAATGTCTGCATATAGAGGGTTTCTTATAAATAATGTCCGTTTCTAATGTTCACTTTATTAAATAATCATTAAAAATTGAAAGAATACTACAATATATTCGTGCAAAAAACTCTTTGAGATCTTGGTGAAACTATTCTTTGAGATTGAATGCAACGCACTGCATTTGGATTCAAAGCAAGAATTTCACCATAGATCTAAATAAATAGTAATCAAACTTGTGAATGTGAACAAAGAATACCATGTTTAAACCTTCTAAAAAGTGGGTGGCCTAAAGCTTCGACTAGTAGAAACAAATAGATTGGTGGAATATGCAAAAGATAAACTGGGAACATCAACTCGAATATTGACTCGCTGATTTCCGAGAAAATTTGAAGATAGAGTTTTGATCAGGTGTGCCATATACGAAGCAAGCATTTCACGTCCTTGTGTCGAGCACACGAGGAGTTAGATCAACATATTTATACAGGGAAATGTCTTCCTAAATTGGTTACACATCATCCCAATCAAGATCGTGTTTCATGCTTTATCAGGTTGTAAAATAAAGATGGAGATAGAGTGTTGGTGGAAAAGAAAGTGAAACTGTGTCAAACTTAGTATTCCAGCAATTATTGGTTAGGTAGTGAACCAAAATTCGAAATGTGATCAAAGTATGCAGCTGGAACAAACCTATTGTGATTTTTTATAATAAAAGCTGTCTCCGGTAATAAATACAATCGTTGTCTTTAAAATGTCTATATTATTTCGTTCAGATAGAGACATTACAGAAATCAACAAAATTATATTCTACTAAAGCATTAGAAAGTCTCCAAAGTAACGTATACTATACATACGTCATCGTCAGTGACAGCTAGGGCTGCCACCCGTATATTATAATAAATTATTGTACTCTATACGTTATGAAAAGAATAAAGCACTTTATTTGACATCTGTATTGAGAAATCGCTTTATTAAACCAATTATATAGTCTGATATATACTTCTAAGGGGTTTGAAGAACTATCAACTGCCCAAAAATGACAGCAAGTATTTAATAATATTTTTTTGATTTCCGTCACGTCAGCATTCACAAAAAGAGTTTGTTCTATGATTTATAGCGAATGGCGAAACTTAAAAAAACAAAACGTCTCTAAATTTGATTGAAAATGAATTGCGTATTCAATTTAATCCAACTATAAACTGTGATTATGAATCATTCGATCATTCAGTACTCGTACTTTAATACTGCGACAAAATATATGTTTTTACTTCACTTTGGTACTAGGTGTACACATCAGTGGTTGAGGGTTCCAACCGATAGTTCTTAAGTTCTGGATATCGCCATAGACAAAATATATGTATGATAAGTTTTAGTTATACAAGTTATATAAGTATTTGGATTGCGACTGATTATGATTTACCTGTTCCAGCGGATCCTGTCGAAACTCCTGAAACTACTGAGCTCCTGTAATTAGATGCAAGTTTCCGCGACATTCTTCAAAAACAGGAATTAAAAATATTCAATCCATCAACCCAACGACATTGTCATGTCACTTTATTTGGTTACTATGGCAACAATATCTGTTACTATGGCGGTTAGAGAAATTCGGTTGTGACTAAAGTTACGAGGGACAGTTTTTTTTATTTTTCAAAAAAATTCTTTCTATTCTTCGTAGTCCTCTATACTTAAAGCCAAATCAGGTGTATATATCGGTATTTCTTAAGTAGTTACCGTTTTCCCTTTTTTTTTTGGAACCTCCGAAATGCTGTGATCATCATCTTATTGAGCGTGCTTCCTTATGTACAAGTTTCCCGATTGAATTCCACATATTTTTATTTCTGGGGTATACATATACCCAAGTTTCATCCACTAAGAGATATCAACAGAAAAATGGACATGAATTAGACGAGCTTCTCATCAGTATTAAGCAAACGTGGTACCCGCCTTCCTAGTAGCTTACATTATTGGCTAAATAAACAATAATATTGGAAATTTGAGAGATACGTCGCTTTTAGATTTTAATTTACCCCATTTCTCTCAACTTCCGATTTGCTTTTGATGAGCTAACCTGCAAATTTGTACATAAACAACAAAAATTTCTTTTGTTACTGATTTTAATCAACAAATTAATGCAATTACGTAGTTTGAAGCAAAAGAAAATTTACAATAGATGTTGAAATTGCCCTCCAAGTTTGCTTCAAACTCAATACTTACCTAGAATTGGTTTATCGTTGCCTGAAAAAAAAATTTCGACACCAAAATGTTGTAAAACATCTAAAATACTTGCACATCAATAAAGCCACCAGATCTGGCAGAATACCATCAGTACTGCTAAGTAAACTTTTCTCCATTATACAAGAGATGCAGATTGGAAATTTGCTCGATTTCAACCCATACCACAAAAAGAAAAAATACGGTTCCCAACAACTACCAGCGATTGATAAAGTCGGTAGTTAGCAAATCTATAGTTATCTTGAGTCTGGTGACATCATCAGCGGTCATCAATTCGGCTTTCGTAAGCATAGTATTATCAATCATCTGCTGGAGTGGACCTATGGCAGGCTTTTCGCAGGATCTGGTGTGGTAACCTTCTAAATACATTAAGATAATACGGTTTGTCTTCCTCGACTGGCTTAATAGCTTTCTCAAAAACCAGGTCTCTATCGAAAGACACCTCAGAAGGGTTTTAGGTCAATATTTCCCAGAGAGGTGCATAGCACTCTAGTGTCATTGCTTAATTCAACCGATTCAAGTAATTCGAGTGGTGCCTGACGTGTGGAGGTGCCTGTGAATATTGATCTTGAACTTCTGTAGGAAATACGTGCCTTGATAGCTGATTACACAGGCTTGCACTTCTCCAAAGAAACGAGTTTCGATAAATTGCGCTTCTGGACGATGGCAAGCGAACTCGGTGTTCATGAGTCACGTCTGCCTGTTGAGTAGATCTTGCAAAAACTGCTCTAGGTTGGATTATGCTGGACAAATTTGAAGAACATTTGTCGTGGTAGTATCGGTAAAATAAAGTCAAGTCAGCAACTTTTCTTCTATTCTTTAAGCTGTCCAAGTTTCTGGTCAACTCTAAATCGCCTATTAGTCGAACTGCTTTTTTCTATATTGAATCGAGCATCTTCAGGGTATGCTTAGGAGCCAAGCTCCAAATGTGCAAGAAATATTCTAAATATGGATGAATCTGGGGCTTGTAGAGAATTGGAAAGAGGGCTCCAAGCTTTTGTGAAGCTGCCTTAATTTTATGTCCAGACAGGACCAAATCCTGACCTGCAGCCTTCTTTATAAAAATAGCAGGGGCTTTGCTACATTAAACCTAACCTAACTACCCCATTCCAAAACGGTTACAAGATCGGTGTTTATGGTGGTGTCGACGGATTTGGGTAGTAGCCGTGTTTATTGGGGTGGTTGATTTGAACGACGAAATCAGAGTGATATCGTCTGCTTCCCATATTTCTCTATAGCTCCAGTCCATACGTTACTGACAGGAGGTCCCCGATTGATCTCGGCAATAACTGGAACTAAAACAATCAGGTCTGCAGGAAAGAGACCTTTTATATGATAGAGAAAAGAGCTTGCATAGAGAACTTGTTAGCTTAGCTGCGCAATTCTTCAATAATTTTGGTGGTATTCCATCTAGGCCAGTCGCTTTATTGATGTTCAAGCTTTGTCACATCTCGATCTCAAAATTCTATTTCTTACATAGATGTACCAACTCTAGTCAAAGTGAGTGGTAGCTTTCCTGGTGCATCAAGAATTGAATTCAGTCACCGATAAAATTTTTGACTTACAAGAGCCTTGGTGGACTGTTTTTGCTACAGACCAGAAAGACCTTGATCCATTTGGGCAACTGAGAAGTTCATTTTTAACTCTCTCATTATATCGTTCCAGGTATTTCTCAAGACAACAAAGTTTAAACGATTTTAGGCACCAGGATTTGAGTGCCTTTTGGAATAATCAGCATTTTGTTGTTGACTTCTCCAGTGCATTTGTTATCAAACCATGGATTGTTGTTGGCAAAGCCTTCGAAAGAATGAGGAATTTAGGCTTCCATACCTGCCAAGAAGGATCATTGGATTAGAGAAAAAATAATCCAAAAAATGAAATCTTTTATATGCTTCCTTGTGGCCGATGTATAATGGAAAACTTTATGTGGTCTAGGTGAATCCTGAGTTTGGATTTCCAGTTCGCTCGTTTCTATAATCAGTTTGTGATCAGGATCTTATGGTAGAAACAGAATGAACTTAACGCAGCGAAGACCTACTGTACCTAAATGCAGCTAAATTAACGGAGAACGTAGAATTCCCAAAAAAAAATCATTTAAATTCTTCACTTTTATCTTATTTTTTGCTAGTTAATGAGGTTTGACGACGTTTCTGGTATACGAGGATCAAATTTTCATACCATTTTTTCTGTGTATTAGTTGAATAAAACAATGGAAATCGATGTATTGCTTCAAATATATTTAGTAAAAAATACAGCTTCATTGATAACATTTATTAAATGTACAATTTATTTGACAAAACATTGTAAAATCCAAATTTGTTGACCGAATTGATTCCTTCTTCCTGTTGGTCTTTATCACTTGCATACTAATTTATTCGTTGTTATCATAAATTCTATTTAACAATGTTACCAATAGAACTGGTCATTAATCAATAGTCCATAGCTTTGTCGATATCATGATAAACAGTTTTTTTAATTTATCGGTACTAAACAGTACCAAAATCGTTAGTTTTGCATCTCATTCGATGTTTCACGTTATACACAGCAATTAAGCTGTAGTTGGCTGCGCTGTTGCTTCTGTAACTGTTGACGTAGTATCAGAAGGTTCGTTTACTCCCAACCACGGTAATCGTTTTTGTAGCTCTTGTCTACAAAGAACAAGAAAAGTAGTTAAAGCAGTAATCAAATTCGTAATTTATCCAAAGTATGCAAATTAATCGAATGGGGCACTTTCCCTCGCGATATAAAGATGCTCAATCATTGTTAGTTATTAATTTTCTAATAACTTTTAGTTTAAAGAACGTACTCAGAAAAAGTATCAATCTGATGTGCTCTTGGTTCTATTGGCATTAATGGTAAAGAACAGACCCACATTAACTGTTAATTCAACTAGGAACAATCGTATGTTTGAAACGTGTTGGAACCAGAACGAAGAAGAGGAAAAATTTCCTTAAAGCTTGGATCCAACAGGATGAAACACGTCAACATAGACGCTAGACAGATTATCTAACGTTCGTGAGTTTTGTCGATGATGGTACGTTAAGAGTTGTGTTTATTATTGTAACAGTAAAACACACGATTCGGTTTCTAAGCATAGATTAACTTTGATTGTCTTCATTGTGAATGTATAAAGGGGTAAAACAGCCCCTAACAAAAAGGAAGGAAAGGTACAGATGGCATTAGTAAAACAACATACAGTGGTGTCTTATTGGATTGATAGCATCTAAATCGTATCCACTAGCAGCTTCTAAAGTCAGAAAAGTTACAATCTGATGTGCTCTTGGTTCTATTGGCATTAATGGAAAAGAGAAGACCCACAGAGATGTGTTCATAACAAATTGAAGAAATGTCACCATCCTTGTAGACATGGAACATTTTTAGACCAGTATATAGAAAAATTTTTCTCCCAAAAGTTCAACTTAAATTGCTCCTACAATTTTTTTGCTGTGCTGAATCATTACCAACAATCTTAGGAGGGTGCTACCCTTCCTAAAATGGAAAAAACGTATTTTTGGGGGGTAATCCCTAAAAAACTTGCAATTTATCAGTTTTGGGCTATAAATGAATGAAAATGAAAGTGAAAAATAGAACTAAATTCCTTGCAACGATGTTGTGATAGTAGATATTCCCCTCCAGAAACCAGCATTACTGGTACCGACTAAATGTTATGGAATTTAACAAATAACTCTTAATTTTACTCGCTACAAAGTTAGAGACAATATTTCAGAGAATTTTTGCTTTAGTTAAAAGTATTCATTATCCAAATTTCTTTTTTCGTGCTTTCTGTTAAAGAAAATTCAAATTTCAGGCTATGGAATGTTCGATGGACAGAATAGCTAAGTCGTTGTCCCTCAGCACTAACTGTAGTCATAGGATTAGGTTAAAAATAACTGAAATGTAGTGAAAGTCCAGGAAAACTTGAAGAAATAGAATAATTTTTTATGGTTAATAAATTAGCAAGTTCTCCTACAGAAGATTTCGTTTTTATTTCGCGTCTAAAAGCGGATCGAAAACTGAAAATTTCCTTGTCAAACGAGATGGTACCTTTTCCAAAAAATTCCAGAAATGATTTTTTGTTTAACTTGTGTATGCATGTAGATAACTGGAATTAATCAAAAATGAAACTAAGAAACTTCACTAAATGTTATAATAATAAATTAATAGGATCCTCCAGTGCTCAATGTCCCTCTCGGGATCGGGGCCTCATCCGGCTGGGGGCCCGATCTTATCAGAAATGATTATCAGTTGGCATGAAGTAAATCAATATGAAATTTCTTTGGAACAATCTTTAATCATCCATTGCGGGTTACTCAATAGAAAAAGGAAATGTTCCTTTCGATATACAACTTCAAATATAGATGACACCATCGAAAGACGTGTGGAAATCACATGGAATTGATATTTAAGTGGGCCCCTATTGTTAAAAGAGGGTGAAAGAACATCGGTATATACCAGTATCTGTTCTTCAATATCTACTCTATGCTTAGAACTCCAATTAGAAGCTCTATCTTCAATATCAATATGGGAATTTTATCTGAAATGAAATAGGACACAGATAGTAAGGATTGAGCTCCCGTGTCACATCATGCTGATATGAGAATTCTATAAGAAACAGATTGATCAGTATTTTTTATTTTGGTCACGTGTCATTCAAGAATCAAGAGATAATTACCAAGAAAGGGACATAAAATCCTTTAACTGCACGTAGCCTTTCTGTGGCGAAAGAAAATTCACCTAGAAGAAAAAATTTCTGGTGGAGGAAGATAATTGCACAAGACTCCATAAATGGTTACAAAGAATGTAACTATCGAGCATCTACTCTGCTTTGACGGACAAAGGATGTAAAATCGAGAGATAATTGGCAAAAAAGTAACATAAAACCCTTCCACTGGACCGGAGTTTTTCTGCGGTGAAGGAGATTGCACCAACAAGAAAGAATTTCAGGACAATAAAGAGAATTATAGGGCAAGACTTTTCCAAAAACTTCTGCTGTGAGATCTAAGAAATATTTAGATCTTTCTCGCCATTGGACACTTCGAATCTCGAAGAAATAGGACAGTTAGGGAAAAGCGAAAAACTTCATTATGAGTTGGAATTGATTACAAATAAAAGAGAAAAATATATCATAATGGTTAGGTATTGAATAAATTTACAAATTGTGGAAAATTGACAATAAGCCTCAGATATCATAGTTAACCATAACCAATAAATGTCCCCTATATACAGAATGCTTCCCATTATAATCCAAGTCTGCCTTGAGGTTAGTTCAGGTACTATAGTTGATGAATACTTTGAAATACCAGCTCTAAACTCTTTGTGACAAAAGTAGTAGTTTAATCTTGTTCAATTAACAATATATAATATCTTTTTGTAACCAAAAACAACAGAAGTGTCATTTAAACCAATACTAGTTATCACAAAATCACTTTTTTATTATTCAACCCCAAACCCATAATGTAATCAGTTAATTAAGGCTGGATTCTAAAACAAAATTATTTTGGAAACATCCCTTGGATTTTGTAATGACCCACGACTTGACAAAAAGACGATAAAGACTAAATCTCTGTCACAATTTTTTTTTTTGATCATGATCCAGCTCCTCAAAACATTTTTTGTTATCCTGGATATATTACATTGGATTAATTTGAGTCTGTCTAAAGGAGAAGCCTTTGGATATTGATCTTTATGGTGGTGGTTATTAACTCGAGGACGAGGCTGATAGAAACCGGAATTACGTTCATAATATTGTTAAAAGTTAGTTTAGGAATTTACGTAAACAAATGATGGTAACCCACAACTTTCATGAAGACACTCATCATTACGTTCCATATGGCAGAATTTGAACCGACGTTTCCAAGTATTTGGAATTGAATTTAAAAAAAAAACCACTAAGGCATACATATAAACAGGGAGCAATATCCTTTTCGCTTACGGTGAAAATTATTACCTGTATCTAGGATGACTGATAGCGTATATGTAAGGATCTATACATGCCACCAATTTACAAGTACAAGCTGGTATCATCGATACGCCGGGAGTTAACAACGACTGGTCTCCGAAAGCTCCTATAAGCGCCAAAACGGCATAAGGCGTCCAAGACGCGACGAAAAGAAAACAAACCGTTAGAGCCGCTTTGGCTATTCTCAATTCCGCGGATTCACTATTCTGTTGGTTAGCCCGAAGTGATTCGACGTTCATTTTCTTGGCCTGCGAAACAAAATTTTTTTTCATTACGGTGAAATTTGTAGGCACTAAAACTACTTAACATAGATAAATATACATTTGAAAGCAATCCATTATTAAAATGTTAAACACATTTTTAGTTGATATTAAGTAAGGTGTTGGATTGCAATAGCAATAGCAATAGCAACATCGTAATTGAAAGTGAATCATCTCTTCTAGTTTTTGATAAAAATCTATTCTATCCAGAAGATCTTCTAGCAAAAGCTCTTGATGTATGATAACGATGAAGCTGCTGCCCTTTTAGTGTCCTCCAAGTAGTTGTTTTGTCATATCCTTCACACTTACTATTAGATGTTCTGTTAAGTAAAGGTATTTAAAGAGCTTCTTGCCCTGTCGAAAAATGATGGACTCTTATAAGGAGATAGAAAATTGGTGGTTAAACAAAGATCACATTACCACAAGTCGCCGCAAATAGAAGTCGCTTCGACCGGAAAGTCTTGTGTATCTGGTGGAATTATGAAGGTTCGGTATACAAATCATCCAGATGGTCAAAAATATCCAGGTTTAATTAACCAAAAGCGGGCTCTTTTACTAGAAGCCATATTGCGAAAGTTACGCGGAACAAGATTGAAGAAGTTAATGGTATTGATTCAGATCCACGGCGAAATTCTTAAATGGGAAAAAATACTTCTCATTTTATATATTTCTCTTTGTATAACAATTTGAAAAATAAGGAGAATATTAGAAACCGACATTATTCATAAGGCATTCTCTAAATTGTTATATTAATAGTTTTTGTTGTTACAGGCTCACCAAAATTCATTTTTTTTTTTAGTTTCACGTTTCCATTCTATCGACAACGACTTGGTAAGTTTCTTCTATGGAACTTGTAACGGCTGCACTAGAGTTTCCTCCAAATGACAGGTTTTTATGGTAAAAAACGATTGATGAATTTTTGTAAAACGTTACAACAAAGGAAAAACAAAAAATTTTTAATTCACATAATGCATACTAATCAATTATAATAAAAAAACAACTTTAATGATGATTGGGGTCACTTGAAATTGTTATTAAAAAATCTAACCTTAAAAATGTACGTACAATGTTATTTGATACGGACCGTGTAACTAGCGCCTCCTATGGGTAACCGAAATAAAAATAAATTGCAGTGTTGTCAGTAGTTTCGACAAAATCGTAAAAAATGGATATAATTTGTTTCTTAACTTTTTTTACTATGAAAACCAAATGATTTAACAGTTTCCTACAAATCCTAGAGAAGAGGTCGCCTTTTTTGAAACGCCTTGTATATTTTTGATTTGAAAACAATTCAAATACACAAAGATTTCTACAGATGCTATGATCATCACTTCCATACGTCCAAAAATAAGAATTTTTCACGTCGTATTGGCGAAAATCACGTGTCACTAGATGGCGCTGAATTTGGATTCTATAGCGATGAACAACAAACAAAATTTTTTATGTTTTTTATGCGTTTTTAATGATTTTGGTAGGATTTCCTTTATTTTTGTCCACTAAAAAGCTGAACATATAGTATTATGTGGCCTAGAAAATTCCTTGCCTCTGAAATAACTTTCAACACGATTTTAATGCTTAACAGATGTTGCCCAGTTCGTAATTTTCGCGAATATGATGTAGCTCAGGCAATAATCATCTGATCATGAAAAAAATAAACAAAAAAAAATGATAAATAAAAAAAGTGATCTTACTAGTGAAGTTGCAAAGCTTCTTCACCTCTTTGAAGCTGAAGTGAAGTGAAGTTTGAAGCTGAAGACTATCATTTTCATCATCAACTTTAAATACGAGGGCGCACTATGATGTATAATGATTTCAATATCAAGAGTATTTATTAATATGCACCTATCAAGTGGAAAAAATTGTTTCTTGTTGGGTGCGACATACTTCCAAGGCTCCCCATTCATCTGATTTGGTCATGCTTTATTTCTGATCATTCTTTACCACAAAGAAAAGATATTTCACGATAAACTCTGAGATAGATGAAGCAATTCTTAAATTGTTTCAGCATAATTCCAAAAATTGACTAGTTTCAAGTTTTTTTCTTCGATTTCAAAAGTACATTCATGTAGTCGGTGATTACTTTGAACATAAATATAATCATTTTCCTAAAGATATAATAAATCTTAGAATATATAGCGTCACCGTCGTATTTATGAAAAAACTCAAAATATTTTTCTATGTATTTCATATATAAAATGTCGCTGTCGATATAAGCTTCAAGTTTTTAACAGCGTTGTTTTTATGGTACGCTTCAGTAAGATAAAAGATAATTAATTTCAATTATTAGCATTTCGCTGTTACAAAAATTCGTGCATTATGTTATTGTACGCGGTCTGATTATTAAATAACGAGACTGGTTTCGTAAAATGGTTTCATTATAACAATTATTCCACATTCGAATGCCTTACGTTTTTTCCATTGATCGAAGCAGTGCTGGACGTCTTCTTTGGTTAGGGTCATTAGGAGCTCTGCCGTTTTTTTCTTTACCGCTTCCATCGACTCAGATCAGGTCCCTTTCAAAGCAGATCTTTTTCTAACCTTTCAAGGAAATTTGAATAGACCCGTTGACACAAGAGCTTCTGGTCATGAGTCAGATTTTTTGGCACAGACTTTTGTCGTGTGTAATTCCTCGTATAAAATTTTTCTAACCGTTTCTTTATCGGCGTTTACAACCTCGGCAATCACCCGGATGCTCATTCGACGATCTGCACGCACAATTTGGATGATTTTGTTCACTGTTTCCGGAGTTAAAACAGTCACGGGGCGACTTGGGCGCTGGTCATCTTCAGTGCTCTCTCTGTCATCACTAAAGCGATTACACTACTCAAAAACACGCGCACGAAATAGAGAATCGTCCCCATAGGCCTCTTGCAACAATTTATAACACTAAGTCGGTGTTTTTTCCAATTAAATGAGAAATTTGTGATTGATACGTTGCTCCACGAGAGAATGTTCGTTTCAAACCTCTACTGCACAAATACTATAATAGTGACGTTAACGTGTTTTGGGACGTCCATAGACAAGATATCTAGATACCCAACGCACCAATCGTTTTTCACCTCACCCGTCTAGAGCGCCCTCTAGGCGCGCAGTCTCGTTATTTAATAGCCAAACCTCTGTTAAACACTCTAGTTGGATCCGCAATGAATTTATATGGACATACCTGTTCTCTTAAAGCCTTTTCGTGACTAAATACTTTGGAAACAATCTGGCTGTAGAAATATATAATCAGCAGCATCGGGAAAACGTAAGAAAAAGTAAATATCGTACCAACAAATACGCGATTGTTGAATGTTCTCGTCAAATAGTCAAAACTGCATGTTGTTAGGAACCCTTCTGCAATAAAAATTTGTTTTTAAATAAACACATTTGGAATTTAACAAATACGAACATTATCATCTTTAAAAACGTTTTTATAAACTAATATGTCAAAACAATAAATAAAATACAGACAATGAACCAAACTGTGAAGAAACAAGAAGAAGTAATCAAGCCTATATCACCTGAAGAAATTTTTACTGAGATAGAAGAAGCTCTTTGAGGATTTCAAGCAAGCGTATGATTCAATGGGTAAGTAAAAAACATCTGCTCTAGGCGCTAACAGCACTGGGAATAGCAAAGAAAATACTACAATTGATAAAAATAACACCGAGAATGAAGTAGCTGTCGAAATAAGCGTAACTGAAAATTTTTAAACAAAAAGAGGTTTAAAGCAAGTGGACAGAGAACAGTGCTATTTAACCTTGTGCTAGTAGTGATTTTGAGGTACAGAGGTGGATTTACAATAACAATACTTATCTTCGTAGATGATGAGATACTTATAAGTAAAACGAAAGAGGATCTAGAAATGTTTCTACTCTTTGGAAAGAAAGGAAAAGAATATGGATTACGCATAAATGAAAAAAAAATTAAATATGAAGATGGGAAGGGATCTGAATAACTTCAACCAATTGAAAGTGTCGACGAAGCCGTAGGTTTGAAGAAATCCAAGAGACTGAATTCGTGGGAGTGACAGTGACAAACTAAGGAGATGGAGATGAACCTTAGAACTTGCATTTCTCGAGGGAATTCATACGTGTGCCTTTCGAAAGCTGTTGACATTCAACGGCACTTTACATCTTACTAGAATTGATCACTCTACACGTCAATGCCAAGGTCATACACTCTCTATCATAAATTATCAAAGCACTTCGTTTGATGTCGGATCCTCTTCAGCACGGTCTTCAGAACTATCATTCTCGCATCCTCACTATAAAACCAGGGCCTGCGCACTGGTATAGGAGAAGTTCAGGACGATTCTCAGCGCCATCTCTGTTACTGGCTCATATCTAAAAGCTCACTTTTTGGTATTTTATTTTTAAATGTTTGTCAATCTGGATTCTGAAACTAAGTTGCAATCATGCATCGATTATTGAATGAACAACGTCCATCTTGCAAAGGTGTATAAAATCTTTGCAAAGGTGTTTGATATCGTTTGTTTATTAGCTATTTGCATTTTTGTGCATTTGAAAGTTATTATTTGTTGCGAATTGTGTTTACTTACTCATTATGAGTAAACGAGTAAAGGGCTGCTGTGTACCAGGATGCACGAATAAGCAAGTGATAAGGTGAAAGTAATATTTACTATTTATCAACATAAAAATATTTAAATTAAAATCAAGTTCATATCTATACGAGAATAACTCTTTTCTACCTAACTTCATTAATTTGTATTTAGGAAATAATTTTGTTGAACGGTTAAATTTGTGATTTTACTTTTTTATAGACATTTTACACATTATAGACATATAGAAAGCTGCAAGAAAGACAACGGTAATCATTAATTATCCATAGTTATAAAATAAGTTTTTTATATACCATTATATGTACCATGTACAAACAGAAACATTTTTTAAACACTCCAACATCTCACTGTTGACAGTCCTAAGCCTGCTAAAGTGTGAAGGAAAATTTTTTGTTTGTGGATATTGTTATAAAATGTCAAAAACAAGATAAAAATCATAATAATCATCCTGTGTTTCAATATTCCATCTACCTATATCTTATATAAACCATTTAATTTTGAAATTTAAATGGTCGGACCAGTTTGGCACATAAATTTTAAATGAAACCAAAATATTTTACAAAATACTTCATTTAAACAGCATTTTAATGAAATGTTAGCAAAATGAAAGTATTTTGCATAATACTTTTGATGCGACAACCAGCTTCGTGTTATTTTCAAATTTCCCGCGAAGTTAGCATGGATATGAACCTTAGATCAAATCTTTGATTATAGAAATCTTTTTACTTGGTACGGAGCCAGTCCGAGAGATGTCGCTAGGATCGAACTTTGTCGTCAAATTTTTATACAGAGTGGCAGATATATCGAGTTTATAATCTTTGCCTTTATGGAGCACATTTTGCTTGAAAAAAAAACAGAACACTTCATTTTAAGGTCAAAACATTACAGCGATGATTTTTCCGTGAATCCGGAATTGTTACGTAAATTCCAGGAAAGTCTGTGAAATTTTTTGATAATTATTTAGGAAATTTGAATGGTTTTTAATAGATTGAAAAACTACCACAACAGTTTCCAAATAATTTGAGCGATTCCTTTAATTTCTGCTTCCCTAAGTCCTCCAAAACCATGTTATTATCTATAATATACGAGGTGTACGTATTTGATAAGATTTATTCATTTATATACCTAATCTGAGCCCTTCTGGTCACTTTCCGTTCCTAAACATAAAAAACAAACTTGGTGGTAAGCAATTTAGGACAAATTAACCACTCTTGTATAAAAATTTGAAGATTTGATTTCGATTTTTTTTAATCATAACCGTAGTTGTAAACGTAATTATTTACTGAAGATTTTTCTATTGTGGAGTTTCGTACTTTCACTCGAAAACTACATTTTCTCTACTTACCCGGTACAAATCTGCCCCATATTTCCATTATCGGAAATATAGTCCATGGTACCGTATAAATCCAAACGATAAGTATCATAATGAGAGCTTTCATTTTGGAAATTTTTCCATCGAAAGGTCGCGTGATTGTCATATATCTGTCATAAGCAATACAAGCATTTGTCATCCCGGCTCCTATTCCAGATATTGAACCCATCGCTGCGAAAACCTGGCAACCCAGATGGCCCAAAGCGAATCCGTGATGAAACGTATTATAAAGAAATATCGGAGCTTTCAACATCATAACAAAATCACAAAAAGCGAGATTCACCACAAACATGTTTGACGCTGTACGAAGCGATTTAGCTCTAAAAGAAAATGATAGTTAATAACAAATTGTTTGTCAGATATTTCGAATACATTTGTCTATGGTGACCTATCATAGATCACCCTATATAATCGCAAAGTGTCACCAGGCTACTGTGATAATCAACTCTACCTCTTCTCCACCAGCTTTTACTGTTTCCACGGTGACGCAAATCAATGTGCCTAAGAAGCACATGAAGTGGATCACATTCATTCATTATGGGCTCCCACTTCAAAGCAACCACCTACCAATACGCCATTCACCGTGATTTGGTTGAGAGATACCCAGAATTGCAGTATTATCAAAAATAATTTCCTTCCTGCACCCATCTTGTAGCAAAAACTGTGTTAAGTGATGATTTTTAGGTAAAGCTACGTTACATTAAATGTTTAACAGTTCATGAAACATGGATAAAATTTTATATTTTCTAAGATCTGCAATAGAACAACTACGAGTCTAGCTGTATCAGCAGAGCTACCGATAGACCAAGGACCATTCCTCGGTCTATCTAAAAGTATAGCTGTCACGTCTCCAAGTAGATAAACCCAGTATGAGAGAGGCAAAGACACACCTGGTGACTGTTCACAGTGATCTTAGACGCCATCTTCAAGCTTTAATCATCACGGACGATCCGGAACACCGCTGGGGCATAAGCACTCTCACTTGCGATGTTTAAGCACATGTTCAAGCCTTATAGTTTGCCTATCGACGTCAAAATATACAAACCAAGGTGCTTGGATACCTTTTTCAAGCCAACTAACTTTTTTGAACACAATTGCGTTAATGTAAATGACTCAATTTTTTGTTATACCCTGTAAATACGTTTCTAAGCTTTTTTCCTTAGCATTGAGGCGTCGTTATGTAAAAATTTTGAGATATTCTTGCTACTGCAATACTTACGAGCAAAAAATCCACAGTACCATACCATTTCCAACCATAGCAGCAACAAAAAAGAAGAAGTACACAATTCCGAGCATAAAATGAAGGCTTTTGTCAACGTCTGGAAAAGTGAGCCAATGCTCTGGAATATAAACGAGCTCTTCACGTGGTACATCCCAACCTAAATGTTGTATTATTCTTCCATCGAGTGCGTCCATAACCCTAACAAAATAAACAAGTACGTGGAATGATAAAAGATCGATTTTAGAAACAGATTGTGTAGAATTTATGAATCCACCGTCGTATTTATGGACAGGGTTTGAAGAAACACTTATTACATCACTCAATAATGTATGTGACTGACACACAGATGGCGGTGCCATCGTCAAATCCATATGACGTTTCTGACGTGTTGATGATTCAGAACAGTGTTTGGAGATGTTTATACGTAATAAATTAGATTTTTTGCGTCGATATGTGACAATGGATGAAACATGGATCAATCACTTCACTCCAGAATCAAAACTATTATCATCTGAGTGGACTGCAGTCGGTGAACCACGTCCGACACGTCCAAAGACACAACAGTCAGCTAGGAAGGTTATGGCTTCAAGATTTTGGGATGCAATTACCTTTCGAATTGCTTCTTATCCACCGATAACAAAATATTTGTTATCATTTCCATTTTTTTAACAACATTCTTGAGAAATATGTTAGATATGTGCAAGAACATTATGAACTGTTTAAAAAATTGTTCTGAGGTAATTTTATTGAAAAATCAGAAAATAAAAAGTTATTGAGCGAAAAAAGAAATTATTGCACTTTTTTGCTCACAACTTTTTAAAATCGCGGTTAATGACAAAAAGTATAATAAACAAAATTGTAGACAAAGCTATTTGCCACAATTTATGTCTTCACGAATTTTTTGTAGGGACAATAGTTCGCGAGATATCGTCAAAAAGAGCTTTTCACCCCTTTATTTAAGATGACGGCCAGTGAAAAGTGTTGGAACTCCACAAACTTGGGGTTAGGATTTCGTTGAGTCCCTCCACATATCGATCAAATGAAATTGCTTCCCCAGAAAAACGCAAGGTCCATTGTAACATTTCAATAGACTATTGTTGTTGTCTATAGTCTATTTTTATGTATGAGAGAGTAATAAAATGATAAAGTATTATTAATCCATAAGTGTTTCACGTTTTTTCAAGCTACATATTGTATCAAACTTATACAGGATATTCCGGGACTTGATGCAAAAAATTCGAATAGATGATTATGTATGTCCATGTAGTGTATTTTACGGATTTAATAATTCTACAAGGCCAGAGGCGGCTCATGCCCAATGGTTAACAATCCATAACTTTCGCAGGGACAACCTGTACAATCTAAAGACAAGATGAAACTCATTATTTAGGAGATATGTAGATTTTTAGATCTTTGTATATGCCGAGAAAACCGTTCGCCATAAAGAGACATTCTGATAATAATTATCATAATTAGTTCAGGTATATTTATGAAAATTTTAAGAAATATTCAATTTATTCTGTAATAAAAGTTGAAATTGAAATATTTATTGAATGAAAGAAGAATGTCTTCAAAATAAATTTACAATGTCTTCACCTACCTTGCGTTGGAGGATATGGTCCAGTTGTAAAACCTCATATTGGTGGCACTCCATGAGATTTCTAACAAACTGACAAATAAACGTGCTCATAATCTCGGTATTTATATTATAAATCTAATGGAATAACACTTCTATGTGATCCCATTAATCCCATTAACTCTCAGATTTCATGTAATTAAAAGATTTCTTTGGACAAATCAATAACATTACCATGGATTCGAAAGTGCATGTGCAGAAACGTTAAACTAAATTAATTTAATAAGATTATACGCTTGGCGACGTAGTTTAATCGCTTAGATATTTTGGTGGCTCAAATATTGTGTTTTGGAAGTTTCCTAATAACCGAGAAAAGTTTCTCAAATCGCAATGAATCGCTTCGAAACAGATTCGAGTTTAGAAGTAATCGAAGTAATGCAATTGCATCAGAACAGATTAAAAATGAAGGTATGATGAAAAATGAAGACTTCACATGGAAAGTATTCTTAAAGACTTAGCTTTTAATATGACTGGAACCGATTGGAAGGAAGAAGTTATGCCTAGTTTACTCGAGGTCTGTTAGTCTCACGCCAAGTTGGCGCTGGTTGCCAATACCGGAGAAAAGAAAACTCTCGTCTTTTTTTCAAGCCAGTGTCTTCATTTTTGTTTGGAATTTCTTCTAATCTCAATTGTTTCAACAACAAAGCAGAAGCTCCAGGTATAGATCTATCGCTTAACCATTTTCACATCTACAGTAGTTTTGCTTTTTTTTTTCTAATATATCAATCAGCTCTTCTCTTAGTAATGTTCTTCAAATATTTCTTTGTGTCGAATTCATTATTTTTAACTTCAAACGTGTGCACACCCGAAGAAAAAACCGTGAATGAATGGCTTCGTCTAAAGCTTTTCCGCAGAACTGGTGCTGGCTGGTATAAACTCTGCTTTATGGGAAGGATTTGGAGCAGAGCTTTTACAGAAAAAAGTATCAGCGAGATTTAAAACTATTACGAAGAGAATTGATTGTGATTTATAAACATTATTGTGGATAGACAACGTCTTAAATATTTTTTCTTCATACCTCGGTTGAAAGTACGTACCATCGACCGAGTTATGAAGAAAAATCGTATACACTACACGGGCCGAAAGTTGTAACCTCGGTTCTACGCTTCATGATTCCCGAAGCGAAGTCCTTTGTAGTGTACTGTTGATTAATTTGGTCAGTTCCATGTCAATATTTCAACATTTTCTGATATTACAAATTAAAAGTTCAAATGATCATGCTCATATTTTATTCATTTTTTTATTTTATCGAATTGACAAAATATTTAACAGAATAAAATAATTTGTTACTTAAAGACACTTTGAATTGTGTTGTTGAGTGGATTTTCTTTTTTTTTTCATAATATACCAACAGCGTTCGCTCCTAAAAATTGGATGCCACCAGCCATGTTGGCTGATTTTGCTCATAATCGAGGCCATCAGCTTCCGTTGACAATGAACGGTGACGGATGACAGGAGACGCCAATTATTTTATTACTGTTGCAACAATCAAATTGGGAGTCATTATTGGAGGTTCTGAGGGGTAAGAGTAATGATCATATTAAATCCAAAATTAAATATATATAAACTTTATTATACGAAAGTAAAAGTAATAAAATAAATGGCGCCCAATCTAATTCGTGTCCTGTCATCCGTCAACGAAAGCTGATGGCCTCGATTGTGAGACAGACCAGCCAACACTGGCCGATGGCGAATTGATTTTAGAAGCGGACGTTACAGCTTCGTATACATTCAAATATTTATCTTTGAGTAACAATATTTTCTTATTTATAGCACCGTAAGTCTTGATCCGGAGACATTGCAAAATCGTCATCAAAATCTTATTCGCAAAATTATACATTATTAACCGTTTATACAGAAAATGATTATTTTGAGTTATTTAACAAAAACTTGTATGTTTTAAGTATAAATAACGACTTTTTACGTTTATGTACACTTAAAAAGTAATAATCGAATAGATGAAACATTTTATCGGTACTCTTAGTATTAATAGTGATGGAAAACAACGAAAATTATTCCGAAAGAAACTACAAAAAAAGCTACAATGAACTAGAACAGTAAAACTTCAATTCCAATCAAAGAACGAGTAAATTTACCAATAAAACAGAAAAATGATCACAGTTCGAAAATAGAACAGTGTGAAAGAACTTGGTAAACTGATTACTTACCCAGGAAATAATCTAAAAGCTTCTGTCAGATGAGACTATCTATAGAAGTCATTTTTTATGATTCCTTCATCCTAGACTGAAGTTAAGACCAATGGAAGAAAAAACTAATGGAAGACAACAGAGATGGTTCTGAAACATACAATGTATAGCTGAAGAAAATATGGTTAAACACATATCTGAACCTAGAATATCAATAGAAACTCCAGAGAAAGATTCTGGGGAATCTAAAGGTAGCAACGTGCAGAAGAAATTGAAATGGAAAATACTTAAGCAAGCTACAGAAGATCAGGAATAAGTTGGAACATAATACCAACAAACTCGACATCTGCAAGGTAAAAGGTATAAGAACGAAGTAAATAAGTGATACAAAGGATTCCATTACTACCAAGGAAGAAACAGATATATAGAAAGACTTAGAGGAATAGAATGGATGATAATATGAAATTGGTAGGATGGAAAACGAAATAAAAGAATGGAAACACAATAAATACCATCAAGAAACTGTGTAAGTTAGATTTGGCGCTTTGAAGATCATGATAAACATTAATTATAAAGGAATTATTCAGAAAGAAACTACCAAGCAAGCTACAATGAGCTACACCAGAAGAAAAATCCAATTCCAACAAGGGAACAAGTAAATTTACTAATAAAACGAAAAAATAATAACAGTTCGCGATTAAAATAGTGTAACAGAACCTGGAAAACTGATTGCTTACCCAGTAGAGACCTCTGTTAACACCGAGAAATAATAGACAAGCTTCGTACAGATGAAACTATCCATAGAAGTCATTTTTATAGTTCAGTGACACTGGTTTCATCCTAAATTGACTATAAGGCAAAAAAGAAAAAGCTATAGGAAGACGACTGAGATGATTCTGTCACATACAATGTAAAGCTAAAGAAAAAATGGTATCTGAACCTAGAATATCAATAGAACCTCCAGAGGAGGATCTGGGGAATCTAAAGGTAACAACATGCAGAAGAAAGTGAAATGGAAAATACTTGAAGAAGCTACAGAAGATCAGGAATAAGTTGAGGAAAAGATGGAACATAATACCAACAAACTCGACACCTGCAAGGTAAAAGATAAAAGAATGAAATAAATAAGTAGACAAGTAACGAATAGCATCCATTATGGTCAAGAAGACGGCATAAAGATATGAAGACCTAGAGGAATAGCATGGAAGAAGATTTGGAATTTGTATTTGCATAAGTTAGAAGAAAATAACGATTTAATGATAAGCATTAATGATATTAACAGTAAGAAATGAATGTTAGACATTCTTTCAAAATGTATTAATTTTTTTTTAAAAGAGCACTGATAAAATCAGCAAGTTAATTGTACCAAATTAAAATAATGACACTAAAAATGATCGTTTTGGAAATATTATAATTCATTTTTGAATGAATGGATTTTGAATTTAATCATTTTCAAAATTGACTTTTCGATTATTACGCAGAAGGTAATGGAGGCGAGGACGTTTCGGTTGCCGTCGATTGAGCATCGATATCCTCTTTGATGGCCAACCAAGGTAATCGTTTTTGTAGCTCAATTCTGGAAAAAACAGTCTCATAATTTAATCAGGTATATTTTTCTTAAGTACCTGTATCTAGGATGACTGATGGCGTAAACATAAGGATCCAAACAAGCTACTAATTTGCAAGTCAACGCTGGTATCATGGATACTCCGGGTGTTAATAAGGATTGATCCCCGAAGGCCCCAATAAGAGCTATAGCTGCGTATGGGGTCCAGGATGCGACAAACAAAAAGCAAACAGTGATAGCCGCTTTGGCTATCCTCACTTCTGCCGTTTCATTTTTATGTTGTTGGTTTGATCTTAGAGATTCAACGTTCATTTTTTTTGCCTACAAAAAAATATTGATAAAACAAGAAAGCATTTTGTAATAACAAAAAATAAAGGAGACAATATGAGATTGAATTTATTACCTGTTCTTTCAATGCTTTTTCGTGCTCAAATACTTTGCTCACTATTTGACTGTAAAAGAAAATAATCGCCGTCATGGGAATTACGTAGGAACAAAAAAAAATTGTTCCTACAAAAAGTTTAGTATCGAAAGTAGTCGTTAAGTAATCAAAGGTACATACTGTTAGATATCCCTCTGGAAAAGAAATATAAATTAAATTCCCGCCATTAATGGGTATTTCGTCAAGACATCTAGTACAAATAGTAATCCATAGATGTCTGTAGCTCAAAATTTGTGAACTATTTCAGTTTCAACCCCAAGTCTTCCTACCATTGTTTGTTGATGATTCCATGAGCCGTACACAAGTGAATCGTTGGTATAAAATGTTCAAGGAAAGTCGTGAAAGCGTGGATAATAAAACGCGCAGAGGGATACCGATCCAGGTGCGAGCTGGCACGAACGTATACTCCTACTAATCCACCAAGCTCGTAGGTTAACGGTGCGAATAGTAATAGACGAACTAAAAATCAACCAAGGAACCCTACGGATTTCGTTGTGAGAAAATTCTGTGCAAAAATGGTTCAAAGATAAAAAAAAATGACAAATGACTGTTTAGGATGAATCCTACGATGCTTGATCGCATTATTGCAGTTAACAGTTAAGAAATTTTGCATTTTATTTAGTAGAAACTCTTTAAGAAGGCCTTTCCCAGAAAATAATGAGGTCTAAAAACCAACAAACATCTTCACTCAGCAAATAAATCTGCATACAGAAGATAACGCAAAAACCATTTGTTTACACCATGGCAGTTATTTTTAAATGGTCATCAACTGATTTTGACAATTCGTTAGATTGCCCTACAAAATGCTACCTTTCTTTTCTGAGTTATAGGCTTTTATTGTTGCGAAATCTGAACTTATATTTAAGTAGGGGCGGCTCATGCCCAAAGGTTAACAATTCGTGACTTTTACAAGGACAACCTGTACAGCAAAAGTTACCAGACAAAGAACTCAATGACAAAAATAATTATTTTGATTATCAATTTACCTGGAATAAATCTGCCCCATATTTCGAACATCGGAAGAAGGGCCCAAGGTAATGTGTAAATCCAAACGAAAATAACCATAAAGACGGCCTTAGTTTTCGAAATTTTTCCATCGAACGGTCGAGTTATGGTAGTGTACCTATTCAAAACAAAATCTATGTAAAACTACCAATTTTTCTACTTCACCAACATCGAAATGTCACATCCTATTTTGAATAATTCAATCTTTATTCAGTGCAATGCATCTATCTGGTTCAGGAAATCATAATCATTATAAAAAGTGGCAACATCGTAAAAACAACAAATATTGTACATCGCAGTATATGAAGGAAATTATAGAACTTCATTGCTAACGAGAAACTCGAAGAATTTTGTATTTTTATCGAAAACTGTAATCTGTACATCTACTGCCCTTTTTGACCTTCATTTATCTCAAAATACTTTCTTCAATATGCTTCACTCATTTATTTACACAACTCACAGTGGCGTCATAAAGACAGTGTGGCCGCCATGTTTAACGCAAAGTCTGCCATCTACAGGTATATAATAGGAATTTTTTAGTAGGTATTATAGATTTCTACAGAAGCCGATAAGTATTGCAGATTTCTCTTATTAAGTATATTTTGTTTGTATTATAGATTATTCAATTAAGTGGTGATGCCATCTACAGGTATATCATAGAAACTTTTCAGTAGGCATTCTAGATTTCTATAAAAGTCGATAAGTATTGCAAATTTCTATATTTCGATTGTGACATACAGATTATTCACTTAAGTGGAAATACCATCTACAAGTTTGGTATAGAAACTTTTCACTATATATTATAGATTTCTGCACAGATAAGGAAATACTATTACAATGTGTGGTTCAACTCTGAAATGTAGTCTTCTGAAAGCGAAAAATAGAATAGTTCAATAACTTTCGACAATAGCGTTCGCAAGCAATTTGGGGTACAGTGGTTAGATGAATACAATGTTGCCACATGAGAGTGATCACCATGCTAATTCCAAAATCGGCTGATTTGGTTCTACTCATAATAACACTTATGAAATCGTGATTTATATTCTCAAATACTTAATTGAAAACTTTTCAAGGATTCATTAGAATGAATTTAAATTATGAGAAGAACAAATTTAAGTCCATGCTGAATCAGCCGAGTTTGGGTAAAACATGTCGGAAACTCTTAAGTCGCCACACTGACTCAATCAAACCACTGTAATTTGGGGGCGATCTCAATGTAAAATAATAGTTTGTGGATATAAAACATTATAAAACTTATCATTTTTAAATATTTGATGCTTTTCTAATTTATTCTTACTCAACAACTCTGGGCGTCTTACAAATTTCCGAATTTTGGTATAAAGCGCCATCTTAGTTTAGGAATAGTACGCAATTTTTTTAAACGCACAGAAAACTTCTTACCCACATTCTAACATACATATCTCGAAACCGAGACTAATTTCTATAGAGCGGCGTGGTTCTTATGTTGTTTGAATTGTTTCGAATAGCCATAGCGCGGCGCTGTTATCTAAGGATGGATACTCAGAGATCATAAACTACTCTTATATATTAACTACTTTTTTTCCATAATAAATATAGAAATAATAATGACCATTATTATTGAATTAACACAATTTGGCACAGTTAAGCTTTATTGCACATGCGCTTACGAATTATCCATCACTAGATCCCATCGCCCACCTAGCGGCTATAGAAAGAGATAACTAAACGCCATTACCTCTACCCTCCATATTTATAGCACTGTAAGTATTACAGATTTCTATAAACGTTTGTAACTATTACAGATTTCTGCAGAAGGTAGTAAATACTACAGATTTATATATGTATTTCATTTGTAACTCAGATTATTTACATAGAGTTGATATTAAAATTTGAGAGAATGGCACCTGAATGGAATTGTACTATTACGTGAGAGAGAAATAACATCACTTTACCACTTTCTATCTCTCTTTTCTCACTATTTAAATCGTGTCACCACTCGAAACTCTGACGTCATAACGACGCCGTCTACAGGTTTAACATAAAAACATTTCATAAGGCATTACAGATTTCTATAAATCTCGGTGTTACAGATTTCTACAAAAGTCAGTATGCATTACAGATTTCTGTTTGTAACACACATATTCCATATATTCAGGTGGATCAAGACGGTATTATTTATTTTGATCAAATCGGCGCCATCTAGAGGTGGAAACCTTATCTACTATATATCACAGAAATTGTTAGAATTTCAAATACATACTCTTTGTCTCTTTATAAGCAGTTCGAGTCCACTTAAACAAGTTTTAATACTTCGTTCTCTGTATCTTCAATATTAATTCTATGATTAATTATGAGAGTTAAACGGCGATGCCATCTACAGGTTTAATATAGAAACATTTCAATAAGCATTACAGATTTCTATAAATCTCGGTAAGTGTTACAGATTTCTACGAAAGTCAGTGAGCATTACAGATTTCTGTTTGTAAAATACAGATTCCATGTATGTAGGTCGTTCAAAACGGTGTTATTCTGCTCAAGTTGGCGCCATCTAGACGTGTGTACCTTATCTACTATTTATCATAGGAATTGTTGGAATTTTAAATACAAGGAATATGAATTTGGAAATTTTTGATTTGTTACATCAAAATGAATATTTGAAGATATTAATAATTATGGATCTAAAGAGTTCATTTGAAATTGTTTACCTGTCGTAAGCAATACAGGCGTTGGTCATGCCTTGCGAGATTCCACTTAAGGCCCCTATCAGAGAATATATTTTACACGAAAGCCATCCAGCCGCGAATCCTCCATGAAATGAATTATAGATGAAAATCGGCATACTTACAAACATCAAAAAATCACTGAAGGCCAAATTGACAACGAAAATGTTGGATGCCGTCCGAAGACTTTTTGCACTATAAAAATGTATTAATCAATATAATTATCATTATTTCACGATTAATTACTATCCATAACGTTTCAAAAACAAAATTTTTTCGATATAAAACACATCTTTCTACTGGAATATCAATTATTTTCATGTCTGTGAGACTATATATGCTTACGATGTAAATATCCATAAAACCATTCCATTTCCAATCGTGGCTGCAAACCAAAGAAATACGTAAATCATCCCCAAAAGAAAATGTAACGATTTATCGGGATCTGGGTAAAGTTGCCAGTGCTTTGGTATGTGAATCAAATCTTCCGGATCGACGTTCCACCCTATATGATGGATCATCATATCGTCTATAGAATTTTGCAGCCTACAAAAATTTGTTTACCAAAATTAAATGAGAATATAGTTTTGTAAATGGGCTTTATTCCATAAAATTTCATTTACAAACATGGATTTACATATCTTAGACCTTGTGATATATTAATGCTTCTTAATGTTCTTTATTTTAGGTCTCTTCTGTTTTAAAATTTATTTTTTTTTTAATAATTTTTGAAACATTGATAAAGACTGAAGTTAAGTCGAAACGTCAATTTATTTCTATCTTTTAAAAACTAATTTTGAAACAGAAGAGACCTAAATCAAAAACATCTAGAAACATAAATTAATTATTATTATGTTTATTTACATTTTTCTATGACGCAATGTCGTGTAATTTGTGACGTCACAAGACAGTCTGACAGATTTGGTTAAGTAGACCTTGCACACAAACTTACCGGCTTACTTCTTCTTTTTCTGTCAATTTTACGATAATTGACTTTTTGAAGGTTATTAATTCTCTATTATTTCTATGGTTTTTTTATATTCAGATATATATCTGTGACGATGATGAATTTTTGTTTTGTAGAACGTAGGTGTCAATGTCAATTGAAGAATTATGACTTGTCATTCCAGAATGTTTTCAAGGTCGGTATTGATAGCACTGCCTACGGATTTGGGTACTAACCGAGTTTATTGGGGCGGTTGATTTGATCGACGATATCTATGGTCTGCTTGCAAATATCTCACGAGACAAAAAAGTAGCGATAAGCAGTATTTTTGGTGTTCACAGATCTAGTGCAATTTTTATGAAACCGTGCATTGTTGTCGACAAAGCCTTTGAAGGAATAAGGGATATAACCTTCCATTCCTGTCAAGATCACTTCTAAAATCTCGTTTGCACATACTGAAGGGTCATTGGATTGAAGCAAAAATAATTCCAAAAATGCAATCTTTTAGATGTTCCCATGTGGCCGATGTATAATGACAAACTTTACGTGGTCTAGGTGGATCCTGAGTTTGGATTTCCAGCTCGCACATTGCAGTAATTAGTTTGTGATCTGATGTTCCGAGTGGTGCATGTACGGTCACGTTGAATAGATCAGGGTCTGATGTTAGAAACAGGTCTAAGAGGCTAGTAAAGTTACCATCTATACTTATGTAGTATATCAGTATTATTAAACGGTAAGGATAGAAGCGAATGTAGGAATAAACCAAGGACTCTTCCACAAAAAGTTCTCCCTTGTAGAAGAGTCCTTGGTTAGGAGACAAGCCACATATCTAGTTGAATTGGGAAATTAAAATGGTTTAAAAATTGAGGTTGGACAACATTACAAGCATTAAAAATTAAAATTATGCGTAAACCACTATATATAAAAATTTGAGAATAAAACTAAAAACAGATGATTATCTAAGCGAGAAAATTGTTGCAATAAAATAGTAAATAAAAAGAAAAATAATTTGGAATTGAAGAATAGAGTAGACTAAGCAAGATAGCACATAGATAGAAAGAATAAATGACATAAGAGGAGTTCAATAAAAGGATAATGTGAAGGGTATAAAAAAAATAGTAGAAACTCAAATTAGAGATAGGAGAAAGGAATGTAAAATCGAAAACTTGGATTTTTATAGATAAATGTCAATATTCTTGTATACTCTTTATAAATTATGAAGTGTTACCTGGCTTGGGCTTGAAGTGGTGCTGTCCAGTTGTTGATGATAGCCATCCTGTTGTCCTTCTTCTACATTAATGAAATGTTTTCTGAACTGGCAACAGATCTTTTCAAAATTGCGATTTCATTTATATAGGTTTCAAAGAGATGTACTGGATAAATTTGATTTGTGTAATCCTTTTCTAATTCCATTAGAACAAAGGATTAACATTGATTTCGTATACAAAATAGATTAATTCGAATCAGATTTTGATCAGTAGCGTAGATGTTATATACGATCAAATGGTCCTAACGAATATTTTTAATTTATCTTCCTCGGTGTTAACTTTTTCGTGTCAAACATACACTGATTTAAATAATTTTGTGTAATGTAATTTCAAGGATGTATATAGTATTTTGAATTTGTTCTAAATTGCCTATTGCATCTGTCAATTTTGCAATTATCTTAGGGTTTACAGTTTGACAACAAAGCATTCGGCAACATTGCAAGTACCAATCCCACGCGGCTGCCTACGTGTAATTTCCCCTTATAGTTCCCCAGTGAACAACGGACCTTTTGTTATGAAACCTTATCGTGGATGAAGCATTTCGTAAAGTTATTATTGTGGTAACGATATAAACTTAGTTTCTATCGTGTGTCTTTAGTTCTGAAATCCAAAAATCAAAAGAAATTTAATGAATTTTCACGTGTAAAAAGAAAAAAATGGTTGAATACTATAAACAGGGTAGATTTAACCGAAACCAAGATAAAATATGCATTTTATATCAAGTATGTTGTGTTTTTTTGTATATAAAATTCTAAATATCTAAAACACAAAGAAAATTCTCAAAAGCTCTCTCGAAAATGTACAAATTTCCTTACACCACAAGGAATAATTGAGGTTATGTTCTGAAATAGATATATACACAAACAATTACTTCAATTACACTTTGGATAATTAGATTTTCATCAATTCTGATGCCAAACATATTCCAACGTTTATTGTGGGTAAAAGAGAAGGAGAGAAGGAGAGAACAATCTGTTTAAATATGAAAAGTATCCGTCGAAATGTGTTAAATAAAGGTAGAGCAACATTAGCATCAGGGTAAATTTGAAATGATGCGACAAATATTATTTACGCCTCGGATAATTTGTACAAGTTGTTGACAAGGGTCTACAATTCTAATTTTTCATACCACAGTACTGCCAACGATTAAAATGTAATTTCCCCTAGTTTACGAGTAATGATTTCAATCACACTTTGGTTATTTGAATTCTGTTTAGAGGCTACAATTGTAATTTTTCATACCACAGGACTACCAACGATTATAATGTAATTCCCTCTAACATACGAGTAATGATTTCAATCACACTTTGGTTATTCAATTCTGTTTAATGGTTACAATTGTCATTTTTAACACCACAGGAGTGCCAACGATTAAAACGTAGTTTCCCCTAGTTTACGAGTAATGATTTCAATAACACTCTGGTTATTCAATTCTGTTTAATGGTTACAATTGTCATTTTTTATACCACAGGACTACCAACGATTATAATGTAATTCCCTCTAACATACGAATAATGATTTCAATCACACTTTGGTTAATCAAATTCTGTTTAATCGCTACAATTGTCATTTCTCATACCACAGGAGTGCCAATGATTAAAATGTAATTTCCCCTAGTTTACGAGTAATGATTTCAATAACACTCTGGTTATTCAATTCTCTTTAATGGTTACAATTGTCATTTTTAACACAGGACTGCCAACGATTAAAACTCAATTTCCTCTAGTTTACAAGTAATGATTTCAATCACATTTTGGTTATCCACTTCTGTTTAATGGTTACAATTGTCATTTTTAACACCACAGAACTGCCAACGATTAAAACGTAATTTCCCCTAGTTTACGAGTATGATTCCAATCACACTTTGGTTATTCAAATTCTGTTTAATCGCTACAATTGTCATTTTTCATACCACAGGGGTGCCAAAGATTAAAATGTAATTTCCCCTAATATACGAGCAATGATTTCAGTTACGCTTTGTTTATTCAAATTCTATTTAGCGACTACAATTGTTTTTGATACCACAGGGCTACCAAAATTTAGAATTCAATTTCTCTGACACATGAGCAATGAGTTTAGTTACACTTTGGATATCAAGATTGTGTTTATTGGCTAAAATTGTCACTATGATGCCACACGCTTGCCAACGTCTTGAATATAACTATCTCTAATACCCGAGCAATGATTTTAATTACACTTTGGTTATTCAAATTCTCTATAGAGGCTGCAATTGTTACTTTTAATACCACAGGGCTGCCAAGGTTTAGAATGTAAATTTCCCTGATACACGAGCTATGATTTTAATCACACTTTGGATATTTAGATTGTGTTTAGTGGCTACAATTGTCCCTATGATTCCACACGCTTGCCAACATAATGTAATGTAATTGTCTCTGATACACGAGCAATGATTTTAATTACACTTTGGTCAATCAAATTACGGTTAGTGGCTACAATTGTGACTATGATGCCACACGATTGCCGATACCCGAGCAATCATATCGATTACTCTTTGGTTATTAAAATTCAGTTTAGTGGCTAAAATTGTCGTTTTTTATACCACTGGACTGTCAACTGGGCTGCCAAGGTTTAAAATGTAAATTTCCCTGATACACGAGCAATTATTTCAATTACAGTTTGAATATTTAGATTGTGTTTGGTGGTTACAATTGTCACTATGATACTACACGCTTGCCAACGTCTAAAATGTCATTTTCCCTGGTACACGAGCAGTGATTTCAATTACACTTGGGATGTTTAGATTTTATTTAGTAGCAGCAATTGTTATATATGTCAAAATTATAAACTTCATGTATTTTAAGCTTAAAAAAGGTTAGGTTATGAAAAAAATATGACCCTTAGCTGAAATATCAATTCATTTATTAACAAATTATAATAAACAACTACATTCAGTAATTTCAAAAAAAATATATATATGCATGTAATTAAAAACATCTTAACAGTGCAAAATATGTGCAAATAATGATAAATATATAAAATATTTAATAGTTTTTAATTAACAACTAAATAAGGACGTCAAAAATTTCAAAAAATCAATAAATAAAAATAAAAAACAAACATTTTTATAAAGAAAACCTATATGAAATGTCATTGGGAAGCTATCTATTTCAAATTATTTCTTATAAATAGTAAAAAACCCTGTAAAAAATATTAAAAAATTAATCATTGGGTAACTACGTTCCTACCATTTCTCTCATCTGTTTCGTTAGTCAATTTGTAAGCTGGTAAGTACACCTCTTTATTCAGTTTGTCATCGAAATAAGACAGTAAAGGATTTCTTATAGTATTCGATGAATTTCCTAACGAAGTATACCCTAAATCGTACAATTTACAATAAGGAATTTTGTAAAATAATAGGTAATCCCATATATCTGAATAATGCCAGTCGAGAAGGGGACTTACTCGTAGTATTTGGGGCCAATCCGGATCTGTCATCTACAACAACATATTCACTAAGTGATAAGAGATAATACAATAAAAATAATCAACTTGTGAGGGTCCCATGTATATGTAAAAGTATCGAAGTTCAACAATAATAATGTTTTTCTTAGTTTACGTATGTTTATGTATCTGAAGGCCAGGGGCGGCTCGTGCCTAATGGTAAACAGTCTGTTACTTTTACAATGACAACCTGTACAATGTAAAGTTTGCAAAAATAAATTTTTCAATCGATTTTTTATCAAAAAGGTAATTTTTGTTCAACTCGATCAAATTCATGGCTTAGAAAATACTCACCAAGGAACCGTTCCCCATAAAGAGACATTCTGAAGAAAATTATTATAAATTGTAATTATTTATTGAACATAAAACACAATAAAAAATTTCTAAATGAACTGCATACTGTTGAACATCGTGTTACATTGGGAAAAATTGAAACATAGACAAATTTATGACGTAAAAACAAAAAAAAACTATAATAATTGTTCAAAGTGCACTTCTACACACTTTCTGAGTCTACATATTTCCTAAACCATAAATTTTATCGGAAAAATTCATTTTGGCTACCTTTAGATTGTATAGGTTGTCCATGTAAAAGTTACGGACTGTTAACCATTGGGCATGAGCCGCCCCTGGCCTTCAGGGTCCGTCAAACACAATACAGTAAATCCCGGTTATCCGACTCTTGGTTAACCGAACCTGTCAATCATAAATAACAAAAATAAATAAAGGTCTTAATAGAGAGACATATATGGGGAGCCGCGATAGTTATTTGTTTATACAGTAGCTCATTGGAGCTAAGTCCGCTGGCGAAAAATCCTAGAGTCATTAAAAATGTTAAATTCGACTGCCTGCCAATAATTTACCGCGACTAAAGAAGGATGGACGGTCCGATAGTTTTAAAACGAATTTGTACTTGTCACTGAAGAGTTTTTGATAAAAAAGCTGTTCTACTATTGGATAATGCTCCATCTCACCCTGATGCCCAAGAACTGTGCAGTGTTGGTATTAAGACAATCTTTCTACCCCCTAATGTAACCTCGCTTATACAACCTTTAGACCAAGAGGTTCTAGAAGCGATGAAGAGGATCTACAGGCGAAGGATTCTCCAGATGTTGATCATCAACAGCGAAGCCATTCGTGATTGTTGCAATCAAAATGTTCAAATATATATTACCGACGAGGAAATCATCGATATAATAACCGGTGCTAAGGACAGTGAAGGAGATGACAATATGGACGAGATAACTTCGATCGACGCTGCTGTCTATGTTTCCATTTGCTTACAAGTCTGTAATTGTGATTATTATATGTTTTTGCTTCCAATAAACCAGTTTTGTAACCTTTCACGGGGTTTTACGTCTTTTTTATCATAACTGAACTTAACTTTCGTATTATCCGAGTTTTCCCGATGTGGTCCCGGTCCCAATTACCTCAGATAATCGGGAGTCTACTGTACATGGACATACGTAATCATCCATTAAAAATTCATAATGTTCGAATGTATAATTTAGAAAATATACTTAAATATAAATTCTGATTTCGCAACTTTAAAGGTATATGTCACAGTATTATTTTCACGTCATCTACTCGGTCCAGAATTTTTTGTATCAAGCCCCGAGACAACCTGTAGATATGTGAACGTAAATAAAAACATTTTGTACATTTATCTTTAGATATAAATATTCTATTGAAAAAAAAAATTCTTGTTTATAGTTTGGGGGTTAAGATCTAGCTTAGTATTTGTTTTTAAAAAGTATTAATTCATATTTGACACAAAAAATTGGGTTTCAAATCTTATAAAGTATAATAAGCATATTTTTTTTTATTGAAAGGTCACTTTTAAGATTGAATGAAAAAAATACAATATACAGTAATAAAATTTTAACATTAACTTCGAAAAATGAGGAAATTATAGTAAATGACATAATTTAAAACTAATTAAGTTTAAACAAGTGTTTAGTTATTATCGTGGGGTTTAAACAATGGTAAATATATAAGGAAAATTTGTCAAAAGAAACATTTCACTGATAATATTGTTGAAAAATTCATTGGAACATAAAATTTAGACAACCATACCCCTTGGATGTTATTAAACAACAGATCGTCAAAGAATATTGGAAATATCCTTCCAAATTTACTTATAATCAGTTTAGTGGCTTCACCTATACAAACAAAAAGCAACTGGAGACTAAAAAAAATTATTGATGTCTCTTGTAGTTGAAATCAACACATTATAAGAAGAATCATATCAGACGAACCACCAAAATTTTCGTCATCGTCAAATTTAAGGTAGTTAAACGTTAACAGTTTGTTTCAACCGAAACCTGTTTAAACACAATTAGTTCCTCATTACGAAAGCATGCACATTAATGATAATATTTGCAAGTGTAATTGATAATTTAATTTATGCGTTGTTATGAAAAATTATTAAAACTTATCAGCAGTTGAAAATGCAACAAGCAATCCAATGTAAATTTTGTTACGAGTTTAAATAAAAACAATAGCTGCGGATTGATAAGAATACCCACAAATGTACTTCGATATTTTATTTTTCATCGGAGGTTTTGATATTTTAACCACAATAATACTTATATTATATCATCATATTTTTCTGATACACACTGTATATCTATAAAACGTTTTTTGTCTATGTATTATTGAAAGAAACATTTACATAACGTCAATTATCGTTTTATAAATAAATATATTTAGAAAAATTAATGAATTACTGATTTGACGTTGATCTGATTACGTTA
Organism: Diorhabda carinulata; assembly: GCF_026250575.1. NCBI lineage: Eukaryota > Metazoa > Arthropoda > Insecta > Coleoptera > Chrysomelidae > Diorhabda > Diorhabda carinulata. Next base: position 26,595,392 of record NC_079465.1, on the reverse strand, counting down.
TTATCTATATGATGATTTGCAATTTAACACACTTTTTCAGAAATTAAATAAATTATCATTAAGTGCAGATAATTTTCGAAAAACTCTTTCTGCGTTTCACTATAAGAACTATCATAGTATATTATTCTCGAGTGTATAATCGAGGTTATTATTCACGAGGTGAACACATAATAATGTTGACAGTTTTGGGTCAAATTTATTCTGTTTCAAAAGCTATTTAAATTTATAAATTGTTTCGCAAGCGATGGTACGTTAAGGAATTAAGATGTACGTCAAACACATTCATGTCGCCGACAGCTCAGTGTTAATGTTTGATGCCTTCAAAATTGAGGTCCCGGTTTCGAATCTGGTCTAGGAATATTTACTTTTCTAATTTTTTTTTATATGTAAAGAAGTAAATTGGAAATATTTAGCAGTGTTTCACGTGATAAAATTGTAATAACCGATTTTTTGCAACAAAACAATATAAGTAAATCAAGAAATGATTCAGTAATTGCTGTCGTGATTAATGGGTATTATTAAGGTCGAGCGTGCAGATGTATAACGAGTACATTATACAACAGTCGTGGATAAAAAAGTTGTAAGCAGAAATTGAAATATTTGCAAGTTACTTTATAAAAACAATGTATACTTTTTTGAACAAGCTGCCGTGGGATTAACAAATGCTTGTGTCCCTAAGTTTTTGAAAAAAATCCACTGGATGATAGTCGACTGAAAGTGCGCGTACTAGCAGACATGGTAGGCATTTCAAAAAATTCGGTACATCGCGTATTAACTAAAAATTTGGACATGAGAAAGCTGTAAGTAAGATGGGAGCCGCGTTTGCTCATAATGGAACAAAAATATATTTCCATCGAGTGTTTGGCAATGTTTCATAGAAATAAAGCCGTTTAATAGCCATGGATGAAACGTGGGTTCATCACTTCACATCCGAAACAAAAGAACCATCAAAACGATGGACTGAAAAGGAAGAACCGACTCCAAAGAAGGCAAAGACCCTTCCATCTGTAATCAAGGTCATGGTGACGGTTTTTTGAGATGCGCGTGGGATAATTTTCATTGGCTATCTTGAAAAAGGAAAAACTATCAACGGCGAGTATTATGCGAACTTATTGCAACGTTTGAGTGAAGAAATCCATCACAAACGGCTGCATTTGGTTAAGAAGGAAGTGTTGTTTCATCAAGACAATGCACCAGCTCCCACATCAGTTATTGCAATGGCCTAAATTAATGAATTGACATATGAATTGCTACCTCATGCACCCTATTAGCCAGATTTAGCACTCTCAGATTATTTTCTGTCCCCAGACTTGAAAAAATGGTTCGGTGATTGAAAATCCAAATTTTGTTTTCCTTTATAACGTACGTAGTTTTAATAATTTGTTTACAAATAAATACCAACAGATAGGTATGTGGTTAATTAACTGATAAAAAGTTATATTTATATTTTTTCATGCCGATAAATATATTTTAAAATATGATTGTGTTAGTTAAAGAAAAACATATAGATTTTGATGATAAATGAAGTATGTACATATATCAAAATAAATAATTTCTACTATTCACCTCTGAAATAATTTCGAATTTTAATATTTCGACAATATATTTCACCATTCTTCAAAGGAGAAAACAACTACTTTCCTGGCTAATGCCTCGACAAATATTGAACTATATCTCGCCTGAAGAACTTGATATCAATTGACCTTTTTGTAGATATCAACATCCGCAATGGCTCGCAATTGCAAGGAGATTTTACACCCCTCATATACCATCGGAAACTACACTAGATTTGTACCTGGCCAATGATTTACCGCGACGCTCTTTTAAGTTGTCTTCAGTTTGGGTTTCAAGCCCGAACGAGAGTTGTTATACCACTCTAATGAGTCGTAATAACGTCGAAACTAGTCATTGGTTACAAACCTCTCCTTACAATTGCGGCTATTGAAATGGCTTTAATCTGATCTATTAAAGCTTCCTCAATGTCAAAAATACGTTAAAACATTTCATTTTAGTATATTTTGGCTGTTAAATCTGATAAAAACAAAAATCAACTTATGGCACTTGCGTTGTCATTGTGAAGAAGAAGAAGGCTATCTGTTTCCACGCTAAGTTCCCTATTGATCAATTGGCTTTTTCATATATTTTGGAGGTCCTAGGACGTTCCGATAGCTCCTCATCCTTAACTGGGATTTTTAAATCGCTCATACTAGTTTCAAACAATCTTCAAAGCTACTACATGATCACCATAGACAAATTTAACATTTAATGAGCTTCTTAGACACTTTTTTTGATTCTTTAATCAAGGCACACGTCACTGACTGTCTCAACACATGAGGTACAAGTCGTACTAGTTGAAATAGATGCAGCATAAGTAATTACTGCTATAAAAATTCATTCACTGCATTTTTTTATAACACCTCGTATATTCATTCACAATTTATAATTCGACAAAATAATTTAGGACGGATTTTTTGCAAACAACCTTATACCAAATGGTTCTCTGTGGAATCTTCTTCATTTTGATACAAGATTTTTTTAAATTCATGCGACAAAATTCAGGAGGTGATTACTGATATTAATTTTATATGAGCAATCACCTGAATGTAGAAACACCCTGTATAACTCGATAAAATTCTTAGTAGATGCATTTGTAATGGATTTATATAAATAAATGAAATAGAAGGAGCTTACCTGAAATTCCATTAAATTTTGAGAATAGGGATCTGTTCTTCGTGTTCCCATTAAGCAAGCTTTCAAATTTGGTTTAACTGTTAATATATGATTCAGCGCTTCTTTGATCCCCATAGATACCACCATTACATCCAAATTATAATATGTCTGACATTGTGAGATGAATAAATCTTGTTCTGGAAACGTTTCTTGACTTTTCACGTACAAACAAATTATAGGTTCATTATATTGTTGATACTTCAGTTTTAAAACGATGTAAATCAAATGTAATAGTACTGTACAATCTTTTCCCCCATTGAAACTCACAAAAACATTACTGGGACCATATATTGAAATGCATTTATCTATCACCTGAAATAAGTATCAATGATATACAACGTGTCCGTTTCAGTTGAAACACTTTGTTATTACCTATTGGTTTCATGAAAAGTTTTGTATTGTTAAAAAACTTTATTTCCTTAAGCTTCATAAGAGGTTCATAAAAAAATTAAACTCAAAATTGAAATACAATTATTTATACAAATTGTTTGTTATTGGATTGTATTATCTGGGCCATAATTAAAAAACTGGTTAAGTCAGGTTAGGTAAGTAGTAAGTAAATAGTGAGTGGCAAAAAACTAAAAATCTATAACAAAGGAAACGCAAAAAGTGCATATCCAGAATAAATATTCCATGCTTTAACTGGTAAATATTTGGATGTGGGAGTAGCTTATTCGTGGTCATAAACATGACAAATTAGTATTTTCCATTTTTTTTTATTTTTTTTTCAGTGAATTTAAGTTCAAAAACCAGAATTCAACACGTTTTGGTTGAAAGAAAATATAAAAATCATATTACATATATGTTATCAAAATCGATCTTATTGTTTTTGTACGGTAGGTTATATATCACCTTTGATCAATAATATATTACTGGTCAAAGGTAATATATAACCTAAAGAAGCTAGATAGGTTGATAAATTGGTCAGATTATTCTTCTTTTCTCCTAAACTCACCCTTTGCATATATAATTAGAAAGCTATCAAATGTTGTAAAGAGTTCTGGACTGTTCTGATTACCAAACAAGCACACTTCGGGAGAGAAAAATGAACTTTAGATAAAAGTAAAAACTTTAAATATTGTAACAACATACAAAGCATGTTCCCTATGAAAAAGTATTACAAAAAATAATGACGATAGACAAATACTTAGTACCTATGGACAAAAATAAAAAGCTATTTGAAGCACTCAATTTGAAGGTAAAGTGGATCTGAACAGGATGTAATGTTCACAACTGAACTCCTTCACTAAGAATTGCAAAATACAGGAAACAATTTGTCAGCTTTGGTCTAACTAGGCATATCACAACATTATAATGCCATTATCTTTATAATTCACTCAGGTACATGTTCAATTTACAAGTATTAGTTCTCAATTTGAACAATTAGAAAATTGAATTTAAGTACATTAAGTATGAATTAACTAAATAAATTTTCTGTAGAGCTAAGAAAATACTTACTGACACCTGAATCTTCAATTACATTCTAATGTTTTTATGATCTACTCACTTTTAAACTTTTTTGTAAATGTTCATTTTCATTTTCAAGAATTTTTTTCAAAGCATCTTCATCCTCATCTGAATGTAAAAAATTTTCATGTAACTCGCGCTTCAAAATCTCTACCGCCTCTACCATATTTTCAAAACTATTACTGCTCACAGCAAGAGTACTATCATTTTTCTTTATTTCCACATTAACCAACTCATTCAAAAGATCTGATATTTTTTTACAATTGCCATTTAAATTAACTTGAATATTCTTTTTAAATATTGGAGGTGTTCTGTATTGTTCCAAATGAGATCTCAAAACCTCCAAGAATTGTATTTCTACACATTCTTCTTTAAGAATAAATATTCTTTGTAAATATATCACAGGATATGGGAGGTTATTTGTAGTTAATAATTTAGCTAGTGATGGTAATTTCATCATATTATCATCGCAGCACTTTGGTTTTTTCGTGGAATCATTCATTTTCAAATAATCGCCAAAAATATTTCCTAGGGCTTTAAACACGACATCGTTTTTCAATTCTACGACTACTATTATCAAATCGTATTGTTTAAAGAGAGTATTTATCTCTTGGGTCAAAACAGTTTCATGTTCTAGTGCAATCACCAACTTTTCCACTTGAAAATTCAATACAAATAACTGTGTTTTAAGGAATTCATGTATTCTATTTGTTTCTTCGCCAGCAGTAATTCTATTAGTAACTGAAAGAATAGCTACTGATCTCAACATTTTCACTTCAAAAATTTATTAAATCGTTGATTGTTTTCTTTACTTTCCAAATCACCTATTAATCACCTTCATAGGTGTTAAAACACATTTGCACTGAGTGAAATTCATCTAACCTCTGAATTTAACAGTTAGGTTATTGTTACATAAGAAACGTCATTACCAATTGTAGACTTTAATGAAGGTCATTTAAATAGCGTTTGAACTACAGGTGCGTTTTTTTGTTCAGTAAATTGTTATTTTTCTTAATATGAAACGCGAAATTAGTAAATGTTCTCTTACAACATTAAACCAATATATAACCTGAATAAGTTTATTTTTTCTTTGATACAGATATAATGGATCTAATTTTACTTATAAGAAATGTATAAAATAAAAAGTAATAACAGATATACTCTATGACATGAAAAAATTTGGAATTTGTTATTTTTAATGGATTCTCATAATGTGTCAAAGATATCTTGAATTTATTCTAAATTAAATATATTTTAATTTTTGAAACACAAAGGACTGTAGAAGTTCCTAGTATTCATAATCGTATTGCGCACACTAGAGACATCAAATTTCCTTTGACTTAACGAACGTAGTTTGGAAAGTTATAGCGCAGGAAGTTCCCTACATTCTGTCGTTTGTCGTTACCGGAGAACGAAGTTTGAAGTATAACGTGAGAAACTTAACCAATTTCGAAGTGTAGTGCAAATAATGTTATTAGTGTTCATATTGTAAAAGTAATGAAATTGTAATTCATTCTTATATATTGAAAATATTTTTTATTACAATGGAGTCAAGTGAATTGGTAAGTTGAACAATTATTTCTATTATTACATATATCTGCAATGGATCATCTTACCATTGACATAATTCTATGCCTGAGGAATATAAATATATTTTTAATCACTTTTAGTGTAATATTGAATTCATTGATTTGAACGGAGTTGAAGAAAATGAGCAGTTGAGAATAAAAAATTCACTTCAACAATATGATCCCAGTGTACAATTACCTTGGATCAAAAATCAAAAAAAGTTTATTGGTAAGTTATCTTGAAAATTTCAAATATGTAGTTGAATACTTTTCTATGCCTGTTATTGTTTTTTAAAGATTCCATTCTATTGATTGATTTATTATACACCTCACTACTTCTCCAGTTGCTATTTTTAATTTATCTATCTTGATCTCCCGTATATGAAGGAAAATTGACTTTTATAGAAAATTATTCTATAGTAAAATAAGTAAATAACTAATTGAAAATGAGAAATAGTTTTTTGTATAAATAAATTCAATACTTTTTAAAATTCGGAATAGTCTTATATTCCTCTCTTCATTTTAGGAAAACAAGTGCAAAAAAGGAAGGAAAAAGTACACTGCAGCGTGTCTACACATCACAATACTTATATTCAACATCCAATGATAACCCAACCCATATTTTACAATCATCAACAGCCTCCTGTAGTGGTACAGCCTATTCTCCCTTATGCTCCAAACATTGTCTATTATACCACCAACGCCATGTCTCCTGTTTCTGCCTCCTACCCCCAACAAGTTTTTATTCCTCAATCTACTTATTCCCCTCAGGCCGCCACTTATACTTATCCAATAGCTATTTCCCAAAAGCACAATGCTGAAGATCAACAAAAAGAAAACAATATCACTGAAGAAGAAGAACAAGAACCTCCCAAAGAAGAGTAAATATAAACTTCTTTACTCTTTTAATAGTGTATCTATTGCAAACAAATTTATTAACATATTTTAGAGTAAAAGAAAATGGGATTCCGGAAAATGTACCTGAGGAATTACCCAAAGTAGTAAACGGAAATGAAAATGTGGTAAAAACTGCTAGTCCTGGCTCAGGAAATAAATCATGGGCAAGTTTATTCAGTACTAACAAACCAAATGCAGTCACCACTACTACTTCAGAGAATACCACTAAAAATAATGATGATAAAAGTGGAAATAAAGATTTAAACAATAGTATGCTGTGTCCTATAAAATATCCAAGAAAGGCACAGCCATTTGTTGATCCAGAATCTTACAGATTAGGAGGTAGGTTTTTGTGATAAACTATCTATACTAATATTATGAAGCTGAAGTGTTTGTTTCCTTGAAGGTGCTATATTCTCTCTTTTTATCACTGGCAGCACGATTTTGAAATATCAGGTTCAAAATAAACATTTCCCATCCAAATGTGAGGGAAATACAATATATAGTAATTAGATTTCATTAAAGTGTAGTAATTTTTACAAAATATCATTGGTGTCTACAACAAGTTAACATTTAATGGGGCTAGTTTTTTTATAAAAATTGTATCGGGTGTCAATTTTACACCAGTTAAACCCAATATGTTGCATACTTCATGAAAAAAAAAACATCGTTTAGTGGATTTGGGGCAGTTTTTATTGAGACCCCACAAGTTTTATAATAATAGTGGTGAGATTTAACATACTTATACAGCTGCTTAATAATGCAAAAGAAATTTATATGGTCTTAACTATAAATTAATTGAGTAATTACAAAAACCTAAAGAAGATGAATTCGTTGTGAAAGAGATATTATACCTTCTAGCTGTCTTTTCCCAACTAAAGACAAGGTAATATGCCTTCTCTACTATGCCATAAGAATTCAGAGAAACGTTAAGACAAGGATAGTAAACAACATTATATTAGGTGAAATAAGACTATACCAGGGATTCGAAAGCTTTTTTCTCATCTTCAAATTAAGAATAGACCTGTTTATATACAAGAGTTTCTGCAAAAGTATTTTTAAATCTTCTCTAAAGTCTACATCTAGAATTACTTCCAAGTTCTTGGCAAAATGTTTGAATGCCAACCTGCCACTGCCCAACTTGCAAATTTCCTTAACGTCTCTGAGACCAAAACAGTAAAATTTCTGTTTCATTTTCATTTGGTGATGACAGGTCTCCTTTTAGGTGTATAGTTGCTGCTTCTGGATCTGTAGGATCAAAGTAATATATGACCTGAGTGTCATCACCATAAGAATGAATGTGAGAGTGAGAGACACTGTCAATATATATATATATATATATATATATATATATATATATATATATATATATATATATATATATATATATATATATATATATATATATATATATATATATATATATATATATATATCCAGTGCTCTTATTATGTTGTCAGTTATATTTAACATTGCAGGTGCTGAGCTATGCCCCTTACAGAATCCTGTTTTTTTCTATATAAAAAAAGATTTAATCTAGGTAGTTTGAGGACTTTTGAAACTACTCAGTTGGTTTATTTATTTTAGGTACTGGACTAACGCCTCCTTCAGCCAGTTTAAGCATCCGTTAAACCATCACTTCCAGTTGCCTTTGATTTAATTGTAAATATATAGTTATGAATTGATTGAAGAGACACCATAACAAAGCTAAATTTTTTATAAGGGTCTATTTTATGGCTATTGAAGAAAGCAATATTCTCCTAACATACATGGGAGTTATTGAATACACTCAGAAAGTACTTATTGATCTCCAGATGTTCTGGAATTGGAATAAATATTCCTATGTCTAAAACCCTTCCAAAGTACCTTTGTATTATTTCACAATTCCCGAAATGCCTCTCAGTTTTCTGTTGGAAGTTTTTCTTTTGTACTTAAGCATCTGTTCAATAGTAGATATCATACCATAGTACATGAGAAATTCAGTATACCAAAAGAGAATTTATGAAGTCATTATTCATTGATTGCTTTAGCAGGGCTGCTGTTTGAAGGGAAAATCTCTTTTTTTAAATAGGTGCCAACAAAAAGTTCTACAGTCAACTTAGTAAGGTGATGAATTACCACAACTAAGCAGAACTGAATTTTGGAAACTTTTTCAGTTCATAATTATGAGTTTTAGGAGAAATTGAGGATAAACAAGAAGGCTTAATGACATCTGTTTTCGTTTACTATTTGTACATTGTCTATTTCTAATGATATTTCCAATTACAAGTATTCGAATTCATTTTTTTGTCCTCTTCAATTTTACCTTTAGATATTTTTGAAACAGCTATCTGCTCCCTTTTTAGATGTTTATATCTGATAATGTCCATTGGGCTCATATCCAAATCCATCTGATTCAAGATTATTTTATATTACGAAGTTTTAGTATGTTTCTTTATATTTTAAATAATTTTAATGAATCCATTCCTTCCTTCTCATACTTCCTAGAGACCATATCATATATTTTCTAGAGATTTATATTTGTTGTTTTATTGTGAATATATTGATCACATTTTGTGTCTTTGAAATTTGGTTTTATAGAAAATATTTAACTTTTTATATCTTTTTAATTGTTAGTTGTATGAAGCTTTTGAAGTTTTAGTGAGTTCCAAAAAAAAATAACTGTGAAACTGACTCTGGATGGAAGTGAAATCAAAGTATTGATTTCAAGTAAAAAAGGGGCTGAAGCAGTGGGGCCCCCTTATCCATTTTACTTTTTAACCTAGCATTGAAAATAATCGTAAGACAGGCACAAGGCTTAATCTACCATTGGAAGCATCAAATTTTAGCTTATGCAGACAATATTGTATTACGAGCGAGATCTCAAGTATATAGTAGATTAGAAGAGAAATAAAAAAGATTCAGGTAAAGGAAGAATCAGAGATAAAGCAGACTGAAAACGAGGAATATCATTTTGAAAAAGTTGAGTCCTTCGACTGTCTAAGAGTTCTGATTATGAATACGGATGATGAGACAAATGAACCAGAAAAAGGATTGTAGAACAATGTGAGCAAAAGGATTCTCCAAGGGTGGAGAGGAAAGAGCTGGGGGCGTGAAACTGAACAATTCATGGAGAAAAAAAAATAAACTCAAAGAAGTATATAACGAGTCTAATGTCACTCAAATTTTTAAAGCCCGAAGTGTCAGGTGGTTGGGGCTGTGGACAAAATGAAAGTGAACAAAATTGCCAAAAGGGCACAAATGGGGAGAGAGGGTAGCGGGAGAAGAATAGGGGGCCGAAAGATAAATGGATATGAGAGGTTAAATCAGAGAAGAGTGGGAATGAGTAGAGGAGAAAAATAGAAGACGGAGACTCATAGTGAAGAGAGTAGAGGAAGAAAAACAAAACAAACAAACAAAATTTCATCCACGACCCTTCGATGCCTGTTGTTGGACTATTTATGCTATTTTCCGTACTTTTGGTTTTACCAGGCTTTATTTATAATTTCCAATAGTACATCCAATCCTATATTTCCTAGATTCTTGATAATTTCTGCTGATATTTCGACATTTCCAGATGATTTTCCATTTCTAGTGTTACAACTATTAGTGTCTTAAGTAGATATTCAAAAAGAATCAAAATTTATCTTTAAATTAACCAATTACAGACATACAAACAATGTTTTATTCGCTTGATTTTAAATTAGCATTGAGGGTATTAAATTTCTTTAAATCTTCTGAGGTAATTGATGTATGACACGAAAAGGTTCCTCTCTTTTAGGAATCCACTTTCTCTAATCCTGTATTTCTATCTGTTGAGTGAATCAGACTATTAATGATATTAATTTTGTTGTAATATTTTTTTAGAATTCTTGTCATCTTACACCCTCGATGGTAGAACAATAAGCTTGGAACCAAGAGGATTATTGAATCAAAGTAATTACTGTTATATAAATTCGATATTACAAGCTTTAGCAGCCTGTCCGCCTCTATACAATCTTCTGACCGATCTATCTGGTAATATTTCTCCAAATGAGAATAGAAAGAAAACCCCTGTTATCGATGCAATGTAAGTAAATCTAATATTTATAAATTTTCTTTGTAATATAATTAGCCTTTTCCAGGTGTTGTTTCATGAAAGAATTTAAACATCTACCTCCGAATATGAGAAAAAATTCCAAAAAAGACACAAACATAATAATAAAAACCGATACCCCGTTTATACCAACTTGGATTTTCAAATTGCTGAACGGAAATAACTCCGAACTCATAGAAGGGAGACAAGAGGATGCGGAAGAATTTCTTGGATTCCTGTTAAACGGATTGAATGATGAGATGCTCGAGGTTAGTGAAGTATAGGATTTCAAAAATAATTTTGAACATTTGAATTGTTTTTTTTTATTATGAATTTCAGTTGATCAAATTGGTAAGAAACGATCAGGATAAAATGGAAACTCGAATTTCCTATGAAGAAGATGTTGAAAAAGAATGGAAGGTAATGGGACCGAAAAATAAGGGTAGCATCACTAGAAGAACGGAATTCGGTAAAACCCCTATAAGTGATATATTCGGAGGACTTTTGAAATCGAAAATACACCGAGCAGGAGAATTGACCACGGAAAACGTTCAACCATTTTTCACTTTACAATTAAATATTAAGGTTAGTGTATAATAATAATACTAGTTTGGTATATTTCTCAAATGAGTCAATTTTGTATTTCAGAAGGTGAAAACTGTCCAAGAGGCTCTAGAAGGTTTATTAAACACTCATAAATTGGAAGGACTCACTTCTTCTAAAACTAAAGAAGAAATTGAGGCTTGGCAGCAAGTACTTCTTGATGAATTGCCTGCCATACTTGTCCTTCATTTAAAATGTTTTGATTATAAAGCCAACGGATGTACTAAAATTATAAAATCTGTCGAATTTCCCATTGATATGAAAATAGATCAGAGTAAGTACAGTTAATAATTAACACAAGGTTTTTGAATTCTTTAAAAGGGGTATTGATTAATGTTAGCAACCTTTCCTTGTGGATTATTGTTTTTTTTTGTCTACTTTTGGTTCTTCTATATTCTTCATTATTTTCCATTCCCTCCTGTCTTTCAGTATTTATTTGACAAGTTTTGAACCCCCTTAAACTTTTTTAACATATGAGGTGTAATCAAAAAGTATAATGACTGAATTTCCGTAGCTTCAATATGTCTTCTCATACTCTCTTGTTTTGACACAAGCAGTGACTAGTTGCAACCCGTAGATCTAGTTGTAAAAAAGATCACTTAGTTGAAATTTATGTCTGGAAAAATTTAGTAATTTTAAAGATCGTTTGTAAGTGGTTCGACTCATTTAAAAACGGAAACAATTCACTTAACGTTGGGGACGTTCTTCGACCACAAAAGCAGTAACCTTTGGTTTAAACAGACGATTGGGTTACCATAACTTTTGTTAAATTATTTGTGAAAAAATATCAATGCTAAAACGCGTGAATAATTGTCGTACTGAACAGATTTAGTACCGTGAGACTTCTGGATCTTTTCAAAAAATGAAATGTGCTAAAAGGGAAACGATTTGATCTTATCCATGATAATGCTGCAACAAAGTAGATAAAGGCTATTCTAGAAAAAGCTTTCCAAAACTCTTCTAATAATTGATTCGGGAATAATTATATTGCTAGCCAAGGGTAATACTCTACTTTGTATTTGATAAAATAATTAACGATAAGTAAATAAATATTTATTTGTCATTAAAAATACCTGCAGTAACAATTGATATTTTAAAATTCCATTTCAGAATTACTAGCTTCTAAACAACAAAATCAAAAAGAAAGACAGTACAAATTGTTTGCAGTAGTTTACCATGACGGTAAAGAGGCTACGAAAGGTCATTACGTAACTGATGCCTTTCACGTTGGTTACAACTGTTGGTTGAGGTATGACGATGCTTCGGTGAAAACAGTTCAGGAAGAGCATGTCTTGAAACCGCAGGGAAGCAGGGTTCCCTATCTGTTGTTCTACAGACGTTGTGACACGATTAAAGGGAAATAGACGATTGTACATATTTAAAATATTTCAGGTCACCAATTTATATGTGGATAAGGCTGTTTTAAATTAGTGTAATTCGAATGGATGATTTTTTTACTTTGTAAAAAATTTTGTACATATTTTTTTGTAATTATTTTGTATATACATATAAATATTTGAATATTGTGGATCGGAACGTATTCAACTTGAATTTACTGATAATGCAATAATATTTAATTTTATATCTAAAAAGAACTTTTAATTCGATAAAAGTTATTGTAGGTTGAAATTGAACATTGTTACATTAACAGTTATTTTTTTTGTAAATAATATACAGGTTGATCTGGAATAAAATAAGACAACAATGGAACTATATTTATTTTTAAAATATTGGAAAGTTTTACCTTCAGATGATGGTTTATTTCAGATTATCCTGTTAGTAGTTAGGTATTTTATTTAATTCAACTTTGTATCGAAAGTTTTTATTGTAAATATGTTATTATTAAATGTTAGGACAAATTTGGACGCGACCAATAAACTTTTTTTATTAAATAATTTTATTTGTTCAAAAAAAAATTTTACATAAAAACTCATTAAGTTTGTGAAAACCCAAACAAATGCAATAAGAACCTCACTCTTGACCAGGGACTAAGTTATCAAACATTTCTTCGAATTATAAGTATTCTATTAGTGTATTCAGTTAATTTCCCATCATTTGAATTAAATAATAAATAATCCGTCAATCAGCTTGAGAATAGGCAAGTCAGAGTGCAGATTCTGGAAGAAATTCATGAAAACAGCGGAACATATACTCTGCGAATGTCTTACCCATTTCACTAAAAGGTTTTAGTACCTTGAAGGAGTAGTACTAACATTTTGGGAAATGGGACACGAACAATCCAAAAAATTTACCTCCTTTGAGAGGAGTCTTACGTATTTTGGAAGCACGGAGATGAGATGTAGAGTCTTGCATAAAATATCTTCTAGAGATGGTCCAGAGTAGCTGTAAAGACGAAATGAATCTACAGCACTGCTTTTACATTAACACAATGTTAAAAGAAGCTCGGAAGGTTTAGTTCTCTTGAGTCTTCTAGTCAGGTTCACACAGCTGTTCCTTGTGACTCTTGGCAAATTTTTTTATAGTCTAAATCCATTTTGAAATCTAAGCATTAACAATGTTTCTTATATCTTTATTTTGGTATCACTGGATTATACCTAGGTTATTATTTTTGCCAAATTCACACAACTGGGGAATGTAAGGGGAAAATGTAAGATAATGAAAAAACCATGGTGGACCATCCAAGAATATTTACAGTAGGTATTTGGGTCCTTATAATCAATTTGAAGAGAACAAAGTCAACCGATTCATCATAACCCATGTGTTTTTTCTTCTTATGCTAAAGGCTCTAAGCTATCCAAGTTTCTGGTCAACTCTGTAATGAGTCGAGCATCCTAAGGTTATACCTGGGGCCGAAATCAAAACGTCACTTTACAGAACAATTTTTTGAATGCTAGATATGGAAAATAATTCCTATATTATAATCCAAAACGCAAAAGGGAGCAACTCTCGCCAAATGAGGTACTGGGGTACCAGTATATTGGGTACAGCGCGTTCTATTGAGGTACTAAACTACCAGTTTATTATAGAAATATAACTTTTTTCAGGGGCGAATCCAGAGATATGTGTTGAGGTAGTGACAGCCAAGAATTACAAAAAAGTCACCAAATATTATCAGCATTGTGAATAATTATATTGATTTATAAATAAATTAATATTAGTTTAAACCGAGGTTGATTCTTCCATTTTTATTTATTTATTTTTTTTTGTACCAACATGATCTGCTTGAGAGGATCTCCCTTCCCTGGATCCGCCCCTGACTTTTAAGTCAAGGATTAAGAAAATCGGGAGTTGCTGGTGTATAATATAAAATTGATTTAATGATAACAAGGAACAAAAATAACTTTAAAAATTCAAATAAATTCCAAAATTATATCTTTTCTCAAGTTGACATTAATCATCTTTTCTTTCTCAAAATCCATTAGGCAAGCTTTTGAACACTCATTCTCACCATCTTGAATATCTATTCTATAATCTATATTTTGGAAACCTTTCTTATTACCATTGTTTATCTTATCACTTCTTCCATAAATTAACAGAACGTTTAAATTTCTTATTGCACTATAAACTTTTTGGAAAATCTTCATAGCATGTTGATAGTAACTCAACATGTTACAATTCAATTTTGCTAACCAATAATAACTGGTGATGTTATCTATAACAATCAAACTTATATTGTCTTTTGCTAAAATGAACCTTTCCAAGCTCATAATTGTTAAATCTAGTTCTTCGGCACTATAACAGTTGAATATCGACAGATTCTTTAAACAAGTTTTCAAAATATCCTTCGTTGGATCTGCCACATTATTCTTTTTTAGATGAGTTTCAATAACTTTAATAATCTTGAACATGTTTATTTGATGTTCACATAAAATTAACACGGCTCCCGATGATTTCCATTCTGGACGTTTGTTTGGTAAAATACATTTAACAATAAAGTCTATCAATAAATCGGTTTTCTCTACTTTTGGGCCTCCCGTGATTTCTATAATTTGATTAGGTAGGGGCCCTCCATCTGGAAAGAATTTAGGATTTATGCCTTCTAAACATTGTTTTTTATTCACTCTTGAAAATAATTGAATACCTGATTCAATATTGCTACTATTCATATTAGAATTCACTTATTAATTTTCGTTATTGGACAACTAAATCACTTAAGACACTTCACATAAATGAATCAAGGTTTTTGTTTTTCTGTATATAGATTATGTTTTAAACACTGCGATGTAGAATTGGTACATTCCTTGGTGTCTTCTAAAAATTCTTATCACAAATAAAAGTTCACTATAATTGTTGAATATTTTTGTGCATTTTTTATCGTTCTCATTATTTGTGTTTTTAATACTACCGATTACAGTGATAATTTATTTTATTGATAAAGGTACAGAATAATTTTAAATAAATATTGTGTTTTACTTTATCCCTAAAAATTTGAAACTTTTACAATACGGTTACTTAACATTAACAAAATTGGAGCAACCTAACCCATAGAGAACCACATCCTGGCTTAACCTAACACAATCCATTGAAATGTGGCTTCAAACAAATAGACTATATAGCTAACTAGTGACTGTAGCAAAAAAATGGCCTGGATATTTTGAGCTTTGTTTTAATGATATGCTAAAAAGTTGAACTTCGTTGTGTAGCTCTGCAGCAAAGTTGAACTTCGTTTTGTAGTTTTGCAAAAAAGTTGAACTTTGTTTTGTTGCTTCTCGAAAGAGTTGAACTTCGTTTTATTGTTTTACTGAAACAACTTAATCTAAAACAATCCATTTAAATCTGACCTTTATCATCTAGAATATACAGCTAATTAGTGGCTGTAATAAAAAAGGCCTGGACATTTTGATTTGATCTAATAGGGTAAAATTTTTACTTGGAATAAACTTTTTGTAATGGCCTATTATTTTTATATCACTGTAGCATAACAATTTTGGAGAATAAATAAATAGAATTTTCTTAAATTAAATTTATTTATAAAGATATGTATACATAATTACAATTTACAAGTACATAATTACTATACAGATTCATACATTTCTATATTTCTTTTCTTGCGTTTTTTTGTTGAAGGCGAGCAAGAATCTTCAACATTATCAACAGATTTATCAATATTGACTGCAGGAACATTTTCCGGACTTTCGTTCAAACTAGATTCGGTACTATTCCCATCCTGATCAATTTCCGGCTCCACACAAACGTCCTGTGAACTTTCACATGATTTCGGATCAGGAAGAATCATCTTTTTCACTGGCGTACTACAAGGAGAGTTACTTTCAATACTATCATCTAAAAAACTGATGGTAGAATTTAAATCGATGCTCGAATTCAATTGATCATGAGTCCCATCGATTTTGGATACTTTTGTTAAAGGATCGTCTATACATAACATCTCACATAAACTGACTGTTTGAGGATTCAGTATAGGTTCTGGTTGTCTGGGTTTATTAGACTGAAAGTTTGGATCGAACGCTGGAGCAGTTTTCGAAAATATTTTCGGAATTACCAGATTTCCGTTCAGCCTCTCTAAAACATGAGCCTTTTCATTTTCAGAAGGAGTAAATTCATACCTGAAACAAAAATTAATAGTATTATTGATAAAACAAAAAACTTTATACCAAAATCTGATCCAAGACGATTTACATATAATTTTTCAAGAAAATTACTATATACAGTCTCTATTTTAACTAGTAGGTCTCATAATCGCTTTAGCTAGATTTTGTTTGCAATATCTCTAATGAAATGCGGATTTAAACTACACATGGACATTCAAGATAAACGAAAGTGTCAAAGAATTCGATAAAATGTTAAAATTTGTCCATGATGATAATGTTTTTATATTTTTTAGAACCAAAAAACGAAAGGATTATGATACTATAATGTTACTATACTTTGTGGTGGATTATTTTAGTCATTTATCTCAGTCAATGTAAAAGACATTAATAATAAGCAAAATTACTACTAACTTGCTCGATACAACTATAATTATGCAAGAATTTTGATTACAAATGAATTTATAAAATGCTTACCTTTCATTACCACCAGCTCCAGGCATGTATGTAATTGTATTTTTAACGGATAATAAATGATTCGTCAAGTACAATATTGTTAACCATTCTAAATCATAACTCAATTGGAATTTTGAATTATCATGTGGAAAATCGAATATTTGTAAAAACTTCCTTTTCGGAAGACATTTATCCAATGATAGAAACCTTGTAACTGAATCATCTTGATGTCTAACAATTGCAGAATATTTACAGTGGAGATGGGCCGAGAACCAGTAGGATGGTTTTAAAAAATACATCAAATCACTACCAGGTTTGCTACCTAATTCTTCTTTTTCAATATCCTCCCTAACACAAATCACAACACAATTCAATTATTATTAGAACAAAAAATAAATTATCAAAATCTCAAAAATATATTAAGAAATTTGGTACTCACTTAAAATGAGGTTTTTTCTTTAATAGCTGTTTAACATTTCCGTATTTATACACATCACTGGGCCAGTCATGAGATAACATAATATCAATTTTTCCCGAAAGTTGCTTCAGTCTAAATACTTCTAAATTTCTTATATGATATACACTCCTTTTTGACTGTTCGCTGTAAGGAGGTTTCTCAAAATGACCTTTCATGTAATCAGCGCTTTTATAAATACCAGAAAGACCTCCTATCCTCACACCTAAATAAATTAAAAATATGGATCACTGGTCACTGCACTACCTACTCCACATTCAGAATTAGTTAAGGGCTCAACACTGTACAATGCAAAACAAATGCACAATCATTTGCCAATTGAAATTAAATCCATAACATCTTTCCCCACATTTCTCCAGAATTTGAGAGCATATTTACTTGAAAGTGTTTTCTATATTGTAAACGACTTGTATTCTGATACTAATATTTAATTCTGAGCATTCTGGTTTAATCACATCATTGGATCTATTTGGACATGATTAGACATATAAAAATTTTCACAATGTATATTTTTGAAGGTATTTATTGTATTTTTGGAGATATACTTCAGATTTATTTATTTGTCTGTTAAATAGTTATTTACAAGCTTTTGTCTATAATTAAAATAATAATTCTACTTACCTCCAATATTAATAACTCCAGCATAACCTAAATAATAAATATTAGGAGCAACCCAACCACCATACGGGAGCTCTTGTAAATAATTTGAAGCTTCGTGATTTCCTCCTATGAATATAGTGAGCACAGGTGCTAATAATTCACCAGAATAATATCTGTAGCAAACATTTTTCAATAAAACTATTAAAAAATTATTTATGTAGTACTTACTTATAAAATGTACAAATACGTTGATATTTCGGAGGCACTGCCATACACATAAGATCATCTTTATTTCTTGAAGATTGGAAATCACCACAACAAATCAGTAGATCAACTTTTATTCCTTCGGTTTGTTCTATAACGTGTATAGAATCATATATTTTTTCTAAATCCCCATGAGCACAGCCTTCCACGGCAATTTTCATGATGTTTCAAAAATATTAACTGTAAATTCCACGCTTGTTTACTAATTAAAGGTTTCTTGTGAAATGATAAATATTTCACATATCTATTTGGTATTTTTCTTCTTCGTTTTTATACAGTTATTTATATGATGTTTAACTGTACTGTTAGTGTAAGCACCTTCAAACTTTTATAGTAAATAAATCATATATGAAATAAATAGCGTTGTAATATCTCATGACTATTTGCACCGTTTCGTTTAAACTACTGTAAAAAATAAATAGCAGTTTAAAACTTACTAATCATCGTTGCCAAATATGATTGTTTAGAGAAATTTGGTTAAAAATCAACATGTTGGTACTAGAAGCTAACTTCAGGGAGCACATTTTTCTGGTTATGTTTTGGCCAAAATTTGCCAAAACGAAAATTGATAGCTTGTTGCATATTTACTTTTTCTATTTTTTTTTTTTTGCTTCATAGCTGGGATAAGGTACCAATAGTTCAGTCAACATTTTCCACTTAGGAATTTCTATATGAAATAAACTCGTTGGCGTTACGTCCGACTTCACGTTTCCGAGGCGTTGCAATGCGAGGGCGGGCGTTTAAATTACACTTCATAATCTGTTTAATTTATATTGAATGCGAGTACGAGCGTAGAAGTTTATAAATTGACCTTGAAAGTGAACAAAAAATTTATAAATTCAGCTTTAAATATGTAAGAGATACAAAATCATTACAGAAACTCGATAGCCGAAGTTGCTTGGATACTTATTGATGACGAACACCAATAAACCAAAGAATAAAATCAGTACAGAACCAAAAGGAACATTGGATGATCCAATAACTTATAATTTAAGAAATAACTCCAAGGTGGGAGCAAAATTATGGTACAGTCATGAATTTTAAGGAGTTGAAAAAAAATGAATAAAATTTCATTATTTCTAATTTATTTATAAAGATTGTATAACATCACTCAATAAGTCAGTGGCAGCTATTTAAGTGAAGCTACTTACTGTACAAACTCCGAAATTGCTTCAAAAGTGTTATCTGGACACCGATGATGGTGAATGTTCTGGTCGTTCAATTTAGGTAATTACTCCAGAAAAAAGTTCACAAATTGGTTATATTTAATCGTAAATTAAAACAGCGTGAGATAGTTGAGGCCGTAAAGATATCAGAAGGCAGTGTCTTTACAATTATGCAAGAATATTTCACCATGAGAAAGCTTTTTTCAAAGTGGGTGCCAGTTTAATCATAACAATGTGTTGATGATTCAGAGCAGTGTTTGGTTATGTTTACATGAAATAAATCATATTTTTGCGACAATATGTGACAATGGATGAAACACTTTACTCCAGAATCAAAACAATCATTATCTGAGTGGGTGGCAGCCAGTGAACCACGTTCAAGTTGTCCAAAGGCACAACAGTCAGCTGGGAAGGTTATGGCTTCAGTGTTTTGGAATGCGCATGGAATATTGTTCATCAACCACCCCTAAAAGGGAGAGACATTTGTTTGAATGCAAAAATCAACGACAAACGGCTTCATATGTCCAATAAAAAACCAATATTTCACTAAGACAATGCACTGGTAAAATTGAATAAATTACTGTTCGAATTGCTTCCTCATCCACAACACAGTCCAGATCTGCCCCCCAGTAACTCCTAGCTATTCTCTGATCTCAAAAAATTGCTCAAACGAAGAAACAATTGCTGAAACTGAAGCCTATTTTGAGGCAAAAGACAAATCCTTCTACAAGCATGGCATTGAGAAGTTTGAGAAGCTTTAGAATGGTTGTATTGCTCTTGAAGAGCTTGAAGACTACATTCATGATTAAAATTTATTTTTGGCAAAAAAATGTGTTTTCCTCAGTTAGTCACACGACTTATTGAGTGATGTGTTATATAATTACAACATACAACTTTATACAGGAAAAAGGAGTATTATTTGTGTCATCAGCGTCGTTATTCATCTTCCTTGTTGTTTATGGTAGGTATGCAATTCAAGTCTAATTTCCTAATTAATAATTTAAAAATATCCTCACAGTAGATGGAAACTTGTTAATTTTAAGTAGAGTCTTCTATCCACTAAGCCATCCACCATCTTTTAACTTTACACATATCCGGATTTTCCTTTCAAGGTTTTTTTTCGTAGGTGAATTACAATCATAATTATTTAAAACAGTTTTTTTACTATTTATCACAGCAACAGTTTCCGAACTTTGATTTTGATTACATTCTATACTATTTTTGTCTCTATCAATGTCGGGCTCCTCATCAACATCTCCTAAACATTCACGGAAAATTAACTTTTTTACTGGTGTACCAAATGGGGAACTACTTTCAATACTATCATCCAAAAAACTGATTGTAGAATTTAAATCGATGCTAGAGTTTAATTGAGCGTAAGTCCCATTGATTTTCGATATTTTCGTTAAAGGATCGTCTATATATAATTTCTCACATAAACTTATTGTCTGAGGATTTAGTACAGGTTCTGGTTGTCTGGGTCTATCAGACGGCGAGTTTGGGTTAAACGCTGAAGCAGTTTTTGAAAAAAGTTTTGGGATCACCAAATTACCATTTAATCTCTCAAAAATGAGATCCTTCTCATTATCAGTAGGTGTAAATTCATACCTAAATCGAAAATTATAAAATACACTTGTAAATAAAGAAATGAATTTGAAGAATATTGAAATTGCACTTTATATTAACTAATACCTATCAGAAAACTGTAAGAAAGCGACTTTGATCTTTATTATTTCTTGTCATCCTTGTCCAGGTCTGTTTTGATTATTACTAGTTTCTTTGAATCAATCCAGTGCTCTGGATACACTTTAACTTATGAAAACCTGGCTTCACAAGTGCTAAACAACGAAACTACACTGGAGATACAGGAGAATGGGAAAACTGGAAACAAGGCGTATTACAGTGCCCAGAAGTTACTGAAATCCGGCGCACAAAATAGAAGATCTATTGTGCAGTACAAAGACCAGTTGTCTGAAACTTGGGCAATGACTGCTAGAGACGAAATGAGATTTATCTTGTGGGAGAGGAAGGTACTTCGGCCCAATCCAAGACCAAGAAGAATGACGCATCCATACTAACGCACTGTATGGAGAGCTCAGCCTGGTAGCAGTGTCAGAGCTAGGCATCCGACACTGGTGGTGAAGGTTCTTCAAGGATCTTAGCTCCAATTGGTAAGGTAAGTAAGGGGTTGAAAAAGAATCTAGTCCAGAGAATATTTTCACACATATCTTTTATACACTTGAATTTCAGGTATATAAGCGTTATATTGCTGTGTTCCCTTAATAGTTATTGTTTGACTGAAACAGTTATTGAGAAATTTGTCACACTCAACATTACTCATTTTGTGTGGAGAATGTAAAATTAATGCCAAATAAATTTTCATAAAGTTGAATAGGTGTTAAAATTTAGTCTTCATAAGACTCTTCACTGTGCCCTCGACTCTATCACAAGGTCCTTTTCTATTGACAGACTCTACTGTGGACAACTTTCATACCAAATTTTGTTAATTTCTGAGGTGATCTGGTTTACACTCCATGTTGATTTGATATGGAATTACCCCTATTTTACTTAACACAACATAAATTGCTGTATATTATAATTTATGGTAAACTTACCTTTCATTATCTCCTGCTTCAGGCATGAATGTAAATCTATTTTCAACACAAAGTAAATGATTTGTCAAGTACAATATTGTTAACCATTCTAAATCGTAACTCAATTGCAATTTTGAATTATCATGTGGAAAATCGATTATTTCTAAAAAATTCCTTTTTGGAAGACATTTATCCAATGATAAAAACCTTGTAACTGAATCATCTTGATGTTTAACAATTGCAGAATATTTACAGTGGAGGTGAGCTGAGAACCAGTAGGATGGTTTTAAATGATACATCAAATCACTAGAAGGTTTGCTACCTAATACACCTTTTTCAATGTCTATCCTGTAATGAATGCATCACAATATCAATAGAATAAATAATGTATGTAACCAACTAAGTGTCAAACTGTCTATTTGATATAAACCAAAACTACTGATTGTATTTTCACATTTTTCATTCATAGACAGAACAATAATATGTAGAAATGAATGACAATTTTATCTAAGAAATTTCCTACTCACTTAAAATGAGGTTTTTTCTTTAATAGTTGTTCAACATTTCCATATTTATACACATCACTGGGCCAGTCATGAGATAACATAATATCAATTTTTTCCGAAAGTTGCTTCAGTCTAAATACTTCTAAATTTCTTATATGATATATACTCCTTTTTGACTGTTCGCTGTAAGGAGGTTTCTCAAAATGACCTTTCATGTAATCAGCGCTTTTATAAATACCAGAAATGCCCGCTATCCTTAAATCTATGAAATAAAACATGATATTATCATGTAAAATTTATTTAATATTATTCACCTCCAATATTAATTACTCCCGCATAACCTAAATAATAAATATTAGGAGCAACCCAACCGCCATACGGGAGCTCTTGTAAATAATTTGAAGCTTCGTGATTTCCTCCTATGAATATAGTGAGCACAGGTGCTAATAATTCACCAGAATAATATCTGTAGCAAACATTTTTAAATAAAATTATTTAAAATTTATTTATGTAGTACTTACTTATAAAATGTACAAATACGTTGATATTTCGGAGGCACTGCCATACACATAAGATCATCTTCATTTCTTGAAGATTGGAAATCACCACAACAAACCAGTAGATCAACTTTTATCCCTTCGGTTTGTTCAGTAACGTATATTGAATCGTATATTTTTTCTAAATCACCATGTGCACAACCTTCCACTGCAATTTTCATTTTAATTATTCGAACTAAATTTATTCAATTATCGGTTCTAATTTGTTTATTTTTTATGTGCCTTTTTTTCACAAATTCATTTAATTTGTAATATGAACTACGCTACATTTCAGAGAGGTAAACCCATAGAGAAAGTATGCATATTTTCTCTATGTATAAACTAAGATTCAGACCCTATAGTAATAAATATATATTTCGGCTGTAACAAGATTTTCTCAAGAAATTGTGATACATTTTATATCAGTAAAAGCTCTAACTATCATACTAGTTTTGTTAGAGGAAAACGGTATTGCACTGGCTGGTGATTAGGTAACTTTATCTGTATTTCTGCTTAGACGATATATAAACATAAAATAAGAAGAATTACCATCTGGAACAAATTTCTACTTTTATCATATATTGACAACTTGAATGTTTATATACATAAAATAAAAGTATACACATTGTTATGATCGAATTAATCTTCTAATTATAAAGAATGTTACCTGGAATTGGAGTATTTGGAACAGGACCAGTAGTTAAAGTTTTAGTTCCAATTTTAGTAGAAAATGGTTTTAAAATAGAAGCTATATGGAGTCATACTCGACAAAGCGCTCAAGAGACCGCTAAAGAACTTAAAATTCCATTTTTCACAGATATAATTGATGAAGTTTTACTTCGCAAAGATGTAGATTTAATATTCGTGCTATGTCCACCAAATTTACACGCTCAAATATCCGTAAAGGCGCTTGGTATAGGAAAACATGTAGTATGCGATAAACCCGCTGGATTAAATCAATCTGATGCATTGAAAATGGTCGGAGCGGGGCAGTACTATCCCTCTTTAATATCTCTTATTAACCATTCGTTTAGATTTCTTCCAGCAATAACACAAATGAAAAAAGCACTCAGAGACAACTATCTTCAATCACCAATAACATTAATTGATATTCGAATTCAAAGTGGATGTCTTTTTAATGATTCCGATATTTTTGATTGGAAATGTGACGATCGAATGGGTGGAGGAACTTTAAATCTAATAGGAAGTCACGTAGTCGATTTAATCACATTTCTAACCGGACAAAAAGCTATTAAAGTACATGGAGTTGTAAGGACATTCACAAAAAATACATCTAATATAAATGGTATTCGAAGTATATCAGCACCAGATTTCTGTACCTTTCAAATGGAATTGAAAAATGGCATTTTAGTTACTGCTACATTAAATAGTCACACAGTAGGTTCAACTTTCAATCAAGATGTTATGATATGTAGTAGTACTGGACATCTGGTTGTTAGAGGTGGAGATCTTTTCGGTAGAAAGAACAAAGGAAATGAAGAAGTACTTTATCTTGATGTTGAAGATTTACAATGTCCAGTACCTAACTCAGTATTACCAAAAACTTTTGTTAAAGGCTTGTGTAAAATGGTTGCAGCATTAAGAGAAGCTTTCTTACCTAATAATGAAAAAGAGGGATGGATAAAAGAGCCAGTTGAAGCTGCAGCAACATTCGAAGATGGATTATATGTTCAAGCTGTTTTGAGTGCTATTAGAGAATCATCTCAGACTAGACAATGGGTAAAAGTGAAAGTGATGACTGAACAGCCAGATAAAAATGAACTG
Source organism: Diorhabda carinulata (assembly GCF_026250575.1). Taxonomy (NCBI): domain Eukaryota; kingdom Metazoa; phylum Arthropoda; class Insecta; order Coleoptera; family Chrysomelidae; genus Diorhabda; species Diorhabda carinulata. Next base: position 26,570,184 of record NC_079465.1, on the reverse strand, counting down.
TTGAGCGCTGTTGTTAGAAGAACAGCCATTACTATTTCTTAGTTTTTTTAAATTTATTTTTAAGTTATTCATGTATTGTATTTAACAAAATTTATATTTTATGTGTAAGTCTACATTTTTAAATTGGAAATGCAAAATATATTTAATCAAAAAGCTGTATAAATCGTTGTATGTTAAAATATTTTCAGTACATTTTTTTTGTTCTCATATTGCAGTTTGCATAAATTTTCGATATTTTTATTGAAAATCACAGCAACTGATCAAAATCTAGACCCCTCGAGTGTTATTGAACTAATTGCTTCTATATTAAGGGAAATTTCATTAACTGTAACTTTACTTCCCTGGCTGCAGACTCCTCAGGAAATATTGTTATAAATGGGGTGAACAATTAATATTAAATTGGACGTCACCAGGTTCTTAACGAACAAAGTTAAAAATAAAAAAAATCATGTAGAAAACCTAGAAATACCTTATGAATCAAATTGATAAAAACCAAATAAACTAACCCTGGATTCTCCAATTTAATATTTATTGCTATGAATAATAAAAAAAGTTTTGGCAAATAGTGAATTGTAGCAATATTTGAAGAACAACGTAATGTGTCGAATATCTCTGATATCACTGTCAGATAAGTTAGGTTAGATTAACTGTTAACTAGAAGATAGAACAGCAATTTGAGAATTGGCATCTCAATTTCAATATTGTTTTGTGAAATACATTTGGCTTCCGGTCTGTGTAAGCTTTGACACTTTTTTTTGGTTTCTTGTGAGCAAAATTTGTTTTATAAAAATGGAAAATACCAACACTAAGAAGAGAGAACGATATTACTCATCTGTCGATGTCTCCAATGTATGACAAAATTCTTTTAATTGAATGTTAATTATTTAAATAATGAAATAACTTTCTTGTTTAAGGTCAAGGACTCTTCCAAAAGTATTATTTCGGTTAATTAGTTCAAAGTGTGGGGTAGGCAATTACAAAACAAAGTCTAATCTTAGTTGCATAAGTAATTCTTATTGATAAGTCATTTGTCAACGAATAAAGTGGCCGTTTACTGCAAACACGATTGTAAAATAATTTTTTTATAAATAATTTCAATTTTTAACATTTGATATTCCTTTGGAATATTTTTTAAACTGATATGACTTGAGAATTTTAATGTTTGATTGTTAACTCGAACTCAATAATTTCACATGTTTATATTTTTCTTTACCAATTGTCTTATATTGTTTGTTATGTTAATTTCGTATTGATTCAAATGAAAAACACGATATTTATCTAATTTTTCATGAAAATAAGAGTGAGAAATGAAAACAATTTCCAATCAATAAAAAAATATCGATTTTTTTGTTTTACTATGTATCGGTGTTTACCCAAAACCAAAAATGCAGTTGATATACATTTAGCAATAAAACACAAACGTAATCCTTAATGGCATTTTAATCTCACTTTCTGAAAATTATAAATAATAAATTAAATAGACAGGAATAATTATAAACATGCCTCTAGTTTCAGTAACGTACATATATATTATATATATAAATAATGTGACACTATATATTTCAACTAACTGACACATAGGCGTTACATAAATATTTTGAAAAGGTTAATAATGAAGTTTAATCGGGAAATTTTTATCTAGATTGTTTGATACATAAGTCATTGAAAACAAATAAATGTAGAGTAAATTAATGGCTCCTTTTTTATCATAAAGCTACAGATTTTACAACAAATTTTTGTTTCATTTTTATTATTAGTTTGCTTTTAAATTACGTACATGTTGTGGATATTAAGAAACACGAATCACACAATTAAACAGTTAGGAATAATAAAATTAAATACCAAAATATTCACCCAGTCAATTTTAATAAGACGACAAAAAAATAGTAACGTAAGAAAAAAATATGGAAAGCATATAATTTATGGTGTGTGAAACCGGATGTGATATGTCGGATAGGGAATCTGCAGAGTTACCAACTTAAATTCAATTAAGTAACTAGATTAAAAACAGTTATATATATGTTGGTTGCATACATACTTGTTCATTACCACTACTAATTATTTTAAAATATATATTAACATGGCAGCGTTTCACTGTAGACTAGTATGTTTTTAATGTTTGTTGAAGCTTCTATAATAAATATTGACATTCAAACGGCGCCTATGTGTTGGTATAGGTCGTTTGTATAAAAGAAAATAAATTAGACTCAGTAGTAATATGATACGTCTTTATCCCTGACGATAGACTGAATGGGGTCTTCGTGGGCCCAAACGTGTTGATCTCTGTCGTCGACTACATCTGTCGTGGAATCGGGGCATCTTTGGAAACTGAAAGGCCACGTCTGAAAATAAATTACCGATAATTAGAATGGTGAAAGGCGGATTTTCACTGTTTAAAACGTATGATTAATTAGATGACGAGATTTCTTCATTCTCGAATAATATTTGAAGGGTATATGTCACAGTGTGACTCATTCCTTTGAAAACAATTATCGAAAAATAATATATTTTGTATATACAAAGAAATGATTTACTGAACGTATATACTTTTAAAGAGAACGAAGCTTCTGCTTTAACGCAGTTTCCCAAATATTGCGGGATGGCTCGAAACGAGGGCACGCAAAAAATACAAACTCAGCATCTTCATTTAAAACAACCGGAGGACGAACGCTCGGGAGACGTGTTATGCTTAAAACTATACAGGTATTCCCGGAAGCACCCGTGCCAGTGCCCCGATATGATCTGCGTCTAGTTATAATTGACTTCTGCACGATTACGGTTCACCCAGGTGTCTATTTGAGGAATAGGACGGTAAGTACATTGGCCATTTTCCGAAGAATTCCACTCAAGGCTGTTCTGCTTGAGTTAATTAGGTAGAGGGCACTTCTCTCTTCAGCCAGTAAAGTTGTAGGCAGCAAAGAGTTTGCCACTCTCAAGGTACTCAGTCGATGTACTGGCGTTCGCGGGAGGAAGAAGTCGACCCGCGAACGATAATTTTGAAAGTACGCATGCGATCGGTTAGTAAAATGATTCGGAATCAGTTAGCAAACGGGTGCTCCGGGACCATTTGGTTCGTGAAGATTTCGTGTTGTATCAATTTTTTCAAGGCGTTTGTCCAAACACCACAATGTTTGTCCGGTTGGGCAACCGACAAATTGGTGTGCCAAAAATGGTAAGTAAACCTATTCATGCGCTAGCGCTAGTCGATTGTTTGTTTACTTCACAAATGTCAAAACCAAATTGGTATTTGGCAACCCTCCTACAACATTTGTAAATATCTTACACTTACACAATGGACTTTACCACTTACTTAAGTTTATATATTGTTTTATCGTGTGGTTCCATTTGGCTCCTATCCTAAGTACATCATTAAATATTTCTGTGTATATACGACTGCATCTAACGGTATAAAACAATGCATTTATTTATTTATACTATATCGTTTAACACCCGTACGTAAAAGATATAAAAAGTGATATTAACGATTGCGAAGAGGAATAAAAGTTCGGACGTAAATTTTATTTTGGCATTCCTAAGTCGGGAATCCGTAAAACGCAACAGCTGGGTACATTTGTGCCGGTGGCTTCTAATTATTTAAATTCGGAGATGTTCAAGATGTTTGTTTAAGCGAAGTGCTGCCACTCAAGAAGAACCGTATGTACTTTGTAATCCAACGCCTTTTGGAAATCCGGAAATACACAATGTTTTCATCCGTCATATATTCGTCTATGTTTTTTTTTAATCGCGACCAAATCTAATTTTTTCTATCACGAAAATAAGTTCGAGGACAAGGAGTTTGAGTAGAGACGCGTTTCCATAATGATTTGTAATTATTGCGCTATTTACTATAATAATTAGTGTGATAAGTAATTATGAGTTGAGTATATCTATTTTTCCTTACTATAAAAAATACCAAATAGCTCCAGATAGCTTGTACGAGGGTTGTTTGAAAAGTTTTCGACCTAACACATATACAAGGAATTTTTTTCATTATTCACAGTCTATACACTTTACACTTAGTTCAACGACGTTCTCACCCTTCAAACCCTTCCAAATAATAGTTCTTCTCAATCTGGTAAGCATGGTTTATGGTTGACCAATTCGGTAATTTAGCCTTGGCGATTATCAAATCGTGAGAAGGTGCGTTATCCTTTAGTAATGATTAAGACATTCCAAAGTCTCTGGTGAATATTTTTTGGTCATTTCAGCTAAATATGGACGAAGATTTACTAACTCGAATTACTAAAATACCTCCGTTAATTCTAGATTACATAGTTTCCAACTTACTATACCATGATGTGAATCACTTAGTAATTAATTAAGAAAAGCACCGGTGAGGATTTTCTCTAAACCAAACTTCAATGATTGGATTGATCTTTCTGAGGATATTGACTAAATTTTCGGACTTTCTTGTTATAACTATCAGGTGCTTCAATACAGCATTCCTTCTTCGTCCTCGTAAAACTAATAATCACAAATCCTGGACTACGAAAGGAACACGTACCTCATCCAAGAATATAAGATCATTTTTGCGTATTAAAAAATTTATAGACAATCCTCAATTATATCAATTATTTTATCGCCAAATATTAAAACTATGACAACAATCTCTAGAGCTTTAGATTCCTCGAAAGAAACTTGGTCTGAGGAACAAAACGCGTTCATCAAACATTGTGTTTGAAGAACGACCTCTACCCAAATGAACTCTTGGGCGCAGCGACTAAATCCAACTTCGAATTCTAGAAAGGTTTTAGTCCAAAGCTCTTTGTAGTATTGCACCCCTTGGTATGTACCTAATAATATAATTGCTCAAGAAACTCGGCTGAAAAGTATCAAAGAAAAAATATTTTATCCCAGAATTTCGCTCTAAAGCTTAGCAATCAAACCCAAAGGAGCTAGAAGACTGAAATTGGAAATTTCACTACGGAACCTGTTATTTTTTCTTTTTTCAAATTATCAAAGGGATTGTTGTGGAATTTTTCATAAAACTGCAACTGAAACTTTTGAAATCTATTGAAACAAGTGTATGGCAATGAATGTTTCTACTTGTTGATATACAGTTTAAGCGTTTTCAAGATAGCCGAGAAGATGTTGAAGATGATTCAAGTTCGGGTCGCCCTTCCATGTCAAAAACGGATGGAAATATTAGAAAAATTGTTCGATATGACTGAAAAGTGTGTGCAAAACCAGTGTCTAAAATCCTCACGTTTAAACAACTATAAGTTCGCAAAAATATTTGAATTAACACTTTGAATAGGATTAGAAATTTATTCGAAAAGGTAATAACGTATGACGAATCAAATCTGTTTTAAAAAGACCAAGATTTGAGTCTGATGAAACGCGTCCTGAAGGAATTGACAGAAAAAGACACCAGAACTTCTTTCGATTGAGGATTCGTTTTTATTACAGAATACACCTCCGCGTATTTTACCGTATGCTTCGATTCACTCAAAAAGCCTTTCACTATACCACTATATCACTAGTTCAACTAAAGGCATTGTCGATTAAACCAACCGGACAAATTTCTGTGACACGACACACAGTTCATGTGTGGCACTCAAAATTTAGCCCGGTTGTGACTATCCAGGTTGAAATATGCGCGATAGCACTTCTTAATTAAAGGTGCAATAGTCGTTTTTCGACTTTCAGGTGTATATTCACCGTCAATATAACAAAATAAACCACCGGGAGAATTAACACATTTGTATGAAATTTTACACGATTCACCGCTGCGCCTGGATTTGACTATGCCATTTTGTAGATCGACCCAAAATAAGTCGAAAATAAAGAATAAAATTTTTCGATATCTCGCTTCGTTTTCGAGATATCGATAATTGAAATTGGAAAAAAAAATTTAACCTAACCTAACCTAACCTTCTCGTGTAAAAAGTTCTAAAATTGTGAATTTTTTAAAGCCAAAAAAACTTTTCTTTGCGTGAGGATTATTTTAGTTTTATTTTATTATTATTTTTCTTTTCTTTTGGGGGGCTTCGCCCCCTCGACTCCACCAGTACCCCGGGCCTTGGTCTGCCCAAAAGCCACAGGACGCGAGAAATGGGTGAGTTTGGAGAGGGGAGATTGGGGGCAGATAAATTCAGATGGGGTAGTTTTGATCTGTTTTTTCCAGTATAATTTTGAAGTATTAAGGTAAATAATAAAAAAATGGAATGAAATAATTTTTTTTATCGAATTACAAGATTCATATTGAATTTAAAGTGATCAAATATTCATTTGAAACGGAGTATTGAACGCCATCTGTTCAATAAAGCGAATTTTGAACTAACTTTTGATTATAACTTTAAGTATCGATATTTCGAAAACGAAGCGAGATATCAAAAAATGTCATTCTTCATTTTCGATTTATTTTGGCCTAGTGGAACCAAATGTCAAATAGCGGCGCCACGGAAATCGTAGACTCCCCGATTCACCTGTCAAATAACTTGACAAGTGACAATTCGAAACGATTTTAGTCTATGGAATAGATTATAGTTTTGTGGTAAAAAATACTCACCAGTGTTAGAGGATGTTGTGGTAAATTATCACTGGGCACTGGTTGATCCATTAGTACGGCTCTGAGGTGTGCTATATAGCTAGTAGCCAAACGGAGAGTATCTAATTTTGAAAGCTTAGTATCTGCCGGTACCCAAGGTAGGGTAGTTTTTAGCCTACAGAACGCCTTACTCAACACTCTCATACGAGCTCTCTCGCGTTCGTTTGCGGCGTTACGTTGTGGACGTCTCGAATCGTCGTGTTCATCATCAGAGTCGGTTTCTGTCGAACGGCGTTTACGAGGCATTCTACATCTGAAATATTTCACTTATTTTAATAATAATTTTAATAATATCGTTTTATAACAGATTTCGAAAGCGTTTAGAAGCTTGAGATTGTTGTTATAAATATTTTAAGCATTTATCAATGTTTCAGATATAGATTGGATTGAAAATTTTCTGCTAATTATAAATTATTATATTATAATTATAAAGAACAATTAGAAAAGTCAAGTGAAGAGCTTCAGCAGACGATTTTGTCCACTTTTGAATCGTATTTCTTCCAATGGGAATATTATCGTACTAGTGATTATTTTCGGACGTCCTGTGATGATTTATTCTAAAGAATAATCTATTGATTTTCATATTTGGGCCCTTTTTTTTAAAGAAATCTGACTAAACAAATGTTCGATACAAAAAAAGTCAGTCAAACAAGCAGCAGCTTCCCTACCTCGCCAAGCTAAAATTTGTATTAGTTCTTTAACGACGGCTGCTACTTAAGTTCAGCGATATGGCAACACTGATGTGAATATGTCAAATCTGACATTGACATCAAAAAGTTTGACATTATTAAAGGTGTACGAGTACTATTTGAGATGTTTACAGATTATTGAAACATTCACTTTGGTCTAAAAATTGAATTAAATCGCGATGATTTTCTAAAACTACGACCTGGATTAAACCAATAGTCGTTCAACTGATTGAGGCATACTTGGGTATTAGTTTCACTTGCACTTGACAATCGTTCAAAGAGAATCTCGGTCGATTGGTGCAAAATCAATCGTGACAGGCGACGAATCATATATCTATGCATATGAAGCCCGAACAACAATCGATTGCATGGGTTTTCAAGACGAGCCAAATCTAACAAAAGTTTTTCGCAAACGAAGCACTTCGAAGCTAGTCGTTGTCTGTTTTCTCGGAATAACTGGACATGTCGGCATCATTGTATTCCAGCAACGTAGAACACTCAATTCTGAATGGTGCATCAGCATTTGTTTGTTAGAACTGTTCGAAAAAATCAGGAAACCAAGCAATTCACATCATTTCTAAAAAAACTCATGTAGGAGCCCCCAGACGTAAGCAACGGGGCTTAGCTTGGTCCAACGCTGGGAAACCCGGCCTTGGCAAACAAATAATGGCCCAAGCTTGGCTGAACTCTGGATAACTTAGCCCCGGCCATCCTATAGTCAGCCAGGCTTGGCAGAACTCTGAAAAACCCACCTACATTAATTAGTAAAGTGCATTAATAGAAATTTGTCATAAAGCTACAATTTTATTAACAATTTATTCAAAATCTATTTTTACAAGCAACCAGCCTGGACCATGAATGCAGACCAGTCTTGGGTTTTATCATCCCAGATCCTCACCAACTCTGGGCCAATAACTGATTCCAAGCTAGGGCCAGACTTGTGCATACTTGGCCCAAGCCTGGATCGTAAAATCCTATATGGGAAAACATCGAATCGATGAGTGATCCGCCGTATAGTTCTTATTTAGCACAGGTTCAATATCCAACTATAAATATTTATTTTCATTGGTCTATCTCAAAACTTAAGTAGTAACCCTTTTACATTTATGAAATCTTTAGAATATATTTAAATATTTTGTAATAATATTGGAAATAATCGACCCAGAGCAATGAACATTTTGATTAAAGGAAAATCTCCGATTCGATTTTTTTTCATTTTCCGTGAAAATTTTTGATTGAAAATTAAGGTGCTTTTTCGAAAGTCAAAATAAAAAAACATTACATAGTATTTGGGACATAAAAAGGTAAGTTTTTATCGAATTACGTACAAAATATTATAAGTAGTTTTTAAAAGATAAAAATAAAAAGGTGAAAACTTGGTTATTTAAATTTTTCACATAAATTTTGAGGTTATTTGATGAACGTTTTTGAATAGGTCTGGTAGTTTTACCGCAAATTGAGTAGAACCGTTTGCAAATTTTAAATGAAAATTTTAACATGCGAAAAATGTGTGCAAAACCAGTGTTTAAAATCCTCACGTTTAATCAACAAGAAGCTCGCAAAAATATTTGTATTAACACTTTGAAAACGATTAGAAATTACTCAAATTTATTCGAAAAGGTAATAAGGTATGACGGATCAAATTTGCTTTAAAAGGAACAAGATTTGAGTCCTGTTGAAACTGTGAAAAAAAGCGAAGAAACTGACAAAAAAATACTTCCTGCACTGTTTCGAACAAAGGAAGATTCGATGAAGCTGTAAATTGTATTTCAATATCTTCATTTTCAGAACTTACTTTAACACCATAAACTGGAGAAGACAAATTTTTGTTTGAAAATTAAGGTGCTTACAAATTCACCCTATTTGATTTTCCGACCTCAAATCGCCCATAAATTTGTTTTCCTTTCTTTTTTGTTATATTTTTTTTCTTTTCCAATGACTTTCATTCTACTACTATTGTTTTCAATTTTTATTAATTGCAGAAAAGAACTATGATAATGTTGTAGATGAAATAATAAAACTAATTATTCCTGCGAGAAGTGAGGAAACGAATTTTCTGCTTTCTTATTATTTGTATTGATTTTAGCCATAAAATATTTTTATGATTCATTTTTAAAATAAACTTTATAAAATTTTTTGCATTTGAACAATCAAATTTGTTCCAAAATTACTACAAATTCATATTGAACATTGTGTTTTGTGTTGACGCCGAAAACATTGAAAATAAAAATAAAAAACAATACAATCTCACTTACCTGAATAACAAACTATTTACGCGTAAAAACACAACACAGCATCAGATTTCGTCCTCATTAAACACCAATTAGTAGACGACTTTTGACTAATTGGGCGTTGAATTTCAACTGGAGTCTCGGGCGTGTTTGTCTTACAAGATCCCGCCCATGACTTAAGAATGCACCCAAAGACCAATCGTGTACGCGAGATTTAAGTGTGTTTAAAATTGAATTAATCCTGGAATGTGTAGCGAACAGAATCTGTTTATTTAAGGCACCTATTAAAAGATTTTTGCTATTTAACCACAATAAACCCCAATTAATCAATTGAGATCGTTTCCTTGAAATAAAAGGAATTGTTTCCTATTTCGGCGCTTGCAAATTGTCACTTTGCAATATTTGGATGATATGATCATTTATTTTGTCAATGTATACAGGGTGTGGCGAGAAAGTTTTGTTTATAAGTAATGGTGGATATACAAGTGTTTCTAAAATTCATGTAACAACATTTAAGAGGTGATTGGTCATATGAGATAAGATTGGTGTTTTCTATAACAAAATTTCGGTCATTGTATTGTTGGTAATTTTATACTTTCGCGGTCTCCTCGTTTTTTAGCTCTAGAAAATCGAAAAATCATCCGACTTTAAATTGTTGATAATATGTTGCTTTATAATTGTTGATAACTTTTTTCCAAATAATCAAATGAAGTTGTTATTTTTTTTCCATAATCTATACATAAAAACGAATAAATTGAAAAAAAATTATACAAAAATGTTGATTTATCATGTTTTTACAATTGAAAATAATAAAAATTTCTCTTAAAATTCACTTTTTTTTCACATATAATCGTTTGTACCTGTTTTTATTAAGCAATCATTGTTATATGTTATATGAAAAAAAAAACATTCTTAAAATCATTTATTGTAATCAAGTGTACAATCGTAAAAGTTAACTTTGAAAAATTGAAAATTTTCACTATTAAAAAAATTATTTGGCAAGATTAGGTTAGGTTAAGTTAGGTTAGGTTAGGTTAGGTTAGGTTAGGTTAGGTTAGGTTAGGTTAGGTTAGGTAAGGTTAGGTTAGGATAAGTTAAGTTAGGTGAGGTTAGGATAGGTTAGGCTAGGTTTTTTTCGTTTTTTTGTGTAGATTATGGAAAAAATATAACAACTTCATTTGATTATTTGGAAAAAAGTTATTAACAATTATAAAGCAACACATTATCAACAATTTAAAACCTTGAAACCAATATAAGTTTTCATTTTTTTTTATTTCCATTTTTTTTTTCGTAAATCTACCGTAAAAACGAAGATTTAAAAAAAACTCACCGAAATCGGATGATTTTTTGATTTTCTAGAACCAAAAAGCGAGGGGAATGCGAAAGTATAAAATTTCTTTCCATGCTAACATCTCTCAGAAACGGTTTATTTATTCTACAGTCTTTATTCATTCAAAACAAAAGGAAAAAAAAAGTTTAGTATTTAATTCCAGTTTCAAACATGTTTACTTCACTTTACAATGTTGCCTATCTCTACATTCGTTCAAAACAAAAAATAAGAAAAGTTCAGTATTGTATTTCAGCTTCAAACGAATTCATTTCATTTTACTGCCTCTTTTGATCCAAAATAAAGTGAAAAAAGATAAAATAAGCTTATTAATCCAATTTCAAACATGTTTATTTCACTCTACAGCGTTGCCTACCTCTCTGTACATTCAAAACAAAAAAAATAAAAGATCAGTATTTTATTCTAGTTTGAAATAAATTTATTCCACTTTACAGCCTTTATTCATTTAAAACAAAAGAAAAAAAAGAAAGTTCAGCATTTAATTCCAGTTTCAAACATGTTTACTTCAATTTACAACGTTGCCTATCTCTACATTCGTTCAAAACAAAAAATAAGAAAAGTTCAGTATTGTATTTCAGCTTCAAACCAATTCATTTCATTTTACAGCCTCTATTGATCCAAAATAAAGTGAAAAAAGAAAAAATAAGCATTTTAATTCAATTTCAAATATGTTTATTTCACTTTACAGCGTTGCCTACCTCTCTGTACATTCAAAACAAAAAAAATAAAAGATCAGTATTTTATTCTAGTTTGAAATAAATTTATTCCACTTTACAGCCTTTATTCATTTAAAACAAAAGAAAAAAAAGAAAGTTCAGCATTTAATTCCAGTTTCAAACATGTTTACTTCAATTTACAACGTTGCCTATCTCTACATTCGTTCAAAACAAAAAATAAGAAAAGTTCAGTATTGTATTTCAGCTTCAAACGAATTCATTTCATTTTACAGCCTCTATTGATCCAAAATAAAGTGAAAAAAGAAAAAATAAGCATTTTAATTCAATTTCAAATATGTTTATTTCACTTTACAGCGTTGCCTACCTCTCTGTACATTCAAAACAAAAAAAATAAAAGATCAGTATTTTATTCTAGTTTGAAATAAATTTATTCCACTTTACAGCCTTTATTCATTTAAAACAAAAGAAAAAAAAGAAAGTTCAGCATTTAATTCCAGTTTCAAACATGTTTACTTCAATTTACAACGTTGCCTATCTCTACATTCGTTCAAAACAAAAAATAAGAAAAGTTCAGTATTGTATTTCAGCTTCAAACGAATTCATTTCATTTTACAGCCTCTATTGATCCAAAATAAAGTGAAAAAAGAAAAAATAAGCATTTTAATTCAATTTCAAATATGTTTATTTCACTTTACAGCGTTGCCTACCTCTCTGTACATTCAAAACAAAAAAAATAAAAGATCAGTATTTTATTCTAGTTTGAAATAAATTTATTCCACTTTACAGCCTTTATTCATTTAAAACAAAAGAAAAAAAAGAAAGTTCAGCATTTAATTCCAGTTTCAAACATGTTTACTTCAATTTACAACGTTGCCTATCTCTACATTCGTTCAAAACAAAAAATAAGAAAAGTTCAGTATTGTATTTCAGCTTCAAACCAATTCATTTCATTTTACAGCCTCTATTGATCCAAAATAAAGTGAAAAAAGATAAAATAAGCTTATTAATCCAATTTCAAACATGTTTATTTCACTCTACAGCGTTGCCTACCTCTCTGTACATTCAAAACAAAAAAAATAAAAGATCAGTATTTTATTCTAGTTTGAAATAAATTTATTCCACTTTACAGCCTTTATTCATTTAAAACAAAAGAAAAAAAAGAAAGTTCAGCATTTAATTCCAGTTTCAAACATGTTTACTTCAATTTACAACGTTGCCTATCTCTACATTCGTTCAAAACAAAAAATAAGAAAAGTTCAGTATTGTATTTCAGCTTCAAACCAATTCATTTCATTTTACAGCCTCTATTGATCCAAAATAAAGTGAAAAAAGAAAAAATAAGCATTTTAATTCAATTTCAAATATGTTTATTTCACTTTACAGCGTTGCCTACCTCTCTGTACATTCAAAACAAAAAAAATAAAAGATCAGTATTTTATTCTAGTTTGAAATAAATTTATTCCACTTTACAGCCTTTATTCATTTAAAACAAAAGAAAAAAAAGAAAGTTCAGCATTTAATTCCAGTTTCAAACATGTTTACTTCACTTTACAACGTTGCCTATCTCTATATTCGTTGAAGACATCAACATCTAAGGAATTTGTTCAAAACTTAGTAGTCTTTGTTTAAATTTGTCGAATATATGCTATTTGTATGATATATTTTCATATAAATTTATTAGTCAAAAGTGAAGTCAGAATGATTCGAGCTTATTAACAATCGTGATGCAATTATTGACCAAACCTAACCTAACCTAACTTAACCTAACAACACTCTATACAAATTATCTCATTTCTGATGACTTCATGCTCAACTAGAAAATCAATAATTTTCTGAGAAATATTGCATGGAAATAAATCAGAATATTGATTCAATTTTTAACATAAAAAAAACTATGTATGCATATCAAATGATGCTCTCACACATCAGCTCAAACAAAAACGTTTTTAACAGTCAATGTCAACGTTTTTCTACGCCTGAAGAAGCAGTTGATGCGTTCTAATCTAAAAACGTTTTATTTTGAGAAACAATAAAGCCATATCCAATCATAAATATTGGTTTTTATTTATCTGTCTCAAAACTTCAGTAGCAGCCTTCGTATAATATAATATTGCGGCCCTAGACAATGCCCTCTCAATAAATAGCCATAAATTTACGACTTTTGGGTATTATCGAGTTTTATATAGGTTTGGGTAGTAAAGACAGATTGTGGAAAATACTATACTACATTCAGAACATTATATTTGAACTCAGTCTCATCTAGAATCTACAGGTTCGTAAATTTGAATATATACATGAACATTACTTTTAAGCGAAACTTTTCGCACCACATCCTGTATAGTTGCGGTCGTTGTCTGTCCCTATTCTTAGCTTCGGGTATTGTTTCTATTATGAAAATAAATAAAAGACCCGTGTGAAATGCAGATCTTGTATTAAATGCCTAGTTCGGATTCGAAAGTATATTATTACAATGAATCCTAAACAAATAAATAGAAAATTTCATTTTTATGGGTTAAATTGACCTGGCTTTTATTAACAACAATTCTCATTTGTGAACTATTTATTTGTAAACTTATGATTCTGTTTGTTTATATTTAATTACGAGGTAGTTTTATAAAGTAAAAACTCAAAAAAGTTTTTATGAACAAGCACAAACATCACCAAGACGAATAGATAGTTTTTGGCGTTTAAAACTTTTTTGAGGTAAAAAAAATAAAAAAACTGAGATGAGGGGTTTTTAGTTCAACTCTTCTTCTTTCCAACGCGATTTTCCAAATGATGATAGGACCGTCCGGTGAACAAGAATGGCCCTTTGAAAAAAGGGGCCTCCCATGGTTTAATTGCCTTTTTGCAAAAACTATTAGAGCCACGGAGCCCATCTTTAGAGCATTGATTAAGTACATCGAGATCTCGGTTTTCAGTGAATAATAAACCTTTATATTTAAAATTAAACAAATTATAAACAATTTGAAAAATTAAAAATTTTTTCCTTTCGGTTAAATTATCTAAGCAACAAATTATCGAAATTTAATTTATAAAAGTTTATTTTGAAGATTTTTTAAATCTCTACAATATTGTTTATAGTACCAAAGACGAGTCTTGCATAGGTTCAGAGCAAAACGCAAAAAACAAAATTTGTACCGATTTTTTGGTGTTTTTGGAGGTAGCTCCATCACCTTCCTCCAAACACAAGACTCCAATAGAGAACGCAGGAGCAGGAAGTCTCTTCGTGAACATATCGGCAAGTTGATGATGACTTCAAACGTGTTGATTTGCTCATTCATGACTTTTTCCCGTATGAAGTGGAAGCCCACCTCTAAGTGCTTAGTCCGTCGAGCAAATTCTGGGTTCCAAATTAGTCTTATATTGTCAACAAGTAACGTTGGTAACCGAGGCAAGTTTATTAATTCGTTCAGTAACCTACTCAGCCACACGACTTCCTTCGCAGCCACATATCGAGCTTCACTTGTGCTCAATGCCACGATTGGTTGCTTCCGACTCATCCATGTAATGGCAGCTTCACCATAAGTAGTAACAAATCCAGATCTTGAGCGTCGGGTCTCGGACTCGTTGGCATAATCGGAATCAGTGAAGCCCTTTAACTTCAAGGCTCCATCTCCACAGTACAACAGACCTTAATGTGAAGTCCCCTTCAAGTATTTAAAAAAAAATATCCTTTTTACGGCTTCCCAGTCAGATTCCTTCCACACTCTGGATGCCCATTCTTGAATATGAGTCCATTTTTCAATCGGTGTCTTTACAGAATTCGATTCTATTATGTTGAACCTTCTTAAGATGCGTTTGGAGCAAACCTCTTGGTGCAAGAATATGGAACTATCAGTTTTGACCTCTATTTGCATTCCAAGAAACATATCCAAGGTGCCAATTGTGAACTGAACTCAGTTCTTAATTTTGACTAAAACTGGTCTATCGCCAATCAGAATCTCATCATCAACATAGATGTAATCATCAGTTTACGGCCATTGGTGCACTTCTTGACAGGTATCTGCAAAACTTGCCTCCATGTTTTGATATTCCATAAACTGAACAAGCCTCTGGTTCCACCAGGTATCTGCTTCAGTCCATAAAGGCCCCGCTTGAGTTAACATACTCGTCCACTTCTATCCTCAGAACTAGCTGGTTAATTCATGAATACATCCTCTTCAAGTTTACCATAGTACAGAAAAGCAGTGTACACATCAAACTGATCCAAATTGTACCTTTCGGCAGCAGTCAAATTCAACAGAGCTCTCACTGTTTCAAATCGAGCAACAAAGCTGAAGGTTTGCTCAAAATCCATACCTTTTTTTTGGTTTTACCCCTTTGTAACCAAACGGGCTTTATATCTGTCGACATCGCCATTGCTTTTGACTTTCATCGATTACCAACAACCTTCTTGATGCTTCAGCAGTTTCTAACGCGACCAGTTGCTTTGTCCTCAAATTTCTCAATAGGAGCCTTGAAATCAAATGATCCCGACGTTCTCATGATCAAATATCACATAGTCAGACAGTAGTTCATAAAGAAACTTGATGAAGAAACGTCCATCTATTCAATTCCTACAGCTAGGCCCATAATTTCTTGGGTTAAATTCAAATTGAAAAAAGATAAGAGCTTTTGACAATGTAATTGACAAAACCACTACACATATATAAATAATTGATAATTGTCAATGCTAAAAAAGAATAAATAGTTACAGAAATCAATATGGAAACTGAAAGGTCAATTGTTGTTGTCTGGTGTTTGACCAAGTACGAGGTTGGTAGCTCCAACACAGAACAGTTTGCGACGCATATAAAGTGCGTCAAATTAATAGTAAAAAGTTTGTCCCAAGATGTCTTCTTTTACTGAATAAGACCCTTAGTTTCCTGAAGTTTAAGGTAATTTAGGATAGATTGATCGTGATAATGATCAAATCACAATGATAGGGAAACCTGTCAGGTTTTCTTTGAAAAAAAAAAAAACTTGTGTACCACCAACAAATCTAGTCGCCATTGTTGTAAAAAAATTCTTTGTTACTGTTTCTCTTTCACGGACTTTCTTTTCTTTAACAAGAATAGAATAATTAGAATAAATAGATATAAATAAATATATATTTCGAAAAATATTCCTAGTAGCGTTTTGGTAGATTATCTTGAAATTTTTCGGAACTTATCGTCATCAACGATTTACTAATTCGACAATTTGAGGTTTGCCTGTCGCTGAGAACGTCAGCGATGAAACTAGTCGATCTTTTTGATCGGTAAGGTACCGCATCTTTTCTATAGGGTTGTAAAAAATGCGGCGGTCGCTCTAAATATTGTCCTGACGTACCCAATTCGCTATTTGTCTGCGGGTCTTCTTCAGTTATCCTATGTACCAAATGACAGTCATTAATAAGATAAGTACAAATAAAATAATTGTGATATAAAACGGGAGGAATTCTGTTAATTCATAAATAAATACTGTCCAAGCTGTTTTCGACGCATGCTGTTCATTTCAGCGTAGCTTGTCTTTAGGAACGAACTCGTACCTGAAGAAGAGTTCAAGCTGCACTTTTGTGAGAATTTTCATGCTCTAAATACTTTAAATTTTCAATCTCTTTCACGTTATTGAAGGAATACGAATTTTTAGAGTAGAAATCAATCAACATGAAGTGACAGTCGATCTCAATCGAATTCAATGGATATAAATCGACGATATCTGACAAAAGTAGATGCCAATACACCCAAATATATAAGAATTGATGTGATTCGACTTCAATATACATAAAGTGACAATCCATCGATGATTTGTCTGCCAAAAATCCATACCATTGGCTTTAATGTCTAGTTTAAGTGAAATTTTTGGATGCAGCCCATGAATTATCCGCTCAAATGATCACTAACTGTATAGTCATACTAGTAAAAGACAAGTTAGTGTAAGATGTGTAAGAAGAATAATCAATCAATCTTCATAACCTATATAACTACATTATTATATCGATTAAGGATAAGATACAAAACAAGAAGAAATATAACCTAACTAATTGGATAATTTATTGTTTACTTACCACATTAACAAATTTGGTATACGATCTCTATAAATTTGTTGGAAACTTATAATTATAAGTGGTATCGTTGATATTGTCAATGTTATCAAAAAGATACAAACGTGTGTTAATGTTTGGTTTAATATAATTTCGTCTTTTGGACTATTCTCCTGAAATAAACACAATAATATATGCCTTTCTGATTAACTTGGTGTGGAAACAAAAGAAAAGGGAAAACAATAATTTTTCATCAAACAATCTGTTGCAACATCCATTTTATTCGCTCTTATGGAAAAAAAATTGTATTGAAATTTCATACGAATACGTTTTGGAAGTTGATACATCCAATGAATTTGTTTTTATGTCTGACTCTCATAGATGGCGCTAGTTACACGGCTCGTACCGAGTACTATTGAACTTTTTCAATATTAAATTTATTAAGCAAAATTTCAAGTAAACATCATTTAATTTCACACAAAAAAGGTACTCTTCATAAAATTCGTAACTATCGGAATATTTTAGTGAAATTATCTTATTATTAACATAAATAAAATTATTGACAATTCAAAGCTTGACACTTAATTTCCTAATAATCGGTATGACTTCCTCTTACTCTAAAAACATCACTCATACGATTAGGCTTAGATCTAATCAAGTTAGCTATGGTTTCTTGTGGGATGTTAGGGATCTAATTCTAATTCCACAAATGTTCTATCGGATTTAGGTCGCGACTGTATGCTGGCCACACCATAACCCAAAAACCGACTTCTGTAATGTAACCTTGCATGATTCTGGCGGCTTGCAGCCTTGCATTGTGATGTATAAGGGTAAAATCGTCTCGACGTAAGGTACCGCATGAATTGCTAAAATCTTCTCGATATATCTATCAGCCGTAAAACCTCTTCTTCCGTGAACACTGGATCGGTTCGTGCTCCTATAGAAATTGCACCCTAGATCATGCAGGAAGCACTTCGCTTCTCAAACTCACTACAATAAAGGCTTATTCTGGTTCTCATCTAAGAACAGTTGTTTCAACGTCCAATAAAGATGATCCTGCGCAAAACGGAGGTCTTACGTAAGTTTTGGACCAATTACAACTGTTTTAGGTGTCAGGTTCTTTTTCCTTAATGTTGTTGACACAATAAAGCGGTCATCACGAACGCTTGTTAATCGCCTTCTGCCTGTTCCGAGTCGCTTCTGGAAGAATCCAGTTTCCTCATAAAGCTAGCGCAGTCTTCTAACCACTGAGCTGTCTAGCAACAGCTCTCTGACCAAGTCCATTTTCGATTCAAGCAATAACTTGGGCGGCTTTTTGTGGTGTAGAGTATCACATTGAAAGATATTAAATTGTCTTTCAAATGGCAAATTTCTTTTTTTGATTTGATGAATAATTAAAAAAATATATAGTTAAAGTCAAAAGTTTACAGTGAGCCGATTTCTATGCACGCAAATTTAGTATAAACATATCAATCAAACGATACACTGAATCCATTAATTTTTAGGAATTTAACGTGAATATTTAAATAAATTTTCATTAGGCACGTGTGTTACAAGTTAAAATATTGATAACTACCAGAAAATGATTAATTTTTTGGATGATTTAACGTGGTCCTACACCACAGTCTGAATGTTCGAGATTTTGATATCAAGCTCATAGTAATGGCCATAATATGCACCATTGATCCGAAACGAATCTCCGTTGGATGCAGGAAATCCAACATCAGGGTCGTCGGTCTGTAAATCGCGGTTTTAA
This sequence comes from Diorhabda carinulata, assembly GCF_026250575.1. Taxonomy (NCBI): domain Eukaryota; kingdom Metazoa; phylum Arthropoda; class Insecta; order Coleoptera; family Chrysomelidae; genus Diorhabda; species Diorhabda carinulata. The sequence goes on along the minus strand of NC_079465.1, from coordinate 26,550,926 downwards.
ATAAAGCAGTTAATGGAGAATGATATTCAGACTTTTCAAGAACCAAATGACCGTTTCTTTAAGAAGACACTCGCTTCACCATTCGTTGTTCTCACAAAGATGGTCGCCCGGCACAGTATTCCATATATATTTGGGATTTAGATCCACATACCCTGATAATCATATTAAAGTCTTTTTGGGACCCCTTGTACTCTGCACGTAGTAGAAAATATTAACAGTTTTTTGAACAATGGTTTTTTCTCAAAAAAATTAACATCTGTGTGCCAAATAACATCATTTCCATTACCAGACTTAACTTGTTCAGATTTTTATTTGTGTATTGGTTGAAAGAATACAACAGGCAGTATTTCGATAACACAAATGGAAATTACTGTTCTATCCACTCGTCAGCGACTGATTTCATGCGTACAAAATAATGGACGAATGGTTTTTTTAATCCTATATTTCCAAATATGCCCTCTAGTAGTGTTTCCCGGAACAACTTTTGTTAAAATTTTTTTCTCGTAGCTGACGTTGCTTACTCGACACTGCACGTGCAAAAGGAACTTTTAGTCACTTTTATAACTTTATATGATAGAACCAAAACTATATGAAAAATTTTGTAAATTAATATATTGTTACCTCTACAAATTCATCCATAGAATCTATTAGATATCTACCAAATTTTACAAATACAAACCAAATTCGTGCTATGTAAAAATATGCCCAATGGAACACTACATCCTAAAATTAGAAAGATTTAATCTTTCATAACATAAAATAGATATTGTTTATTGCATTTATAAAATTTAAATTTCATTTTTTGTCAGGTTTGAAGTAACAAATTCTTAAAAGAAGCTCATAGGAATTATTATTCAATTGTATTCATAACAATAAATACATATGACAGATATGACAGATGCTTCACTACTACCAACATTTAGAATATAATTTCCCCTACACAAGTAATTTTATTTACCCGTTGCCTACTGATGCCAACGTTAAGAATATAATTTCCTCTGTTACACGAGCGATGATTTCAAAAACACTTTTTGATATGTAGATTTTCAGTGTCAGCAAATGTCAGAAATTAAACGAAATGTAAATGGGAATCGATCCAATTAAGACACAGGATTAGACAAAAAAAGATGGTACAAAAAATCGAAACAGTTTTACGAAATTAAAAATAAAAAAAAAAACAAAAAAAGATAAATAAAGTTCTATCCTAGTTGAAATGAAAATTTCCAGCAATATTTTCTTGTCAAATTTTCAATAATTGAGTATTTTCGTTTTTCAATATGTTTTATTCCATTTAAATTATGAATTTACCTTATAAATTCCTTCTCCCCACCTACGGGACTGATACTGATGAATATGCATATACAACACAACAAACGTGCAGCTCAGAAATATAACACTCGGTATACACGAATAAGGATTTTTATCTAGCTTGGAAGATGTATATATATCTTCGACAAATTTTGTGTGCTTTTCAACTAAATACATATTTGTCTCATGGGTAAGGCACTGAAAATTTTGTCATGTCACATAAATTAAAAATATTATTGAAAGCTGTCGGTTTACAATAAAAAATTGTCAAAATCTAGTTTTAAACGTCAATTTGGCATACGTGCAAGAAAGTTCCTGAAGATAGTTCTATATTATATGAACTGAATTATAAGTCTGAATCATTTAGTAAATAAAATAAAAATACCTTATCGTTAAAATTAATTATTCATTGTAGCTGGGAAAAATTACAACGTGGCAACGATGTAAAACATATGTCATATTTGTCAGCTTATCGTAAAAGCAGCTTAAGCACGAAAGTTTGCAATTTTGACATTTGCACTGAAAAAAATGTAAATAATCGAATTTAAAGTGATGTACTTGACCAGCGACGGAAGTAATCATCTTAAACAACCAAGTATGACTTATTTTATTTTCGTTGTTAGTATCCACGTGTACAGAATTTTTTAAGCTACTAAATCTTGAAAATGACACAGTTCATTGTGTACAGGGTATCAAACATAAGGTGGCCCATATACTTTTTTCAAAACCTGTAAGAGTTATCGAAAAACTTGTATTTCCGTTCGAAATATTATTATTTTTTGTTCAGTCAGTCAGTACAGAAGTTCAAGTACATATTTCCAGTTCTGTGAATATGATTTTTTCTTTATTATTTTGAAAAATAACAAATCGCCGTACTTTGATTTCAAGGGCACACCTCTCGCATGGTTTAAGTCATACCTTACCAACAGAAGTAAGGGTTAATACAACGATGTCTTCTTGCAAGGCAATAGAATGTGGGGTGACCCAAGGCTCAGTACTAGGCCCTTTTTTGTTTCTTCTGTTTTTGTTTGGTGTCAATTTGTAAAGTGTAAGATGTATATCCATTTTGTCACTAATTTCAAATTTAAATGAAAATCATATATATTAACTTAATTTTTTATTAAACAATGATAAATAATTTAACATATAATTAACAAACTTTCAACTAGATTGTTTTTATAAAATTATCTAACTGTATAAAATCAACAATAGTTTAGTTATATCCTGCAAATTAATGGCTGTTTAACTTGCAGGTAATTATTTCAATAAAACATAAATTATATAAACAACTTTGTTATGTTAATTTTACAGTTTGGTTCAAAAATGTAACACATACAAATTTCTTCTAGATAAAATAACAAAAATGCAAGAATTTTTGTATAATACTAATGAAAGTACTTCACTCGTATGAAAAAAGTACATTTAAAATTGTTCCTATTTATTTTCAGTCCAATTTGCAATTTCCTTCCCGTTATTTTCACTGCTGGGACTCTGTGCTCTGTAGAATTTTTTCATTCAACTTATATGATGAAGACGCGAAATCTAATCGATTGTTTAGTGCTCATAGACGGCATTTGTTATCGATTAATTAATGTATTGATTATTTTCAATAATTTTATAAAATGTTTCTTCCTTTTTTAAGAGATTTGTTAATGTTAAGATAATTTTTTTTATTGTTCAAACTAGAAAGCATATTAATGGTGAATTATTATTCAATTTTTTCTTATCGGGAGTAGATGGTGACGGATAATGGTCAATTGGACATAGTATTTAACAGTTTTAGTTTTAATTAAACGATTCCAATGTTATTTTATTAGTTAATGCTACATTTTTGAATCATTTACTACAAACTGAATAAATTAATAGGAAGATACAAATAATGAGTTAAAAATTTAAGATTTTAGAGATTGTCAATATTTTGTAGAAGAGCTTGTTGTACTTTTTACCAACAGTAAATTGAAAAGAAATAAATACAAGATACAACAGGTTCTCTACTCATTAAAAATATAGATAAACAGGTACATACTGTAAGACAGTATACAACTAATATATATTAGGCTGTATTAAATGAAATATGGCTGTAATTCATTTAATTTTGCCCAGAAATGAATATTTTGACAACAATCTGAGTCCACGAAGGTCATAGGGTAAGGAGCTGTACGTAATTCTATATAGGTATTATTTTTAATGTTTGAAAATAATCAAGGACATTCAGATACTTTGAACTATCGGCCCTATAAGTTCAAAGCGGTTTTAATATGAAAATTATGAAAATATTTTAAAATAAGTTTTGGTAATGAATGTTTATGAACTATTTTTTCTTGTTAAGCATACTTAACGAACTACGGATTGTATATTTTTCAAAGTATGTAATAAGAAATTATTTATGTAGATAAGATTTCGACGGTATCTATTTGAGCCTATTCAAATATGTATCTCGAAATTGCTCCACAGTAAAATTATCATCATTTTTGGGACATTTACACAGGGTGTATCAAAACAGTGAGGTATAACATGAGGCCAAATATAATTCAATGGAATTTGTAACCCACCTGAATAGAAATGTGCATTCACAAAAGTAGATAACTATTTGTTGCATACTTCATGAAATAAGTTTAAAATATTGGAAAAATTCAATATAAATACATCAAAACAACTATATTTGTAACATATACGTTAAATATTTCTATCCGAGGTGAAATTATCACCGAATATAATTAAAATTAAAGGAAGGGTGCCAAATTATAATGTTGCAAGTGCCTATGAAGCAAAAAACAAGTTCTATCTGACGGTCCACAAATTCCAACCAAGCAGAAAATCAGTGAAATTTGTTTACAATATAATTAAAAATAAAATTTGAGAGTTCCCCATCATCCCGAAAAATTTTATTCAAGGTCAAAGGTCAAAGTTGATATTTTCGCTATTTTCAGCTAAACGGTGAGTTTTATCATAAAAATACTTCAGACAAAAATTGTAGATCATGAAATTATCTACAAAAAACGTATGAATATATTTTTTTCTACGAGCCACCGTTTCTGAGATATAACGATTCGAATAGTTGTAAAAGCTGTAATTGTCATAATACGCTTGAGTACGCCACGTATATACATCTCTAGTTGTAATATATGTTAAAATATTTTTCTATCGGTCATAGTAACTTAAAATTGAACTATTGTTGTTGGTGAAGAAGTAGACTTAGTCGTATTACTCACTGCTCGAACTCAACATCAATCGATAATCTATTTATCAAAAAGTTTATCTACTTTTGCAAATTGTCAAAATCATGTGCTGTTTTTACAAGCAATAACTGTATGTGACACGAAATCTGAAATTTATAAGGGGGGTAAAATAACAGTTTTCAAAAAGTGTAAAAAACAAGATTTGGTTCAATGTGCTGAAGTTTTTGAAAACAATAATTCAGGTTAGGTAGATAAGTATCGATATGCATGTTTCGTTAAAAATATTAAAAGTAAAAAACAATTTCAATTGGCTTGTTTTCCTCCAATCTTAGTTGCTGCTCATCAACATCTTTTTCGAGTATATTACCAGCTGGAAACTGGAAACGTAGTCCAAAGTTTCCTAGGAAATTTCAAACAAAACTTTGGGATGTAATATATGACGAACAAGGCGAAAAATTTCATCAGGACATTTCCCTAATAGAAAAGCGCCATTAAGGGAAAAAATGCTGGCAAAAATTCACGAAAATCATAGCTATTTATTGTACAGTAAGAGTCAATTTTTTTCCATTTTTGGTAGCCATAGTACATTAAAAATTTGGTATAAGTTTTCGTATGACAAAAAAAATTTTACAGATCATTAAAAATTTCAATATTTAGTCATTTATTCGTCACAACTAGATATAAATTCGAATCATGATACTTTTCATTACGGTGTTCTTGGTGTTAGGAAATAGATTTTCCAGATTTGTATTTATAAAATAGCAGAAAAAGAAATATATGCACATTTTCACTGTACGTATACGAATTTTTCACCTAATACATATCATTTTCCTTAACTAACAGATATTCTTAGCACCTATGTTATCCAGTGAGCACGAGATTGGTTGGATACCGTGCTCATTTTGGATTTCTAAAGATAAATCTATACAAATATATATATTATAAGCTATATCTAATCTTGTATACAAAATACATTTATAGTCTACAAGTTAAATGAGCTAGAAATAAGAAGACCCACTGATGAACATATAGAAATACAAAGCTGTGAATATTTTCAAAAAATTGATCTAAAACTCATAACTCATTTCCCAAAATAATATTTGTGTAAGTTTATTGTTCAAGCCTAATACTTTGCAGCTGCAACTCTTCTATCCATCTTTATTTTTTGTTTAAGAATATGCGGAATTTAAGTAACTGATTCTATCAGAAGAACTTACCCACTAAACCACAATTTTCTCTCATCTCCGTCCAGCCAGAAACTGTTGTGAAATTACTACTATTTGGAGGATCTATCCATGAATGTAGTTGATCCATTTGTTCGTTTTCTATTACATTATCATTCCAGATCTGCATTCTTTTGCATAAGAATTGTCTCTGTGTAAGTAGCAACCATTTCCCAGCATTCTATCTTGTGCAGCATCACCTAGACGATAGACGATATTATTAGGTGTTAGGCTGCCTAAAGTGTTTTCTACCTCCTCTCTCAAATCCCTCTAGTAGTTACACACGAGTTCGGCATCATCTTCATCCTGTTCACAGTACTTACACTCAGGTGTCTGTACTTTCTCCATTTTGTGAAAATAGCATCGGAACCAGCCGTGTCCCGTCAGAAGCTAAGTAATGTTGAAGTTTGCATCTCCTTTCGGTCCATAGTATAATGTCCTTTATCAGTCGTTTCGTCCATTCATCTGATTTTTCTTCTATCCACAGTTCTTGACACGTCTACTGTATCGTTCTAGCACGTTTGATGTCGGCCTATATCTGAGCTACTACTGCATATCTTATTAGGCTCGAAATCCAGGAGAACCACACCCGCTACCACTAGGATAGCCTGTGTAGAGACGGTACGGTAGAAGCTGGCGATTATCAGCGTACATTGTCTCTAACCCAACCTAACCATCGTCATCGTTTTGTAATATTTCTTTATCTTCAAAGCCTCCGACGTACAGGTGAATTGATTGAGTTGTCGCCATCAGCGACTTCGTATCTGGACTTGATTTCGTCTGTCCAGATCTCAATGTGCAGTCATGTCTGTATCCGTTTGCTTGTGAGAAGTATTAGCACAGTTTTTTCTATATCGAGTTGACGTCCGTAATATGGCATCCATGCCCCTACTAGTTTCACTGCTTGTTGTAATTCTAGCTGTGCTAATTCTGCAGATTCTTATCATATAATCGGCGTAACCAACAAGAAGCTGGATAAGAGACAACTCCAATCTAAGCAGACTATCATATAGACTATAAGTTCCCTAACTTTTTTCCTTTGAAAGATATTCCAGAAGATCCTCAGCTGTTACATTTCTGTCAATCAAAATTCAAACAATACGAAGATGATTTCGGGTCCACGGTGTACACCTGGGGGTACTCCTGGACCACTTTGGGAAACACTGATATAGATCCGGTTCCAGTATTGATGCTCGAGTGATTTGTCTTGTAAAATTTCCTTCCGTGGTCTCGTATATTATTTGTCTATTTGTCTGATAATCCTTCTCTTGAGTCAAATAGTCTGGGATCCCGAAGGGGTCTTTAAACGCATCTAGGATGTTTACCCACCTGGCCGTGTTGGTCACGACGCGAGCAGTGTCTGTCCAGATAAAAAACGTGTCGAGCACCTTCTGGATTGCTTCATTCGTATCGCCTTTATACATAAGAATAATTCTTCAATGTTGTCTAGGAGTTTCAATTTTCTCTCAGTATTTGTCAAATATTTTTTATGGTTTTAATCTCTTAGATTTCTTCTATTTGTGGTAGATCTCATTTTCCTTCTGCTGACTTTATTAGATTTATTCATATCTATTTGTTAATTACGTAATACTTTCTATTACCTTACTCAAGAAAACGTGATTTTAAACTTTTAAGTCAGGGTGTATAGAATTTTGTTTTAATCAATTAACACTATTCTAATTTTTAATATTTTCTATTGATATATTATTTATTTGCACACTCAAATTTATCATTCAACGTGCTCAATTTTTTTTGTTCAGTCCAATTTGCAATTTCCTTCCCGATACGTTTACTTTCACTGCTGTGACTCTGTGTTTTGTAGAATTTCTCCTTTCAAATAGAAGCTGCATATATAATTAGGACTCGAAATCTAATCGATTGTTTAGTGCTCATATTTCGGCATTTGTTATCGATATAACGAATGATGTATCGATTATTTTCAATAATTCTATTTTAATTCATAAAATGTTTTTTTCGTTATCAGAACATTGAGATAATTGGTTTAAATAGTCCTAAATGAAATCATATTGAAGTCGTAATATGTAATTTTTCCAAACACAAGTAAACGGGGTTGTGGCGGACGACAATCAATTGGACATGTTGACATCGAGGTTAAGTTAGGTTAAATTAAATGATTTCAGTTTTATTATTTTATTAATTTGAAATTAATTAACGATTTCTTTAATTCGTGGTGGTTGCCTCTTTTCTCTACTGACTCTATTAGATTTATACATGTCTAATTGTTACTTAAGAAAATAGTTTAACTGTCATTATTGTACCCAATCAATAGATGCTTTCTTAAATTCATTATTTCCTACTACCTTACATTAGACAAACTAATTTTCGCCTATTAGGTCAGCATGGAAAATTACCATTTTCCCCCGGGGAAGAATATAATTTTATGAAGGAGGAAGGAGGTAGGAGGAAGGAGGAAGGAGGAAGGAAAATTTCTTGACACCTCTAAACCTTGTCTTAAAAACATCGTATTTTTGATTCGAGTAAGAAAATTCGTTGCAGGTCTCATGATCTGCTTGATTATCCCATTAAAAGCTGCATAAGTTTCACAAATTTCATGTTGAAATATAGTAGAAAAAGCTTATGCATACTTCAATAGCAAAATACGTTTTACCCCTACTATCCACGGAAGAAAACGCCTAATTTTCCTCCCTTCTTATGAGAATAACTATCATTTCACATAATATAATAAACATTTTATTTATAAAAGCTTTTGTCTTTTGAAAATTATTCATTTGATGTAAAAAACTGTTCTATCCTCTAACCCTACATACTCTTCTTTTTCTATTAGCGTTCGGTCTTTAATGTTATTAGCCTTGTCACAACTTATTGTGGCTGCATATGCTTCTGTATAATTGGCGCTGAATTTGGCTTCCACACAATCTGTAAAGGTGTTGGATGCTGTTCATTTTTTTTATGAGTTTTTAGTTATTTTTGGTAGGATTTATTTTATTTTTTTAATTTCAGTTATTCCCTAAACGTATTTATGTGGTTAGAACAAAAAGTTGTGTTTAAGAATCGGTTTAGAAATGAAGAAAATTGAAGTAACTCCTTTTTAACATCATGGAATATATTGGAGTCAAAAGCAGACCACTGAAAGAAGGTGAAACGGTTTTTAAAGCGGTTTAAACATTAAAAGTTTGCGTCTACAGAAGTCAGGTCTAACTTTCCAGCTTAATGAGATAATAATTAATCTGAACGATATAGTTAAAGATAGGAAATGTATTTTTTCACGTGTGTGTGGTTGTTTTTAACTCAGAAAAGCACTTCAAACAGGTATATTATTTTTCTTTTTAAAATAACACTTTCTATTGTTTATAAAACAACAAAATTAATTCGTATACTGGATTTGTTGTTCAACTTTATTGAAGTTTTTTAAAAAAATCAACAGATGTCGCCCAATTAGTAATTCTCGCGATAGTTTTTTGTATTTTTCAATCATAACTTGATCAGAAGTTAGGTTAGGTAAGGTTAGGTAGCTGTTTACAAATTTCCTCTTCGCGTATTATTTGTCTATGATTTTCTCATTAGCAGTTGGTATAAATGTACCTGAAATATTATAATGGGAAACTGCTGAAAATTTTGAATTATACTGTTTCATTGGAATGTCATCGAAAGATAATTACAGGTATGGTCCTCTTGATTAATACTACTAAGTTCATACAACATCTAACAATCAAATAAATTTAAAAAAAATAAATTAGGAACTTTTGGACAAGATATGGCTGGTACCTTGCCCTGGTTCTCACTCAAATCATATATCACATCTAACAGTTATTTATATTTAATCTATATATATATATATATATATATATATATATATATATATATATAGATTTTCGTTTGTATATCAATATTTTTCGAAAGAACAATTTTTTAGATATATAAAATAAAATTTATGTTATTTTGCGAGTTTTTTCAGTTTTTGATTGATACTAAAAAACTATATTATTTGCCGAATGAAATAATTTTTAAATTGCTTAAAATGTTTGTCCTTCCGTCTAGTAAAAAAATTGATTTACAGTTTAAAATATCTACGTCTATAAACAAAGTTATCTACAAATATTAATCTAGACTTAAACTAACCATTCGATTGTATATGAATTTGATATTTCGTCAGGTCACACCTCTGTACCTCCACAATACGTCAACGTACTATTCTCAGATGAATGTTCAGCCTGCCAAATCATTTTCCATCTCTGCAAGATACATATTAGTGAAATATAGTACAGAGATACGTGTTTTTCGAAATTTGTTCGATATCAAACAGATTCCATCAATTTGTACATTATACATTACAATATAAAATAAAATGATGATGAAGCGGTGATCATCTCAGAAGACGAAGACAACTTAAAAAGGCTACTGTATAGGTTTGAACAAACATCTAGAAAGAATGAAGTGAAAACTCAAACAACAAAGACGTAATTAATATCATCGGTGTACTTTGGCGGAATAAAAATATGACACAAATTATTTGACTACTAGAGAAATAATGAAATAAGGCATCCAGGATGTAGAGAGATGGGCGAGAAATCGGTGAAGGAAATGGAGAAACCACGCGGACAAAATGTAAGTTGACAGGTAGGCAAAGATTGCAAAGGAAGAAAAACCGAATACATCTCGACCACCAGCCCGATCACCTACAATATAGTATGAAAGCTGGTCTTCAAAATCCCATCTGCAGCTAAGCAACCATTGATGCAAACACATGACCAAGTCCTAACGTACGATGAAGAAGAAGAAGTTACAACCTTTCGAATTTGTTGGAACAATTGTCACACATTGCAGTTAACGTGAAGATGAATGTAAAAAAGGTTTGGGTTCATTGAATTTAGACACACTTGCAGCGCTGGTGACAATTTTAGACCAACCCATTAGAAGCATGGGATGATTTAAAACCCGTATTTCCAGCTTTACATAAACGCATATATTTGAACCTTGCTAAAGGCTGTTTTCCAATGCTGCAGCAACAGTAACGGCTTCCAGAAATCGTCCAACAGGCAAACATTTGGAAAAATTAATATTTTTTTCATGAATTCTTGTAATTTATTACGGTTTTTACTCTAAATTTTCCGAAATTGATTTGATACGTAGAAAGAATACCAGAAGACAGATGGGCAAAGTGGGCTAAAACTCAAAGACCGAACACACGCACATCTGTAGGCAGACCACCAAAGAGGTGGTACGAGAGCTGGAGTTCACCTTCTCAGGAAGAATAGGACTTGGTCCTATTGAAAGAGGAAAAAAAAGAAGAAGAAGATTTGATACGAGCAAGCATCGATGCATTTCAATGGATATCGATTAAGTATCGATACTTGATTACTAATACAGATTCGAGTAAAAGTTTCGATACCTCAATGGTATCGGTTCGTCCTAAATATAATACACTTTCACAAACTTCTCTTTCATATTGGTAAGAGGGGTCCAAAAATAATAATTAAAGTTATTTGTTTACTTTATACGAGCGCATGTTTATTTTTTGTCCATGTGTGTGACAAGCTACAGCTTGCGATTCCCACTTGATTTATCGATTATTCATTCACTATGAATTATCATTTCGGTGTTAATGAGTCTCAGTTCACCTTGTGAGACGCAAGAACGTGCTGCGATTTATTCTTTTTGGACCAAGACCTCTTTTTGTAAGGTTCGTATACGAATTGTTTTCGTTCTCGCAAATTTAGACTTTTACGTTTTAAAATTGGTAAAACCACGAAACCATCGGTTGAAACCCGGACATTGATCGCAAGTTTTCATAGTCTAGGCAAAAGTAACCGAACCATTGCTATTAAAATACCTCGAGATACCATTAATTACCACGTGAGAAATTATGCATCCACCATGAGCTTTGGCGATAGGAGGATAGCCTCGAAAAACTACAACCGCTGAAGATAAACGTATTGTATTGGTCAGTAAACGTCTACAGTGAAAAGGAGATTGAGAGAAGCTGCTTTGCAGAGAAGAAACCTGTTCTAAGACATCAAAATATATTGAAGATAGGAAGCTCGGTGATGGTTTGAAGATGTTTTGGAGGAAAGGCGACTGCACGCCTGGTAAAAATTGAAGGGATTTTGAAGAAAGGAAGCTATAAAAATATTATAAGAGAATGTAGTACGTTCTGGACAGCGCAGAAAATTTATATACATGAAAACGATCCCAAGCATTCCTCGAAGCTGTGCAAAAACTATTTGAGATAATTGGAAAGGATGAATGTGCTGGAGGTAATGATTAGACCGTCAAAATCGCCCCAGCTCAACCCAATTGGACATGGAAATCAGAAAGCATTGTCTTACTTCCACTTTACATCTTTGATATATCCTGAAAAACCAATGGAACCAATTTTTTTTCGTTGTTTCCACAGAATCTACAATTATCAGTGTCTATTGAGCCTAATCTCATCAATTGCATCTTAAAAAAAAACAGTGTCCTGTAAGGTGTTAGTTGGTTTTACATTATCGAAGTACCAAGGGAACTTCTTGGGGTGATCGGGTCCTCCTCTTGGTTTCCTTCTAATTCTGAAACTCTTATAGGAGTATTTTGCTGAACTACAAAAAGTTCTGAGTTAATGAAAGGCGTTCATAATCATTTCTAGCATTCTTCATTTCTTTCAATTCCTGTATGACCGAATCTAGATTCAGGGGACATATTCTTGCCTGTTTCATCCAATTTTCTCTGTTCTGACAGGTTTGGGTCGTGAATACAACAACTCAGTCATTTAGTAAGTGTCGGATTGACTTCTAATAGTTTTTTTTCAGCTTCATTTCGATAAAAGTATTTCTGCCTGCTCCTACGGAAGTTCAGCCCCAAATTCTTCAGCTGCAGTGGTTTTTGATTCGTTTATATACCATTTGATGGTTTTTTTTTTGGAAAATTTGATTAGGGTATTACTCCTCCCAGTTTTTTCTTAGTCAATAGGAGAATTCGTCTATTAGATTTATTCATTTAGGGAAGTCCATGATCCCTAGTTTTTATGATACTAAGTACTAACATAACCTCATTTGTCTGAACAAATCCGATAATTAATATAATGAATATCATTAAAAATATGAAACATTTTTTGACCTCCACTAATTTACCAAAAAAAAATTTACCTGTAAGAGATTTCCTGGAGTAATAGCGAACTTGTATAATATATAAGAAGGAATACAAACGATGGATGACGCTGTCAAAACATAACCGACTTGCAAACTCCAATCTGGGTAGTGATATTCAGTTCCCAACATCTCTTCGTGACTTAACAAAGAAAAGATGAAAATAATCTGTAATATAGAAGAATTGATTGTTATTATCTACAGTATCGTTTTCTCGTTTTCAATTTTTTTAGAAACATAATTACAATTGAAAAAATTGTGTATGAGTTTCTCGATTCGAAAATATTTTCACTTTTCACCGCATTGAAAATCATCTCAATGCATTGGCTCAACCTTTATTGAGATCTTTCACCCAGCGAAGGCTTAGGCATCTTTCATGTGATCTGCTTAATAGATTTTAGTGTCATAGTGATGTGTAGTTATCACTAAATCGTACTATATTTTTAAATGAAAATAAAGTACGACTACATAACTTATTTAAGGCTTTTAACATTTTGCTCATTGTAAATTTTACAGAATGCAGATCCAAAAACGATTTTCAAAAAAATTAGTTAGGTTATTATTCTTTACAAGTAAGATAATGCAGTAACAAAGTTAGATTGGCCATTCTTCTTTCCACGTAACTTGTCTTTCACCTATAATACTATGCAGCTATCGAATATGCTAAAACGTTCTATGAAGTTGTTTTCGAATTGTTCTAAATAACTTCGAGAATATTCTAGAGTCCCAAGGTAGTCCAACTACGATGTTACGTACCTTAACGTCAAGTTTTTTGCCCAACTTAATTTGACAGTTCTTTGTTTCAGTGTTTGACAAATTCAACCATGGAGAGGTACACAATTGAGCAGCGCGTTAAGATTGTTGAAGCCTTTTACGAAAATGGGCGTTCAAATCAAAATCACTTCGTGATTATCGAACAAATGTGTCCACAATTGTGGGAGAATTGTGCGCAAATTTTAGCAAACCGGGTCTGTAGGAAATGTGAAAACACCTGTGCATGCTCTCCCCGTTCGTTCGTCGGAAAACATTGCTTTTGTTCGCGAGTCGTCGTCGTGTCCAACAATTAAACATCTCACGAACATCACTGATGCGAATTTTGAATAAAAATTTAAATTTACACGCTTACAAGGTTCAATTGACTCAAGAGCTGAAGTCTGCTGACCATTTCAAGCGTCGTCAATACGCCGAATGGTTGGTTGAACAGACAAAAGTGAATGGTGACTTTACAAAGGAAATCATCTTCAGCGACGAGACACACTTTCACCTCAGTGGATTCGTTAACAAGCAGAATTGCCGCATTTGGGTAAATGAGAATCCACGAGTGTGAAAAGTCGATGCATCCACAAAGAGTGACTGTTTGGTGCGGTTTATGGGTTGACTGGCGTCATTGGGCCGTACTTCTTCGAAAATGAGGTCGGCCAAGCAGTTACCGTGAATGGTGTTCGCTATCGCAATGTGATAACGGCCTTCTTGTGGCCAGAAACTGAGGATATGGACCTGGACGATATGTGGTTCCAACAGGATGGTGCCACTTGCTACACAGCCAACGAAACAAGAGATCTTTTGCGCGAGAAATTCAATGGTAGTGTTATCTCACGTCGTGGCGATGTTAATTGGCCGCCACGATCATATGATTTGACACCGTTGGACTTCTTTCTTTGGGGATATTTGAAAGAAAAAGTGAGCGTCAATAAGCAAAGAACAATTCAAGAGCTAAAGGATGGGATAATTCGGCACATTAACGATATTGGACCTCAATTATGTCTCAGTGTCATTGAAAATATGGACCATCGGAATAGAGGTATGCCATCGAAGCCGTGGCTAGCATTTGGCCGATATTTTATTTCACACATAATTGTCATAGATCCTTCTACCATTGTAAAAAATATTGAGATAATTCTCTGAAAACTTTTTGTTTTATTTACAATTAACATTAATAAAACTTTCAGTAAATAATTTTCAATGTAGAAGATGGATGTGAATATTTTAATAAGACTAGATATAATTTGATGCTATTTTTTTCCCTATAATCTGCCCTTCACCTGTATGATAATGCAGTCACCAAATATCCTGGAACGTTATAAATGTTTTTAAACTTGGACCAAAAGTATTTGGTATTAAACCAGAGCACCCAGCACGAAAGAAAAAAGTTTTGGAAATATAAAATGATAAGTCTTACCAATATAAATACAGGACTTATGTATTTCCAGCATATCCTCCAGAATATTCCTGGTTTGTGTCCAATCATTTTTTCGATGTCCCTGGCAAAATTATCCGTACCATATATCCAACAAACACCTGCCGCCTCCACGAATACAACGAACAATATGGCTAAGCCCGGTCCATAAACATTTAACATGTTGACTAGATATACTCCTCCCTGAATATCAAAAAAATTAAATTTAGCTTTATCAAATAAAGTTTAGTGTAGCAAAATTTCTGTTTTGTCCTCACAGATTTCAATTGTTAGATCAGTGAATCCTAAAATGGTCCAGGTGAATTCCCAGAGATCCCAAGGAGATACTCGGATAGGGATTCAAGCACATTTCACATTTACATTTTGGTTGAAGTGGTCCATGAGGAAAAAAAGTTGGGAACTCTCTGGTTCCTAGATTGTTTGGGTCTCGTTTTGGTTTTGCAATTAATCTGCACCTACATCTAAAAGTTATTTTCATCAAGGTCGTTTCCTCATTGCCTCCTATACTTTGGTGATCTGGTAACAACTTTGGAATTACTTGTGTTTGTTTACAATCCCATGCTAGCTTGAAAGTGCACTCAATAGCCTTCAAGACTGCTTGGCTATCAGAGGGAATATGCTTTCTAGAGAGGTTTCTCTACAAACACTACTGGGCACTTATGTGTATTACTACCAACTTGATCTGAACCCAATAAGTTATTTTCTTAGTAGTATGGAAGGCATGTATTTTGGTACAGACTAGAAACCATCTGTATACCAGAGAGATGCTTCTGGAAGATCTTTATTTACCCATGATTGGCGGATCTAGCTTCTTAATCCTTAGGTGTCCTTTTAGACTCCCTGGTTAGATTTTTTTATCTGGATTACCCTTTGGGCGCCGCCAAATGCATCTTATTTCACTATAAGGTGAAGGGGAAACAAGTTTAGTAGGCTGGGGTAAACCATATTGACATTATCCCAGTGAACCCAATTATTTAAACTATTTGTCCAATTTTCTACCACCAAACAACCGACGAGTATGTGATCATGGATTTAATGACTTTTGTACTGGTTTAAATGATTCATAAACCTGAGGATGATATCAGTAAAACACTCGAAACATTACTCGTAATTTGATAAGATGATGTAGTGGAAAGTAGATGTTAGTAGTTCAAATTTAATATCAGAATATGATAAGTAAGGACATTCGTATTGTGATGTCAATATATCGTACATTAATATACAGTGTGAAGAAATGAACTTACATAAGTAGTTGTCGGCAAGGCACAAATGTATATACAAAAAAGTAATACTGCAACGAATGTTTCTCGATGTCTTCCTAGTACTTTGGGGTACTCGTCGCACAACGCCGTTATCATAGCTTCCAATCCTCCAAAAGTACTGTCCAGACCTAATGTAATCAACATCAGGAAAAATATGATTGACCAAAATACTGAGCCACTCATTGTCGCTATTGCTTCGGGATATACTATAAACACCAAACCAGGTCCTGAAAAAATAATAACGATAAATATAAGAAGCAAACGAAATCGTCCACTGATATAGACTGTAAAGCCGGTTCTGTTGTATTATGTGTATAGAATCCAAAGTTTGATTTACAGTATGTTGTAACTCGTTTTTATAGTCAATTCTTAATTCTATTTATTAACGGCAAGAAATTTCTAAGAAAGAAGATTGTAGAATGTGAATATAATGTATATAAAACCGAAGAAGTCAGTAAATAATCTGATGTTATCTCGAACACATCAGGATAGATAAGTTAACGCTGTATCTAAATAAATAAGTGTGTAAGGGATTAGATAAGTGTTTAGTAATGGGTCTAACTAGTTTCTCTTTCAGTCTTATTATTATCAGGTTAATCAGTTGGCGATATTGATTCTGTGATGTAGTATCTTGATTTTGTAACATCACAAGAGTTCCATTGTTTGCTGGATACTCTATCCTATCTGGAATGTTTATAGCACACACGTAGAAGCTAATATTGGTTCAATTATTGATCCCCACTGAATATAGTCCATTTAATGAAGATACCAATGGAACTATATGTATTTTTCTGCATTTTGATTCCTTCCACATCTTCATTTCCACTTGTAGCATCATTAGTGAGATTTATCTGAAACTCCATCTCTCTTGTTGTAGTGCCAAGACATCTTTGAGCTGCCGATATCTGACAGATTGCTTCTGACTGTCTAGATGCACTTTCCTTTCGGTTGTTAAAGCTATATTTTGTGACTGTCATGGTCTTTTCTGTAATGAATGTAATATCTAAACAATTCTTTTACCTTCCAATCCAACTTGCTCAATACTTTTATGTTGGACATGGGCCATATAACCCAAAACGGAGAAAATGACAAATCCCGCCAGGAAACTAGTCAAACAATTGATACTGCTGGTTAAAATCGCATCCCTGTAACAGTTGTTGTTGAATTTGTTATAGCTGGATAAGGCCAACAAAGTTCCGAAACCTGGACCCAAAGAAAAGAATATTTGAGAAGCGGCATCTATCCATACCTAAAACGTTTCGATTAGATCGTTTTGGTAATTTTGATTTTATGTTACCTTGGAATTATATAATTTGCCCCATTCCGGAGTGAGATAGTATCGTATTCCTTCAGCTGCACCAGGTAGTGATACGCCCCGAGCTAACAGAATAATTAGAACCACGTAAGGAGCTAGAGCAGTTATCCATACAGCCTAAAAATGATTTTATATACAGGGTGAGTCGTGAGAAATTTAACAAACTTCTACCATATGTAGAGTACTGCTACTAAAATGTGTCAACTCATCTTCTTTATTAATATACAGGTGGATTTATGAAATATATAACTAATAACAGTAACCAGTAACAACTAAAATTATGTAGATAAGCTTCATAAATAAGAACTGAACATAAAAATAAAAATAACTTAAAGTAGAGTCTCAAAATGGAACCCAGCAGTCTCTCCACATTTTTGTCGCGGAATCGTTGATTTCCGTATTGAATTACGTATACTACTAGAGGCTTCGATCGTCCCCAAATATGGTAATCAACCGGATTGAAATCAGGAGATCTTGAAGGCTATGAAATAGGATCTTCACGTCCTATCCTGTTGTTGCCATAAATATTATTTAGATGTTATCTCACTGCCAGTAAAAGTGGTGGAATGCCATCTCGTGCTGAAAATGCATCATTGGTATAAAAACGTTCGAATTGGTAAGCAAATTCGGTAAAATTTTTTGTAGAACGTCCAAATAGATCTGTATTCTTAAAGTACTATCAAAAAAGTGAGGAACTACTAATTGGTCATGGTAATGGCACCAATCCACACGTTAACCAAAAATCTTAACGGTGAATTTTTTATTTTTATACCGTTTCTTGTAAATTCGGATGTAAATAGTGTCCTGTACATATGAGTACAGATACTTACTATTGATTGGGCTACATTGAGGTCTAGGCTTACATGTCTAGCGCTTACTGTATTTTGCCACATTCCCAATACGAAAACGCTCATAATCTAGCTGACAAAGACTTCGTTCCCTTGTTTTTACAATATATAGAATATATAGTATGAAGGCTTATATGTTACGTCACAAAATTCAGTGTATCTCCGAAAATAATCAGAATTTTGAAAAATTCATTCAAGGACATATCCTTGAAGGTCTAAACTTAAAAAAAAATAATTTCAAATGAAGATAATGATATATTGATGACTACGTATTTTAAATAAGACACTTATTATACAGTGGGTTCTGAAGTTAACGTATATTTTGTAAATTAGACGAATCCATGATAATTTTCAACTTTTTGTATATTTACGGATCGGTTGGAATATTGTTTATTGTTGACAGTGTATATTGTTCTGTTTTTTAATTACATATTCGTAAAATTGATGGGTTCTATATATTATACTTCACCTTTCCTGTGCTCCTGACTCCTTTCCACAAAGAAAAATAAACTAAAATGAATACAGCAAAAACACACAAGGCCAGAGCTGGTTTGATAGGACCCATTCTGTTGAGGCCGTCAGATTTATATTGCTCCAGTACTTCTCTCCTAAAATGAAAGAATGCATGGTTAGTAGATTTTTGTTATATAGTTTACAGGGTGTCCTAAAAATTGAAATATTTTTATCCATGTCGACCATATCAAAGGAGCAACCAGTAAGGCCTATTAGAGCACTTTATAAATACGGAAATTGATATAGTTAACTGTAAAAAACTTGGAATTGAACACTTGGTTTATTGTAGAGGGTGTCTCGTAAATAATATCGGTTTCAAATGTACGCTTTGTTTATAAGATAATCATATAATAAGGAAGCCTTATTATTCGAAGCGTACCCTATCGTATTCTATGGTTTTAACCCAACATTCAGCTCTTTGAAATCTTGGTAAAACCATTCAAAATTGTCGTACTGCATTTTTAACATCCCATTAAATTTTTTTCCCACTGATAGATCTGAGTAAAGAGTAATCTTACGATGAAAGGTTTGGACCAAATGGTAGATGTGGTAGAAGCTCAATAACCTGGATATTTCCCCAATAAAACCTCATACATTAGCATCAGCTTTCCACTATATACCATCTGGAATGTTTAGTACATTAAACCTTCATAATTCCACCGAACACAAACAAGACTTTCTTTAGAAGGTCCAATATAGTCTGTCAATCGGCGATTTCTACTTTTTTATGGAATGTACTAGTTTGTCTCCATTTGTATAAAACTTTCTGTATATTATACCTAACCAAAAATCATTCCTTCATCCTTTTAGTCAGAAAATTCTCTATCATATGAAAGAGGTCCCAGCCATTGCCATAGATCGTCACTAACGTATGGATTGAAGCTATAGAGAAACATAGAAAATCCAGAGCAATCGCATTGGACATATCGAAGGTTTTTGACAGGGTTTGAGATGACAATCTTCTAAATAAATTAAGATCACACGGTTTGTCGTTCTCACTTATCGAATAGCTTAGTAGCTTTCTCAACGAAAGATCCATCCAGATCGCTATCGATGGACACACCTCAGAAAGGTTTGGGGTTAACGCTGGTGTTTCTTCTGTACCGATCTCGAAAACATTCTGGAATAGAGTGGAAGCAATTTGATTGAGTTTAATGCGGCAAAAACCCAGGTTGCTATTTTTACAAAGTAGGCTGGCACTGCAGCTCAGGATTTGGTCATGTCTGGACATAAAATATTACCATCATCTCAAATTTGGTTTTTGGATGTTGAGGTTGGAAACTTGGAAAAGCTATATACTCGTCCAGATTCGTCCATCTTTGAAATATTGGAGCTCGGCAGCATACCTTGAAGATGCTCGACTCAATACAAAAGAGAACAGTTCGACAACCAGAGTTGACCAGAAATTATACAGCTTAGAGCCATCCCCGATTCTGTTTTGCCGATACTATCTGAGCTGTCCAGCATAATCTCGTCTGGAGCAGTTTTTGCAAGGCTTAAGACATACTTAACAGGTAGCCGTGGCTCATGAGTTCGCCTTCAAATGCTGAGATCTTTTAATTTATCGGGACTCCTTTCTTTGGAGAAGTGCAATCGTATAGGATCAGCTACCAAGGGACTGTTTTCCCGAGAGCTTCAGCCTACGGTATTTGCCTAGAATGTCAATCTTCCTGGACTCCTTCCTTTGAAAAACTGCCCGTGGAATCAACCAACCAAGGCACTTGTTTCTCAAACACTACAACCTACAGAAGTTTAAGATCAAAACCACAAACATCTCTACATGGTAAGCACCACTCGAATTACTCAACTGTGGTTAATTCCATCCTAGCCAAATTCTTTCTCTCTCTGCGCACTAGGAGTTCCTCCTGGTCACGAGATACTTGTTCTACTATAACCAAATTCATAAAAAAAATTAATGTTTACATAAAAATATACTGACTCGAAAAACTCTCTGGCTGGACTTGAAGCGGAAACGTTCGGAAAAAGTTCTGTAACTGGTTTGCAGAATGGCGTGTTCCACTCATTTCGGCACGATGTCCAAGGTAATTCTGATTGGAAAGAAGCGATGAGATAGTATAAAGCCCAACCTATGATAGTGTTGTAGTACATTCCCATGTAGATGTCTATCAGACAAATCGCATAACCAACTCCTGAAATTGACAAAAAATTATGGAATATGGATTCAAAATTGCTCTGTAAACGAAGAAGTCCTTTTTTATGTCAGTTGCATTAAAATGTCTTATGAATTGAAATCAAGAAGAAGCATTTATAATTCGCTAGGACCGATACTTAAGCCGCTTTTTTGGAAACCAAGATATTTCACGCAGAAGCATTTATAGCCGATTGAGAAGAAGGAATGCCATCAACAAAAAGTGGAAAACTAGAACTTTTACCAGAGAAAGAAATATCTTACTGATGCTAAGCAATTCTTCGTAAACACGGAAATGAAACAATTCGTTTACAAGAACCAATTCTAGCTTTGTTTCTAGACCAATAACACGAATGGAAAACTCAAATTTGCTAATAAATCGAAGTGTGAAACTAATGAAACAATTTGAGGCAGCTTTTCAAAATGTCACAGGCAAAACGGGTGACATAATTTTTCAAAAATGCGATTGAAAAAAGTATGGATAGTGGAATCCAATTTCTTAACTAATATTTTAGAGGAAGAATGCACTGAATCCATTGCTTCGGATCCCGCAATATTATAGAACCTTCCCCATAACATCAGTTGATGTGGAAAGAAGATTTTGCAATTATAAATGTTTATATTCAGACAGGAGGCACATTTTTTTAATTGAAAACATCGACAAACACTTAGTGGTTTACAGTTTTCACAACCAACGTCCAACCAACCAATGTTTTGGGTTTTTCATTTGCATATTTGGGTTTTCTTAATGTTATACAATAAATTTTCTGCGTATATTTCTATTTTGTTTAACAAATGTTTATTTAGAAAGGAATTTTAGAGTTTGAGGCACATAACGGATTTGCACCATTTTGAAATTATACTAATAACTGCAAATTTCTAAAAATTTTGTATTATTTGTAATAATCCTGTACATTTGAAGCTGTAATGGTGTTATAATGAACACACTGTATATACTACCACTACACCAACACTCACGATTACACTTTCTGACGCGCGTTTCATCTTTCAGTCTCTGAAGACGATAACTTGGTTATCGAAACGCTCATATCAGACAGTGTAATTATTAGTGTTGGTGTAGTGGTAGTATATACAGTGTGTCCAGAATAAATATCACCAACGGTTCCAGAAATTCCAATTTAAGTGTGTTATATTTTAATTCAATAATTATGATATTAGTAAAGAGAATTTTAGTTCTAAAATTAAACATACATTCCAGTCGGGTTTTAAAAATGGAATATCACAAAAGATACCTTTCAGTCTGAATCTAAAATAGCCTAAATATGTGCTCATTCATGTATATCGGATTTATACAGTCGATACGAGGAGGGTTAATATGGATTTTTAGAACACACGCAAATCGAATGTACGAGCTAGAGCCAGGAGATATTTTTAATTCATTAGTCGTTCATAGAAAAGCTATGCGTCATTTAATGTTTAGAACGGGATACATACCAAAATCAAATGGAATTCACGTGAACATTGAATGCATTATAAATAAGCCAATTTTTGTTCAATTTTTATAAGTTAAACTTAATTTTTTTGGAAAAAATTCATTAGAAAAATATTCATTAGTTGTGAATAACTATTATTGCAGAGTTCTAATTTAGTTCTTGTTATCTAGGGTATTTTTCAGAATGAAACAATCAGCGAGTTCATATCAATAGACATGGATACGATATAAAGTTTAAAATAAATGATAACGATGGAAATACATATACATATACATATAAACGTAACTCGATGAAATAGTGGCTCTTCCACACGTCTAAGTCGGAGATTTACCAAATTAAAATCTATTTATAACTTTTTGAAAATAATTGACATTTTGAAACACTGATTCCAATTTAATCCTTCTTCTTTAAAAAACGAATCGACCATAAGAAGAATATCTTCACGTTGTTGACATTGGTTTGCAAATAAAATGTCCTCTTGTATATCTGTTAAACCTGGATACCGCAGGTAAATCATGAGTTGAGCATCTTTACTTACATCTGTCGTTTCATCAAGTTGATTCTCAATATCAAATGACATATCATTAATTTTTATGTTTTGCATCAAAATGTCTTTTAAGTTTGTTCGGTTTCATCGATTCATTACTTAATATTTCACTGCACAACACGCATTCCGGTTAGTTCACTCCTCGATCATAAATGCTAGTAAAACCTAGTTCTAAAAATGCTTCCTTGTATTCACGTTTTGCCATTATTAGGGTGATTACAATTTTACAATACGTACTGCAGCTTGATCACTCCACTATTAATAATAAGACAAAATTTGTTTCTAAAATGCGTTTCACTGTAATTCACAACACAATACGCAGAAACGAGTTTTCGACAGAGAGCTTACTGAGTCTGCGCGCACGCAAAACAATGGCGTGAGTATTACCAACACCTCCTAGAAGATTGGACGTCACTTCCGGAAGGCCATTCGCGAAGAGCGGTAAAACCGAAACATTGTATTAGGGAATAATTTGTATTAGGAAGGTGTTGGTATTACTTATTATTTGGTGTATTACTAACTTTTTTGGTTAAGAACCGCTGTTTTAAGCAGCTAACTAACAGTTAAGCTCTTACAATGGGTTCGTCACGAAACTAAAAATTTGGAAAGCTATAATTTCCTACATTGGTATAACTTTAAAATGCAGATAAGTACTTGCAATCGCGTGCCATTAACCATGTAATTCTATATTCGTCGCGGTAACAGCCATGAAAGTAGTTGTTTTCTCCTTTAAAGAACGGCAAACAATAATTTCGAATTATTGAAGTTCGAAATAATATAAGAAGTGATAAGTAGTTTTTATATATTTTGATATATTGAACGCACCTCGTATGTCACCTAATATTTATAATATGAATTTCGAGCTTTCGGGGAGTGAAATAATAGTCAAAGTACAATGTAAAAATATGTATAAAACAATAACAATATTAAAAATTACTTACAGTAATTGATTGAGATTTGCAGTGTGTTTTTTTCTAATTATCAAATTCATAGTATTCGAAAATCAATGTTCAAATTGACGTTTGACATAAATTCTGGTTGCTGTTCAAATGATTGTAAATTTTAATTGAATAGATTATGAATGAAATTGAATTTTTATAGGTTAGATTAGGTTAGGTGATTATGAATGAGTCTGAATATTCATGGTCTAGATTATACATGACATTGAACATTTATTGGTTAGAATAGATTGTTTCTAAAAAAGGAGATTTTTATAGTCAAAATAATCCATAGAATGACTTTCATAGAAAACGTGAGAGGTAAACAAACATTTCTCCGGATATAATTTGCTATCACTTTCGTGAGAGGTTATCTGATCGGCGAGTGAGCCCTTAGATTGACCAATGAATTTTCTTCCACAATTTGATCATGGAATTTCTTAAACTGTTATGTGTCATGTTAGGCAATGTATTGGTGGTGCTCAAGAATAGTTCACCAATAGGATTGATCAATCCCATAAGACGTACATACGCCAATTCTTGAGCCAAGGTCAAGTGATGCTTACGTCACCTGCAGACCTCGACGGCTTGTTTACCATTTACGCTGTGCGGTATTGCTTGTGTTTTTGTTAATTCGAAAAGGTCGTACAAGTGATTGAAGAGTTGGAAATTCGTTTTTTACTTAGTTCTACGTTTTAAAAACTATTATTTGTGTGTATTATATATGTGGAGAATAGTGAACAAAGACAATATTATTGTTTAAGGTAAAATAATCTTGTGAGACTTTCAAGGGTAGGTAAAAATGTTTTGTTATATTAAAGCTGGATTTAAATAGCAAAATAAAAATTAAAATCCAAGTCAGTTACTGGCTGAAAGAAAACCAGCTGAGCAGAAATGACAATTTAATTGGCTTATTTAAATTTCTATTCTTTATACACCACAATAAAAAATTAAAAAAATGGGCGAATCATAACAGCGTTTTTGGTCGGTTGGTTTGCATTTGTCCAGCAACTAATCTACATTTTTATTTTACTTTTTTTTGCTAAATGAAACTTTGTTTGATTTTAGTGCATGTAGTATATGTCCAAAAATCAAAATGCCTGGTACACGTTGTGCTGTGTATGGTTGTGGTAATACCTATAAAACAAGGCAGCAAGAACATGAATATTTTATATTTCATCGGTTTCCCAAAGCTAAAGATCTTGTTTCCCAAACTATGAGAAAAGAATGGATATTACGATGCAAACGGGAAGATAAATTTAACCCTGATACTAGCTACATCTGCTCAGTTCATTTCACAGAAAAGGTTAAAATTGGCCTTTAAACTCATCAAATAGTCTAGCTCAATAAAGAGTTAAGACCGGTCGAGGTCTGCAGGTGACGTCACGTATGGCGATTTTTCGCACGCACATGGCAGACACATTCAGTTTATTGAGCAATCCTATTGGTGAACTATTCTTGGGTGGTGCTCTATCTTTGATTTTAGTAAATCGCATTATGTCAAAGTCAGTGTCAGATGTATTATAAAAAAATCATTACGAAAGATATGAAGGTATTTTTAAATGAAAGTATTTCAATGTTTTTTTTTCTAAAATATTGGATTTGATGTTTTAAAAACTCCATTTTTTATCTTTTTTGTTAATTGATCTTAGTGTTTTAAACAATAATTAATATATTTTCCAGGACTCATTGGTTTTCTACGCCAGTCAATTAAAATTTTATTTTCTCCGCTCCTCCCTCGTTCAACATTGTCTTTTTCTAATAATAATGTATATAATGATCGAAACTATTAAGATAAAATAGCTAAAGGAGATATTGAAGAGCCCATTAGTGTTCCAGATAATTCTTATAATAATAAAAATTAACAACAAACATATAGAGTGGTCAAGTTGTACAAATGTATTTAAAAACCTGTTATGTCATTATGTCATCTGTTGACAAATTCCATGCTGGTCTGTGTAATTGTCTAAAGTATGGAAAGACTGAAGACTGGGAAGGTCTATTTCAATTTAGAAAATTTAACAGGTTAATAAAAACGAACATTTAAAATCTAAAAGCGACTTTTCCTAAAAAGTAAATTGTTTGCAAAATATGGAATTTGTTCTACAATTCAGCGGCGCTCAATATACGGTAAAAACGCCCAGATTCGTTCTTAATCACTTTCTCCCTTCAAAAACGTTATTCAAACTACGTTTCCGTATGCCTAATAAATTCATTTCAGTTCGAGAGGAATCGTGAAATGTGAAAACGTGAAGAAAAGTAAACGTTAAGTTTGTTGGTCGAGATTAAACAAAACGACCTCCAATCTCGAAAAGAACAAACATTTGAAATTGAAATTTTTCCATAAATATTAAAGAGAGAACCCCACTATCCGATAACAATACCTCTATATATATGTATGGAGAGAATGTTGAAGATAAACTGGTTAATGAATTGAACATGAGGAAAATTACGAATCCAATTCTGACTAAAAGGTTTTTGTTGTTTGCCGCTGTTTTCAACTTCACACTTCACACTTTCTACTGTTCCTAAGAATGGACTCATTCGAAATAATCGGATCTATCATCGATATTAAATCTGAATTTCGTTCTTACGAATATATAGAGCGACAAAACAAAACAAATTTTCAGTTATTATCTCTGGCATGATCTCTTTTTGTATATCCTTCTTGAGCCCTTATCCAATTCAACCTTTTAACCTCACATTGGAGGTTACCATGAAGTAAGCGCAAATACAGACGCAAAGTTTGATCTATAGAATACCTATAAGCTACGTTTTGAGCTGCCAATGAATATATATAAATAAGATTTTGATTTCTTACAAAATTATCTAACTCATTCTGGAAAAATAATGTTGGTTCTTTGGGCATACCTTGAAATCAGCAACATTTTGTGATAAGTTTGGTCCTTGAATGTCTTGTTCTAAATGTTCAGATATATGTTTAGGAACTGAAGAATCAAACGAGTGCCGCCAAATAGTTGGTGTTCCAAATTTAAAGGCACTTCTTCTACTGCTTGTCCAGAATCTTACGTGGGAACCCTTGGAAAGCGAAGCAGTTTGTAATGGAGCATTATCATGAAGCAAATGCACACTTTAACTGATTTTGCCACACCTTTTTTTGATAATTATGTCACGGAACTGCCTTAGTAAGTCAGAATAGTATGCCGCATTCATGGTTGTATTACTTGTATTCGATTCCTCAAAGTCATTCAAAAGAAAACCCTCACAGTCTCAATATATTGTACACATCACTTTTTTTGATGTTTCTCGTGACCTTTGGTATTTTCTGGTCGGGTTCTCCCCCTCCAATGTTATTTCGTGAAATATCTTTCGGATTTGGATGTTTAATGCAGCAAAGACCAATTCTGTTGTTTTTACAAAGAAGACTAGCACTGCAGCTCACGATTTGGTCCTGCCTGCACATAAAATATCATCATCGCCGCAAATTCGCTGGTTGGGTGTTGAGATTGGAAGCAATACGTCCAAGCATACTAACGTGGCTTAATTTGCATCACAAAAACTTGAAGCCTCATCAAAAACAACAAGCTATACACTCCGCAACAGCTTCTAATCTCTACATGGCCCAGATTCGTTCTTCTTTGGAATATTGCTCGCAGATTTGGAGCTCGGCTCCCAAAAATACCCTGACGATGCTTGACTCAATACAGAAGAGAGCAATTCGACTTATAGGCGATCTTGAGTTAACCAGAAACTTAGACAGCAAGAAAGCTCACTGACTTGATACTACCACGGCAAATGCTGATCCGTCCTACTCGACAGGCAGACGCGGCTCATAAACACCTATTTCGCCTGGAGGCGCCCAGGACGTTAATGTATCGAAACTCATTTCTTTGGAGAAGTCCAAGCGTAGTCCACAGTTTCTTAACACTGATTTCACCTACAGACGCCCAGAACATCAATGTATCGGGACTCCTTCCTTTGGAGAAGTGCACTCATGTGAAATCAGCTACCGAGGCACAGCTTTCCCTAAAACTACAGCCTACGGTATTTGCGCCAATCTACCGGGACTCTTTTGTTTGGAAAACTGCCTGTTGAATCAGTTACCAAGGCACTTTTATCTTTAGAAGATCAAGATCCATAGCCACAGATATCTCCACACGGCAAACGAATTACTGGAGTAAACCTAATAGATTTGTGCTTGCTTTTTACATAAAAAAAATCGAAAAGCTGTTTCTCACAAACTAATAGTAAGACAGCTGTCAAAAAAATACTTGTCATTTGAAGCTTAGGGATAACTGAAAATGTACTTAATACTAGTAACGCCATCTATGTGTCCGCCTACGAATTTTACGGCCTATTTCAAGTTGAATTTAATAAATGTTATAATGATTTTGCTGATTTAATTTTCGTTTCAAGTTTCGTTCCTATTATCTCGCAATATATCATTATTTTTTTTTTGTTTGAGAGTTTAATTCTTAGTAATATGAAAAAGAGACTCTACTCCATTGATTAAGTCGATATCTGTTAGAAAATAAGTGCAAACAAGTTCTAATCAAGCTATCAATAGATTTTTCAACATTCAAATAGTTGAAAGATTTTTCAAACAATGCGTTCAATTTTCTGACCGTTGTTTTCTCCAGGTAGTATTTGCAGAAGGATTTTGATTGTTCGTTGACTTCACAATTGGTTTGTAAGCCCTCAACGAAAAGAGGAAGTTTCTTAAAAGAAAATTGAGAAACTAAAACATTGACGTATGAGATGGTTTTTGCAAACTGGCAAATAGAAAATCACATCTTTATATGAAAAGTGTTTTTTAGAGACAATCCAATAGTAAGACAGCTGTCAAATATACTTTGAAGGTTAGGAATAACTGAAAATCAAATGAACCTAATACTAGTAATGCCATCTATGTGTCAGCCTACGAATTTTGCGGACTATTTCCAAGCAAATTTATTAAATGTTATAATGATATTATTTTCGTTGTTTTTGATATGAAAGGTGTTTTTAGAGACAACCCAATATTAAGACAGCTGTCAAATATAAATGTCATTTGAAGGTTAGGGATAACTGCAAATGTATTTAATACTAGTAACTCCATCTATGTGTCAGCCTACGTATTTTGCAGACTATTTCAAGTTAAATTTAATAAATGCTATAATGGATATTATTTTCGTTGTTTTTTATGTGAAAGGTGTTTTTTTATAGATAACCCATTTAATTGCTGATAGTTGATTATTATTAGTTTGGTACGTCCCTAGAAATTGTTAAAATTTTTCATTCTGTTAGTCAAACTAATTTTTTTTAAATATATCAAATTGTAATAATTGTTTTATGAAAAATAATGTTTATTCAACATTAAAAATGGTCTGTCACATTTAAATAAAATGGGTGGTTAACACATTCTTTCGAATCGGCTTCGTATATCGTATGAAAGACTCCCATAATTCAGCTAAATACAACCAA
This sequence comes from Diorhabda carinulata, assembly GCF_026250575.1. Taxonomy (NCBI): domain Eukaryota; kingdom Metazoa; phylum Arthropoda; class Insecta; order Coleoptera; family Chrysomelidae; genus Diorhabda; species Diorhabda carinulata. Next base: position 26,521,463 of record NC_079465.1, on the reverse strand, counting down.
AATCCCAATGGTAATATTTTATACACCCTTTTCAGATATTCACATTTTTGTAGACTCTCGAACGTATTTCGTCTTTCTCAAAGAATCAAAGATATTCTACCTCGACGGGGATGGAAACAATAAACAATGCAAGCTTGTAAACAACAAGGGCATTAAATATATTGTCGGTGAAAGTGCTGTGCACCAGATAGAACAAAAACTAAGGTGGAAATTGTTGGAAGAAGAATTTAAGTGTCTCATTGACTTGGAATCAATTTAGAATGAATTTTTTAACTAGCAATTTGCTGCTTATGAACTTAGATATAAAATAAAAATTATTAATTCAATCAATATTTCATAAATACGCACGGCACTCATACCAAATTAAGAAATGAACTTTATTGTTTACTCCCCATAAACATCTAATAAACCGTCAGTCCACGTGGACTCATCATCTTCACTGTTTACCAATGAAAACATCGAATCGTAAACATAAATGCATTTCTATAGGCCGAAGCTGTCGGAAGGCGTACGTACACAATTTTCTCGAAATATTCCTGCCAGACAGTTTGCGATAAGTAGCGGCGTGGCTTGGTGAGATTTATTTAAATCGAAAATTTCATTAAATAAATAGAAATATGAAGTTCTTTGGACCGTCGGCGAATGAAAGAAAGACAATGAAATTGCACAGTGTAGTGGAAATAAAGACAAGTATGAATTTATTAATAAAGATTTAGATATACAACAGATAAACTGTTGGGAAATACTGGAAAGAAAGTAAGCCAGTAGTCACTGGGGATCAAATCTGGACTATACCGTGGATGAGGAAAGAAGTATCTGATATAAAATTTACAAATATGCTAGAAACGCTTTATAAACGGCAAAAGAAGAGAAGGAATAGGGAAAAGGACATCAATAGCAAAGCATTGGTGATCAAAAGAGACGTTTTCAACAAGGAAAAAATAAAAAAGCAACAAAATAAAAAAGCTAAAAAGAACCGTCGTAGAAAAAATTAAGTACAGACCAAACAAACGCGGAAAATTAAAGACTCTTGGTACTGCAAACTTTATGATGAATATTAACAGGAAGATATGAAGCTGTACTTAATTTGTTTCATCTACGTTCACGAAGACTGCGCAGGTCTAGGCAAAAATGATAAAATTAAGTTTGTTTGTTTGTTTGACTGTCAACAACGGTTCTTTAACTTCTCGATGCCATACTTGTAGAAAGAATTTGTCTTTTACATCAAAATAGGCTTTAGTTTTAGCAATTACATCTTCATTAGAGCTAAATTTTCTTACCGGCGAGAATTTTTTTGATATCAGCGAATAGCCAGTAGTTACTAGGTGCTAGATCTGGACTATACGGTGGATGAGGAAGTAATTTCTTCAATTTAACCATCGTTGCCATCAACTTATGAATCGGTGCATTATCTTGGTGGAACAGTGGTTTTTTCTTCTAAATATGAGGCCGTTTTTCCTTGATTTTCGCATTCAAAGATTCCAACATTTCTATGTAGCATTCAATATTGCTTGTCTCTCCCTTTTGGTGACAGTTGATGATTAATATTCCATGCGCATCCCAAAACACTAAAGCAATAACCTTCCAAGCTGTTTGGACGCTTCCCATGCGGTTACCCGGCTGCAGTCCATTCAGATGAAGATCGTTTTGATTCCGAAATGCAGTGATGGATCCATGTTTCATCCATTAAACATGGCCAAACACTGCTCCGAATCATCAACGTTGTTGTTTTTGATCGACTGTGAGTAAATGCGGTACCCATTTCGAAAAAGGCTTTCTCATTGTAAATACATTGCATTCTGATATCTTTAGGACTTCAGCTATCTCACGCAACTTCAATTTACGTTTGGAAATAACCAATTTGCGGACATTTTTGTATTTTCTCAATTGGACGACCAGAACATTATGTACGTGTCTGTACGACCATGTTTAAATTAAGCAAACCCATAAGAAATGGGTCTTTTCGATGGAGCAGAGTCTGGATAACATTTTTGAAGCCATTACTGAGCTTGTACGGTATTTTTTTCATCAAGAAGAAATGATAAACTAACTCGCGAAATTATTTTGAATCCATTGTTTTATAAATAACAAAAGTAGCTTCACTTAAATGTCTGTCATTTTGTTGTGACTAATTTAAATGTTATGACATTTTAGACTTAGTCTTTTGAAAGTTCGTACTTCATAAACGTCACATGGATTTGACAATGACAGCGTCATCTGTGTGTCAGTCAGAAGACTTATTGAGTGATGTATTAATTTGTTTTATTTGCGTTTGAGCTGTTATGAAGACTGAAGAATCGGTTTTTTTATGTTAATAAAAATAAAAAATAAAGAATACTTACTGGTGTTTATTTAGTATTATTAATATTATCCATGAACGTGCTAACAATTGATATTGACATGACACTATTGACATATTACCAACCTATGCTGGGAATATGCTTAAGATTTAAAAAAAAACGATTTTTTTGTGATTTATGTACATGTGCTTATTCCCTATATCTATTTCAGCTGCTAACATTTGAATTCGGAAGTTTTCTTATATCTATAGCATTCATTTTCAATTTGTTGTGGTTCTAAATAATCGATGTATCAACTCACCTTTCAAAGCCGGGCAAATCCTTTTCCAAATGGTAAGACAACCGCTCCTGTGGAATTGTCCTAGGGCTAATTCCATATAAAATAAAGGAAGTCCTCCGAAAATCAACATAATCGTATACGGGATCAAAAAAGCACCTGAAAAATAATATTTTATATAAGAAATACGTAGAGTATGTTTCCTATTAAATTGATTATCTTAAACAAAAAGCACGAACGAAATTTGGTAGTTATTTAATAAAGAGACATTGAGAGGAAGCTAACTCAATAAGATGAGAGTATACGAGACCTGAATAGTGTGCTAATGAGCCCCTTTAAGCAAACTTTACAGTTGGATTAACGCTTCTCAGGATACTGTGATCTCAATCACTGGTTTATAATATAGAATTTATGAAAACGAATTCGTTGACGTCTGTTTAAAATTAGATTCGCAGTTTTAAATATATGACATAAATCGATATTCAATTTGTATATAGCAGCAATTTGAACGGTCTTTTATAAAAAAGAAGAAACTATTAAACTATATCCATCAATTTTATCGATTTCCATGCCGAAATTATTGATAGTGGAACGGTTTCCATACTGTAAGCATTTTTATATTTTAATTCGAATTTCGCGCTCTAGAAAGGGAAATTTGAGAGGTTAGGTTGGTAACACCGATCGAAACTTGCGTCAGATAGATGACAGATCATTCTGAAAAAGTTTTTTTTTTTATCTATTCTGGCCATCCAAGAAAGAATTTTACAATACAAAGATATGATTCGTCGTAGTGTAGTGTACAAAATTAATTTTTTCGCCACCTCGTAAATACAAAATACTATATTTGGTACACTGTACTGTTGAGGTCATTAAAGAAAGGTAAGTAGAAGGCAATGGGGTTAATTTGTGGTGGCCTAACCTAACCTTAAAATTTCACAGAAGTTTTTTATATTTTAATTGCTTTTAAAAAATATATTTTCACGGATAATTTAATTTTAAAACTTTTTCTACTATTTCAATTTTTTGTATAAGAAATTTTGAGAGTATAAACTGTAAATTAAATAAAAAATCATAATCTACTTGAGCTAATTACAACAATATAATACGTAAGTACTATTTACACAACAAGTGTTTCAAAATATTATTTATAAGACAAAATTCCATAGACAAATTTATATAATATAATAAACAAGTTGTACAGGTCCGCATTATATTATTTAATCTTCAGAATCAGTAAATAATTTAAAAGTATAGATAAACAACAATATTATACAAAAAAATTAGTCCCTTTGAATTCCTTAATAAAATCGATTACTATATTAAATAATACTGAAAAAATAATTAATCTAAATTCGTAATCTTTTCTATAATCATCAGGTAGATACGTGAAATTCTGTCATATGTCAAATATTCAAAATGGTAGAAGAAGAATCAGTGGGAGATGAAAGTGCAAGTCAACAAGATGAATCATCAGAAAACGAATCTTCAGAAAGTACATCATCGCGAAACTTGAACAAACCATACTTTCATGTATCGCTCTTTCTTTTACTTTTGATTCAATAAGGTCTTGAGGTTATTCTAAAACGTTTCGGAAACGAACATTTGTTAAATACGAATATCAGTGACAACCGACATCCGATCCGCGACGCCGACAAGCTACTTAGTGTGAAACTAGCCTTAGAATCAACTCATCAACCAACCACTGACGTTAAATTCTGTCATATGTCAAATAATCAAAATGGTGTTCAACAAAATCGGCAATTACCTCAAATTTCCAACGGCCAAAGCTAGCGATAGCACTTGTAAAAACCGTGAAGATAAAACTCAAGAAGAGAAATCTTCTATACGATCTGGAGACGACGAGTCGCGTGAGGAAGAATCAGTGGGAGATGAAAGTGCAAGTCAACAAGATGAATCATCAGAAAACGAATCTTCAGACAGTACATCATCGCGAAACGAAGCGTCAGAGGAAGAATTGGAAGATCCTTTGGAAGTTTTAAGATCAAAATGCCGTGAAACGGAACTCGCTCAAAGATTGTCTGAAAAATATCAAGCTTGTAACGATAGAGTGAACGGGAAACGCAATACTGCCGAGACTTGTGTCGAAGAACTTTTTGATTGGTTACACGTGGTGGATAAATGTGTTGCCAAAGATATTTTTAATCATTTGAAATAAAAATATTTATGTATTCCTATTAATTTATATATATTGAGCATCATACGTTTAAAAAACTATCTGAAAGAAGAACGGGATCATACAGGTCAGAAGCAGATGTTTCTTTTTACGTGAGCTTGAACATGAACTTATTCATAATAATTTTTTTGTTTTAAGCCATATATCTGACTATATAAAAGGTTATAATCACTTTCACTTACCTCCTCCATTTTGATAACAAATGTAAGGAAATCTCCAAACGTTTCCTAGATCGACAGCGAAGCCAACAACCGCAAGCAAAAATTCCACTTTTTTATTCCACGTCTCGCGTCTTCTTTCGGGAGTTAAAGCCACTACAACCACTCTTGTCACATTTTCTTTATTCTGTTTGGTATTTTTATTGTCTTTACTTTTAATCGGGGATTTCTTTTCCCCTTCACTTGGGGTTTTGAGTGGCTTGTGCGAGTTGTCTGTACAATTGTGTTCTTCTTCTTCTTGTCCTGGAGCAGCCATAGCTTAACGATATGTTTTTCAAAAATGATAATCTCGGTATTGTATCAGCATGCCTGCAACAAACAAACAAAAAATCCCCATTTAGAAACGTCTTTGGTCTGGTTGTAGATTGGAGACGTAACACCAAGCGCTCTGTCCAAGATTTTCGAAACCTTGTCATTTGTGAAATTAGATTTTTGTCAAACATAACAATTTTTTGAACTAGATATAAAGGGTGTTTCAAAAAAAGGTGATCTAGTCTCTAGGATAGATAGAAAATCGTAAAAAACTGTTTTTTACAACGCCCTTTATCTTGAAAACGGTTGACGTTACGAAAATTTTTTACTGAACAAATATTTTTCAGTTTCAGTAATATATAATGATCAGTTATTAACTTTTTATGCTGGTTTACAATACTGGTAATTAAAGGTAACAGACCCTTATGAAGGGTTATCTACCTGATCCACCACTATTCAATTCATGAAAGCTGCTCAGTCAGCGAAAAGAGGCCAGTGCGCTGAACATGAAACTGTCTGCTGTTTTCAAAGTTTACCGTCGTTACCAAGAAACTGGTAATTTTCTTCGAAGACACGGTTCCGGAAGCAAAACCTACACATCCGAAAGATATGACCTTATTCAAGTCCAACAAAAGCTTGGAAAAACGCGAGGAGTGGCTGGACAGTCAGAAAAAGTCTTAAGGCAGCTAACCTTGAGTCTACTGGCCCCAAATTATCCCCAGTCCACCTACGATTTAGCGAGAGAGCACGATCTCTTCTTAGACGAAAGCAGAGTGTGCCTGCATGGTAATGAAGACTCCACACTAATTCCTTCAACTGTTAATTGAGAACAACATCGAAGACTTGCATTAGAAAAAGATGGTGGGCGAAGAAATGTTCTAAAAGGGACACTTACCAAAAATGTTTCAGCGTAGAACCAACTCTTGCTTCATTCCCCATAGACTAAAGGTTAATGCTTACTGCTGTTCTAGATCTGCCACTAGGTTAGTTCGTGTTGAATATCACAGAAATAGTTACTAAAATGAAGGCACATAAAAAATCCTCGCTCAGGTCTGAGGATTTTAAGACCAGGATGATTTGGGAACCCGGATTTTAAAAAGCCTGATTGACCGTTTTCGGTCACGGAAAGTTCGCAATTATGAAAAATAAATGGAATATCTTTAAATGTACCACGATTATACCATCACTGTTTCAATAAAATAACAACGATTGTTTTGAAAAGCATATTTCGAATTAAATCCATAAAACGATTCGTTTCAAAATGAAACTCGACAAAGTAATTCAACGCTGAAATTATACATAACAAACACCAAACCCATAATACAAATTATAAAAGCAATTTTGAGCTTATAAAAACGCAATGGTCACCTATTTTGGCGTGTCATAAACAAACTTCCTGACCCAAATAGAGTTACACACGAAATTTACAGATAGACATATACATCATAAATTTTTATGATAATTTAAATGTATTAGAAGCAGCGATAATAACAGGGGTTGAAAAGTTCGAAGGGTAGCGTATATTCAAATACAAGTAAGGAGGCTTTTCATTTCAGCAAGAGTTTCAAATTCGGACACGAGCGCGTAGTGCTCGTGGTTGAAGGAATTAGGTGTTTTTCAGCGTAATTTCCTTTCAGCTCCATACACTTTTCCCAAGTTCAATAAGTGCGATACCCTTTTTATAATAAGAATAGTGAAGCACCTCAAAATGTTGGAAAATCTTTGACCACGGAATCATTTTCCCAAGTCTGTAAGCCTACATTAGGGAAATCACATCTAACGTAGTTGGTAGGTTGGTAGCTTGACAGTTGACTTTGGAAATATTATTTTCAGACGACGCCATCTGAAAGTTGTTCGTTCTGTATTTATTTACATACCGAAAGTTGCGTATTGAGTGTTCCATGCAGTGAAAGTGACAGTTTCGTACTGCAAAACACTTTCGGGACGCTCTGGAGTGACTATAGCCACTTCAATGTTGACAGTTGACAGTTTAACTTCGATGATTTTGCATAACCTTAAATTTTTACTTTACTGAAATTATTTGTCTTATCCAAATAGTCTAAATTAATGAATAACAATGAATGATGATGAAAAAGAAAACCCCAACGGAAAACATAGTGCTTGCTTATTTTATGCTAGTGCTACTTTATGGTCTACGTTCTCGATGATTAAAAGTACTCTCCCAATAAGATGTTCACATGAACAAATATCGAAAACTCATCAATTTCCTGAAGAAACAAAACAAAAGGTACGCTGTAAAAAAATCAAAAACTTTAACCAGAAAATATAATAGAATTCTTGGTAATTATCTAGATTTGGTTACACCCCTCCGATTTCGTTAAAATTTTAGTATGTTATAAAGAAAGTTACGCTGAACAAAAATATATATAGGGCGTGAAAATCCTCCCTTCAGGTACTTTTTGCATTTAAAGAATCAAATAATTGTAATGATTTTTCAGTGATTGTAATATTTAAATTCATCGTTGAAACCTAACCTAACCTAACCTAAAAATATCATGGAAGAGTTTTCGATAACAGCAGCAGTGATTGGATTTCATTTTGTAGAAACGTGTGTAGGTTGGATTAGGTTAGATTTCAACGATTAATTTAAATATTACAATCACTGAGAAAATCATTACAATTATTTGATTCCTTAAACGCAAAAAGTACCTGAAGGGAGGATTTTCACGCCCTATATGTATATATATTCTCATTCAGCGTAACTTTCTTTATAACATACTAAAATTTTAACGAAATCGGAGGGGTGTACCTAATCTAGATAATTACCGAAATCTTGTTACATTCTTATGCGTCGTCTAAAAAATGTTGTGTACACCTCAGCTGAAATACTACTTTGTTGGACTCGTCTGTTGCTCGCCTCGCTTCGCACTTCTCGTAATTTCCAGACTCGTCCAACAAAGTAGCACTTTCAGTCCTTGGCATACAAATAACTATTGAATTTTAAAGTTTGCTTGCTGTAGTCAGAAAAAATTAACGTAAACGCAAAAATAACTGGCTGGCAACTAACAAATAGACAGAAGAAAAATATAGAGGCTGTGGAAATGGACTACTTAAGAAGATATCCAAAACGGAATGAAGATGTACGTCGAAGGACAGGTTGAGTTCAGACTAAGCAACTGCTCTGGTACGGACATGTGATGATGATGGAGCAGAAAAGGTTATCGAAGAAAGAATTGATGTATCAACCGCGGAATAGAAGGAGACGAGGAAGACCCTCAAGGACCCTCAAGGAAGGAATCGAGCAAAATATGAAAGACAGAGCTATCCAAGAAAACGAGTGGATAGATATAATAGTGTAGCGTACGAAATGCGAGATGCTTGAAGACCAGCGTGTATATATAAGTCTAAAAAACTCACCCTATAAGCGGAATATCGGGTAATTTACACCACCAGAATTGCGGGGCGAGGCCTATACCGCCATAAATAATTTACTACCTGTTAATTCAAAAAACAAATATGAAAAAGGATATGAAAAATTTATGGCTTGGTGTTTGGATAAAAGGGACAATATTATTACAAAAAAAAAGTGCTCATTCCTTTTTTTCGTGCCACAAGTAAAAGTTATTGTGAAACAATAATGTAGAAGACTTATTTCCATGTTAAAGCCGATGTTGAATATTATGCGTCGTTCAGTCAGCTGTCAAAATGAAACTGTTTTTAAGGATACCAACCTGTGAAATTCAAAATGGTGAAGATGAAATGGTGTGCAATGCAACATTGAACGACAAGTTATACATCTTGGATAAAGAAGTGGATCGTTTAATTTCGCATCTGCGAATGGGCCATTTGATTGTTTCAGATGTGAAGAAGCTGCCTGGTTGTACAGATGATGTGACTCTGACTCAAGGGCTAAGTAATGTCACATGTACACATTGTGTGGAAGGTAGACCCCTTTCAATAATGTTGGTTCTAGAGCAAAAAACCACTGGAGCTCATACATTCCGTCCCTGTGGAAAATACATCATTTGGAGGTATGAAATACTTTATTCAATTGAATTGATGACTGCATACGAATGGTCAATGTATATTTTCTCAAAGACAAGTTAAATATTTAAAGATTTCAAGTTGAAAATAGGGAATGAATTGAATCACAAGATAAAAAAGGTTCACACAAATAATGCAACAATAACATTGACAAGTTCTTATCAAGGTATAATTCATCAGACCTCTACTCCGTACACTCCCCAACAAAACTGCATCAGCCCTGATTTGAATACCAGAGCTCTCTAGCACCATTATCATAGGCTTATACTCCTCCGGTAAGCCTGCTAACACCAAAGTGCCAAGCCACTCATCATTGACATCAAATCCAATGTTACGCAGTTTGTGAAGTGTTCATTATCTTACTAATATAGTTTTCAACATTATTTGTTGACTCCAGTGTAGTATTTATCATATCTTTAAGTAGACCACGCTTTTCATTAAATAAAACCTTTGTGGTAATAAAACATACATTTAATTCCATACCACAACTACGCATTATTTTTTTTTAGACGACGCCATCTTAAAGTTGTTCGTTCTGTATTAATTTGCATACCGAAAGTTGCGTTTTGAGTGTTCCATGTAGTGAATGTGACAGTTCCGTACTGCAAAACACTTTCGGGACGCTCTGGAGTGACTCTGGAGTCACTATAGCCACTTCAATATTGACAGTTGACAGTTTAACTTCGATGATTTTGCATAACCTTAAATTTTTAATTTTCCGAAATTATTTGTGTCTAAATTAATGAGTAACAATGAATGATGATGAAAAAGAAAACATCAACGATGAAAAGTTACTCGAATCCACGCCGCCTGATCTCACCGAAGAAAGCAATGCGGCCGTTCTTAATTTATTTTCTTTCCTCAGTGTAATTGAAAAATTTTTGGATCTTATGCGTCGTCTAAAAATTGTTGTGTACGCCGCGAGATTAAAAACGTTATTCTAATACCGAAACAGAGATTTTTCCAATAGAATTTGATTTAATTATTAAATATAATTGCCCTTGAGTAAGTAATTGGTAATACAACGATTCTAGCGACCAGGCAATTTTTCTATACCACTGTGGTAGTACGATTTGTCTCGAGCCTCAAAATAGACTTCAGTTTAGACGTTAATCTCTTCATCGGCGCAAAATTATGTCTCTATTGAGGTCAGAGAACAGTAAAAAATTGGGGAGAGGGGCAAATCTGGAGAATATGGTGGATGCCAAAAGAAGGCAAATTCGTGCAGTTTTGTCATCGTTTTTATTGATTTGTAACGCACTGCATTTTGTTGATAAAACCGTTTTTCCATGATTTCGTCATTCAAATATACGCCACGCAATAGTTACTATGTGTATCCCATAATATTGATGCCATAATCTCGCTAAATCGATGGTTGTGTCAAATCTTTTTGACATCCAAACGTTCATGCAATACTGAATGTGAAATTAATACCTAAATATGCCTCAACATCAAGCAATGTCACATGACGATGTTGCAATTTAAGTTTACGCACACTCAAATAGCACAACAAGTTTTGAGTACATTCACCATTAAAAATGTCAAACTTTGATTTGACATATTCACGTCAGTGTTGCCAATATTTCAAAAGTTGAGTAGGAATCCTCTTGTATACCCTGTAATAGTAGGAAATATTTAATTTTTATTCCCATTCACTGGACTATTACAGAAGTCATTCAATTTTTGAAAACCGTTTCTTATATCTCGTTTAATGGTTCAAGTCGCGAACTTTCACGACGCTACGATGCCAATTCGACACGTTTTGACGACGATACATTAAAAAAAAACTTAGAACAAGTCACGATTTTCTTGGAGATAAGAGAAACTTTTAGTTTGTTACTGGCAGATTCTTGAGATAAATTTCTTCGTTATCTATATCAAACTGACACTTTGTACAATTATTTCAAGAACTCCGTTGAATTGTGATTTTCAAAAGTTATAGTAAAAAAATAACAAAACTTTATTGAGAGCAGAATATTAAGTGATGAGAATGTACTGTAAAAATGATTCACTGATAACATTATAACTTGCGCGGATCTATGATGGTGTAGGGACAGAATTAAAGGAACCCTGGACAGAAATGGTTACCATTACATATTAAAAACGCATGCTAAGTCTTCTGGGATGCGCCTAATGACCCAAAGCGCACATATAAACTTTGTCTCAACTATTTAAAAAATAAAAAAAGATCGTGGTGAATTAGAAATAATGAAATGGCCCCCCCGATCTCCGGATCTGAATCCAATAGAATTATTGTGGGATGAACTGGATCGGAAAGTTAGAAAATTGCGTCCCACTTCTTTGGATGGTCTTTGGAAGGATCTTCAAACGTCTTGGAGTGATATACCAAAATGTGTGTTAAAAAAAAATTATAAAAAGAATGTCACGTGTATTTAAAAAATTAGTGGCGGCTTCTTTGATGAAAAGAAAACGTAGAAGTATAAAATTGAAGAGACAATGTTCATAGTTTCAATCGTAGAATGTTATCTTGCAATATTTTTGAAATAAAACTTGTTTTAACTTGAAACTTTAACTTTTAATTTTTGAAAAAATTATATAAGAAAAGATCTAAAATCAAGGAACATTTAGAGCACATATATATATATATATATATATATATATATATATATATATATATACGAGGGTTGTCTGAAAACTTCCCGACCTAACAAAGAAACAACATATTCTCCCTATAAATATAGAGATTTGTCCTTGCTCTAACCTGTTTACCACTAGGCATTACTCAAAGTTACTTCTAACCAAATCTGTTGGGCATTTTATTGGTAGCGCCTCAAAATTCAACCGAAAAATATCAGTTTTTGTCATTCACGTTTAAAACCGTTTCAAATTGTCACTTTTCCGTTAAATTCTATAAGTAGTTCAGAGTTATCGTTAATTATTTTTGCGGAATTACCTTTGAACGTTAGTTTACAGCTGAATCGTGTAAAATGTCACGTAATACTTTGATTCTCTCGACTTATTTTGTTATATTTGCAGTGAATATACACATAACAAAAAAAAGGTTATTAAACTTTAATTCAGAAGTTCTAACGTGCATATTTCAACCTGGATATTCGCAACCAGGATAAATTTTGAGTGTCCCACATCTGCTGTATCTCATATCACAGAAATTTGACCGGTTGGTTTAATCTACAATATTCAATAATCACATAAGCAACTGTTATTTTTGCTTCACCAATAGCTCTTCGAAGAAATTGAAGCATACGGTTAAATACGCGGAGGTATATTCTGTAACAAACACAATCCCTCATTCGGAAGAAGCTCCTGGGCCTCCTCCAATTTACGGTGTTGAATGAACTTCAAGCAGGTCTAAAAACGAAGAAATTGAATCAGAATTCACATCACCTGTCAGTCCTCAAGCACCACATTTGATTAACCAATTGGAGCTTAATGATTTCTTAAGAGATTTGGATTTCCCCAAAGAAAAAGCTGAAGTATTATGTTCAAGGCTGAAACTGTGTAATCTGCTTGAGACGGGAGTTAAAGTTAGCCTGTACTGTAAACGTCTCAGTTCGTAGCTTGATTTTTTTTTTCAAAAGAGAACGACTGGATGTATTGTAATGACATTCAGGGCTTGATGTTAAAACATAAGTCAGAGGATGGAGACTCTTTATTGACTCCTTAAACTCAAGTCTAAAGGCTGTACTGCTCCATAACGGAAATAGATTTTCATCACTTCCTTCAGCTTACGGAGATCATTTACATTCGACATTATAAAACTAGTGTTAGAGAAGAAACAGCAGCCCATAGAGGAAAGTCCCAATGGCCCAAGCTTGGCCCAGGACTGGCCCAACTATGTAGAACTCTAGGCCAAGCTTGTAAGTCAGGCTTGGCCCAGTCTTGGTAAAACTCTGGAGTGATAACGATGGACCAAGCTTGGTCACAAAGACTGGGCCAAGGTTGATCACCAAGACCTGGCCAAGCTTGGTCACCAAGACTGGGCCATGCTTGGTCACCAAGACTGGGCCAAGCTTGGTCACCAAGACTGGGCAATGCTTAAATGCCAGGGCTGGGCCAACCTTAACTGTGAGGCCAGAAATGCCGAGACTTATTCATTACATAACTTTTTTTTCTTTATCTTTAATTATTTTTTATTCAATAAGATTTTTTTGATTTTAAAAATAAGCAAACATAAATTTTCATATTTAATCTTACTCTTACTGATATTAAAACATAAGGTATCCCAGCCTTGGCCCGAGCTTGGGTAATCATTGATATGGCCGAAGCTGGCCTGGCCCACGCATGGGCCAATACAGGTATGCCAAAGCTAGGCTTCCCAGGACTAGCCCAGGCATGGCCCCTTTGTCAACTCTTGGGTTTCCTGTATGGGAGACATCAATGGTTAATATTGAAAAGTTTTTACTTTGGTTTCAGGACTACAAACTGGCTAAATGAAAAATTGTTGCTTTTTATGCGAGTGGAACCGCCGACAGACAAATGTAAGAACAATATGGCCGCCAAGAACTGTTTACGTTTCTAAATAGAACGACTTGGTGTACTATAATGACAAGAAGGGTTTTGAAGACTCTTAATTGAATAAATCTCCATCACCACCCTCAGCTTACGGAGATTATTTAAACAAGCATACGACATTAAAAACTAGAAAAAATCAAGCTTGTTGTAAACGATTAACCCCTCGTATCTATTATATTTTTATACATCCGCGTAAATCTTCAACTTTCAGATTCGTATATCTCAAATAAAATAGCACAAAAATGATATTTCATTGTGCAAATAACGAAATATCCTCAAGGGCATAATCAGATTTCCCTTTTACATACACGCGTATTTGCTTAGGCATTGATCTTTGAAACATTCAGCTCTGAATTTAATCTCTATATACAGCTATTAAAAACGGAAGGGACTAAATCCATTAAAAAAATCATATTAAACTCAATCGCTACTTATATTTTCATGAGCTAAACGTCCATTTCATTTTGGGTATATATTTTACAGTTCATGTTACATAAAAATTGATACACGTCATCAATCGTATATTCGTTGACATATATATGTCACCGTAAAATTGGAAATACCTTTATTTTATAATCTATCTCGCGAGATTGTGAATCGTAATATATTGTTTACAATTTAACGCATTATTTTTCAGTAGATTCTAATCTAATTTAATCACAATCTTACAAATGTCAATATCCGAAGGCTGCTACTGATTGGTCGGCCTTGCAGTAGACCGTTGGTTCACAATCTTACAAATGTCACGTTGTCAACTGTCCGAAGGCTGTCCCTGATTGGTCGGCCTTACAGTAAACCGTTGCTTAACCTAACCTAATTGGTTGGTTAATGACAAATTCATTTCACTTCCGCAACAATTTTATAAAACTAATTCTAAAAATAAGAGTTATTTTCATCGCGAAATCAATTTACAATCAGCAAAACACTGTTCGTTTACATTTCCCCAATTTGACGGTTTTTTTCTGAAAGATTAAAATCTACAGAAAAATAATGCGTTAAATTGTAAACAATGTTATTTTTCACAATCTTTTGACAGTTCACAATCTCGAGATATAGATTATAACCTAAGATTATTCACAATTTTACAGAACACAACAATTACTCGTTCGTTTTGTATGAACTCGAACAGTTCGGAGCGGTCTGTTCAAAACATTTCAAGGTGCAAATTTATTTTGACGTTCGACGTTGGTTTGGAACTTCAGATGAGGTCACGTGGCACACTTTTGTCTAAAGCGTCATCTTAAATTAATGCAACGTTCGAAATTATACCACGTGACCTCAGTATCGAGCGTCAAATGTTTAATTTGAGGTTATATTTTTCTAAAATAGGATTTGTTATTCAGTATTTTTATAAAAAGTTTTAAATAATGCGAAACTTATGAAGAAATCCGCTTTCTCAATATCGGTGTCAAGCCAATACCATTTGAATCATAATCATCCATGTCTTGCTGATGTACATTTGGTGCTAGTAAAATATCAGCTGCTGTCATTGACAACTTTGACAACAAACTTTGACAAACGCCATCTATGCTTCTCTTTCTTCTTCAGTTCAATCTTTGTCCATGGCTTTTACAAAATTTTTGATTGGCCTTAATTTGATGTGCAAAGGTGATATTATCTTTTCGGGGTTAACTAAAGGTTTACTTCTCACATTTTTTGTCTCAGTTCTTGGCAGCCATATTGTTCTTACATTTCCACTCGCATAAAAAGCAATAGTTTTTCGTTTAGCCAACTTTCGAATCTGCACAAATTAACCATTGGTGTCTGCTGTATCTTCTCCAACACTAGTTTTATAACGTAGAAGGTTTCTTCTAAATGAGCTCCGTAAGCTAAAGGTAGTGATGAAAATTAATTTTCGTTATGGAGCAGTACAGCCTTTAGACTTGACTTTGAGGAATCAATAAAGAGTCTCCATCCTCTGACGTACTTTAACTCCCGTCTCAAGCAGATTCCACTGTTCCAGTCTTGAACATAATACTTCAGCTTTTTATTTGGGGAAATCCAAATCTCTTATGAGATTATTAAGCTCCAATCAAATGTGGTGGTTGACGACTGACAATTGATGTAAATTCTGATTCAAATTCTTCGTTTTTAGACCTGCTTAAACTTCATTCAACACCGTAAATTGGAAGAGGCCCAGGAGCTTCTTCCGAATGAGGGATTGTGTTTGTTACAGAATACACCTCCGCGTATTTAACCGTATGCTTCAATTTCTTCGAAGAGCTATTGGTGAAGCAAAAATAACAGTTGCTTATGTGATTATTGAATATTGTAGATTAAACCAACCGGTCAAATTTCTGTGATATGAGATACAGCAGATGTGTGACACCAAATCTTCATCCAGGTTGAAATATGCACGTTAGAACTTCTTAATTAAAGCGTAATAACCTTTTTTTGTTATGTAGGTGTATATTAACCGCAAAATAACAAAATAAGTCGAGAGAATTTACAAATTTGCATGCATAAAATGCACAACAGATCTGGTTCGAGTAACTTTGAGTTTTGTCTGAGAGTATCTCAACGAATGCTCAAATCTTCAGGTTGTAGTCGGAAACTTTTCAGTCAACCCTCGTACTGTATTTAGTTCTGTTGTCCAAATAACCTGCCATTAATCTATATACCAGTAGTTATTTATGTTCCAGCTTGATTTTCAATTAGTTCCATAGAAAAAGAAATACTTTCTATTTTATTCTCTTCCAATTTTATTATATTACGTAATTCACCATCTGGTTAAGTTAGTCTTAAGTTAAACGGACGAAAGGAACGTTGAAGGGCCTCGATCTTAAAGGACAATCGTTATATCTTTGTAACTGATTTCAAACAAAACAGAAGATTCAATGAGTCTGTTCTATATTCAGCCATCCGTGAAATCACTAAGATAAAGATGTAAAGATTTAATAGATATTCATTTGAAAATTCAACGGGAAAACCGATTATTTTGTAGCTAGTGATGTAATATTATGTTACGTAACAACAGTTGTAAGTAACGAAGTGAAAAATTTTATGCACGAAACTGAGATGAATACCACCAGAAAAAGAGATATAATGAAACTATGCGTAAACGAACGAGGACTAATTGTAAAAAACGAAAACTACAACAATATAAATAGAAAACAATGACAAATGGAGATCGGGCAACGCCGCATGACGTTCTAATCAAGGTTACTAGTAATAGAAGGTTTGTGACAATGACAAGATGCGCAGTAGACAAGTGACGTCACCGGTTCTTCACAGCTGTGAACGGCAGCTAGAAATATATTCGTTTGTATAAACAGATAAGCAAGAGATAACACACATCCTCATATTTCGAACATAATGTTAGTGAGGTTGCGTTTGACATAAAAATATAAACAAAACAAAAATGTAAACATAATGACGTAGCTGGTTCTCCAGCAGCCGATCGTTTGTTTACGAAAACATGCGCATGTCACGAACCTTCTATTATTCTAGTAACCTTGGTTCTTATCTCTGTACATGAACGACTTCATAACCTAAAAAAAGCGGTAATATAAATAAAAAAGTGACTTGAAATTATAAACTTTTAAAACTTCCTTCGTAGTTGAATTTTATTTAATGAAATTATATATCGAATTCATATCATCCCGCAGTAATTTATAATTTTAATTTATCAATTAACGTATATTAGAAATAATAGAAACGAACAGGGATTATTATTAGTTTGGAAAATGTACCGAGCATTTATCCAAATGATTTTGTCACTAATGGGCATAAAATTCAATATATTAACACAGAATCCAATGAATTACTCATCATTCGGGTAACTTCCAAACGGTATGATTAAATTCGACGAAAACAAATATATAATGAATCGAAAATACGGCTAACAACTAATCAATTTTTTCTGAAAATTGAAATTGGAAGGAATCAATCATTTGTATAGAATGGAATGAATAGGAACAGGTTTGAACTTTGTGGAATCGTCAAATAACGTATGTCCCAATAATTTTGGTATAAAAATATTTAAGTACCTTTAATAAAACTTTTCTTATTTGCCATTAGTAATTAATCAAGGCAATAACTTGAACTACAAGATGGATTGGAAGCTGGTCTTCATCATCCCAGCTGCAGTTAGGCAACCATTGATACAAACACAGGACTAAGTCCTAACTCACAACGAAGAAGAAGAAGACATCTGATAAGGTCTTGAAAGACTCGAATATCTATTGAGTCTACAGAATCTACAGTTTTCTCCCTTACTCGTTCCCCATAAGATCTGGAATCCCTCGTGTCAGTCGTGTCATGTGTGACTGACACATAGATGGCGCTGCTATTGTCAAATTCCTACGACGTTTATGAAGTACCAACTTTTAAAAGACTATGTGTGAAATTTAATGACATTTCGATAAGTCAGAAAAAAGTGACAGCCATTTAAGTGAAGCTATTTTTGTTATTTTCTAAATAATTTCGTGTTTTAGTTTATCATTGCTTCTTGATAAAAAAAATACTGTACAAGCTCAGCAATGGCTTCAAAACCCGGACTCTGCTCCATCCAAAAGAACCATTTGTTATTGGTTTGCTGAATTTAAACGTGATCCTACAGACACCGATGATGGTGATCGTTCTGATCGTCCAATTAAGGTGATTTTTTGCATCGATATATCACAATGGATGAAACATGGATCCATCACTTCAATCCGGAATCAAAACGGTCATCATCTGAGTGAAATGCAGCTGCTGAACCGAATCGTCCAAAGGCATAACAGTCAGCTGGGAAGGTTGTGCCTTGGAATTTCTTCCACATTCACCGTATAGTTCAAATCTGATCCCCAGTGACTACTGGCTATTTGTTGATCTCAAAACAATGCTCGTAGGTAAAAAATTCAGCTCAAATGAAGAAGCAATTGCTGTAACTGAAGCCTGTTTTGAGGCAAAAGACAAATCCTTCTTCGAGCACGGCGTCGAGAAGTTAAAGAAGCTTTGGAATGTTTGTATTGCTCTGGAAGGAGATTACTTTGATAAATAAAATCGATTCTTGGCAAAAAAATCACGACTTATTGAGTAATGTGTTATCTTTTCATTGACAGCACCTTGGTATCCGTGCTTATTGGTTTGAGGAATATTTAGGAAACTTGTACCCAAAGTTGCTGGTCAAACATTAACTTTAAATGAGTGCCGGTAATGTGGTGTGATGCCGTTTTGACTTATGAAGACTTGTGAATTCTCATCACACCAGTAGTGTGCATTATACGAGGGTTGCTACTAAAGTTTTGACATTTGCTTGGATGTGCTTTGTGCGCGAACAACGTTTGTTGGATTTAGATCCTCTTAAAAGACCCATACTGTCAATTGTTGTTTAGTTTCGGGTTCATATGCATAGATCTATGATTCGTCGCCTCTCAGGATTTATAAACATCTTTTGAAGCACCGCTATTGAATTTTTTCAACATTTCTTTCTATCATGTTTCGATGTTTTCTTCGCCGATTTTGGACGACCTTCACACCGTAGCCGCGAAGTTCGATCATGAATTTGGATTACCAGCGAAATGCTGTGGCTCGAGATATCGCTTCATCACCAAAAGTCGAGGAGAGGTGATCGGCACATTGATATTGGTTTAATACACGTCGAAAGTCATAGAAAAAAATCTCACGAGAAGTTTTGCGGTTTAATTCCATTTTTTTAACAAAGATTGATGTTTCAAGTATCCGCAAATAGTCATTTTGAGTACGTTCACCATTAAAAATGTCAAACTTTATGATGACAATGTCAGATTTGTCATATTCACACCAGTGTTGCCATAGTTGCTTTTCAATTTATAAAGCACTTTATGCATGAAGCTTGGCACACAAGATTCAATTGGAACAAACACCGGTAAGTTTTGTGTCAAGTGTCAAATTTGATAACATGTCACAAATTAATTGTTTATTTGTTACGGTATCGGAAATACGAAATACTTGATTAATTTAATATGAATATTATGAAAGCACTTCTTTGAAACTGAATTTTTTACTATATATACCTTCTTAAGCCCTTTTATAGTCTTCTAATAATGTATAATCATTTTAAATGAACGCCTACATAACCTCAATTCTACAATTTGTGTTTAACGAACAGTTTTGGAACGTGGGTTTGAAACATTGCCAACCAAGTGCTCGATTGATGGCTCAAATTATATATTTGGAAAACTTAAATAGCAACAATCGTAGAAATTAAACATACTTTGTTCGTAAGTGAAAATAAAACATTTGAACTGAGGACTGTTTCTTTCTTATATTTCAAAATTCATTTTAAGCGCTAAATCGTCTGACAAAACTCTTGGACTTGTTTGTAATTATACGAGGTCTGGCTATTAAATAACGAAACTGGTTACGAAAAAGGGAAAAAAGGCAGTACTGGAAGTCTTCTTTGGTGAGGGCCTTTAAGAGCTCCGCCGTTTTTTGCTTTACCACTGCCATCGAGTCAAATCGGGTCTATTTCAAAGCAGAACTTTTTCTAACCTTTCAAGGAAATCTGAGTAGACCCGTTGACACAAGAGCTTCTGGTCAGGAGTCAGATTTTTTGGCACTAACTTCGCACAGACTTTTGTCTTCTGTAATTCCTCGTGTAAAATTTTTCTAACTGTTTCTTTATCGGCGTTTACAGCCTCGGCAATCATCCGGATGCTCATTCGACAAACTGCACGCACAATTTGGATGATTTTGGTAACTGTTTCCGAAGTTGAAACAGTCACAGGGCGACCTGGGCGCTGGTCATCTTCAGTGCTCTCTCTGCCATCGCTAAAGCGATTACACTAATCAAAAACACGCGCACGAGATAGAGAATTGTCCCCATAGGCCACTTTCAACAATTTATAGCACTCAGTCGGAATTTTTTTCAATTAAACCAAAAATTTTGATATTGATACGATATTTCTGTTTTTCGTTTGGTTATTCAATAGACAGACTTCGTAAAAGCCTGAAAAGATTATTAGTAAACCAAGCTTGCGACTGACATCTATCTTAAAAAGGATTCTTTTTCCGAGGAAGAAAACTTTTTGATAAAAAAACTGATGAATATAGCCACAGTTTTCATAATTCTCAACCGGAGGACCCACTTCATATTTATATTATGTGACAATTAATCCATTAATACATAATATCAAATAGACAGATGAGGCATAAAAATAATAAAAAAACCTCAACCTATATATCCCAAACACGATTTCTGTTACAGGTAAATTGAATCCAATCAACTTTCCATTCCAAGAGGCACAATTTAAGCCTAAACTTTCGAAGAAACCTCGTAATTATGAAAATAATTAGGAATTTTTTCAAACTCTATTCTTTAAAATATATTTTCTATTTTATTTATTATTGTTCATTTTTTTTTAAATATTTAACAGAATTTTATAAATTAAAAATTACTTTACCTTTTATTTTAAAGTGGAGACTTTTTATCGTCAGGTGGCATGCCTGTTAAAAAGCTGTGTATATCTCTGCTAGTCTTGTTGATTCGGTGTTAACAGTTTGAAATCGCGCCAACCACTATCCGATTAATTCTTGCATTGAAGAGGATCCTTCTGGAGGGTTGTTCTTCCCGAAAGGACTTGCGCTCGACGAGATGATACTATTGGCTCGTTAATAAACATATATTATATGGTTTTATACCTTTTTTTGTTTTATTTCAACCATTGACACTTTAAAGAAACACCTATAAATACGTAACAACCAATTTACTACTTCTAATGAATTAATTTTTAGTTGGTACATAAGATTTTGCGACATGATAATAAGAATTTTAAGAAAAAGAAAAAATTTTTTAATTAGTCGTGTTTTCACATGACGCGATCGAAAGTATGGGAAAACAAACTTTAATAATTTTTCTTAATTTCTTAATTCTTATACTCCAATCAAAATTTGTCATTTTAAAATTCGGGGAATACCTCGAAGAGGGAATATTGGCCGCCGCGAAGATCTGAGTCCAACGGATTTTTTCTTGAGATTATAAAACAAATCCGCGGTCAACTGATGAATTAAAGAAAATATCTGACGTAAAAATTTAAACATTACAGAGCTTATTTGCCAGGAAGTGATGGAATATTTTACTCATCGTTGACAGGTATGCCAACAACGAATTAGAACACTATTTCAGTTCATGGGACGTGAGAAAATAAACCGATCGCCAATTTTTTCAAATATTGTAAGAAAATATACAGTGTGATCAAATCAAATTAAAAGTTAAGATAAAAATAACAATAGTTACACTTTTTTCAAGTAAAGACATACGTTCTATTAAATGTATTTTACAACTTCATTATGTTGAAAAGAGATAGCGACAAATAACATTAATAAGGTTCCATTCATTCTCACAACTCTGACAGCTGTCATTTTCAGCCAATTAAATTCGAGTTTATAATAATTATAAAATGACATCTCACTACCCACATTAAATTCATTCATTTCTAGAGAAAAAATATATTATTTGTAACAAGTTATTTGCGCATCTGGAAACCTCGTTTCACAGGAAATAATTGAAAGATTTGTTGAAGTATATAATGAAATAAATTGTGTAAGAAGAAAACGCCATGTTCGCTCTAATTAGAACCGTGCAGCAAGGAAAAGCTTTCTCATTTTCACTCAACTAGATTGAAATTACATTGTTATTATAGAAAAGTTTCACTCCAATACCATAAGTGTTGAAGAATCCCGATTTTACGGTTATTTTTCCAACGGCTGTCCGCGGAAACAGTGATTGATTTTTTCAGTATGATACCGAAGATACCCCATCCGTTTTATCTCGTATTAACCTATCGGGCTAGGTTTTTCGTTGTGCCTAGTTGGAGGCCCTGCTTATGACATTCAGTGCTGTCATCTTGACTTACGGTAATATTACTTCATATGCTCCGATTCACAAATAATAGATACTTAAAAAATATTTTTATTAAATCATGATACTACAAAACTTTTATTTATATTATAATTATTCATCTCTACATCTCTTAGTTTCTTCATTTCGTTTTTCTTTTTCGATTGTTCCCTTATACACCAAACACCTTATCCTTTTTGGCGCCCTAAAAACCTATCTGTCAATTTGTAAAAAAGCGTGATAACTAAATTCAATAATCAATTTGCAAAAGCTGTTATATTCATAATATAGTAATTACTGAATGTTTATAAGTGGCACCTTAGACCTCAATAACATTGTAATAAAAACGTTAGCTATAAAATTCTATCATTTTATTTGTTAATTCGTTTCTTCTTTTTTAACGGTACCATATTCTTGAGTAGTGTCGGTTCACATAGGCTAAAACAGTCACATTTCAGCTACGAAAATTGTCTCCTGCAAGTATCTCTTGTATTACTCTTCATAACTCATGATCAAAACCTCTATTCATGTACACCAAAAAGATTGTCTTTTGATTATACCATTCATTTCTCTATTCATGTTCTCATTAGAAATATAATCTGTGGATGATTATACTCAAATGACGTCATCCGTCATCGGCCATTTTTACTGACGGGCACACAAAATAGCTATTCCGCAAGTAATAGTTTGTTGTTAATATTAACTATAGATTAATTGTTTTAAAATTTATGTCTTGTTATTTAAACCTCAAAGAAGGTAATGAGAGGTGAGAGAGACAATGTAAGGTTCTTCAGAATTCCCCCTGCATTAAAAAACGCCGGCGATGCTAATAATAAATTGTTGAAATTAAGGCAAGAGATGTGGATTGAAGCTTTAAAAAGGGGTCCTTTCAAAGATATCCAACTAAAATATGGCGGGGTTCTAGGCATTTTATAAGCAGTAAATATAATATAATAATGTATGTACATTTTTACGGATGTCAGGTGTAAAAATGTTTTGCGATTTTAGTTCTCCGAAATAAGTGTATGAGAAGATCAGTCTAAGAAGTTTCATACTTATTTGGTAAATCTTGGAAAAATTTTTAGAGGTCCAAACAAATTTTTTTGATAAGGATGATCCTGACTGGATTCCAAATCAGAATATGGGATATAATAAAGAGAATCCTGTTACTTCAAAGTGCTAAAGTGAAAAATTTTAGTAATCAGTGAAACGTAAACAGTTAATATCGGATGAACAAGATGAGGTAGACAAGATTTTTATACTCTACAAGTTGTCATTATTATTATATTTTAAGAAAAAATATTCATTGTTTTTCTTATCAAAAAGGTCAAGATAAATTCACAAGAACCAGTCGAGTAGTTGATAAATTTTCCTAATCTTTGAAAAGTTTCAATTTTCTTACTTTATAGAGACAACATCAAAGTTTGAAACATACAAAAGACTTAAGTTCTTTAAAAAACCAATATTCTTTTATTCTATTTGAAAGGGAACTTAAGAGTGATAATATTCACTTCTCTCTACTTATAATTTTTTATATCACCAAAATCACTTTAACTCTCTTTTTACACAAAATTTTCTCTATAAAGTAAAATGTTCTGAAAACGACTTTAAATCTAAAAGTTGAAGATTGTTGTAAATTATTTATATATTTGGAAAAACAGTTTTTCTTTAGTTTGAGCTTCAACTGTACAGTTTTCTCTTATTTCATCTCATATTTTAATTCAACTTTTTAATTGACTATAACTAATAATGGATATTGGAAAATATTGGGTTTTGTCAAAAAAAATACTATTTGTGTTCTGATAGGATTCTTCCATTGATTTAAAGGTTTAATTCTATTTAAAGTAGAAAAAAGCTTATTGTTTCATTAAAAAGTTACTCATTTCTTTAAAACAACATTATCAATGAAAAATCAATCATCTTCCGAGTCAGTAGCATCAAAAGACTCTGTAGAAGATTTCAATTATGGGGAAATAAATTTAATCTTACCAGCTGTTTCATTTGTTAAATAGGTTAATCTTTTATTAGGAACCCTGATATAGGTACTAGAGGATCTCTTGGTAGCCACAAAACACACAGGAGCTGATAATATGTGAAGTGCAACTATCTTAAGATACCTTCTCACTATACTAGTGGCGACATAAAAACTCAGACAAGTTTTTTACCGGGTAACTTTCTAATTTGCTTGGAACTGAGATACCAATATTCATATCTTCTACTTTGTGGATGAATTCCATTGCATCCACATGCTCTTCCGTGGTTAAATGAATACACAATTAACCCACATCTCTTTGACAGGTCATCTAGACCCTTGACTCTTCCATCCAATACAACAAACAATTCTCTGCTGTAGTAGCAATGTGTCCTAACCATCTTACTTATATCATTATTAATTCTCCTTTTGTAAGTCTTTTCTAGATACTTACTGCTATTTTGACACCAAAATATATTTTCTTGGGACATTTTTCTTCCCAATATTTTTAATTTTACCTCATCTTTAATTTAGAGCCCAGATATTAAAGTTTCTCAACTTGATTCACTTAGGTAATTGTTTTTTCTGTAGTCACATCAAGGTTAAAAGCATCTTCCTCTTTTGCAAAGGAAAAATTTTTGCGGACCAAACTGTGAACCATTGCATTCGCAGTTCAAAAGAATTGTTTAATTTATGGAAAAAAAAAATAATAGAAACACAAATGTATGTACAATCTATTTATTGATACCAATAAAATAACAAATCATTGATTTAACAAGCATATATGTTAATTTAGAAACTACGGTAACGGTCATGTGATTCAAAAAATTACTGTGAATCTTTAACATTAAAAACTGTTCAACAGAAAGCTTCTAAATAACCCGAGCGAATAAAGTAAATGGTATCAACGTCCAACCACTAAACACCAGGAATTTCAACCCTCAACCCATTACATCTATAACAAATTACCAATCAAAACTGAAGGCTTAATTATATTAAGATTACCAGTACACAAAATATATTTTGTATCAAAGATGACCTAGTAATGCTTAACCATTAGGGTGGAAATTGTAAAGGAAGTCTCAAATATCGTTTTGAAGTAAAAATTTCACTGTTACAAGTCAAAACCAAAAACTAGGTTCTCACGAAGCTATGGACGCTAGAACGCTGGTTAGGCTGCGAGCTGTCCACAACGTTCATTCTCCGGACGAGTAATTGCTTAAGATCGAAGGGTGACGATTCGAAACCCCAGCGAGATGATCCCCGATATCAGCAAGTTTTGAACACAACGGCAACGCGTGGAAACAAAACCGATGTGTCTTTTGGGACAGGAAAGGGTTGTAGTTATACCTGCTTAGCAGCACAACAAGCGTCTCCATTAGGACAACACTGTCCGTGTTCCAATTGATATTATCAACAGATTTAGATGGAATAATGTCTCTCAATCTCTTACAGTCCACACCTGGTCCCCAGTGATTACCATCTCTTCTTTGAATTAAAGCAGCTGAAAGAAGAGGTTTCAAGCTATCGACTCAGTCCAGACTTGGTCCCCAGTGATTACCATCTCTACTTTGAATTAAAGCAGCTGAAAGAAGAGGTTTTAAGCTATCGACTCCGGCATAAAGAAGAAAATGCATTGATCTAAACAGCTAGTTTGATGATAACGATTTTCCTAAAAAATCAATTATAGAAAATTTTCAGCATATCAGTATAGGTAAGATTTTGAATGATACGACCATTCCCAACTTTCTAATCACTTTGTATAAAATGTGTAAAATGCTATAATATATAATTTAGAGAGAAACTATTTGTTATTTCTTTTTTTTACTGACCCCTTTAACTAAATATGTCCGATATAACTATCCTGTAGGATAAAAGAAAACAATTTGTACCAAAATAGAAAATCACACACTATTGAAGTAAAATATGTTCCTAAAAAATTGTCAAACTTTAAAATTCGTTTTCAAATATATGTAGCATGCATAGCAACTTATAGGAACATATTTTCTTTTCTAACCAAGACATAAAGATGGAAAATATGATATTTACACAACCTAATACCTACAATGTATTTCGGAAATATACAGTAAGCTTTATCTTTACAAAAATAAAAATATATAGAACATTATTGGTCCTTCGAGCCGGATTCTATAGATACAAGTACAGAAGTTGTACTTTTCGGATAAAACAAAAGAATTTAACCAACCTGGAAGTTCACAAGGAGATATACGGATGACATTAAAGGTTAGTAAAAGATAATTTCGTTTGGGACGAAGAAATAGTTTAATTTTTATTATATCAGGAATTTACATCTGCCCATATGTTGAGAGCAAACAAAAAAAGTTTTAAAACCTTATTAATTATAAAAAGTATCAATATGAACAGGTCAAATTTAGTAACAAATATTAAATGAAGACGCAGCCAAAGTGTCCATTAAAAATTATCATTTTAATAAAAAGATGTAATATGTAAAAACGAATCATTGTATATATTCAAATGACAAATGTAAAATAATGTTGAAAGATTTTATAAAAACAAATTATTAAAACGGTTTCGTTCGAGCCGGTTTTTATTAACTAACTTAAATACCTAATATAATAACTGTTTTACTAAAAATAATTTATAAAAAGTATAAACAACGAGGTCAAGCATCCTAAACAAATAATAAAGGGACGCACTAACAAAAGTACATAATATGAAAACATCCATGTAAATATGAAGAAAGAATAAAACCAAACTATTTAGACCCGCCACGTATAAACCAATGAAAGATACTATATAATTTTAGATAGTAAATAACGTAAAGATATTAGCAAGGCACAATAATTAATTCTTTGATTTTAAAACGGTTCTAGCTTTGATTAGTATAAAAAATGTATTGGTCCTTTGTTTTATTATTACCTAAAATCTAATTAGTTTCATCTATAGTTCATAATTTCTCATGTTTTAGGTATAAAATAATTAATACGAAGCTTTCTTCAAATTATTTCAACGAAACGAAAGAGTTGTCCAATCAATCTTAATTTAAACCAAGTATAGATATTCAAACCGTTAATAAACTTGGAATTTTACTACCTACTGATACAAAACATAAAAAACGTTATTTTAAAAATTAAAGAAAAAAATTTCCTGTCAATAATGGTATTTTGATAAGAAGAGTACTTAAACAAAAGCTTTAGACTGCAAAGAACATTTTTAAAAAGACTATTATTGATTGGTTTGCTAAAAACTAATGAGTAGTAAGAATACCAACAGTGTTCCAATTATATCAAGAGTTGTCAAAATTAATTGGTTCTTCGAGCCGGAATATATTAATCGAACCTCAATTGTTCAAGATCAATAAATTGGGTACACTATAAAAATTGCTGCTTAGGTAATAGAATTAAGTAAGTCAAGTCCACAAAGATAGCGAGGAATTTTTGGACTCTGTCGTCACTGGGAACGAAATCTGGTCCACTACCTGACACCGGAAACAAAAGAAAAATCCCATCAGTGGAAACATCCAAGCTAGCTGAAGCCAGAGGTTTAAACCAATTCTGTCTGCCAACAAGGTGATGGCGAGGGTCTTTTGGAACAGGAAAGGGTTGTTGTTGTGCGAATTCCTACGTACCGGTGCAATTAATGCGGACCACTACCGACAGACGTTGAAGGACCTTCGGCGCACGATTCAAAACAAGAGAAGATGCATGCTCACAAATGGACTGTAACCGCACACCCCACGAATCACATCTACAGATTTAAATAGTGTCATATCCCCTTTACAGCCCAGACTTGGCCACCAGGGGTTAGGATTTCTTCCCCGACTTAAAAAAACTATTGGGAGGGATGCATTTCACAACCGACGAAGAGCTGAAAGGAGAGGTTTCCAGCTATATACACAGCGCTGGTCATTCGAGCCGAAATTTGTAAAACGAATTTCAATTGTTAGAGATCAATAAAATTGAGACAGTATAAAAGTTGCTACTTAAGTGAGTCAGGCTGGAAGTCCATAGAAAGAATAAGATTAAATTCAGTAAAAAAAGTAGTTTCACTTGTTATACTATAAAGATTTGAATTAGAAATTTATATCTAGGATTATTGCAAACTTTATAACAAGTTAAATTTCTTTTTAAGCTCACTGCAACTTTCTTGAAACACACTAATAATTATTTTATTGTGTTAATTTCTGTTAACACATCTTAGACAGTTTAATTATGCTGTTTAAAGAATTGCACCGATCTTTGGAAATATTTTTGTTTTGGCTACCGTGCTAAAAAACAGTCAAATTTCAATATTTCAATTATACTAAAAACAAACAATTATTTAGTACTACGATATAATCTAGATAATAATACCCAAAAAAAGGATATTATTCAATATGGTGACTTAATTTCTACTTTATGAAAATATAAAAAAATATTTTTGTTTGAAGCATTTTCCTTTTCACACTTTATTACTACAATAAATTTTTGTTTTGTACCGCAAATCCAAATATTCAACAAGTACTATTCCAATTTTACTTTTCGATTTTCGAAAATTTATCCTGACATTCTGAACTCGTCCAATGTTGGATCAGAATTTCCATTTCGTCCTTTATAGCTGTTTCGATCCGATCCTGTCCGTTCACTCGGAACCGTCTTTTTGTAGTTTCCAAGCTCTACAACACCAAAAGTTTTCATCAACTTTCTTAAATATATCCTTTCAAATTACCTGTCGAGATCCTTGCGCAATAGACGAAACGAAATTATCCAATGTATCTTTATACTTTTCGGGCCAACATAACTTTGAGATCAGTCCACGTTTAAACGCTTCGTCGGCTTTTAAATGTTGATTAGCGTATAACAACTCTGCAGCCTACAACAAAAATATTGATACAATTCAAAATGGGGATCATATGGTTACCGTTAACTCACCAATCCACAATTGTTTACATGGGGATATGTTAAAAGGAATGTGGCTTCTCCCATACATCCTAAGCTGGCGTAAGGAGTTCTGAATATGGCTTTATCACTAGCTATAACAGTGTCGAATAGAGATAACATTGTTACTCCTATTCCTACACAATCGCTCTGTATGCCAGCAACTATAACTTTCGGAAAGTGGAGGAGACTCAATAAGAAGTCCCTAAAAATTTGAACATATTAACAAAGAGTATAAACAATTTAATAAGAGGCTAATTTAACAAAATATAATTTTTGAAGCATGTTCCAATATCAAGTACACTGTAATAAGAGTAAACTTGGAGTAATATCAGTGATTTGGTTGGTTAAATTTTTTATCTCACCTAACGCTTTCCGCTAAAGTAGTCGCTTTCTCTATCCTTTCTTTTTTATCATCTGTTACCAAAGATGTGTAATCGAGACCTAAACAAAAAGCTGTGCTCGAAGATGTGAGCGATACCACGTTACATTCCTTATCTTTTTCTAGCTTCTTTAAGGCAGCAGTAAGATCAGCCAAAACCTAAAAAATAGCAACCATCAAGTGTTATGTGATTCCTTGGTATAATTTCGTGTTAATTGACTTATGATTCAGAATTGATTGAAGCTCATAATTTAAAATAACATGGTTGCTCTAGTAGCCTCCGAGGTTCAATAGTAACCTACAGGTCAAAACAGTAGCCTGGGGTCGAAAACAGTAGCCTGTAGGTCAAAACAGTAGCCTCAGGTTAAAATAGTAGCCTTGGCAGTTAATATAATAGGCCAATTTTAGGCTTTGTTACAAACTCTACACAAAATATGTACAGAATTGTTTAAAAATTGCAGTTAAATATTCAGAATTCTTTCATTCGGATACACCTAGGCACAATAATATGAGAGAAAGGTGTTTATTCCACTCTGGACTGAAAATTGTGAATTGACAAAATTTTGATAAGGCTAAGGACACTGTTCTAAGCTTTGTTGTGATCTAAGAAAGTGTAATAATTACAACACAGTCAGGGTTCTGAGAATAACATACTATAAATCATAGTTGCGTTAGCGTCTGAGATTCAATAGTCACCTGCAGGTCAAAATGGTAGCCGAGATAGTCAATATAGTAGCCAAATTGTAGACTACACAAAACATAAACTTTTGTATTTGATTATTTCTATTAAACATAAAGTGTTCTTGTCCATAATCTTCTTTTTCTTTATCAACTTGTAAACAGTAAATTAACTGATTACAATTTTTTTTTAATCAGTTAATTTTTTTACCCAGTCACACTTTAAGTACAGGTTGATAATATGTGACAATTACAGGGCTGCTTAAGCAGTTTGGTGTGCTTTAGGCTCTTTTTTGATGAACATAAATTGTTGGTAGAGTAAGATTGAAAAAATGTGCAATAACTTTAGTGTATACAATGAATACTCGTTCAAAATAGCCATTTTTATAAAAAATACTAGCTTTTAAACTACTTTAGCGTGGAAATAATCACTTGAAATCGATAGCAAATGGTCGCTTTGCAGTACAGCTGCACAATAATCTCTGAGCAGGTTTCAAAACAATAAAAGTGATAATAATTTGCCACTACGGTTGATTATACAGATTCCCTGACATTTATGTTGAAATATGTTGATATTTAATAGACTTAACTGTTACTTCATTAATAGCTCCAAAAAAGTGACTTGGATGAGCTTGATAAGCTAGGAATGAAAGAGAAAGCTGTCATATGCTATATAGTTTCAGAACAATAGTGTATCCTCTTAGTTTTTGTTGCAGTGATATCGTTTAGATTTGCTTACTATACAGTTAATCAATACTGTTGGAATGACAAGGATATTGAACTGATTTGGGAAACCTTTGACTCAAGAAGAAGTGTCAGTAAATCTTCAGGAACTCAAAGGATATGTGCAAATTTCATATTGTTATCATTATTTATACTTACATCGATGGTAAAGTAACCTTTGTCATCAACATAATGCAAATCTATGGATATATGTTTACCAGATTTCTTCATTGTAAATGATTTATACTGTGCCCCTTTGATTGCCTTCGGTATGGATTCTGTAGAATTTTCTTTCGATTCTTTGACACTGGACTCGCTCTCACTAGTAGTGTTCCTTTTATGTTTTCTCGATTTTGAAGAGTCCAATTTCTTTGGAGTCTTCATTGACTAAAAACGTACAGACTGTTAACCATCACTCATCAAAAAGGGATTTTACAGTCACTAAAATGACTAAATCCCCAAATTGAGCAAATTAATTAGTTTTACCTTGTAACTTACTTTATTTTCCTCTAGTTCTTCTTCACTTGATATAGAACTGCTGGATCTTCTTCTTATCAACATCGATGCTTGTGACGAGTAGAAAGTTGGGGATCTCGGCGGTGTGTGGACGGAACTTTTCGTCGAATCTTTGGACATTTTCCTTTCAATTATGGCTGGTGGTTGTTTAACGGGAGGAGAAGTGTTCGGCGCGCTTTCTTTTTTCCTCAACGATTTTGGAGATTCGTTACTGGTATTTTGTACTAGATCGTTTTTGAGAACGTTGGCTCTTTTGAGTAACTCCTTTTCGGCTTTTTCTACTGAATATACATCCTTCTTTTTCTTAGCCAAATGTTCATCAGAACCTTTGAGTTCGTATAACATTTTTATCGCTCCTTCGTCCATTAGCAATTTATCAACTTCAGAAAGACCTTAACATACAAAATATTAGCTACAGCTGTACAGACTGTATATTAATATACTTACCTCTCTTAGATTTTGGAGTAAGCTTAGTTTTACTGACGATTTTCTTTGGTGAATTTTTTTCACTTTTCTCGGACTGTTTCTCTTTCGATTCTTTACTCTTCTCCATTTGAATTACTGTTGGCTTCTTATCAATTTTTTCGAGTTTTTCACTAGATACCGATTTTGTAATCTTAGGAGTTGAAGTTTTATTGCTGTCAGGAACTTTTAATGAAGGTCTCGGGCTTTTTGAATGTTGGTCATCATCGGGATCCCATATAACTTTCTTTTTAATAACCCTGGAACTTTTCGTGACATAAACGTCTGTCGGTAGTGCTAATGGGTCGTTTTTCATTTCAAAGATCTCATTCGAATCTGGATCTTCGAATGAAGATTTTTTAGGAGATGAACTTTCGAATTCTGGCATATCCGTCGGTTTCCGTTTCCTTGAATAAGTTTTCAGTACCATGTTAACTTTTACTTGGGGCTCTATTTCAACGAGTTTTTTCACGGGAAGTGGAACGTCCAAATCTATAGAAGAAATAGATTTTTTTATTGTAGTATCTGTCTTAGCAGCTGGACCAGTTTCAGTTTTAGAATGTGTGTCAGATTTTACAGGAGAACTTGGTTTAGAAGCAGAAATTTTCGTAGCGGTATTTGCAGTTTTTGCTTTAGGATCCTGTCTTGGAAATCTTGGTTTAATTATCCTTTCTTTTGGAAGTTGACGTGGAAGTTCTTGAAGTTGTTGCAGAGCTATTTCACGTTCTATCAATTTCAAGTTGCTATCGTCAACCTAATCAAAAAATATAAATGTATAAATAAAATAAATCCGCTTCAACACTAGTAAAACGGGAGAAAAATCGATTGAATTAAGTGTGTACACATTTCAAAGCATAATTGAGAAAACACTGGATAACAAAAAATAGTTAGTGATGATAACATAACCTCAAAGTGGTTAGAGTAAGTCAAAAAACCAATTTACAAGATTCCAACCATAAAAGATCACCTAATAGTTAGTTTTGTCTAATAAAACAAAACATAATGTAGTGAGAAACCTCAAAGATGATTGCTTATTCATTAAAATACACAAAATTTATTATATCTCTCTCAGAGAACGTTCAGCATTGATCAATGTTCCTTGTAACATTTACACTTAAAATTAGATAGTGATCCAGTCCACGAAGGCAACACTAGAGTGCTTCTCTTTCAGTTTCCTCCTTCTGTTACTTACAGGAGCATTTTTTTAGACCACAGAAAGGCTTTGGGTCAATAAAACATGTTTGTACTCCTTTTCTGGTAAGTATACTGGATCTCCAAAGCCCATATAAAACTTTTCTTCCCGTATCAGAAAAACAAATATAGAATAACTTATGAGAAAATCAGGAGGTGACACCACAAAAAAGTTTAAAAAATGAGTAAAAACTATAAGAATAACTAGTAATATAAAAATGGTGCAAGTTTCATTTTAAAATATCTAATATCCAATAATCAGAATTATTTTAATTATAGTCAATTAAACATAATAAAAACTCACTGCAGGATCCTGAACTTTTTCCATCAGTGGTATTTCTTCCCCATCTCCTTCCAAAATGGCCAACAAATCATCATCGTTCTGGATCTTGGATTCATCCACATTAATAGAATTATTAGATCCTTCACTTTTTGTTTCCATTTTGATTGTGTCTTTTTTCACTTTATCGGGTTTTTTATTGTTTTCTTTAGATATTGTGTACTTTTTATTATCGTCCGGAGCTAACTTATTTGCTAGACGTTGTGTTAATCCTCTGGCAAATTTATTTTCATTAGCTTGCTCTTTTGCTCTAGAACGTTCCAAAATCTCTTCCTCTAATTCTGCTTTGGAGACTATTTGGCTGGTCAAATTGAGATAAGGTACCTTAACAAAAAAAAATTAATAAAGCAGTTTTTTAACAAAAATAAATCAATACCTTGACTCCTAGACGAGGTTTTGGCAACGCCCTACCATTTGGAACACTTTCAACTGGTTTTGAAATGTCATGTCCTATCAGATGCATGGGTAATTCGTGAATAGGTTTACGAGTCCTTCTTGGTTTTTTCTGGGGCACTTTATCTTGCTTATCTCTAGGGGTTTCCTCATAAACTTCCACTAGCTGTACAGAAGAATCGTCAGGGTCTTCTTGAGCTGATAAATCTACCGATGAGGACGTTTGAACTACCATATACTGATCCTACATGTAAGTTACAAATTTAGCCATTTAAGAAATATGATGCCAATGGGACCCCTATAAAATTGGTTGGCTCAAGTCAAAAAATGAACCAAAAATGTATTGTGAAGACTTTTTAGGTGCGCAAATCAAATATTAGGTACATTTATAGTTTTTGGAAAATTTAAAAATAAAAATAAAACGTCTGCTAGGTTTTTAAAGCTTTGGGATCTCTAGTTAAATAAAAATAGTTTTGTGCCTTTTGTTTCACATAAGAATTAAGTGCAACATATTCTTCTCAAAAAGTATTCCATATTCAACATTTAACCATCAAAAATTTCTTGAATCACATATGTTTCGATGACCTCAATAGAAGTGGTGGATCTTAATGAGACTGATGCATATTTCAAGGAACAAGCACCCAAGTCTCATCAAGATCCACCACTTCTAGTGAGGTCATTGAAACTAAAATTATTCAAGGAATTTTTGATGGTTAAATGTTGAATATGGAAACAAAAGGCACGAAATTTTTTTTATTTATAGGGATCGCCAAGTTTCAAAAACCTGGCAGACCTTTTCTTTTTTTTTGAATTTTAAAAAAACTATAAATGCATCTAATATGTGATTTTCGCATCTTATTCACAATAAATTTTTTTTATTTGGGCCAGCCAATTTTATAGGGGTGTCAACTAGGACCTATAATTTCCATTAAACTTGATAAAAACTATAAAACCGGAAAAATTTGCACTTTAAGAATAGAAAAATATCACTAGATGCAAAATGGGTGAATATAGTACTCGTTAGTTGTGATTTATATGATATAAAACATAAAAAATTAATAATAGCTCAAACTTTCGTTGAATAAAGAGAAAAGTTATTGAAATGTGGTGATTCAGATCATATTAAAGTCAATCTTACCTGTGAATCCATTACACCTTCATATGCATTTAACTGGGTCAACTCAATATGTTCTGCTGTATCACCTTCAGCCTCTTCATTGGGTTTCAAAGGGCTTTCCTCCTCTATTTCTAAACGAATTATCTCCTCAGTTGAATCTGCATTATCCTCAATGGCAGATAGTATTTCATTTTCTGTATTATTATTGATTACTTCATCAGTTTTTTCAGTGTATTCATCGATAGTATCTTTCACTATACTTTCATTAATGGTATTTGATTCATTACTGTTTTCAATGTTTTCCAATATATCTTTAGAATGGGCAAGATCAGTTTCAATAAGAGAATCTTCAATAATACCCTCAACTTGATTAATAGTATTTTCAATTGGATCAGTATTTTCACCAACAGGCTCAGTATTACTATTAATTGTGTTGGTAGAGCTCCCAACTAGATCAGTATTATCTACACCAGAATCAGTGCTGCTTTCAACTGGATTAATACTGTCTTCAGCTGTTTGATTTATCAAATTAACACTAACACCAATTGCTTCTTCATTACTTTCAACAGGGGCTTCAGTTAAGTTTTCTTCATTGATACTATCTGCAGTTATTTCAGCAACTTCAGGTTCAACAATTGCTACTGTTTGGTCTTCATTTAGTCCATTAATGGTAGATGATTGTTTCAATTGGGTCTCTTCTGCGGTATTATAAGACTGTTGTATATCTGTTTCTTCAATTGTACAAGACTGATTAGATGGATTTTCAAGACCAGTATCCTGATATTCCATAGGTTGGTCAGAAGGATTACACTGAGCAGTTTCAGGTTGTGCATTGTACTGTTCACCATCTAAAATCAGTAAATTTACTGTTTATACAAATATTTTTCAAAAAATACCTGGAATATTCAAATTTGTGGAACAGTACGATTTCTGAAGTAACAGGATTTGGCTATGCCATTTTGTAAATTGACCCAAAATAAATCGAAAATGCAGTATAAATTTTTTCGATATTCTACTCCATTTTTCGAGATATTGATATTTGAAGTCAAAATAGGACTTTAGGACTTTATAGGGAAAGCTATTGAAGAAGATACAACTGATCCTGATTATAAAGGTGAGAATGTATTTCAAGATTCACAAAAATCTCACACAGTCATTAAATACTTTCTTGTGGTGTAAAAAGTTAAAAAATTGTGAATTTTTTGCAGCTAAAATTGTCTAGACAAAAAGAAGAAATTTAATTCACATTAGAATTATTATTGGGAGGCTTCGTTCCCTCGTCCCCACCTAACCTAACGCCACGGGAGCTTGAAAAATTATATTCTTCATTTTCTTTTAATTTTGTCCTAAACAAGTTAAATTGCCGCGCCACAAAAATCGTACTGTCCCTAAGTTAGTGATACAAATTTTGTGAAATAATTTTAGATGCAATAGGTACATTTACTAATTTTAAATGGACTGGTAGAATCTCAACATAGTAAACTTAACTTGAAAAGAAATTCAACACCTACTGGGAGAAAAATGTGCTTTGATTATAAGATTTTAATATTTCTACAAAATTACCTTTAATAAGGTTAAGAGTATTCTTTTTAATATCTATATAATTGTTAAATAATCAAAACAAATTATTGTTTATATCTCACCTATGTGTTTAAAGATATCAGAAATATATTGGTATGTGAAATATGTACCTGTATATTTACAAAAGAAAATTAATTTATTAAGATTAACATACCTTCTAGAGGAAATCCATCACTTTCCATTTGAGATCCCATTGTAAAATTTTCTTGTGAAAAATCCATATTCTGTTGATATGGGACCTGTTTATTTACATCTATACTTTCAATGGTCTCATATACTTCAGTCACATTGGTATCCATTTTTTAAAGGATCTACTTAAAAAGTAAACAGCTAAACCAAAATATGTAAAATAGCATTTTTAATTAACAAAGTTTAATTATATATTCCTATATATAATAAAAAACGTGTTTTAAAGAATGAGTAGGAAGTGTAAACACTCAATTACATACCTTAATCTACAAAAATAAATGAACGTAGTTCTGTGAATACATCAATACTTCACTGTTCTTTCATAAAAAAACACTGCCGATCCGTATTTTGTCCCAAAAAATTACCACTTATCACGGTAAGAATAATAATAGTTAAATTAGTTATTTCAATAAGAAATTACAAGTAGCCATTTCAACTACAGACCACCACCATCACAATTATACGACTAATACGTCACCAAGAAACTTTATAATACGTTCCTTGATAAACTCCAATCTGAAAAATATATTTTGTTAATTTCTAAGAAGTAATTTCCCAATTTTTTATAGAAATTTAATATTTCAGATAATATTCATGAATTTTACATATATTACTTAGATTTGTCAAAATATTAAATTTATGATAATTCCGGAACGTACCTCTTAATGACAGGGCGCATAAGTGCAGATTCACATACTGAATAGTGACATTTATATTTAAATTGAAGGATTTATTTGGCTTTAAATCACGTGAATCAAAAGTCAGCAACCTGCAAGCCTCAACTGTGAAATCGGCTTAAGTAAAAAGCGGCATAAATGGGTGGGAGGCCTCACATTGTCGAATTCATCGAGAAAGATGCAATAAACGAGATTTATGAAATTTCAAATCGGTAAATTGTGTGATTACTCCTACCAATAACAGTCTGTGTGATAAACTTTAGCAATTAAGCGAATTGTGAAGAATTTTTCGTGACTATTGTGGTTCGCATAATAATTGAAAACGTGAATGGTTTTAATAAGATTTTGAATTTCTTCAACAGTTTAAATTTGACTACAGTGCGCAGAAGAATTGACAAAAATGGTGATGGTTTATGGTTTGTTGTAGTTGCCTTGTGTTTTTAAAATTAAGTATTTCGTATAAAATGATAAGATGGTTGATAGAAACGAAAAATTTTTAAGTGAACTATTAAAATACCCGGGAAATAGTGTTTGTGTGGATTGTGAAGCTAAAAGTAAGAACGCATTTTATTTTTTCCTCCGTTACAGGCATGACATGCATACATCTATCACAAATAAACAAATGTTATTATGCTATTTAATACGATTATAATACACTATTTTTTTTAATTAAAATATATGTTGAAGTTATTAACTCTCAATTTAATCTTGTTAACACCAAAACTGTTTACTGCCACATTTCTGGGAAGAACTATGTTTTTGTTTTTCCAGGAAGTAACATTTATTGTGTTTACTGGAAGTCGGCACCGATTTTGTGTGAACGATTACTGACCCACAACTGTTTCACTCTAAATAAAAACACGTCCAATGAATATTCCTTATCTTCTATTATATTTTATCTGTGAACAATTTTTAAATGATTCAAAATCAAGAATCATTTTATTATTCTGATCTATTTACTGATTTGTATGTTCCGATTTATTCCAAATAATTTATAGTGTGTATTAAATGAAATAGGAATTCCTCAACAGACTGAATCAATTTAGAACAATTTTAAAACTAACTTTACTAAATATATTATCCTATCATTTGAGTAGAACACTTTGTTGAACAATGAATCGTAGTTATATGAAAACTAACAAGATTTGTAAACAGTTGTAATCTTTTTTTATTGTAGCATGCTTATCACATACCAATACTTAGTAAACACATTCTTTTTTAACATTTAAAACTCAACACAAGGTATTAATAGACCAACATGAAAAAGTAAATAAAAATGTTCAACTTTAAAATTAAAGCTGTTGATAATTAATTATTATATTATTTAAATTAATAAGTAATTTAATTGAATATAATGTCTCATATTTAGTGGTAGCTAAATAAGGTATGAACCTGTTTAAAAATAGTATGGATAATATTGAAATATTGGAAAGTTTTAGTGGTCAATTAAAAACCACAAACGTTAATTTATCATAATTAATTTAAACATTTTGTTTATAGATGTCTAGAGATATTTGAGCTTTAGTTATTTGTCAAATTAATTGTTTGTTATTTTCATGCTTCTTTTGCATATTTTCAAGTTTAATAGGTACTTTAGATAAGGTACTGGAAGGTGATAATGATAATTTTCGATATAATTTATTATAGTCAAGATATTATGATATACTGGGTGTTTCTAAATTCATTCAACAAAATTCAGGAGGTGATTGCTTGTATGAAATTAAGATCAGTCTTTCATATAACAAAATTTTAGTGATATCTGTTTAGTGGTATCTGTTTGAACTGCCGATGTGTATTGTTATCAGACTGCACCTGTTGGTGGATTTAAACATTTTGAAAAACCTTATCTTTGACTTAACAGTTTCATCTTGCCAAAATTTATTTGGTGTATGTTTGATTGATTGATCCATTGATCCATATTTCATGTAATTAGGTAATTTTTTCTCTATACTACAATATCGTTTTTTTCTATTAAAATAAATTTTCTGGAATGCTTTTTCCAGCTAAATTATTTTTTTTCCTTAGTGTGCTTCGACTCAACTCTTATTATCCTGAACTGTGACAAGAGACAAAAATTCTTTTCTAAAGCAGAACTCATCTATTTTCCTTCAAATTCTTTTTTCCAAATGATTTTCTATTTGAAATTTCGATTTTCCTGGAGTTTTACGTGATGTTTCAAATTCGCCATATTTATCTTTTTCAATAACTTAATAAATCATAGATTTTTCAACACCAAATATACTACTAAATAATTCCACTGTGTCATCAGCACTTTTACATAAATGTTTATCTGTAAATGATGTGAAGCAATTAAATATTAATGTTTTTTTATTAACTATTGAAGGACGGATTTACGTGGCTGTTCCAAATTTTCACAATAGATTGCACAATGCACTTTGCAAGTTGCAACTAAACTTTTGTCCAAAAAACATTCTTGGCAAATAGGTACTCATAGATCTTATGATGAAGCTTAAATACAAAGGGTTTTTGACCACTCCAAACCTTTTTCTATTGAACTGAACAGCTTATGGTTAGAAAAGACCAATAAAAGCCCAAAAATTTTAGGAAATATTTAGATCATTATGTAATAACATTTAAAATGACTGAACTAAATTTTGGATTAGTAATTAGTTTTTATTACTCTCTTGTACATAAAAATAGTCAATAAACCAAATTTATTATGTTTAATAGATCCAGAATGGGCTTCATACAACATAGGAATTTTTGTTTGTACCCGATGTTCTGGGGTACATCGAAGTATGGGTGTTCACATAAGTAAAGTTAAACACCTAAAATTAGACAGATGGGAAGATTCCCAAGTTGAGCGTATGACAGAGGTAGGCAATACAAAAGCTAAATTGAAGTATGAAGAAAGGGTGCCACCTTGTTATAGGAGACCAAAAGAAAATGATCCTCAGTAAGTTCTATAATAATGCTTTTTGATTAGTTTTTACTTCCAATATTTTGGATTTTTATGTACACACTCATAATTTTATTTAAGATTGAAAAAATCTCCAATTCCAATCATTTAAAGTTGTCTTAATAAAATGAATCTACGATCTGTGGATTAGAAAGTCCAATATATCTAATGATACGATGAAGATACAACCAAAAGTTTTTGCAATCATATTACAAATATGTACATATTACAAATTCTCATATTACAAATATGATTGCAAAAAGTTTTGGTTGAACTTTGTGTAGATTTGAAAACAGTACCAAGATAGACTTGGTCTGGATGTATGTTTGTAAAGAAAGAATGATAGAAGTGTCATATTTTATCAGAACCTACTCTATAATATTATCCTGCCATACATAAGCATAAAATTATTATTATGAAATTTAATCGAGCAATTTGCTGTTGCTTTTATATAATTTTGGCATAATTAAACATTTTTCAGAAGTTTGATTGAACAGTGGATAAAAGCTAAATATGACAGAGAAGAATTTTGTTACCCGGAGAGGCAGATTTATACCAGTGGTAATATGCAAGGTTTTCTAATGAAACGCGGAAAAGAAGATAGCAAATATCAACCAAGGAAATTTGTGTTGTGTGAGGCTGACGATACGCTCAAATATTTTGTAAGGGAAAACAAGGAGCCGAAAGCAGTACTGCGAATATCTGAATTAAATGTTGTGTTTGCACCAGAAAAGATAGGGTTAGTCCTATTGATATTAATTAAAACTAAGTTACCATAAACTCTTGATTATTTTTAGGTATCCAAACTCTTTGCAGCTCACTTTCTTAAAAGACGGAACCACACGCCACATTTACGTATACCACGAAGAATCAGAAATAATAGTAAATTGGTACATGGCGATTCGATGCGCCAAACTTCACAGACTTCAAGTGGCATATCCTTCAGCTAGCGAATGCGATTTAGTCAATTATTTGACAGAGGATTTTGCCAAAGAGGGTTGGTTATGGAAGACGGGTCCAAGAACCTCTGACGGATTCAAAAAAAGATGGTTTACATTGGATAATAGGAAGTTGATGTATCACGACGAACCGTTAGATGCTTATCCGAAAGGAGAAATATTTTTAGGTGAGTTTTTGGCAAGTGATGTCATTCAAAGATGAGGAATTTTTACGTATTTATAGGTCACACGCTGGATGGTTACAGTATAAGAATAGGAGTTTCACAGGGAGTCAAAGATCAAGGATTCTCCTTTTCTCTTACGACACCTGACAGAATTTATAATTTATCTGCACAAAGTGAACATGATCGA
This sequence comes from Diorhabda carinulata, assembly GCF_026250575.1. Taxonomy (NCBI): domain Eukaryota; kingdom Metazoa; phylum Arthropoda; class Insecta; order Coleoptera; family Chrysomelidae; genus Diorhabda; species Diorhabda carinulata. Next base: position 26,479,571 of record NC_079465.1, on the reverse strand, counting down.
GACCATTGGATTGAGGTGATACAAAGAGTTTTGAACAGACCTCTAACACCACAAGATTCCGCAAGTAAGTAATTTAAAATATAAATATTACCAGAAGACTAAGAAAGGTATTTAATAAAGATGATGTTATATCAATTGCTTACTCCAAAGCCTTTGCATGTAGCAACTCCTTTCGGTTTATAAAGTTCTTACGAACACCTTCAATAAATTTCATAGTTGATTGTAGTTTGCTAGCTCATATATTTTTCCAGAATCCAAGGATGAATGAGGGCTCAATTTTCTAGCACTCTTCTTGATATCCAAGCTTGGTGCCACATCGTAGTATGTTTAATAACTGAATAAGTGCGTTATTTTCATTTATCTACACATTTTCATCTATTTCTCCAAACAATAACAATCAATCAGTCTTCTTTTACAGTTATTTCCCACTTTCTCCTTGCTCTTCTTTTTATTTTTTATCCTGTTTTCAGTACCTCAACTAGTGCTGTATTGTTTTCTAACTTTTGTAAATGTCCTTGATTCTTTATATATATATATATGTAGTAGTTCAAATGACTCAACAGTAATTGCTATAAAGAAGAAGAAAAAGTCACCGCTGTAAACTAAAAGGAGAAATTTGTTTTACACCGCAAAAATTTGTTTAAAACAAGATACAGTAGTTCAAATGATACATTTATAATTAAAGGAAAGAGGAAAGGGTAATACCTTAGTATAAAGTGAAATTTTATTTTCTATAAGTATAGGTACATAAAAAAGAGTCATCAGTGTAGGCTATACAAAAAAATTTGAATACTTTCATTTTATTTGGTAAGTACAACCACTGTGATTTAGTGTATATTTCGAGTCTCAATTATGTTTTCTCCCCCAAATTGGGTAAGAATATGATATGGAAATGAATTTTTACACAATTCTAGTAGCATCATTAAGTAATTTTTTTTATTTTCAGTTTCTGGACGGCTGATACGTAAACGAGCCAATACAAATTCAATCAACATATTTTCCCAAAGGTAGTTGAGACTTGTATATAAACAAGTAATGTTTCTATCGACCTAGTCTTGTATTAATAATTATCATTATAATAAGCCTATATCACATGATTACTCACTTAAATACTCAAATTTACTGGTAATTGTTGTTTCACTCAACAATTATTATTAATATCCATATAAATTAAATTTTTCGTGAGGGATCATCGTTGAAAATCAAATGGTTTTGTTATTTTTTTCAAAAACGGATCATTAAATAATGTGACATGTCAGTAGAGTCTACCAAGCCTCAAAATAGCCAGCAGGCGTATTTCTGGTTAAACAAGTATTTACAAATGAAACGCATTTTTTGTTTTTCATAAAATTTTCCACCAAGATTAATAATACACTTTTCCGTGTGTTGGAATCAATTATAGAAATACTTCCCCTACTCTTATCTGAAAAAAGAGGTTTCTTCTTGTGTCGATCATCATTGACCACTAAACAAAAAGAAGTCAGAGGGTACCAAATATTTGTGGGAGAACATCTCTATTAGTTTAACATGATCTGTAATGCCACAGGCAACAATTTGCATCGAAGTGCTTCTGTTCGACTCGAAATAAATAATTCGTCATCTATGAAGATGTTTCATAATTTTTGATGCACATTTAAGAGTTTTTTTCTTCATTTCTTTTGAGTAACGGTCAGATTCTTTACTAATACCCACTCATTATAACCTTTAATCCTTATCCAAATACTGTATAATGAACTGCACTTTTAAATTCACCACAAACAACCCTAAATCTCACTTACATGACAAAGTGTTCAGATTAGATGTATCCCAAAGGATCTATTGTGTCCCCTTCTCTTACTGGAGCACTGGGTATGTTCAGTGTTTATGGTTGATCTATTAATTCCACTCTTTTTAGAAAGTTTAGAATGTGGGATAGCCACTGCCAAATTTGATATTTGAGAGATTAGTATGACCAAAACCATGCCCGGATTGGTACAGATTGGTACTGGAAGGCTAATTTTGTTACAATTTTTTTGATGAAAATCTGTTGCCTAATGTGTAGTTTTTGTTCCCATTGGGTTATATTCTGAATTTTTGTCACAGTTTCAAATCTATTGTTCCACATCTGACGCATTGTTTATTATTATTATATTCACTATTACACTGACTGGTCCTTCGATCCGGAATTAACGACCTGTGAAAGGCTCGAAGGACCAGATAATGTAATTGTGAATGTTATTGTAGTAACAGTCTGAATATCTAGAAATTTCAATTTAAGATTTGATATAAACCCTTTTACTATAATTTTATCCACAATATTTGATCCCCGATCAATATTTTTGGAAAGAGAAAAAAGTGATGTATACTTCATTCTATATTTAAAAAAATTATAAATAATTTTAAACTTTATTAAATCCATTATTGATGTTGATATCAGTATTTTTAACAAAAAATCATGTGAAATTTATAGTACCATAAAGTATAGTGTTTGAGCCATTATTTTTTCTCAATATACATTTTATTTAATATATTTACACATTTTGGAGTGCTATTAACGTTTACCTCACTCTATTGATCAATATTTGAGGTTTTAACTTAGAATTATACATAATAAACTTAAAACTTCATTTTGGTTTTGCAAAAATTGTCTCAATAACTTCTTGAGACAATGGTCAAATGTCACTAAAATCTTGCAAATATCTCGTTTCCTTTGGCTCTAATACTGTTTAAATTTATGGGAATTAATTTAGAGAATGAATTTTTTTTATAAATCAAAGCGTTTTTGATATAAAGAACAAAGAAGGCGCAGCTTTTAGCTATTAAAAATATTCTCAATTTTCCAAATAGTATTAAAGTTATGTGAATGACAAATTTTTGTGACTGAGGTAATTTTTATAATTCCAAATTAAAGGTCTATAAAAATTTTGACCTTTACGACTGGACTACTTTTCCATAATTGATTTAAACTTTCCGTTTTTGGAATATATTTAAAAATAAGCTAAATAAACACTTTTTCATATTTTTTTGTGAGATATTCAAGATATTTGTTTTTTATGACTAAAAAATATCTGATTTTTGTTTATTTTCACGAATATTAAATGGAAATTTTGAAAATTTACTTACATTAGGTAGCGTTTGTTTATTTGACTTTGAAATAATGAGTATTATACAGTTTCCGTGAATCAAGTTGTGCGAAATAAAAAATTTTTCTTATTTACATTTGGATTAGAATTCATTAAAGATTTTATACGAAATCAAAAATCTGTTTGGTTTCACATTTATATTTAACCCTTTTCTATTTTTTCATTAAAAATAAAAGTTAAAATAAAATCGAAACTACAAACTTGCAACTTGTTGATAAAAAAAATGTATTAACAGCTTTAAAACGTTCTTGTTTTCTTGAGATGACTATGTATAATGTAATCTGTTATCTTATCTAGTTATAAGACTCTTTTGGCTTGATAAGTCAAAAACCTTTTTATTTTGTAATATTTATAACCATATTCCTATCTTCTTTGATGAACCGATCTAATAGATCGGTTCATCAGTTAAAAATGGACGTGTATATTTTTCTACAGCATGTTTTTGTTGATGGGAGTGTATTTTTAATATGAGCTATTAGTAGCACAAATTTATGTATTATTTCAATCTGATCTTGAAGAAATCTTTTTCATAATAAACAATATGGAACAACCAAAAGGTTGTATCGATAACCCACAATGAAAGTTTTCGGTTACTTCACCCATACACACATCAAATCAGCTCCTAATCTTATGGTATTTAAAAATCTACTGCTTTTTGTAACTAATATTAATTTCTCATATTCCTGTCTTAGTTTTAAATAAAGTATCCAACGGTATCAACTCCCTATGTCTATGGAATACCCCAATACACTTGATTTTGACCAATAACTTTTCAGCCACTAATAATGTATAATTTTCATCAAAAATAAAACATTAGTGATCGAAAGCTTGGAATATATGAGGAGATACGAGGTGTAATCAATTTTTGCAGTCAATAAAATTTTTATTAACCCCCTTCAAAGTACTACCCTTGGTTAGCTATGATTCCATGGCTAAAAGACTTCTTACAGAATATCAGCTCTATTGTAGGCTTCCCAATATCAGAAATGTTCCACTTTTTTATTTTCGGTGTTAGAAGTCACATGTTGCTAAATCTGATCCATTGAATGGACTTTGGCAGTTTTTTTTTCAACTAACAATAAGCAATAAACCATTCATTCGATCCAGCATCGGACTCAACGTTTTCAGATCTGCACCCCTACATAGAGCAAAGGTGATAACTGCGAGATTTATTAATTTTTTTATTCATTGTAGCTTGAATGTCATTTACGTTAACAAAAGTATTGACCCTTTGGTACTCCATGGAGTATTAGGTACTCTTAAGCAATATATTGTAATTTACCACTTGCACAGAGTACAACCTATAAGAGATCCATTCTTCAAAGCAAGATTTGTATCACTGAACTTCTAGAATTTTAGTTTATACTTCATGGGAGATGCAGTCATATGCTCAAGATGAATCACATAATGTAGAGCCCGCATGGCAACTACCAGTCACATACTCCAGAAGACCCACCATGGCTAAAACTTTACGAATACCAAATTGCAAAGTTTTCTTTTAATAGCAACTCTAAGATCTTTGGATCGGAAATGAGAATATAAATTAGTTAATTTTTTTTTCGAGTTACCTAGGAATTCTACTGAAAAATGCTCCTTTCAGACCCATATGTTACTATTTCTTTTTTTTGTTGAAAATAAAGCCAGGAAATAAACAAAATTTGTTTATTGTAATGATAATTTTATTTAAAATAAACTAACCCAACTAGTTTATCTCAAAATTATTTGTTTAAACTAATTTGATTCCCAAAAGACCAATCGCAAAAAACTGAAGCCAACCAATTTTTGTAAAAATATTTTTTTAAAACTACTTTGTTGCCTAAAGACCAATAAGCAACTTGAAACCCCATTTCCATATTAAAAAAGGTCCTTTTGCTCACGCGAATCATTTTTTTTTTTCAAAATTCATTTCGATACAATGAAACAAATTATATTAATGTTTATAATAAAGTCGTAATTGCATGTATTGTCGCTAGTATTAGTTTTTATTTATTTTGTATTCAAATATGGCGTTATAGAAGCGCACCATTAATCAAATCGAAAGATCATACATATTCTTCAAGGTGGCTTATATTTAAAATGCATACAAGATGGTCCAGAATTAAATACATCAACTACTTAAACTAGGATACTATTTTTTATAACCTTATTGTGTCAAATATCTTCAGAACTGTATTGATTACAGGGTTTATAAGACGTTTGGATAAATAATTCTATATTACCAACTCACACTGTATAAATAGTACTGGGTGGTATGTTTCAAACATTGTTTTATCTATAGAAAAGTTTTCAATTATTCAAACTCGAAAATTAACATATATTTTACATCAAATAATTTCCTATTTAGAGTTAGGCAACATGGCACGAATGTAACCCAGACAGAGATACAACCTCTTGGAACCAACGTCATAGTTAAGCGATTCCAAGTGTCCCTTAGACACTTGAAGTTCCATTAAGGGGTTAATACGCATAATTAAATATTGTTTTCTCTCGTTTTAACCTTTTAAAGAGGAAGGTAGCTTTTATCGTAATTTACCACCTTTCAATAAAAAAAATTGAAAAATAAAAACAAAATGGCGGCCGTTGTAAAAGTTGTAAAACCAAAGTTATTTATTTTCATTTTTTCACAATTTTTTAGTAAATTACAGTAAAATACAAAAAATCAAATAAAATAATTTAAAAAATCTGTCGATTGTAGAGCACTGAAAACGCGTGCGCACTCGAACTATTATAATCTTCTCATTATTTCGAATTTCACTATGAAAGGATTCGAAAAATGTAAAAAAATAAATTTTTTGAAAATTATAACCGGTACTGGTTCCTTAACGTATCAAATAAATTACTTTTATATTGATGTAACTCTAACCACCATAAATATAATTATTTATAGCTTTTATGTACAATAGAATTTTAGTATTTAAGGCGGCTTGTACACCAGATACGAGGTTTTTAATAGTTTGATATTCGTCGAATTGTTTTTTACAAAGTTGTTTTATATGGTCAACTATCATTGGTTAGCAGGAAGATACATTTCAGTGACATAAAATTAATCATCCTAACGTCTTATGAACATCCCAAAAAATAAACAACAGAAAACAAAACTTTTTGTCGGTTATTTAAAAAAATACCCCCAAACATACCTCCCTTATTATTCGATTTGAAAAAAAATATGTAATTCTAGACCACCTTGTATAAATAAATATTTTTAAAATATTTATTTCGGAATTGTATAAACTTACCACAAACGATTCTGAAATCAATTACAAATATATATAAAACGTATTTATAGTTTTTCATATTTGCTCAGCAATAAATTTTTTTTAAAAATATTGTATTTTCATTTATATTAATACAACCCCTCTCTAAAAATTTACATAATTGAATCGAAACGTTCAAATAGATCCCTTTGGATATATTTTTTAACCCATTTATTGAATCATCGTTAATTTTTTCTTAGGTATTTGACAAAAGCAGTGGCGTAATTAGGCGTGGATGAAATGAGCCCTTTGAAATTGAGTAAATAAACACTTTATTTCGTATTAACTGGGAATCAAGCTTCTGTTAGTGTAAAATAAAGTGTTATAAGTAATCATCATTTAAAACCCATATTTTGATGGATCTGTACACCTACATCCACAATCAACTATTGATTAGTCATTCACATGTACCAAAAGCGAGGAATAATTCATACTTTGTGAGAATTTGTTTATTGCATAAGGACTTACCATTTCTTTTGTAAAAAATTAATTTTTAATAGTGTCTCGCCATTAATTCAAATTTTTTCACTGTACAAAAGTTGCAAATATATTAAGTATCAGTAAATTTTATGTATATATTTCATAATACACTCTCAGAATATGAGATAATTACAATAAATTCTCCATCTCTTGCATAAATTGTTTGTAAGCATCGTCTTTTGTATGTCCAGCTAAAGCGTTCTGGTGCATATTGAATTCTTTTTGTTTCATTTCTCTAGCAAGAATACTGGGATTCTTGGATGGCTTCTTATCCTCTCTTTTAACTCTTAATGCCGAAGGAACGAATCTAGTGACGTCAGCGCTAAGGTTCCTAATTTGTGGTTTGGCTGAAATTGTTGTACCATGTTTATTGGAATCGGATCTGAAACAGGAGACACGTCAGAATCTAGTCCAATTAATTAGTATTTTACAAATATTTATTTTGATAATAAAAAATTATATATAAGCTAATTTGCTGGCATAGAACTCAGTATTTCCAAGTTCTTCAATTTTTTTCATTTAAGATATATAAGATAGTCTTTCTCTTTGGGGTACTAATAATGGTTGTATTAGTGCATCCTCTAGTTGATCGTGATGTTAGCTACAATGCTTCTGGATTTTTTCTGTGATGTCTGTATGCCAAGATCTTTGTACCAAAGTGTGTTAACCATTGCACGAAGTATTTTGGATTGAGACCTCTGGAGGATAGTGATATATGATTTACTGGCACAATCCCAAAGTTCTATGCCCTAAATCCATATTGGTTTTATCACATTCTTATAAATTAAGATCTTTTTGTCCATAGTTAATTTGTATGTTTTTCCTAATCTCCAAATTAATTCTTTGAAACGTAAATCAATTTGTTTCCTCTTTTTGACTATGTACTCTTTCCAGTTTAGCTTTGAATCCAGGTGTATTCTAAGATAGCGAACTGAATGTGTTCTGGTACTTTTACATTATTGATAATGACTGATGGATATTGGTTCTTTTTCAAACTGAATGTTATTTGTGCCCTTTTATTTTACACTTCCTCCTTCAATCTCCTGAGAGGTTCAAGTGGTGCTTATAAAACTTACCTATTAATGAGTTGAGGCGCTGCTGATAAAACATTCGGTTGCATAATTTGTGGTGGTCCAGGTAATCTAATAATTCTTGGAGCAACTTGTGGCAGCCTTATTGGTAAACGAGGTGGTAAACCTGGTGGTGGTCCTGGAGGCATTAGTGGTCTTCCAGGAGGTGGACCAGGAGGTAATCTGATATTACCAGGAAACAGATGTGGTGGTGGGGCAGTAGGAGCTTGAGAAGGAATAACGGGTATTTCTGTACCTATAAGTTTTGCAATTATTAATAATATTGATAATAAAACAGTTTGTTAAGGATTCACCTGGTGGTACTAAAGGTTCAATATGCACTGTTAACTTTGTCCTATCTTCGGTTCTTTGTAACTCAATTTTTTTCTGTACAGTTTCCATTTCTTTCATAAAATCATCAACATTTTGACCAGAAAGGGCAACCATTTTTTGTTGTAATGATGTTGGTTTTACTGTCGATGGTTCATCTATTTCAACACCTTCTATGTCTGAATCTTTTATTTCTTCAGTTAATTTAGCTCCGAATTCCTCAACTTCTCCCTCTTCATTTATGTCAGGGGGTGGTCCAGGGGGACAACCTGGTGGTTCTCTAACAGGTTGGCCCTTTAAAAAAATCAAATATTGAGTTCAATTCTTATACAAAAACATCAATACTTACTAATGCTTGTAACTTGAGGGCTGTTGCTATAGAATATATAGTATGCTCCTGTTTCCTTTCTGCTGTGGGTAGGGGAATTTGAGCAGGAATATTTGCTATTGCAGGCTGCTGTTGTGGCAATTGAGGTAAAGGAATCTCGTCTACAGTTACTTGTTGAGCACTTTTAACGGATTCATAGAAAGTTACTAATTGATTCCTCTTTTGTTCATATTCATTTTGTTTTCTCTTCAAATCTGACCATTTTTCTTGATCATCTTTATACTAAAAATAATTCCAAATTGATAATCAACTGGATAAGACCAGTGACCAAAAAACAGAAAGCGGACTTGTTGGGTGGCATGTTTGCTTCAAATTCAACTCTTGATTTGTGGAGAAACCTACCATCCAGCCTGGAGCTGATTCTTCACAGCTAGAAATAGAATTTCGAGACTGAGATGTGGTGAAACTTCTCAAAGGCTTGGACATCAATAAAGCCACTGGTCCTAATAGAATACCACCAATCGTAATGAAGAAATGCACAGTAAAACTAACAAGTCAGCTATGCAAACTTTTCCCTATCATATAAAAGAGGCCTCAAATTGGACATCTTAAAATGTAGAAGAAAGGTCTCTGTCCTAACCTTGATTTTTAGTTCGCCTCAGACGCTCAGAACATCAAATTATAGGGACTCCTTTCTTTGGAGAAGTGCAATACTATGGAATCAGCTACCAAGACACGTCTTTCCCAAATAACACAACCTACAGAAGTTCGAGATCAATATCTAGATATCTCCACATGGTAGGCACCACTTGTAGTACTCAAGTATAATAGGGTTTACCTTTTGGGCTTTTTACATAAAATAGTTAGTTAATTAAGTTTATTTAATACTTACATACATACTAAGAACTCTTTCTAAAGTATCTCTAAGTTTTTTCCTCTTGTCTTTCAGAACTTTCTCATTCAATGGAGACGGCTGATTAACGTTAAATTCTGAAAGCATTTATCTAATAGTATATGATAATAATCAAGTTTCATTAATATACTAACCCATCTGGTCGATTTTTTCCATTTCTTCTAATATTTGCTGGGGGTCTTTTCCTTTTAAAACTGCTGCTCTAACCATCTGCCTCTGTTTCTTGTTTTTCTTTAATTCTTGTTTTCTAGCTTCTTTTCCTAAAATGGATTAGAGTTGAAAAATTATGCGAAAATACAATAAATATACTTACTTGCTTGATCTGTTGGGTTCATATATTTACCACTTTTAGTGGTATTAATAGAACGTCGTCCCATTTTGCTTAAATTTAATAATAATAAGAGTTTTAAAATGCTATAATATATTATGACTTTCTCTTCTACTTTTTTTAATAAACAATGGAGTTACTTATGATGTTATAATTATTCTGTTTCTATGTATACAAATGGCTGATTATGACATACAAACAACGTTCACATAGAAATTTTGTAGAGAAGAAGAGAAAGTTTATCAAACTAAAATAAGTATAATTAAATCCAAATTGTGTTATAATGCTTATAAACAAATATACAATAATTCAGTGCCAACGAGTTATTTTAGTACCATATAAGAAAGAGCACGTTTTAAAGTAAATAATGAAGTCGTAAGTGAGCAAAAGTTTTGATTTACGAAATTTTAGGTATCATGAATGGATGAAATCAGAATCCTTACAGCAGCTAACTGCTTCAGAACCCCTGACGCTGGAGGAAGAATACGAAATGCAAAAATCTTGGCTTAGGGATGAAAATAGTTGGATCTCTATTTTTCAAACAAAAATTTAAAAAATCATTAATTTTTTTCTTTTTTAGAATTGACTTTTATAATTCTGGATAAAGCTAAATATGAAGAAACCCAAAATGAAATTGGTGAAGTGATTAGTAAAAATGTTTGAAATATCCAGTAACTAAAACTTTATTTTAGATTCTATGATTGGCGATACAAATTTATTTTTTGCAAATGCAGACGATAGGATCTGTGCAGAAGCGGAAATAATGATCGCAGAAGAATGGGCCAGAAAAAGAAAATGTGGTTGGGAAGCTACATTGCTCATGTTCATGTATGGAATTGATTACTTGGGAGTAAAACAGTACATTGTAAAAATTTCTTACCAAAATGATATCAGTATAAAAATGTTTAATGATATGGGCTTTGTTGAGGTGGGCAGAAGTGATGTTTTCCAAGAAGTTACTTTAAGTAAACTAGTAGATGATATGTGGATTGAATGGATAAAACAAAGCTTAGGACATTTCAAAGTTATAGATAAAAATATCGAGAAAGAAAACAAAGTAGTTTAATAAAATATATAAAATCCAACGTACAAGTCTTTTCATTATACCCCCTCAAATAATTACAATTCAATAAAACCAACTGTTTGAACCTTGATACAATTTTTGTTCACTTGAGTTTCTGTAACAACTTTTTTGTGTTGTTTGTGATAAACTTGACATAACCAGGATGTAGCAACATTGTGTTTTCACATATGTCTTTTGTGATTTTCAAGCCTGTTTTTCAGGCGTCAATAAAATCGTAAAAAAATTAAATTTTAATAAAACTTAACTTCTATTTCTGTAACAAGCTGTTTGTGAAAAACTCGACATAAACCAAGATTTGCTTTAAAATATGTAGCAGCCTTGTGTTTTCTCGCGCCAGTCCGTTTATATATATTTTGGTGATTTTTTTGTACTTAGGAAATTTTTAAGCATGTTTTGAAATCCAATTCTGGTATTTCCTTGAAGGCATATTTATAAATCAGTTTTTTACATAGCGGCTACTCCCTTTGTATTGTTTTTGTCCCTAACCAGTTTACATTATATTGTCATCGTTTTTATAGGGACAATTTATGAGGCCTCTTAATGGTTTGCAGCAAGACTTCTAGTAACCAAACATTCTGGAATATGATAATACTATTTAAATAAGGCTCTAGCTACCGTAGCGTCGGCAAATAATTGATCAAACGGTGTATTCAAATAAATTAGTGCATCAAATGTTTGTGAATAATTTAGTGATAAATCTAGTAAGTTTTAATGTAAAAATAAATTCAAAGCACCATTTAGTGTTTAAAAACTGTTTTAATAAATAAGAAGAAAATAACAATTATATTTATTCAAATTAAAGTAACTTGTACATTATTATTTTTTCCTTGCAAATCGTCTTATTCCTTCTTCTACAATTTTTCTATTAACACCATCTGTTACGAGTATTGATGTAACTCCTATACCACCAACATCAACAATATTACGCGATTCATCATCAAAAAATATCATTTCGTTATATTGAACTCCAGACTGACTCTTGATGCTGAAAAAATGATGAAATTTAATTGAAAAACAAATATAGCATTTAATACATACTTGTTGAAATGTTTTGTTTTTTGACCAGGAAATATTTCCAAGTACTTAAAATATTTATCCCATCCAAAAAGTTGTATTAGTTGTTTTGCACCTTTTATTTCTGAAGTTCTGGAAGCTACTGCCAATGTATAACCCTCGTTATGTAATTCGTTTAAAACTTCTGGAACTTCCGGATAACATTCTATCTTTGTATTGTTCCTATCCACAATGTGACCACTGGCACTGTAAAAAGGAAGTTACTCCTAGAAATGGCATTATATAAATAATCACAATAGCAATAAACATTCTATTTCTAAGCAGACAATATAATAATTTTTCATGATGAAAATAATTACATGAGATTGATGAAACTACTCACTTTTTTTGGAAAGGTGGTGTTACATGGGTATCTACCCAAAAAGGCCACAGGGTATAATCTAAAATCAATTATTGTATAATAAAAAATATTTGATAACCTAAAAAAGTGATCTGAAATTATATTCACCTAAATCAAATACAATAAGATTCAATTTTTTAGACTCCATATTTGCACTTTTATTAGAAAATTTACATTACCAGCAACTAAGATCGTGAAGTATAACCACAGAACATACCAAAAAGAAGATCAACTTGTATGCAAACCTTGGCAACACAAATTTATTTCTGCCACCTACCAATCGAGACGCTAGAGTAATAAAAATGTGTCATTACTGTCAATGTTATTCGTCATCAATTTTTGAATTCCCACATCATTTCCTTCAGATTTCGGTACACAGGTAGGTGATATTCTAAACTGTCCAAATTTGTTATTACCATAAAGTTTATATTAAAGATACAAAAAGCGGAGTTTACTAGCTTGTTCAAGTGGATCCGAACTGATGATAGGGAGAGAAAGAACATTGGTGTACCCCTCTATATATCTCTCTACTCTATTCTGATTGGATCGGCATGACGTCGAAGTTTCGAATAGTAGTAAGGACAAAGAATAAAAATAACATGTTTTGATTTTATTGGCGATTAGAAGGAGACAGTGAGTGGTATACTGATGCTCTTTCTCTATCTTCTGACGATTAGACGTTACCTAAAGAAGTAACCTATTCATCACAATAATTATTATTTATTCAGTAAATAAGCAGGCGTTAAAATCTCCAATCCCATATCGGCATTTTTGGAGTTGTATATCAGTGGCAAATTTAAACGCCGTAACCCTCATTGGTCGAAACCAATCTTGGACAGATGACAGGAAACTCGATTGTACTAGCCTTTACGAATGAGTGAATATCTATATTTATCAACAAAAACTCATGTCGACAGATAACTCTCATAAAGATTAAATGTTGGAGATATGCATATCACAGACTATACATTTGAGGATCCCTGTTTCTATGACAACGAATCATCTTAAATATAACTTTTTATTTTGATGATACTCTACTCTGATTTACTCAATACTTATTTTTTAAAAGATGTACGTGTAACTGATGTACATGTATATATTTAACTGTCCATTTTATACAATCTGAAAGTTTGTTTATCTTTGCATCCTATTTTCATTAGATAAACAGTTTCCGATTTGTTTATATCATTGTATTTTAACCAGGCAATAATTTCAACCGGGATTTGAATATAATTTGTTAGTATAATTATAGAGTATTGAAAGAAACATTTTCATATGAATTTATAGTGTATTTAGTTACCGTAGTGTGATAAAGTAAATAGAAAATGTCCAAATTGCAAATAAAAAAATACAGAGCGATAGGTTTAATTATAAGTTTATTTATAATATATTTGTTATTTCGAAAGCAAACTTATGAATATAAAGCGTATATATTCCTACCAAAAGTACATCCTAATAAACCATGGGAATTTGTTGCCGATTTTAGTAATATGAAGTATCTGAACCCTACAATGTAAGTTATCAACATATAATTTAATTTAATCGAATATATAGTAGGTTTTTAATGATTATTAATGAGTAATTAAAATTTACAGTACAGATTTCAGTATATTAGATGAAAGTGGCAACTATGAGCACTGGAAATACTCCACGGAATATTTTGAAAATCTCTCACATTGGCCATATTTACCGAACCGTTCCGTTGCTCATTTCGATATAAAAGCGTTTGTTAAAAATAGTGAATACTATATTAATTCTGTACATAGAACGTGTTTATTTATGGGGTTTTATTGTTGTAAGTATATCATTTAATTATATAATAAACTTTTACAGATACACACAATTTGGTGGTAAATTAATAAGTTTTCTTAAAATATATTACTTGTTGGAGTAAAAACAAAACGTGCAAAGAGATACCACAACAGTCTTTTCCTGATTTTTTTAGTGAACTCGGAAAGTGTATTTAAATTTTCTGATAACGATGAAACGAAGGGAGCATCATGTGAAGAAAATGTTAAATATGAATGTCCAAGTATTTTTTCCCTGTTTTGTAGGAGGGAAGTTATTTATCAAAGAAAATCCATTATGAATAACTTATATAAACATTTTATTGGAAATACTATGCCCGTGTAATGACTATAAATATATTTATGCATAAATGTTACATTTTTTAAAAAATTGACGGCGTAAAGTGTGAAATACAAAGAAAAATAGCATTTTTTTACATGTAAACAAGAGAAACTTGTTTGTATTTTGATGAATTTCTTTTTTTAACTTTAGATCTTTATTAAAAATATGTTTTTTTCGAACGTGTTGTTATTTTCTCGTTATGAAACTTTTAGTTTTCACAGTGGATTTAATAAAAAGAAAAACGGGAGCTTCATAAAAAAATTATCAGCAATCTAACAAATTGTCAAAATCAGTTGATGCCCATGCCCCCGTGGGGTAAGCAAATGCTTCTGTCTTAAGGTTTGTGAATTTATTTGTATGTAGACCAAATTATTTCCGGTTTTATTGCTTCTTAAAGAGTTGCGAAATTTCCTCCCTCAAAGCGCTAGAAATAACGTGATACACATTGTATAACAAATCTTTTATTAAATAAATGAATACAAAGTCCCCGGGAAATCATGCCTAAAAATAAACATCCTATACAAATAAAACAATATAAATATATAAAATTAAAAATTGAAAAATTGTTGTTAGGGTATTGCAGTGAAAACGTTTCAGTAACTTTCAGTATTAATTTTATTTTTTTAGAATGTAGCAAGTGTAATTTTTGTTCGTATTGATGTCTATTGTGTAATTTAATACATTTTCATCTTGTCTGTATAACTTAAAACTGCAAGTTTTTAAGTAACCCCACTGAGAAATTGATATAAAATATTTTTTCTACAATCTTCAGAGCTACTTAAAGCATGAAATTTTTACAGGATAACTTTATTTTTACAAAAATTTTCATGTTTTAAAGCCTATCTACAAAAAAATTAACAGTCTCTTGTCAAAATAAACGGCATAAATAAACATTTTATAAAAATGATTATCAGAACAAGTCACTTCTAATCTGAATCATTCTCAAGTTCTTCATCTAAATCACTATCTAAATCCGAATAAACAGTATACATTGGATCTTCTTCGTTAAGCTCATCAAAACAGTCACTAAATTCTTTCGGGAGCTGTAAAATCTTATTTCCTTCGTTTTCTTCTATTGACAATTTATTTGCGTCGTAATGGATATTTCTAGCTTTCTGTTTGGATAAAATTAATCTTGGCCAATTCGTAGTCGTCGATTTAGTCATAACAACCCTTATTTCAGGTCCTAATGAAGTGTGTTGTATGGTTTCTATCAGTCGGTATAAAATCAACTTTAAACAATAAGTTTTATCTTTGTAAATCGTCCTGTACAGAAAAAAACATGGATTAATAAATTGAAATTACCATTAACAATAAACACTCACTTAAAATCAAACATCCTGCCTTTAGTTAAAGTAAGTTTGTAATCTTTAATATCAGCCAATCTAATACTCAATTTAACTGTAGATTCAGTCTGAGACCAATAAACATCTGGGGTACAGTAATCTGTACTAGGAGCTGCTGTTATAGAAGGTAATTCCCTTATTCGGTCAGTTGGGGATGTTTCGTTACCAGTTACAAGCTATAAAAGTACATCAACTAATGAACATCAGTACAAAGCACTCCCCTTAAAATATCAACAGTCAAAAATAATTAAAACCATGTTTTTTTAATAAAAAAAATCGTAGAGGCAGATTTGGCTCGAAAAATAATAAAATAACTTCTCAAAGAAGATAAACCATCTTTAACTGGTATAAGAAATTTGAACTTGACCGTACAAGCATGGTTTACCCTGTATGATTTTAAATAGAGTTACACCAGAAAACATAGAAAAAAACGGAAAATCATGATTGAATACCGTTTAGTGAAATTTAGAGATATAGTAGACAGTTGTACATGATCATTTGAGCATGAAAAACCTTCTTTACAAATAGATGTTGCGTTGTCTTCTAATGGAACAAAAATAAGAAAGAATGCATCATTTATAGCGCTGTTTGGAGCTATTTGAACAAAACAAAATTAATTATCAAGTCGATATATGTCTATGAATGAAATCTGGATTTCCCACTACACTTATTACATAAAATAATAGTCATGTGGGTTGGCTGAATCCATGGAAAACCGTCTGAAGCAAACAAAATCAGCTGATAAAATTATGGCCTCTGTAGTTTGAGATACATCCTGTATATTATATATTAACTATGTAGAAAAGGGAAAGGCAATTAATATTGACGCTTGCTGTACCTTATTATAAGGATAGAGAAATGAATGACAAAGAAATTGTTGCTAATGCGGGCAAAAAAACTTTATATAACAATGATCCATGTCACATATTCTCCAAATCTGATCCCTAGTGATTACTAGTGTTTTTAGACCTGAAAAAATGCTACAGTGGAAGTATTCATGCAATGAGAAAGTCCTTGTTCTATAAAAGTAGCGTGAAAAGATTGTGAAAGCATCAGAATGATTATTTGATTCCCGAAGAAAACTATCTATATCTACACGAATAAAACGAAATTAGGTTTAAAAATTTGTTTTTTGTTTATAAGTAGAACAAGAAATATGAATGGATGGAAAAAAATAATTCTAGTTACTTTAGCAAACTTAACATCAACAAAATTTGCTTTTTTGAGGTTAATAAATTTATATAACAATAAATTTAGGTGAATCATTAAAGTGATACTTACATTTATCAAAAAATCAATAGGATCTCCAAAAGTGAACAGTTCCAAATCATCTGAATTGTTATCTCCTTTCTTGTTTCCTGATTGATCAGTAGTGGAATCAAAACCACCAGCTATATGAAAAAAATTAAGAAAAACAATTGTACTATACATCGAAAACCTCAAATAGAAACATTTTATATAAATATTGATAATGAATTTCCAGTATACAGTCATACTTGGGAATTAGTAATCAACCCTTCATCCAAATCTATTTCAGTTTGACTTCTTTAGTGCGTTTGGTTTGTAATTTGTGCAAATTGAACCAAAATCTGGCGAAAAACCTCTGAAATCATTCATATTCAGGCATCAATTTGTTTTAAACATACTCTTAGATTAAAAAATCAGAAAACTTAATTGAATAGCTGCTTAATCATGTAGACAAAAACCAGGTTACAAAAAGCAAAGAAGAACGGTTGATCTAACCTCAATACTACGTATTTTATATATTTTATTTATAAGTATAAGTATTAAATAAGTATAGTTATTGTAAATACTCTACTACCCATTGCTTTGTTTGGCTACCATATAATAGGTGGTGTTATCGTTAATACTATATTATGACATTCCTTTATTTCACTACCGTCTAATGGATGGCGTTATTCGCAATATCGCTTTAATTGAGTTGTGATTCGAGGAAATTTAGGAATATTTTTCAGTAGCATTTAATATTGATAAAACGAGTAAGTTATATTAAACAAAGTTATATTAAACAACTAAACAACCTTGTTACCATAAATGCAATGTGTTAGATCGCTACCATCAAATAGGTAGCGTTATTGTTAGTAGTCATATGGCTCCCGTGTAATAGGTGCCGTTATCGTTTTTCCTCGACTAAAATGTAACTTCGATGGAAAAACAATAATTGACAATAGGTGACGTTATCGGTTGAACTCGACTAGATTATAGCCACCGTCTAATAGGTGGCGTCGTATTTTGTATTTGACTGCAACGTCCTTTTGCTCAACTACCGTGTAATGTCACTATCAGTTGTATTCGATTTCAATATCGGGTTGTTTGGCTATTGTTAAATAGATGGCGTTATCATTTGTACTAAATTACATTGTTTCGTTTGGTTACCGCTCAATAAGTGCCGTTATTTTTTTTACTCGACTCCAATGTCGGTTCGTGTCAAATGCTTTTAATACGAGGATTCCAGAGAATTTTTCTATTATAATTAATTAATATGGATATAATGATAGAAAAACGAGCAAGTTAAAATGTCAATAGGGGACGTTACCGGTTGCAGTGCAGATTATTATAACCATCGCTTAATAGATGGCGTTAAGTTTGTATTTCACTGTAACGTTCTTTTGTTTGACAACCATACAAGAGGTGGCACTACCAGTTAGATGGCATTATTAATTATACTAGACTACATTGTTTCTTTCGTTACCACCTAATAGATGCCGTTATCGTTTTTACTCAACTGCAATGTCGCTTCGTTCCAAATTCATTTTAATACGACGAATCATGAAAATTTTCTCTAGTATAATTAGATATGATGGAAAAACGAAAACGTTTTATTGACAATAGATGACGTTATCGGTTGAACTCGATTGCAGGGTATTATAATTACCTTGTAATAGGTGGCGCTATTAGTTGTATTAAATTGCAGTATGGGTTTGTCCAGCTAGTGTTGATTAGATGGCGTTATGAGTTGTATTTGTTTGCACTATTGTTTGGCTACTGTTGAATAGATGAAGTTATTATTTGTACAAAGTTTCTTTGTTCGACTACCTTCTAATAGGTGGCGTTATGATTTTGACAAGACTACTTGATAGCTACTATTAAGCACTGTAGACTAGACTGCAGTAAGGCTACATTTTAATTGAGTTATTATACGAGAGAACTTCGAAATATTCTCCAATCTAATGTAAGGTAGATATAATTGATTTATATTTACCGTTCGCTTCAAAGAATCGATCCAATTCTTCTGTTTTTCTACAAATATAAGCAGCTTCCTCAAGGTGTTCGTCCAATTCAGGTGGACCTTGTTGTGGTGCGGGAATTTCGAAATCTTCCAAAATCTCGTCGGGATTCGCCACAACAGTTCCGCATTCGATCAATATCTGATTGATTAACGTTTTCTTTTCATCTAGACCGTCTTTTAATAACACCGAATATTTAGTAGGCGTTATAATAGATGACGTTTCCCTTCGACAAACTTTCAAATATAAAGTTCTGAATATGTCAGTATTGGGTTCGTGGGCGTAGTTATACAACATGTTGGTAACGTTTTCATCCCAAGCGTTATATATCGGTCGTATACCGTACAAACGACATGCTATACATTGGAAAGGTAATTTCGTTATGTAAACGTCTTGGATGTGTTTTAAATTTTCAATTTTTATTACCGCTTCGTCGCCGAAATCGACGTAGAAACATAAAACTTGATCGTCTTGTATTTTAAGAGCTAAAACTCGACAATATTCGTTACCGTTCGGATCTTTCGCTAGGTAGACATCGCCTATTGTAACTTCTCGAATTTTTGGATAGTTTGGCATTTCGATGCTCCGTTGGATTTCTTTTTGCAAATTATTTAGCCTAAAATTGTAAATAAATTAATAATAACGATAAATAATCGAAAAAAATACTTACAAATTGTTGAATTTGTTCAACTTCACGTAGATTTCGTCCGGGGAAAAAGCGCTGGTAAAAGTGACTTCGTTTATTCGTTCAGTATCCAAATAAGCCCAATTTTTTTCAACATTTCGTTTCTTAACGGGAACTTTAACGATCGGCGTATCGTATTTAGGAAGATCTATTCCAAATTCGGCGCACAATTTATACAAACTATCTAATTGATTGGATTTACTTTCGACTAGTTTCTGTATTATTATTTCACGAGATAATTGAAATCTTGGTATTATAACATCCGAAAGAACAATTTCTTCATATACATCTTTTAACCATAAAGTATTATTGAGTTGTAAACGAATGTCTCCGGTGAAAATGATGTTTTTATAGTCTTTACTCTCTAACATCACTTTGACGTTGAAGAATGATTTAGCCGAGTAGTTTTCGTCCCTGTATGGAGGTATACAGTTTGCTAGGTAACAATCAATAGCTAAAAAAATGAAAATACATTAAACATAACATGATTTATAAAAAAAGCAACAACTTATATTGTATAATCGAACCCAGTAACTTAATATAAATATATTTCAAAAAGATACATTTGAGTATACGGTTCATACAAATAATTCTAAACACTGAATTCTTGACTTTCCAATTTTAACATCAAGCAAAATACAGAGTGTTTCTACTTTAACTAATACACAAACGTTTTTATGTCGAGAAAGTCTCGAAAGAATAGATAGAAGTCATTTTGTAACAAATGCTTCTAGTTTGGTTTCACCATATATTATTAGATGGGAATTTTTTGTAACTTTTTTCATATGTTCATTATCATTGTCACATACTAACAAAGCATATATATTTATGACGAACAGTTATAACTAATAAAATCGTTTGTTCGAGTTATCGAAAAGTCCTATACTTCTCAAAACCTTCTTGTGTTATCCTTATGCCTTTTTAGACGTCAAACAGTGACTTGGTATCCTTTTACATCCATTTTTTTGAGCGATTTTCTCACAAATTTTTTTCATTTTACAAAATCATTTAGGTGTTTCATACTCAGCTTGACATATACCACTTGATGAATACTTTATTTTATATACTGACAATATAAAAACCATCTGTCAAAGTTATAGAAAAACCTTTCTGTGTTATCCTAACGCCTTTTTGGAGTCAATATTATCTTCCACCTATTTTTCTGTCCTTAGGAGTTACTTTCTTTACATATAGTAAATCCATCGATATCTTGATTTTCCATTTTCCTTTTTTATCTACTCCATTATATTCAAGGTCATTTAATTTTTACTTATACATCCACTGCGATTCATTTCTTTAATTTAATTGACAATGGTTGTTTCTTGCGTCATTTTCTCTATATATTCCTTCCTGCTTCTACCTCCTTCTAATTTTCACTACTATTCGCTTTATTTAAATTTCCGAAAAAAAAAAAAATAATAATAAGCAATAATATATTAACTTACTTTGTCTCGGTTTGACATGAATATCAAATTCCTTTGGTAAGTAGAACAGTCTAGTCACTGTACTGTTTATAACGGTCCCTTTATCCAACAAATTGATTTTAACATTTTCCTTATCGATATTCAAAACTTCGCATCTATAGTAATTCGGATCTTGTTCATCGATGTTGTGAAAAGCGTAACGTTTACCCAAAACGGGATCAGATACTTTCTTCTTTCCCAATTTAAGGGAAGTACTCAAATCTTCGGTAATATTCGAAGTTTCGTCGTACTCGTAGATTTTATTGTCGTTATCGACATGTTGAAGTAACTAAAATCAGAATTATTCACTTCTATATGTATGAACGGACTATATCTAAAATAAATGTATGTATGTATGTTAGGTTATTATTCTTTCCTTTGTGATTTTGCCTTTTTGTATATGACTAAGCAGCCATGGAATATTCTAGAACTGTTTTACTGTCTACTGTAAAAGTAGCACACGCTGGAGACAGATTAAATTATAGAAAGTGGAAAGTACCAAACCTTTATAGTAAAGACGGAAACGTCGATGATATTAACAATTTTGAATTTTATTTTGCCGGATTTTGGAAAATGTTGAGAAACGTCCGAATCAGAATTAAGAATGTGCCTTTGGGGACATTCAATTTTTTTACAATATCCAAAAAGTTTCAGGTTCGCACACAAGCAAATGTCTTCTTTTAATTTTTCTTCTTCCTCTGCTTTTTTTAAATTCTGAAAAGAAAAAATATTCATAGAAACAATTGTCTCTAAAATACTTAAACTTCTGTAGTTTGCAACCAACATACCTCTGAATATTTTTGCAATGTTAATGGTATATGTTTCTTCAAGTCCGTAGACGCCACGTAGTTCAGAAACTTCTTTAGAGGTTCATTACGAATCCCATCATACATTATTATAGTTTTCGCAAAATATTTAACCTAAAAAACAATGCAAATCGTAAAACAAAATGGGAAAATAAATATGAGTTTAACTGTAGATTTGTATCATGTCTATACAAGTTGAAAACTTGTATTAGATGAAATTGGACCGAATATGATTATGTTTTCGATGGTGAAATGAACAAAATGAAACGAGAAATAAAAGATAATTTAATATTTGTATAATCGATTAGTTACTTCACTAAAAGTATGAACGGACTATAAACTAATGTCAAACCAAGATAATATGAAAACATATGGAAATATTCTTGATGTCCCTGATGGGGATGTGAAGAAAATGAAACTGGTGGAATAATTTAACATTTGTATAACCTACCTACTCACTTCATTATAAGTATGAACGGATTATAAATTAATATAAATCTAAGACAAACTTAAAACGGATGTATTAATTGAAATTGTGCATAATTACAAATGTTATTGATGCCTCCCCACCAGTATGAACGGACCCTAACTAATATCAAACCAAGACAATCTGAAAACATATGGAATTGTTCTTGATGCCCCTGATGGAGAAATGGAAAAAATAAAACTGGTGATTATAAAGGTTAATTTACTATTTGTATAATCTGCTTATTCACTTTATTATAAGAATGAACGGACTATAAAATAATAATAATAATTGAAACTGTGTCAATTTAGTTGTTTAGTTGCAAACTCCTTACAAAAAATTATTTTTTCATTAAAATTTCACATGTAGTTAAATATTCAGTTTAACTTACCGATTTGGTGACCAAAGGACTCTTGCAGTTTTCAAGTAAACAAATAAAACGTTTAATGAATTTCGTCCAAGTGCTTGGTAGAGAGTAATGGATCAAAACTTCTGCACAAGTTATATTTAAAAAAGTATTTAAAACGAAATCGCTGCAGATCAATACTAAAAAACAAAAATTCATACAAAAAATTTCATTTATAAATAAAATTATGATATACCTGAATACGATCCCCCTTTGGCACCTTTCCAAACAACTTCCAAATGCAATATATCTTCGGCACCCAAAGATGAAGGTACTGCTATATAATCAATTCCTCTAAAACCTAGCATTTTAACAATTTCATCCATTTCATGTTCCTCGCAAATTACTATGGTTCTGTAAATTCTGTGATCCTCTTTCAATATATCTAAAATACAACAGCTTAATATCTGATTATCAAGATTAGTAAATCAACTCACTTTCTAATTCTTGTTCCTTAAGAGCTGTATCCTTAAATTTCATGGATATCTCCACTTGTCCGTAAAAAGCCGCTTCCAAAGGATTTCCAATACAGATCAGCGGTACTTGATACAGTTTTTTTATCAGGTGTTTCATATGAGAAGTCCAATGCTCAGAGCACACCACCAATTGTAAAGATTTCGAAAATAATCGGTTCCTCAACATCGATTGACACAATTCAAATATAACATCCATTGCTTCTTTGTATTTCGTTAGAAGAGTATCACCATCTTCGATAACCAAGTGGCACAACTTTTTGAAATTTATGGAATTGTTCCTCAGCAAGTCAATTAAGATGTCTGGAGTTGTTATTAACATATCTGTGTGGCTCTAAAATAAAATAAAAACGTTTTTAGTTGCTTTTAAACAAAAAAAAATAATTATGCATGTGCTAATGAGAAAGATACTACATGGAATAGTCAAATTGTCTATTAGAAACCTGAGGAAGAAATCAAAACGTGGAAGAATTAAATAAATCCAAAAACTGACAGTTCCAGTAAGCAACCCTCCAGCCTCCTTGTTAACTCCTGCCCTCGAGGTACTAATGGGCTTAAGAGATGTTTAAGTAAAAGGAAGAAGCTTGTAGGATTTTAAAAAAAATTTATTTCTTAGTTGTGATATTTGAAAAAAAATTTCTTGGTGCGATAAAATATGAGTTATTTCGTAATTGGCAGTCAACGTGTTTAAAAGTTTCACTTTGTTATGGATCCTCCTGAATTAATTTGTAACTAGATAATCTTTTTTAGAAACTGGAAGACAGCGAACGGTGTACACCCAGATGAACTCTTTTTTTTACATAAAAATAATCTTCTCATGCATCAGTCATGATTCCGTAGCACTTCAACTGTTAAATATCTGTCTCCTTGGATTACTTCAATGCGTTTATGTGTTGGATCATGATCTTCCTTGTGCAAAGCTGAAATATCTTGTAATTTTTTTAGGTACTACTTCAAAGGACGAAGGCAGACAGTTCATCTGAGGCTGCTGTGTACCACAGGGTTCAATAGTTGGCCCACGTTCAATCACATGCTAATGACTCTCAGGTCCTGCACTACTTTGATCCAGAAGCATTAGCTACACACCTAAATAAAGATCTTAGCATCCTTGAATATTTCACTGGGCATAATCTAAAGCTGGATGCAGATAAAACTGAAGTTCTGCTGTTTTGTTCTCAGATACGTTGAGGACATTTTAACCACCAACTATTTTCATATTTTTTATAAATGGCTTGATAGTTGATATTTATTTTTAAGAATTTTGTTAGTAGCAGGCGTTTTATTTACAGTATTTCTTCTAAATAATTTCTAGGGAAAGTCTATTTATTTTTTTTGTTTCTTTTTGTTCTGGAACTTTGTTTAATTTTATTTAGGTATATAAATGATTTGTGTAAACACAGATAGTTAGTTGTAACCCCAAGTGCACACTGTGCACATAGTGCCCTACTCAGTATCACTTCCTTCTGCATTTGGCTTTGTTATGGATCCTCCTGAATTAATTTGAATGTATTGTTTTTTAGAAACTAGCCACTTTCTTAGTAGCTGGAAGGAAACAAAGAATGTACACCCAGAAAAATTCTTTTTAAAATGAAAATAATTCTTTTCCAGTGCATAATTGAGAATTCCGTATGGGGCCATAGCATTTCAACTGTTAAAAAGCACTGATAATATAATAAAAGCACTGGAGAAGGTTAAGACTGTTATATCCGTTTCTTTGGTCTTGTAACCCCAAGTGGACATTGTGCACATAGTGCCCTACTCAGTATCACTGCTTTCTGCATTTGGACGAAGTTGGAAGTGACATTGGATATTAGCCCAGTTGTTCCTGTAGGTATTACTTTCGTTTTTAGATTCCACATCTTGTATATTTCGATCTGAATGTCCTTATACTTAAGTAACTCCTCCTTTTTGCATTATATTGTAGTCCAATAGATAGATAGATCTCTACATCTAACTATAGGCTTTGTTTTCTTTTATCTTTTATTATCAAGTCTGTTTTGCTAGTATCTTTCTGTCTGTCTGTACGTGTGCGTCCCATATTATGGTAACTACTTGTGTGTTTACTACTGGTTCCGGGTTATCTTGGTACCACTTTTTATCTACTTCAATGTAGCTGTACTTATTATTTCAATTTCTTTACTATTTCTGGATCTGCTAGTCTACAATTATTGTTTTTAGAGATAATTCCCAATACAAAGATGGGATACGTAGACACTTAAAGTTAATAATAAATCAAATTAAATGTAACTTACAGTATTAACATGTCCCAGTGGATAAGTCACTAAAGAAATATTACATTTTTTGTTCTGCATCAATAATTTTGCCAAATCCGACAATTGTTCGCATTTATCCGTGTTTCTACACAATATAATAACTATAGGACCTCCAGAGACTTTCAGCAGAGTAGCGTATCTGTCATGCTTTTCCAAAATGAAGGTCAACATACAAGGCATGTAAGCCATAGATTTACCAGTTCTAGGTCCGTGTATCATGAACACATGTTGGTTACGTAAGATAGCGGACCAGGTGTAAATCTGAATACGTCTCGCTTGTCTGTATTGAAGATCGTATAAACTGATGTGGATGTCACTATGAAAAGTGAGTTTGGGGATTTGATGAACTGGATTTATCATTAGTTCGCTAAAAATAAACATATTTTGATGAAAAATAATGATAAAAGCCATTGTTTACTCACCTGTGTACCAAAACTTTTTGTGTAGACTGCTTGTCAACCTTATTCATGGAAGCATAATCAACGGAATTGATGTTCAAAACAGAATCACCTGTTTCATTTTCTTTAAATAATAAATAAGTTCTGGTTCCCTTTATTTTGGCTACCTTTGAGGTAGTATCCATATTTTCTAGAGAAATATCCTCTTCCTTAGTCCAAATAGTGCATTGTGTACAGTTACAATGCGGTTTTATTTTTAAAGGTTGAACTGGCTGGAGATGTTGACAATCTGAACTTGGCATATTACAATCTGTTAAAGAACCATTTTCCTTTGATGAATTACATTTGACATCAGTTAAAGAAGCCTCTTCCTTTGAAGAACTACAATCGGCATCTGTTAGATTCAATTCTTCTGATTGTTCAACTGTTTTTGAAATACTTTCTGAATGAATTAAAGATGTTACATCCTTATTGCATTTATTAGGGTATTTTTGTCCATTAAAAGAGTCAATATAAGGATTCACATTCTGTTCTTGTAAATAACCTTCATCAGAAGAAGAATGACTACCGAAACTTGTTAATGTTTCCTTTGATGGTTTATCAATTACTTTTGGAGAAGTTTCTAGGTGAATAAAAGATGTTGTGGCATTATTAACTTCATTAAATTTCCTTTCAGACCATTTTATACTATTCGAAGAGTCGTCTGAACTTTGTTCCTTCATTCTAGTTACCTTTGGGGTAGGATCCACTTTTTGTTCACTAAAAGAACTTTCATTTGGAGAATTGCTTTTGACACCTATTGTTAGTTTCTTTGACCGTTGTTCAAGTACTTTTGGAGAACTTTCTGGATGGATAGGAGGTGCTGTAGCCCCTTCAACTTCATTAAATTTTCTCTCAGAACATCCTTTATTGCTAAAAGAGTCATCAGAGCTTTGTTCCTTCGTTCTAGTAACCTTTAGACTACAATCCACATTCTCTTCACTGCCCAAAGAACTTTCATGTGATGAATTACTTTCAGAACAAAAAGGAGATGTAGCCCTTTTAACTTCGTTAAATGTCTCCTCAGAGGATCTTCTACTACTTGGAGAATCATCTGAGCTTTGTTTCTTCATTTCAGTAACCATTGGTGTAGGATCCATATTCTTTTCACTAAAAGATCCTTTATCTGATGAATTACTTTTGAAACCAGTTATTTGTTTCTTCGACAGTAATCTTGAAAACCTTTTAGGAGTAATAGGAGATATTGTAATCTCTTTAATTTCATGAAATTTCCTTTCAGAGCATCTGGTACTATTCGAAGAATCTTCTGAGCGTTGTTCCTTCATTCTCTTATTTTTTTCATTAATAGAAGCTTCTGCTTCTGAAGAATTACTTTGGACATATTCTAGTTTCAATTCTTCCTTTGAAGATAGTTCGATTATTTTTGAATTATTATCTGAGCAAACCATTTTTTTAGGAGACTTGTTCGTACCAATATAATTTTTATTTATTTTTATTTTTGGGGAACTTGGATTCTTTTTATGTTTACCTAAAAATTAAAACTATTAAACAATAATTTCCATTAAAAATTTATATACTTACTTCTTTTGTTAGCTAAAGTTCGTTCAGAACCTGCTGGTCCAAGAATTATTTTTCCTTCCATCACTAAGTCTAATTCTTAAAAAAATTATTCCTTAAGTAAAAATAAAAGGATTTTGAAAAGATTAACTGAGAAAAATCAACACTTACCATATTTCCATTTCCCTTTTTCGATATCCTTTTCTTTTCCACACAATTGATTTCTATTTGAAGCAGATTTGATTTCTATTGATTTATCATTAATTTCATTTTCAGTGGTATCAGAAGTGAAGGTTTGATTCAACTTTGAAGCTCTTCGATTTTTTCTCATCTTCTTCATCAATTCATTCATCTTTGAAGTAGATTGGGCGACATCTTTGTCTGTTAATTGATCAACAGTTTTATTCTCAGTGTAATTAGAAGCAGATTCAATGGCATTCTTATTTTTGGATCGATCTTCAATTGTATCTGCAGTGGCATCAGAAGTGGAACTCTGATTCAATTTTGAAACGTTTTTTTGATCCCTCAATTTCTCTATCACTTGAAATATCCTCAATTTTTTTACACTAGGGGATTTATTATCCGGCAAGGGATGATCTAATGAAGTGTTTAAATTTTTTGAATCACTGATGCTGCACAAAGGCTCAGTTTCCTGAAAATTTAGAGATTTGAAATATTTTTAAATCAGTTTGAAAAAATTATAAACAAATGAAACAAAATTGAAAATAAATTGTTACAAAATTCGAATTAAACAAAATTTGATGTAATAAACGAAAGAAAAATGTATATGAAAATAGATTATTAGAGCATTTTTCACTTTATAGTGTACTTACTTTATCGACATAGGTTAATGTGTCGCTACATTGAAATTCTTCAAGAATTTTAGATACGATAGTTTTACAAGTTGTCGCAACACTCTCATTTATTTTATTTTCAAAAAGTTGCGGTTCGTTTTGACATATTTTAGAAATAACAGTGAGATTCCTTTCTTTGTAGTTGTTTATAAAATCTGTAACACCTGATAAAGCAAATCGATATTTACAACTGCAGCTCAATAAATCACTAAATAAATTTATAATTATTAATAATAAGTCACTTAATAATCAAATATACCTTCAATTGGTTCTTTAACAATAGCTCCAGTATTATATAAGCAATCTCTAAGAGAAATCTGTTCGTTTTCCTTATTTTTGAAAAGAATATCTCCGAATAGAATTCCATCTTCCTCTTTTTCCAAACTGAATTTGAAATTATGACCAGTCGAAAGGAAATTCATGGCTTCTT
Source organism: Diorhabda carinulata (assembly GCF_026250575.1). Lineage (NCBI taxonomy): Eukaryota > Metazoa > Arthropoda > Insecta > Coleoptera > Chrysomelidae > Diorhabda > Diorhabda carinulata. Next base: position 26,450,713 of record NC_079465.1, on the reverse strand, counting down.
GTCGAGAGCTAGGTGTCGGATTCAATACACCCTTGTTAATTTTAACAAGTTCACCATAAGAGTTATATTCTAAAATCTACAAAATAAACCATGAATAGCACGGTTCTTTCAAATAAAAGTTCAAACACAACCTACAGATGCTAGATGTTATTTTATGTTCATATAACTTTCATCCAAAAGTTTCTTAGAGAGTTGGTACTTTTTGAGGATGACCCAACTCAAAACTTTGTACCAGTCCAATTAAGTGGTACTTTATATACGATAATCAAATTCTTCAACAAATCCTACACATTTTTTCCTTTCATAGGGTGGAATTTGTATTTGAAGATGGCTGTTAAATGTTTATGCAAATTTTCCAAAGCACCCAAGGTTTCGTGATGGTGTGCAGTGGAATTTAATGGGTTGATATTGAACAACTCACAAGTCTCCTCAAAAATATTCAACAAAAATTCAGTTCCTTGATTGCTGACAATATAAACTTTTCCACTCCTTCTAGTACTCACGTTGCTTTTTAAATTACTTAGAATTTATATATTTTGTATTGACAACAACTCTTCAAAACAACATCAAGTTTATAACAATCGGCTAAGCAGAACCGGACAAGCATTTTTTCATAACAAGGTTCCCACTCTCCCCCAAATATTATTTGAAGAGATAGACCAAAAGTTGTGAAATGGAAAATGCTCAGAATTTGTGGAGCAATCCGTATATCGTATATAAAGTGCTACTTAATTGGGCGAATTTTAAAAAAATTGCTTTTTTAATTCTATATTTTCAAATACGCCTTTTAGTAGTGGATCTCAAATTCTGAAAATAATTTCCACATGTTTCTCGGGCCACCTCTGATAAAAATTTTTTCTAAGAAGCTGTAATATAATCAATTCCTGAGATATGACTGACGGCCGTTATTAGTTGCCCACCCAGTACATTTTACACTTGCAGTGATATATGACATCTGTTTTATTTATTGGTATTATATTATATTGCATAAAAAGTTTCTGTAAAATTGGAGCAAATAATGTACCAGTAGCCCCTCCTACTTTCAATGCTGCCTTGAGAAGAACTTAAAGGTGTACATAAAATCTAGTATCTTTAGCTTGCTAATGACAAAACAGTTTCTGAATACCCTGTATAGTAATCACAAATTATAAAAGGGCAATGTTATCAACATTGCTTGACCACACTTTATCTACTTAATTTGTGAAAATGAAGGAGAGAGTAAAGCAAAAATTAATGGTTTTAAAAATATTGTGAAAATTTTTAGGTAGGATAAAGGAAATTTTTTATTGGACGAAGGTTTGTTGGAGTTGGCCCTGATATAGGAATTGCTCCCCCGCAGAGCAAAAATATTGTACTAAAATACTTATTTGAAATTTGTTTAAAAATTCTGTTATTTAAATAAGGAACCATTAGCCTAAATCACTACGTATAAAAACAAATGTTTACTCACTTGATTCACATATTTAACATTGTTTAAACTGGCCTGTAAGGCAAAATGGGGTGTTTTTCTTAGATTTGTTGGAAGATTAAAAACATAATTCGCTTCTTTCATAGTTCCTAGATCAACTAACCATAAAATATATGTAATTTTCCAGGAATTTTTAGGTATTATGTCTTCAATAATGGCCCTATATAATTTGTTATTGATTTGAGCGGCAACAATCTAGAAGTTCATTTTAACATAATTGAATACAGTAACTTAACCAACTGAATATATTTACCTCTCCTTTTTTAAAATAGTTTGAAGTACTATCAAAATCATTTGTTATAGTTACACATTCTTTCATTTCTTTATTTAAGCTAGAAAAATTTATTGCATTTTCTTCATTCTGAATAATTATCCAAAACAAATGTGGATTTATAAATGTTGATATCTTTATATCACTTATTTTAGATAAATCCATGATATTAGAGAATTGCTCTATAACAAAAAATATTCTATAGCCTATAAACAAAAAATTCTAATATCAGTTATTAAACGTTATGAAAACGCCTTGTATAATAGAATTCAAGTTGAGAATGATCGAACAAATAATATTTAAAATAATGTTTTAGGTTTTACTTGCTTTTAGTAATACGAGGCAAAAATAGAAAACCGCAAAATCAACATACAAATTTAAAATAAACGAGTACCCTGTAAACAACTTAATAACCTCACTTCTTCTTCCTCACTTTGTTTTTTGCCCTCCAGCTTGATAGTATTTGGCTTGATCTAGTTTTCTCTTTGTATTTACCGCTATAAACACAAATTATACGTATATAAAATAAGTGATTTGTGGTAACAAAACATTACTATGTACTTCATGAATTTTTAGTCGAATATATGTTTATTTTTAACTTAATTTCTTAGACTAGACTTGTTTAATTATAGGAAAATAATCCACAAGAAATTTTATTGGAATATCAAGTTTAAATTTATAAAATTATTTTAACGCTGTATCAAATTATAATAGCAACTATCAAATTAGTGATTAAAGATCTACAATAAAACATTATTTGTTAAAAAATATTACCAAGAAAATTATAATGACGTCATAGTTTAAAAAAATTCTAGCGATTTTGGTTTATTCGCCAAAATATCATTTACTTCTGTCATCTTTCATTTGTCAGTGTTTGACCTATCCGCAATCAATGTTTTAATATAAATATATTTAATTAATGCCGTATTATAGTAGAAATGAATTAATGTTCCTTATTATCTATTAGTTAAAAATTTTATAAAATGTTTAATACAGTTATCAATGACGTTGCATTAGAGTTTCCAAAAAATAAATCAAGACCAATGGAAGATCACGATGAATCCAGCCAAAGCCCTTCAGATAAAAGATCCCGAACTAGTAGTCGTAATGCAAGAGATAGAAGAGATACAGACAAATCATTAGATTCAGATTCTAATGTTTCTCAAGATGTAGTACCTATTTCTAATGGCCCGGGTGTTGGGGCACCTAATATGTGGGGAGGAGTTATGGGTAAGTATTATTATTTTATTCTCTCCCGATGTTTATTATGAAATCGTTAGGTATGGGGTTTCCCATGGTAGGGATGAACATGTTGGTTGACCCTAATATGATGCAAATGAATAATTACGGTATGATACCTCCAATGCTGGCCACCGATCACAATATAATTCCCCCCGATACTGCTATGATGATTAACCCAGCAAAAGAAATAATTCATTGTAAATCGTGTACTCTGTTTCCTCCTAATCCAAATGCTCCATTACCTTCTATCAGGGATAGGCCTCCTGGATGCCGCACTGTATTTGTAGGAGGCCTACCTGAAAATATGACTGAAGAAATTATAATGGAAATATTTGAAAGATGTGGGGAAATTACAACATTGCGTTTAAGCAAGAAGAATTTTTGTCATTTGAGATTTGTCTATGAAGCATCAGTTGATGCTGCTATTTTTCTATCGGGGTATAGAGTTAGAATAGGCTCTAATACTGATGCATGTAATACAGGTAGACTTCATGTCGATTATGCACAGGTAAGTTTGTTTTAATGATTTTATATTTGTACTTATACATTTTTTATTGCGGTCAAAGGCAAGAGATGATCAATATGAATGGGAATGTAGGCAGAGACAATTGCAGAGAGAGCAGCGACATAGAGAAAGGATGGAAGAAGAAAGATTAAGACCTCCTTCTCCTCCCCCTGTTGTTCATTATACTGATCGTGAAGCTGCAGCTATTGCTGAAAAAATCAAACAAGATGAGACATTTACCAAAGCTGTACAGGTGAATTTACTTACTTTGAAGCTAAATTGGGTTATTCATTTAATATTTTCATTTGAAATATGCACATCAAATTTAACTAAATATCAAAGTTTTTCTTGATTATTTATTTTGATTTTAGGTCTATTTTGACAGAAAATCAGTTCAAAATAACAGGAAAAAACATTTTGACCTCTCTATGTCTTTATCAAAATATAACATATATTTTGATAAGGGCTGAAACAAGTTGAATCATCAAATTTTTTTCTTTTACTTTGAATTGATTTTCTATCAAAAGAGACCTAAAATCAAATCACGAAAATATATAAAAAGGTCTAAAAAGTGAAAAGTTGAAGAACATATCAAAGTAGTGACTTCTTTTTACCTAATATAACATTTTAGTGGTAGTTTAGTTGTAGTTTAATGTAAGGTGAACTATTTTTATTTTTTAGACTGTAATAACCTGGCTGGAAAGGGGGGATTGTAATAAGAGGAACTCTAATAATTTTTATTCCATGATTCAGTCTACAAATTCCCATGTGAGAAGATTACTTAATGAAAAAAGTCAATATGAAGAGGAATTGAGGAAAGCCAAAGAAATATTGAAGGGGAGAATGCAGGGTATACTGTTGCAATGTAAGTATTTAATTTAACGTATTATTTTCAGTTTGATTATTCTGGAGGTGTTCAGATTTCTCCAACATTGTCTATAACATTTTCAATTTAGAAGAGACAATTTTGTATTTCTTCTCTGTTTTATGTTATTGTTAATAAATATTGATTGTGTTCTCTCCTATACAACTTTTAATAGTTATTTTGTGCAGATCTCTCATTGTTACATCAACGAAATCTAGGATCTATCCACATGCAGGCCTTTTGTTTATATCAAATAGATAACACATGTTTGGAAGTGATTGTTAGTGAAAGACTCTTAAATATCTGTGTCTTTTGTACTCGAAAGCCCCCTCTTAGGTGAAAATTTATTTCATATCGTCAACCATTATCATAAAACAGGTTTCTAGAATCCCAAAGTTTGTGTTTTTACAAACTTATACTTTTCTTTGATGACATTTCAATCATATGAAGTAGAGGGGTACATAAAATTGATTTATGTTTCTCATAGTGCATCTGGCAATTAGTCAGGTTTAAATTGGAATACTCCTTAGCTTTGCAATAAAAATTAGTAAAAACATCTTTGTGTTCAGAAAAGAAAAACTTACAGACAACGTTGGAGAAATTCCGAAAAAAAAACATTAGGGTTCGTCTGTTTCTGTTGTGTAAGTATGTTTCTTTCTCAAAAACTGGTTTTAAATAAGTATACCTATAATTATTTAAAGTGTGTTGCAGAATTATATGAAATGATGCTTAAGAAAAAAAAATTGGCAAGTTTTGTATAACTCTCCAATATACTTTATGGTAAACGTTTTTGGTATCTATGATAGATTAATTTGTATATGATCCACGAATTTGTTTTTTGTTTATATCTGCAGCATTTTCAAAAATTAAATAACACTTTTGATAACTAATATGCAAGTGTAAGAAACGATACCTGATTTTATTTTAGTATCATCATTCATAACTCCACTGTCCTTTGCGTCCACTTTGTGACACAACATATTCTTTATTGTACTTATAGTTGACATGAAATGTTAACCACTGATTGAATCAAAAATTACGTACCCAAGGTCGAGACATCTGTTATTTAAAAAAAAAACTTTAATTTCAAGCTACAGTTGAATGTTTTTTGAATTACATTTGAGTTTTAAACCTCTATATTCAAATGTAATTACCTTAGCAAAATCTTATTAGAATTCACAGAAATATCCCGATATACCTGGCATCAACACAAATGGCGAAAAGTCGATTGTTTAATGGGATAAATATATGTAGGGGATCTAATTTTTAATTTATCTATCAACAATAATTTTCCTAATTTCAACGATCAAACCAAAAAGTGTTGGCTAAAGGTGCACTGTCTGCATCTGGTGCTTTTTTCTTATCTAATTTCTTTTCCAATTGGTAGTTTCAAAGTATCCACTTATTTCTGTAGTGTACAGCTGGTTATGAATTGATATTTTGTTCTTTCAATCTTTATATGGTACCTCGAGTTATTAATACTACTTTCAACACGTTGACTGCCAAGGCAATTTTAAAAATTTGATTTAATCGCATTAAAACACTTACAATACAAAGTTATTACCGAGTAAAAATTATTAAGTTTTACGAATTGTTTCGGACAAAAATGTGTTGGGGGAAGAAATTATAAGGTTATTTCATAGTTGGCAGTTAATGTGTTAAGGAAATCCTTTTCCTTTATAAAAAAACTATAAAGTTCTAATATATCTACGTGTTTCCGATTCTGGATGGCGATAAACAAAAAATGTTGTTAGAAGGTGAGTAAAGAGCATTTAATTTTTGGGTTAATACATTTAGGTTTGTAGGTATACTTATTTAAGTAACCAAGCGAATTTCGGTTGTGAAAACTGCTTTATTATTTGCCGCCCCCGACACTTTTAAATAATTTCTTTTTGAGGATTCTAATGATTTTGAATTTCCCGTTCTCAAACTGTTATTTGGTCAATTTATACAAAATGTACTTTTTTCTAAGTTTCACATTGTGGTAGTTAAAAATGTCTAAAAGAGACTAGATAGGTTATTTGAGTGGATATTATTCTTCTTTTCGTAACTTGACCTTTGCCTATATGATTACTCAGTTAAACAAAAAATCTTTTCCTAAAATTTATTAACTTCAATTGAAGGTTCTTAAGCATTTAGGGTCCAGAAAACTGTGTAGTAGTATAGATGAAGACCGGGTTATAAGAAAAAGAAGAATAACGTATCTAGTTTCCTTGCAATATTTATTACTTTTGCAATTACTGTCTAAAGAAATGATTTGAAAGTTATGTTAAAGGCAAATTTCCTTAAAAAAATTATGAGGAAACGGTGCAAGGTTAACTTTTTGGAAATTTAGGAATGTAGTTCATATTAATATCAAGTGTTACACTATATAAAATAAATATTTTTGTTCTATATTCAAAATTACTAGAAATGTTAAAATGTAAAGTCAATTTCAGCACCATAATATTTTCTGTTAGAAAGTAAGTAGTACATTAAATAAAACAATATATAGGGTGCAACAAAAAATCGTATATTAAACTAAGTAGAATCAATTTAAATTAATGTAAAAAAGGATAATAGTCAATAATCTGCCTATCTGTTTAATACAAATTTCTTTGATTTCTTAATGTTACTAAAGCGTCTTGATTTTACGCCTCTTCTAATTTAAATTAGTTTTTTCTTTTATTTTTGAAAGACAGATAAAAAACTAATTTTAATTAGAAAAAATCTAAAATCAAGACGATTTAGAAACTAATACAAATTAGAGTGATTTTACTTAATTGGACGTCCCAAGTTTGGTCATTATTACGAGACGGTTTTTTCTTTGGTGATTCTGTCTCTGAACATTCTGAGTGATATTTTCTCTGCCTCATCTTCCTCAATTCCTCCCTGCTAAGCTTCTATGTTATTCTTCAAATTGTTTTTCAATTTTGATATTTTGACAATTGTATTCCGATGAAATTGATATATATTCTATCTTCTATAGGTACATTCATAAAGTTTGGCATAACTGTGATCTTCATAAATGAAGGCAGATGAAAGATAGGAATAGATGGGATAGCTTCATACTTCAAATGTTTTCTATTGAAATTTGTAAAATCACTTTCCAGAAAATAATTTTCACACAAGCGATAATATAATGTTGAGCATTGAATTTTACATAATTCTTCCTATCAGGAAAGAGTTTCGGAAATTGAAATATTAAAAACTCGAATTACTTGAAAGTATAACCAAAATTTACCTTAAAAAGGTGGGATGTTACCAGGGTATTACAAAAGTTTTAGCCATAACTTTATAAAAATTTCGTATTTGAATTAACATTTGCTCATACAAGAATGTTTAGAATTGACTTCACATTTCAAAAATTTCTAGTCTAGGTTAGGTGATTGGAATATTTAGTGATAGGGGCGTTGCACAATATAGTGAAACAGTTGGTATTATCAATGATGGTATTTATTGAAGGTGTTAATAAAAATCTTTGCGTGTGCTATTAGTCGGTCAAATTGAGAGATTGTTCTCAGCGGCGTGTCACAAGAAAGTATGGGACCATTTCACCAAGGCTCAGAGAAAGAACATAGAGACTTGGAAAAAGCAGTCATTGGTAGGTACCACCTTGGACGGTCAATGTCAGTTTTCTTTTTCTTTTAATTTTTTTTTTGTGTCCTAATAATTTCACTAACACTAATCATTCAGGTCTGTTAAGATAAACGTCGCCAATTTTAAGTAGGAGTTTGATTAATGAAAATATCTGTTTCTTAGTTGTATTGAAGTTTTATTTCGGCATCTTATTTTTCCACTTTTCCTACCAGCTTCTTAATTTAATGAAGGATTCAATGGAACTTTTCATTTAAATACAAACACCAGTGTGAATATAAATAAAATGATTATAACCAAATAATAGGATATCGAAGTGAGGTTAGAACAACTTTAGGTACTTTTATAAACGTTTACAATAAGTCTCCCTTCACTTTTTTGTAATAAAATCTGCAACTGGCAACAATGAATTTTTGTGTAAGGGGAAAATTGAGAGTTTAATCGACATATTTTCGTGAATTTCGATAGTGACATCAGCAGAAATGTCGAAAACTACGACATTTTTAAATTTAGTTAAATTTTAACTAAAAACCCATAACTATCTCGTATTTATTTTATTATTATTATTACTGTCAGTTTTCTTTTCCATGTTATTGTCAAAATCTTAGCCTTTATTACAATTTTTAACGGTACCTCACAATAAAACACGTTAATTTAGCGTTTTCGAAGTCGTAAAATCCATTTATCGAGGTTCTTGAGTATTTTCAGTTTCTGGTTTTAAGTAAGGTTTTATTTTGGGGGGGGGGGGGGGGGCTTGACTGAATAAGGAAAAAACGTACAGCTCCTACAGCACACAGCTAACATGTGAAAACATGACGATCTGTTGCGACCGTTTATCGGTCTTTTGTGAAACGGGCCTTAACTTTGTAATACCGCCGATTTAATTCAAATGTAGAATTAAAAAATAACGTGACAATCGATGGTTGTCTTATCGATGTACTTATTAAAATTGGCACTAGGTTTTTCATGGCTTCCTTATTAAGAGACCTGTTATTTTTGATGAAAATTGCAAAGGAAATGTAAAATTTTCGTTTTCCTAAAAGTTTTTTGGATTTGTTAGTATTGCAATTTCGATTGAAATAGAAAAAAAGTTTTGTAATAACTACAAACATTTGTTATTTCATTAAAAATTAGTATTAGATACGTTTTTTATGGGCAAATAAGAATATAGTTAAAAAATTCATGTTTATACAACAACTGGAAACTTTTAGCAATTTTGTTTGTATTCTATGGCCCATAAAATTACCGTTGCTACTTAAGTTTCGAGATATGGCAACACCGATGTGAACATATGAAATTTGACATTGACATTATAAAGTTTGACATTAGGTAGTCCAAAATCGGCGGTTGTGCCAGAAAATGTCGATGCTGACTGACATACCGTGAGATTGAGGCACATTTGGACATTAATTTTACTCGCGTACATTCAAAATTGCATCAAAAGACCTAAGGTCATCACAGTCGGCGAAACAATCTGCTGCATGGGTCTTTCAAGACGAACCGAATCCACCGAAACACTTCGAAACAAATGGTCAGAATAACTGGACATGTCGCTACCTTTCCATAAAAGCAACGTAGAATGATCAATTCCAAATGGTACGCCAGCATTTGTTTGCAAGAAGTGTTTGAAACCTAACCACGACAATGCGAGCTCTCACACATCAGTTCAAACAAAAACGTTTATGGACAGTGAAAACGTCGAATTTAAGGGTCATCTGCCGTACAGTTCTTGTTTGACACGCAATGGTTTCTTTTTATTCCCGCGGAATACCTGAAGAAGCGGTTGATGAGCTCTAATCACATTTAGTTTTGGATGTACCTTGATCTTAATGGAAAATACTTTGAAAAACAAAAAGCCATTTCTAATTATAAATATTCAATTTTATTTGTTTATCTCAAAACTTGAGGTAGTAACCCAATCAATATTTATTCTTCTTGTGGTGCCTATCCGTGACGAATATTGATAATCATCATTCCAATCTTTATATTTGTCGGCAGCAATGCGAAAGAAGTTTGGGGGTGGTTTTTATTGAACCAGGTTCTAAGACAGGACGTTCGTTATCATCCCGGTCCTCTTTCTTCAAATATTTTGCCTTGCTGGATGGTTTGGAGCAGCGCTTGAGTAGACACTGCGCGCTAATCATCAACATTGCACCATCAACACTATAATGGCGGTCATTTCCCATTGCGTGGAAAATTCTCGGTTTTAAACGTATTCAAGGAATAAGACAAGTGAAAAATTTTTATAGCACCCGTAGAAAAACTTGTTTCGCAGTCTTTTAGTTTCTCGAAAACTTGTGACGTGCACATCGTGACGGTTTTTCTTAATTTAACGCGATTCCCTTAGACCATTCAATTTCTTGGAGTAAAACTTTGGCTGAGAAAGTGACAAAACATCTAAAAGGATTAACGTCAAAACGACATTGCGCAACTATGCAACCATTCTGCATTCCATTGGCCGAGAAAGAGGCAAAACATCTAAAAGGATTAACGTCAAAACGACATTGCGCAATTTTGCAACCATTCTGCATTCCATTGGGCGAGAAAGAGGCAAAACATCTAAAAGGATTAACGTCAAAACGACATTACGCAACTATGCAACCATTCTGCATTCCATTGGCCGAGAAAGAGGTGAAACAACTAAAAGGACTAACGTCAAAACGATCTAAATGGCTAAAAGAACATAAATTGATGTATAATTGCGCAAAATCGTCTCTTCCTTTTAGATATTTTGCCTCCTTCTCGGCTAAAGGAATGTAGAATGGTGCATAATTGCGCAAGGTCCTTTTGACGTTAGTCCTTTTAGATGTTTTGCCTCTTTCTCGGCCAAAGGAATATAGAATGGTGCATAATTGCCCGAGATCGTCTTGACCTTTTAGATACAGGGTGCGGCAGCATAACTTCCTTTTTTAAAAAGTTCGCCATTTAGTCGGTAGATGTCGTAACGGAGTGCTAGTGGTCTCGTTCGAGAGGGGGGACTATAAAGTTTTGTCCCGGCACAGTTCAGTCGCCATCATGCGTTGGAACAGTGAGGAGCGTGCGTTTGCCGTTGAGGTTTACTTTTCGATCGGATGTTCTGTGATCGCAACCCAGCGCGCCTTTCGGAATCGCTTTAATTTAGCCCCCTTGGCCCCTGTCCCGGACCGGAAATCAATTGTTATGTGGGTCACTACGTTCAGACAAACTGCAAGTGTGACAAGACGAAGAACTGGAGTCCCTCGGCCCATTAGATCACCGGAGAACATTGAGTTAGTTAGAACTTCAGTGTTGCGATCACCACGGCGTTCTGCGCGCAAACATGCGTCTGCCCTTGGACTTTCCGATCGTTCTGTGAGGAGAATACTTCATGATGATCTTCATTTTCATCCATACAAGATGGCAATTGTGCAGGAACTTTCTGAACGTGACTTCAATTCTCGGAGGAACGCGTGTGAGGTTTTTCTGGAAGTCGTTCCTGAGGACGCTATTGTTTTTTTTAGTGATGAAGCCCATTTTCATTTGTGTGGATCCGTAAACAAACAAAACATGCGCTACTGGGCTGATACCAATCCTCGACAATTGCATCAACGGCCTTTGCATTCACCTAAAGTCACAGTGTGGTGTGCAATTTACTCACGTGGAATTATTGGTCCCTGGTTCTTTGAGGAAAATGAAGTCACAGTGACAGTGAATTCGCACCGGTATGTAAACATGTTACAGGAATTTTTTTTCCCACGGCTAGATGAGTTGGACTTAGGGGACACTTGGTTCCAACAAGACGGAGCAACGGCACACACTTCAAGAACATCGATGGCTGTTTTGAGGGAACACTTCCCAGAGCGCCTTATCTCAATTAGGGGCGATTTGGAGTGGCCAGCCCGCTCTCCCGATTTGACCCCTTGTGATTATTTCCTATGGGGTTTTTTGAAATCCCGTGTGTATGTGAACCGTCCAAGGACCCTACAAGATTTGAAGACGAACATCCAGGAAGAAATTGCCAACATAACGCCTGCTATGCTGGCAAGAGTCATGACAAACGCCAGAAATCGGTTTACTCAGTGTATGGAGAATGGGGGACGTCACCTAACTGATTTGATCTTCAAAACTCAGTAAAACAAAACTTTATGTATGTGCCTGTATTATAAAAAACGAATAAAAATTTTCTGATTCATACAATAAGTTTTATTAACTTTTGAAAAAAGGAAGTTATGCTGCCGCACCCTGTATTTTGCCATTTTTTTCCTTTAAAGATATGTAGAATGGTACATAAATGCTCAATTTCGTTTTGACGTTAGTCCTTTTAGATGTTTTCCTACTTTTTTGATCAAAGTATTAACAGTACATGTAACTGTTAGATCTTAAATCGCTACACAAAATGTCGACTGTTTTTTATTCTTATTTGCCCGTATAAAATCACTTTTATTTATTTTCCAAACATAACCTACAATTATTTTATGAAAACTATTTCAAATGAAATTTCGTTTTTAGGAAAAGGAAAACGACATTTTTTTGTTATGAACCGTTTGTTTACATTTGATAGTCCAAGGTTTTTTTGCATGACTTAGATTTAGTTTTTTTTAGTCTAATTCTCGATTAACAACATTTTCACTATTTACTATAAAATTAGTTCACTATACTAAGCGTTTAAAGATATAAAAATATTAAATATAAAAAGGTAAGGAAAGGTAAGTCGACATAAACAGTCAGTCAGCCTAAAGATGACGCCAACGATCTGCATAATATTTAGAAAAAAAAAAAACAGGATTCATATCCTTTATGTATTCAACTATATATTCAATTTTTTCTCAACAGGTGATTATAGGATTTTTAATAAAAGTTAATATATATTTCATGGGGTTATTAAAACTGTAAAAGTTCTATATCATTTATAAGGAAATGAGTCTTCTTCATTTCGCAGGATCTTATCTCGAACACCCCCGAAAGGATCTCCTCCCTAAATCGGATGAAACTGTCCCCAGTACCTCCCCGGCTTACAGTCACTTGTTCGAAAATTTGTTCGCAGTTTTTTGGTTAATTAGACTTTTGATTAAATCATGAGGTTGCTTCGAGAACAACACATTCATTCCAACTTCTCGATGCCGCGCTTGTGGAAGGATTTGTTTTTTGCCTCAAAATAGGCTTCAGTTTCAGCAATTGCTTCTTCTTTTTAGCTGAATTTCCTACTGGCGAGTATTTTTTTGAGATCAGAGGATAGCCAGTAGTCACTGGGGGGTCAGATCTGGACTATACGGTGGATGAGGAAGCGATTCGAAGTGTAATTCGTTCAATTTAACCATCGTTGTCATCGATTTGTGAATCGGTGCGTTGTTTTGGTAAAACTTCGATATATGAAGACGTTTTTTCTTTGATTTTTGCATTCAAACGATTCAACAACTCTATGTAGTATTCGCTATTGATTGTCTTTCTCTTTTGGAAATAGTCGATGAACAATATTCCATGCGCATCTCAAAATACTGAAGCCATAACCTTCCCAGCTGACTGTTGTGTCTTTGGACGTGTCGGACGTGGTTCGCCGACTGCAGTCCATTCGGATGATGATCGTTTTTATTCCGAAGTGGAGTGATGGATCCATGTTTCATCCATTGTCATATATCGACGCAAAAAATCTTGATTTATTACGTACAAACATTACCAAACACTGCTTTGTTCGTTTTTAACCCATTATTTTGAAAATAACGTATATAGCTGTCACTTTTTTCTGACTAATCGAAATGTCATGAAATTTCGCGCATAGTCTTTTGAAACGTCATATGGATTTGACTCTAGCACCGCCATCTGTGTGTCAGTCAGTGATATTACATTCCCGAGACCACTTTCCGCTAAATTTTGATATATAGAGATTGCACATGTAAATTCCGTAAAATATTAAGAAAAAAATTTGAATATTAGGTAAGGAATGTATTTATCCGCTTACAGGGTGTTTCTTAAATGATTTATATCGCTAGATACTTACGAGGATCTCGAGAATTTTGGTAGATTCGAAAACGAATCAACTTCAACAGTTTTAAGGAAACCCGACGATAATAAATTTAAACACCTTTGTAATCACTGTGTTTAAAAAAAAATAAGATTAGTTGTTACAAAACGTCTCCGTCAATACACCACAGTAATTCGATCCAAATATTTGCAGGAAATAAAAAATATTCAATTAGAAGAAATTCCCAAAGAAAAAGACGACGACGAAATGGACGTGTCCGATGACGAAGAACCGTCGAAAAAGAAACAAAAGACTGATTTAACCATTGAAGAAAGATCGTACAAAGACGAAAACGACAGTTTGAAATGTCAAATCGAAGCGTATAAAAATGAGGTAAATGTAAAGATAAAATATCGAAATTGAATTTTATACTATTTCCAAGCGCGCAACTTTTCAGCTTCTTTATTGATTTTGTGACATCTGACGTTACGTTTACGAATTAAACCTTATTAAAGTTCAATGCGGTTCAGGTCCGGAGACTAGGCAGGCCTGTCGAGAGTTTCGTTTTCTCAAAATCGTGTTTTAATGCGTGCAGATTTGTATCATAGTGAAATAAAAGCTCATAATTAGAGCGGTAACTTTGTAGAGTAGATCCGGTGATGTACAAAGGTTCTATCAAAAATTGAAAGATTTCGAGGCTTTTTGTTGCCCTAAGATGTTATTATTATTGACTAATTTGGCTCAAATTTCTATTCATTCGACTATAAAACATTCGATTAATCTTCTGCGGTAAAACTTCGGAGTTTTAAGGCCATTTTATTTCAAAATTTCATGTTCCCCATGTAAAGCTTCGTAACAGATTCTTGTACATAAAAATTGTAACCCAAAAATCTCTGATTCAGCAGTTTCGTCGGCTTATAGGTCTTCCGGTAACTCCAAAAGACCTTTTTCACCAAGATGTCTTGTAGTCGCTAAAGAACCTTTGTAGTATTTAGAACCAGCATCTTGTTGTGATCAGGAGGCTCAGAATGTAAACAGAAACAAATTATCCTTAGCTTTGGTACCACATCTCGTTTTGAAGCTTAAACTTTAACGTTTGAAACTAGCTGCTTTGAATATTTCTACGTCATGTAGGAACTAATTGAGAAAAAACGTCAATTTTGCATTATATTGACGATAACTTGTTAAATATTAATTTTTTGCATAAAAACTGTACGGACTTTTTTGTACTACACTTAACTAATTTATATAAATCACTTATCCCTTTAACTCAACTAATTCATTTAAACTATTCAATTAGTTTGCTAATCCGTTCTGTTCACTATGACTATTTATTATAAACTGAAGTAAACTGCGCTACACAAACTCTTGTTCTTGTTTTTCTGTTTTTTCTACTTTTTTCTATATTATGGTAGTAATTTTATCACACACCAATTAATTTTGTTTTCTCCACTGATATTTTAAACCGCCTCGTTTAATAATCAGTTTTAGCTGCATGGTCCAGTTTGTAATGTTCAATTATTTACTAAAAGGTGTATTCGTTTCAGGTAGAGGTACTAAAAACTGATTATAAAAAAGATATGGAAGAAAAAGAAAAACAATTTAAAATGCTTCAACAAACTTTACACGGTATGCAACAACAACTGATAGATACGAAGAAGAGACAAAACGAAGAAGAAGCAAAAGTAAAAGATCTCCAGTTGAAACTTCGGATCGAAAGAGGAAAACAACTCACCGATAAAGAAATAGTTATAATCGATGGTAGTGATAACGAACAATGTGATTCAATTAGTGTAGGTGAAAGCCCCAGTGAAAGTGTACAAAATTTAACGGAAAGCGATGCTAAATTAATTGGAATAATCTCAACTTTTTTGAACGTACATCCCTTCGGAGCCGGTTTGGATTACATTTGGTCGTACGTTAGTAAAATCGAATCTAATCTCCGACCAGCTGAAATTGAATCTCTATTGAGTAGGTTTCCTACGGTGTTTAAACAAGAATTGTTCGGTATAGGCGCTAATATAGAAAGAAGATGGTTGTTTATAGCTTTTAATGCAGATTTCGGTGATAAAAATTGATTTATCGCAATGTATTAGTTGATATATTAACAATAAATTTGTTTCCATGTTTTTAATTCGTTTGGACAATTACCAATGTGCCCAAACCAATCGGGACAGAAAACTCCAGATGATAGATACCATTCAAGTGGTTGATTGACAGTGTAAAACAGGTGTGTATGACCAATATCACCTATTTAATACCTTCTCAAAGTTTTTTGTTGCTTCCAATTAATTTTTTTGTTTATACCTCACTCTATATTCAAAATTCACTTTTGCCAAAACCATCATTGATCCGACCAATCTAACTCTAATTCCACCCATGCAGAGGAAATTTTTTCCTGTATCAGGGCCATTTCTAAACGAAAAACAAATTTTGACGTAAAAATGACTTTTTTCTTCACAATAAAATAACCACTACAAGCAAGCTTAATCGTTTAAAAACTATCGAAATGTTGTATTTTCACTTTGGCTTATAATTATTGCCTATTGTTTCTTATAAAGACCATGATTATCTTTTTTGAAGCCTCCTTTCTCTTTAATTTGTATAGATTGGTCAAAAATAGGTCTAATATGGAAAATTTCACTTTTAATTATCTGAAAAATGTCCCTTAAAAAGTTTCATTTCCACTTTGACTTATAGTTATCTCGAAAACCATGAAGTTCTGATTGAAAATTTAACTCTTAATTATCTAAAAATTGTCCCTAAAAAGCTATATTTTCACTCTAGCTTATGATTATCGCTTCTTATTTTCTGGAAAATCATATATCCGTTCTTTTTAAATTCCAATGCTTGTTCAAAAGAAAATTTTAATATTATCTAAAAACTGTTTCTGAAAAGTATTTTCATTGTAGCTTTTTAACTTTCTATTTCTTTTAAAAACAAATGAAAATAATTGTCAACATTGGATTTTATTTACAAACATATCATGTTACATTAAACTCTGCAGAATTTGCGTTCTTTCATTCAATATAAAACTAATCAACAATTCATCTAACTTCTCATTACTTCTAGAAATTTGTCTACGGATCGCTTGTTTTATTTCTTCTTTAACTCCTTTATCTGCCCCCCTCGTACCTATTCTTCTTTGTCCTAAATGAGGCAGAATATCTAGCTGAATCTGACCACCTTGACTCGTCCACAAATACGTTAATTCTTCTAATATATCAACGTTAATGATATAACTTTGAAATAAATGGTATTGGAATGATCTGCGTTGCTGAATTTGTTCTAACAAAGGGGGTATAAAGTCTTCCTCTTGAGGCCAGTCTAATTGTGCCAGTGTGAATATATGTCCTATACTTGAATCGGGGTAATTATGTTTGGGCAAGTTTTCTTTAATACACCTCAATAACACCTTAATTAAATACTGCAGTACACTCATTCTTGTAACGGGTAAGTAATGTAAATGTTTTTGACTGCCCCCTGTGATCAAATTATTACTCAAACTTCCTATATTCGAAGGTAGCAGAGGCAGTGCTAAAGTTATTGGTTCTAAACAAGCACTGTAGTTTTTTCTACTATATAGTATACCTGTAATTCGAATATATTTTTGAAGCAATATACTATTGTCAGTTATTTTGTGTAAAAAAATTAATGCCTCATCATATAATCCTTTATACAATGCATAATCTATAACGAATTCAGACAACAAAGTATCGACATTTAAATGGGCATTTAATTTAATAAACTCCCTTTTTAAATTATCTGAGGAGCTGAGTAAATCCCAACAATTCATGCAGACCATGAAATTACTTTGTATGTTTTTGAGTTGTGGTTTTTCAACAGTTACAGTCGGAGTTGAGTAGTGAGTCATATCAGAATCACTTTTACGTTTCTTACTTTTGGTTTCTGTTACTAAATTCGGTAAACTTGAATCTGAAAATGCTTCTACCATGATATAAGAAGTAGGAATTTGTCCAGGACTAGATTCCGGTGTTAAGCTGCTGTTATATTCAAACAGGCAGTAAACAAAAAATATGGTCAAACAAAATAACAGTTGTTTATCTTCCAGAGGATGAGTTTTTGATTTTGTTTGACAAAAAGTGAGGATCTTCTGCCAATAACCTTCTTTTGTCCAGTTTGTTGAAAAGTTTATAAGATATGGTTCCCAGTTGAGCTGAGTACCAATAAATTCAATAACACCAAATAGATTAGTCCAAGGGTTTTCGATTTTCGTTTCAGTATCTTGAATAGCGTTTGTACTCAAACCTAAGTAACAAAAATAGAATTCAATTGCTTTATGCAACAATTTTTGCAATAATTTGGAAGACAAATCTACTTTGACTTTTTCATTGGCTAGTAGCGGTAATAAATCACAAACTAAGAGTTTCCTGTAAGGATTTACAGGAAAATGACCATCAACACTATGTTTTTCGGCGCTAATAAGAGTATCCACTAGTCTTGGTGCATTGCTAGAAATAGCTGTTGGAAACCTTTGTAAAAGAAGTAAAAGTAAACGACAATGTTCCATTGTATCTTCACAATGATCAGCTGTGAATAGTAAAAGCTTGTGTTGCACATCTGAAGATATATGTCTAAACATTTCACATAAAAATTGTTTTTCGGGATCATTATTGTCAGATTCAGCTCTTAAGGCAGCCGTAAGTTTCTCGATTTCTTTCCAAAGTTCTGGTTGTTGTTGGAATTTTATAGTCAAATCGCTAAAACATTTTGCAGCTTCTTTAACATTACCGGCATTCTTTTCTATCTGATAAGCTTCAAATTGTACCCCAAAGTTATTAGGGTACATTATTTTGGCTGTTAGCATCCATCCCTTTGCTATACTAGGATTATTCTTGAACGATTCCTTCGCCCTTTGGATTACGTATTCTTCATCTGATATTTCTAAATCTATCTCCATTTTTATGACATATATCGACGATTGAGTTTATTAAAACTTAATAAGTCAAACACTGTTTGTACATTTATTAAAAAAGTATAACCTAATTCTTCTTTTTAAAGTAATTCTTTATTGTTGTGGTATGTACTGCGTTCGGCAATGTACATCTGAGGACTCTGACTATTCGGTATCGCTCGGCAATCTACTTTATTTCGATGTCACTGCTCAGTTCGTGTTCGGTTATATACATTTTTGAGCTCTCTTATTACGATCTCTTTTCTCTGAATCTTGAAAGAGAGCTCTTGGTTTTGTTTTGACTTTTGACGTTTTGTTTGACATTCCAAAGCTTATAAATTAGCATTTTTATTTGACAGTTTGTACTTATGTATTCTGTGTTGTTTTTGTATATATAAAATAAATTGTCTTATTCCGAATATGTAAGAAATGACCGAGTATAATACCATCTCCATAACAAGCTTCAATACGAATTTGTTCTCCATCGCTGTACAGCAAATAAGCATACATAATTCACTGGTTACTGTTCCGACTAGCGATCAATCTGTCAATCTATGATCACGTGATACAAATCGCTTTTTGCTCGCTATGTACCGCGAAAAACACTACCGAGCGCAACTATTGACTAGAACCATATCGTTAGATAGATTGTTTTTAGTAAAAAGCCAAAAAGAAGAATTTACTAACCTATTATAATTTGTTAGTATGCACAGACTGTGGTCTGTGTTAGTATGTTAACTGAATTTCACGGTATTACGTATAGACGTTGATGAATTTACTTAATGTTGATAACAACTACAAAGATTGAAATTATTTGTTATTATAAAAAATGTTTATCTTAGCAGAAATGAAAAATGTTACTAGAATTCCACCGGAGCTGTTTAATTTAAAATTAAATGATGCTATAGCTAGTGAATTGAATAAAAAACTTGCTAATAAAGTGGGTAAATTTGTGTATTATTATATTATTGGATCAGAATTTTATTTTTAGGTTGTACTTAATGTTGGACTGTGTATAGCCCTTTATGATATAATAAACCTTAAAGAGTCTTTTATATTTCCTGGTGATGGAGCCTCCCATACAAGAGTTAATTTTCGCTTTATAGTATTCAGACCGTTCATAGAAGAAGTTTTAATCGGAAAAATAAGGAGTTGTAGTCAAGAAGGAGTACATGTAACTTTAGGTTTTTTTGAAGACATTATAATTCCTCCGACAGCATTGCAGCATCCTTCAAAATTTAATGAAACTGAACAAGCATGGGTTTGGGAGTATAACACAGCAGACGGTAGTAAACATGATCTTTTCATGGATGCTGGAGAAACTATAAGATTTAGGGTTACAGCTGAGGTATTCAATGAAACATGCCCCACTGGTCCAAATATAATACAGGAAGGACAAGAAAATTCTGAAAATAAAATACCATACATGTTAACTGTAAGTTTACTTTTTTATTAATTCAGTGTCAGTGCTATTATTATTTTTTAGGGAAGTATCAATGAACCTGGATTAGGTTTGCTAAGTTGGTGGGATAATTGATTTTTTATTTATTTTATTCTGTTTTTTGAGAAAAATTTATTGTAAATATTATTAATAAGTATGTTCAATGTGCTCAGATTTCAAAGAATAAGTGGAATGTATGGAATGAGAAAAATTATTATTGTTTTTAGAAGTTACTTGTTTCTTTCTTAGGAAATTACACCTGTCTCCTTTGAAGGCTTTCTGCTTTTTATTTTCCAAAGCTTGATGAAGAATTGGTCTAATGTAGAAAATTTTACTCTTTATTAATTAAAAACTTGACTTGTTTAGATTGTTAATATTTTAATATGAATCTATACAGGGTATTCAGGACTTATAGGAGAATATATTCTCTGTTATTCACCTGCCTGAAAAACTATGGGAATCATCAGAATGTGGCAAAAACTACTTTGAAAAAAAACATTTTGTTTTTCGGTTCACGGGACTTGTAGGGGTAACAATGAAACTAAGATAATTCTTACAAAATATCTATTTAGTTGATAATTAAACATGGGTATCACCATATAATAAGGACTCAAGATCACATCACGATACATTTTATTTCAAATGATCCACAAAATTATTATTAAATATTTAATCAATATTTTTTATTATTACTGACAAGCTGTGGAAGTTAATTTGGAAACAAAATCATAGTTTATGGCCCAAGTTTTAAAAGAGTTTTCAGGGCAGCTACTGTGGCAGTCCAGAAAATTTTGTGTTCATTTTTATTTGAATTTTATAAAAATTGAAATCGTTTCTTTTTTATTACATTTAATGACACATCACACAAATACTTATAATGCTTCGTACTTCACCAGGCTTAGAAAATTAATCATCAAATCGTGTTTAGGGAAAAGTATGAGAATTAGTGGTGTATCGAGAAAGTTAATAAGGGGTGCTAGCTAAGATGAATCTGAGTGATTTCATTGACATGAAAAAAAATCATATTACATATTTATTTGAAACTATCTTTTCTGCAAATAAATATCGTAAACTATATTTAGTTGCTTGTTTACAATCGTAGTTCTATCATCTATGTCAAAAAAGAAGATTAATTTAAGAGAACTTAACCTCAAAAAGTCCCTTTAAGCCAACTTCAACGTATAATTTTTAACTGTTTAACTTTACTCATTTTTGAATGAGCTTTTGAGGCTTGCCTATCTATTTTAAATTTCTAAAGTTATTTCTGTACGTGAAAAATAATTCTAAGACTCCAATATGAGTAATTATCTAGTTAATTTAGATACAGAAATTCCGGTAGTTTCGAGTAGCTACAAACAAAAAATAGCCTTGTGAGCAATATATACTCGGGGTTATTTTTAATGATTCAAACTTAACCAAACTAAGGGATATAAAAGTCATGATGCTCTTAAGTACTTTAAGGCAGGATTTGTGAGTAACTTTGGAAAATAAAAGTTGTGGATCACATTATAATCAAGGCAAAAGTAAGTGGCATGTTTTTTCTCTTTTTACATGTGAAAGTTCTTTTTATTTTTGTAAATGAAAAATGCAGTCAGTTTCCAATCCAATAATAATGAAATTCAAAATCTTTTATTTCCTCTATATCTATAGAAAACCATTTTACTATATGAAGAAAATCACTGGGTTTGTGTTAAATCTTGAGTTTCAGAATATATATGTAGAAATGTATTTTTCAAGGTAAATATTCAACATTTTCCTTAATCCCCACTGCATATGGGCGAAATTGATATTTTCTAAATATAGGATTCATTGCAGTTGCTTCAGAAACAATCAAATTATCTTCTTGATCATACTTTCAGGATTAGAAGAGACAATTTATGACATTTGAATAAAAACAAATGTTTCAAATGAAAATATTCCAATAAATCACTTGTAAATAATAACTTATGATATAAAAAAGTTTTTCTATTACTAATTTTAGTAATTTTTTTGTGGCATTGGTTTTATTTGTTTTGTGTTTTAGTATGAAGGAAGATGTTTTTATAAGTACGAAAAAAAATATTTTGCTTAATATCTCATTTTTGAGAGTGCTCCTTTTCAATTCTTGTGTAATAAAGATATACGAGTATTTCATCCTTGGATTTAGTTTTAAAATATCTTTAATTCACTTTCTCCTACTTTGATAAGTGATTTTACATTTTCATTTCTGGTTAGTGCGAAATTTTAGATTTAATTCTAATCATCTTCAAACTATTCTAAATATTGCTGTTTTTTATTGCCTGCCATATGAATATTTATTTTAATAATGGACCATTTGAAAATCATCAGATTTTGACGGAATAATCAATGTATAATAAGAATTTGTTTAAATTTCAATAAACATTGATATTTGTACATTTTTACAAATAGAGATCACAGAGAAAGTACCAGAGTTGTAGTATAAACAAATGCATCATTATCAGTAAAACCCCTTTTCTTTCATTTCAAAGATTATCGATTTACCTCATATCAAACTTGAAACAAACTTCTAGTGATACCCCAAACAAAAAAGCTTTTAAAATTGTTGTCTAGTCTAACCAGCGTAAAAGTAATAAAATTAGTCAGTCATTTGTGGTAAAGTCTAGGGGATTTTTAAATCTATCTATACCCATCTACACCATTGCAAAGATGTGTTATTTTTTATTGAAAATGATGATACGTGATACCAATTCCAAGTTTTACAACACTTGAAAATGTTTTGTAGCAGTAGTAGATGAACCTATCTCTGCTATCTAAATTATTATGAATCTAATATTAATAATTATTTTGTTGCAACAATTTCATGTATATGAAAAATGAAATAAGTTATTTATATTTAACGGGTGTAGATATTGCATTTTGGAAAATAAATAGTTAGGAAATTACAAAACAGTAGTGCTCCTTTCTCTGTGTGAAATGTTTTTATTATAAATTGATTATAATGGAAGAATTCATTAATTTTTATTTTCAAAGCAAATTTGATCGTTACTATTCAGTCAATTATTATTAATATAAATAGTAATGATTTTTAAATTAACTAATTCCTCCAATCTGATTAACTTGCTTCAATTCTTATTTAATTAGTTCTATGCATTTTTTATTGTTGAGTTATTAGTTTTTTTTTAATTAAAACAGTCACCATTTTAGCTGTATCATTTAAAATTCTTGAAATAACTATTTTATGTATTTCTTTGTGCTATGTCAATTTTGTCACAAATGATAATTTTTTTGTTTATTTGAATCTTACGTCATCAAATGTTTATGTATTGGTCCTTCGTTTGAACCCATTGATGTCTAGGTCTTCTTCTGAATCTTTTGATGTGTCGTGATTATCATGATATAGACCATTAAGCTGGCCCTGTTCCAATATGTCGTCGAAGCTAAAGTTTGGTGGACACGCCGGGTATTTCCTACTCATTTACAGTATATTATCTTTGAGAGAAAAAATTACAGTTTGTATAAAACAGAAGAGGAAAAATAAGAAGACTAATGAATGGGGAAGACATTGCATATTGCACATGTAGACTCGGATAGTACGAACTCATTTGCAGAAGAAGTAGAGGAAACTAGTTGTAGACAAAGCAAAGTGAAGACAAGGTTAAAGCACATTTGAAGAGTGAATAAGGAAGATATTAAGAAAATTATTTGGTACTACAACCATTAGAGAAACCAACGAATACCACAGTGGTTTGATCCTACAATTCCCATGGTCATATAATTTTTTATGTGACAGAACTGACTCTTTACATAGTAAATCGATAATTAGAACCGTTTATGAATCAAACAGCCATTGAAATTCAGTTTTCAAAGCATTCTTTCATCACTTTTAAAACATTTCTTTGATAAGCTTTATTATTGAAGCAAATTAACCTCGAAAATCTTCCATATAAAACAAGAGAACTAACGAAAACAATAAAAAAAATACGAGAAAATAAATATACAAAATTATTTGAAGGTATAGTATTATTGCACGGTCTAGTATCAAATATAACAAGTGGACAATATGGCGAGCTTATTCTATAACGAGGCAACGGGGGAGATGTTCCCTAAGATAATCGAATAATTCTTTTGACGCTCCTGGACAATTTGTTAATTCTAATTCTTTCATATGTCGCAATTGTATCAAACTTGACAGGCCACTTGAAGTCAGTAATGGACAACCTGAAAAATATATCTTTCATACATAACCTGTATAACCAATTAGTGTTAAGTATAATTAACGATGACTAACACTGTATTGTATTTATTTATACTGTAATTCTCACCTGCTAAGGAGAGTATTTGTAGATTACGCATTCCGCATAAATGTTGCAGTCCGAAATCTCTTATTTGGGAACACCAACGCAAATATAAGGATTGCAACGATAACATCGTGGAAATATAACCGATTCCTATATCTGTTATATGTACACATCTAAAAAATAAATAGAAACATTTATGAACGAAGATTGAGCAGTACATGTAATGAATAAGGGTGGTATAGATCTCTTATTTTCATTCCCTTGTATGTGTACGTATATTGGGGTACCGTGTACCCTCTGTTGCTGCAATTCTGCAGAACGCAATGTTATTCCACTCCTATTAGTTCAGAACGTGGGATAGCTGAAGTAGCCAGAAATCTTCTTCTATTTCATTCGTTACCAGATGTCTCACACTTCGAGAAAATGCGGATATAGGTTTCGTCCTCTGTGCAACAAAATCTGCACGCCATCTTCAGGTGTCCATTGAGGTGACAGTGCCCCAGTAGAACTTCTGTTAGTATTCGTAGTCTGTTCTTACTTAGGCTGATACATTTGGCAGAACTCTTCAGTGTGTGCAAATGAGATTTCGAAAGTAATCTTGGCAGGTATGGAAGCCTAGATACCTTATTCCTTCAAGGACTTTGGCGACAATAATCCAGGGTCTGATAAAAACTGCACTAGAGCAGGAACATTATAATGAGAGAGTGAAAAACAAAGTTCTGAATTGCTCAAATGGATCAAGGTCTTCCTGGTCTGGCTTTTGTATAGGATTTCGATACCGAGATGTGGCAAAACTTCTTAAGCCAGTAGTTCTGATGGATTACCAACAATCGTATTGAAGAAATGCGTAGTCCGCTATGCAAACTCTTTTCCTATCACATAAAAGAGGTCTCTTGTTTCTCTCGGGTTCAACCCATGCCAAAAAAGGAAAAAAGCGGTTACCATTAACTACCGTTCGATTGCTTTAGTCCCAGCCTTTGCCAAGGTCATGGAGAAAGTCTTTAACCAGCAAATTTTGATCTTAATTTATACCTTGTTTGTTGGAGTTCAAAAAAACATCTAAAAAAAGATTACCTATCTAGAGTTAGTTCTTCTAACTGATTGAGGTCGCAAGCTATATATTCCAAGGCAGCGTCAGTGATTCGAGGACACCAAGATAGATCTAAGGATTTCAGTTTCTGTAAATTTTCAGCTATAAGTTCTACTCCATCATCAGTTATTTTACTACATCCTGATAAGCTCAATATCGTTAAATTCGGTAGCGAATGAACTACAAAAAATATATAATAAAAGTAGTTGTACTTATACATTCCAATATTTTTGGCGCGAAAATTGGTACCGGTACAGAAAATTTAATAAATAAAATTTTCATAGTGAAATTTTACCGTTCATCGAGGAATATTTATTAAAAATAATTAATTAAAAACGT
This sequence comes from Diorhabda carinulata, assembly GCF_026250575.1. Lineage (NCBI taxonomy): Eukaryota > Metazoa > Arthropoda > Insecta > Coleoptera > Chrysomelidae > Diorhabda > Diorhabda carinulata. Next base: position 26,424,825 of record NC_079465.1, on the reverse strand, counting down.
TTATATAAAAGATTTATCATTATAATAATCGAGAAAATACTTTAGCAGCTGATCTACGTCAAAATGGCGGCCGTAGGGTAAACAATCGACTTTCTGGTATGTACTCGTATTATTTATTCTTAGTTTCTTTCAGTAGTAAGAGTTGTTTTGTGTTTTTCATTTATTTTGTGTTTAAATTGAAGGACTTTTTGGACATTAGTTATAACTGTTGCTAATTTTCCACAAGTTTCCAATATATTTGCGTTTTAGAATATATTTACCTCTTACAACACTGGATAGTTGAAATAAACCAACAAAGCCAGGTTACGGGTGGAATTTTCGTACTTCTTCAAGAAGCAACTCTTTAAAACGCTATATTGAATTAAAACTGGAAATAAGAAAGTCTAAAATCCAACAAATATCTTTTCAAACCGCACAGAAACTTACGGCACAAATATTTGTTTACCCCACCGCGGCCATTTTTAAATGGTTATCAGCTGATTGTGACAGTTCGTTAGATTGCTCAATTATAAGATTATCAAGTGAATTATTTTTGTTAACAGAAAAAAAAAACGGTGAAATTTCACTGTGAAAATTTTATTTACCATCATGCCTTTGAATGAACCTAGTATTAAGTAATTTTTTGGGGTAGTGTCAATTTTCACATTTTTCATTTATGAATGAATATTTATCAAAAATTATGCATCAATAAAGTTCATAAATTTATTAATCGGTATTAAAATGCTAGAAACAAAATATTTATCATTGCTACTGTATAATGACCAGGTAATTTATGTTCGAGGAACAGGAAATTTCGCGCTGAAAATTGTATTTACGTTTGAAAATATATGGCTCTAAGCGATTTGACATTTTATCGGTTCTATGAACTATTGAATCCATAATATCGATACCTATGTTGAGTAATGATGATAGATAAAATTTTCACAGTGAAATTTCACGGCTTTTGTAGTTTATACATCAATATTTATTGAAATTATTCCTCAAAAATGTTTATTCATTTATCAATAGGTATAAAAATGCTTAAAACAAGTTTTTTATATAGAAATTTTACCATTGATAATTGATCGGATAACTTATGTATAAACAAGAAGAACAGTGAAATTTCACTGTGAAAATTGTATTTACCATCATAAAATTTAAACCAATTTGACAGTTTATCGAATCGGTAATATCGATACCTATGTTGAGTAGTGATGATGAATAAAATTTTCACAGTGAAATTTCACTGCTCCTCGTGTCTAAACCCTATTAGCTCACCTATATTTACAATACCATGATTGGTGATCTCCCAACACGAATGAAGCCTTAGCACGTTGAGAGTATTGCTCTGTTTGGGCGAGAAATAACCTAAAGCAGCGTCGGTAACATGGTAAGCTTGTAATGAAAACTCGTAGAGCGCCGGTAATAACTGAGCAACCGCTCCGACGGCTTCGTCCGCTATGTTTATACAGTCCGTTAGAGTGAGGGAAACTATTCTTTGATTTAGACACGCCCAAAGACCTGCCTCCGTTATCTCATTACAACCTGCCAATTCTAACTCTTCTAGTGCCTAAAAACCGTGCATTTGTCATATTTAAACAAACAAGTCAGATAACAAAGTCGTTTTTATTAAGCCCGTCATGATACATTTCGTATATAAATAATTACCTTGAGATGGTCAAGAAGTGCTTCTAATCCTCTGTCGGTAATGCTGGAACATCTTAGACTGAGCGTTTGTATACATTTTGAAGCGATAAGAAATATATTGACTAAATTCATAGCGTCTTCATCTGACGCACCCATTAGTGACAAACTGGGGAAGCCTCTTCTCGAAAAGGTATGGTAAAACCTAGAATTGAAAAAATTTTTGTTCTTAATTTTATTATTAAGAAAAGAACGTTTTCCGTTTGAATTTTTCATTCCTTGAGGTATAGTTGAATAATTATAAGTTTCACAAGAAAAACACGTAAAAAATGAAAACGGAATAATGAGGAGTTTACTAAATACCTGCAGCTATTCAAATTACTTCTTTTAAAAATAATAAGACGGGAAATAACTACAAAACTTCACTTCGTTTCAAAATATGTCGCTAAAAGCAGAGACTAATACGAAGATGGTCCCAGAAGTGGGAACTAAATCTGGCGAATAGGGTGCATGAAGTAGCAATTCAAACTTGAATTCGTTAATTTTTAGTCAAATGCGGCAGTTTTTACTTGATTTCTTTGCTCAAACGTTGCAATTAGTTCGCATAATACTAGTCGTTAATAGTTTTACCTTTTTCAAGATAGCCAATGAAAATTATCTCACGCCTATCTCAAAAAAACAACGCAACATGACCTTGCCTGCAGATGGAACGGTTTCTGCATTCTTTGGAGCCGGTTTTCCATTTTCAGTCCCTTTCATTTCTGTGAAACATTGCCAAAAACTCGATGGAAACATCTTCACGCGCATCCCATGACCTTGATTGTAGATGGAACGGTCTTTGCCTTCTTTGGAGCCGGTTCTTCCTTTTCAGTCTCTTTTATTTCTGTGAAACATTGCCAAAGACTCGACGGAAACATCTTCACGCGCATCCCATGACCCTGCTTGTAGATGGAACGGTCTTTGCCTTCTTTGGAGCCGGTTTTCCATTTTCAGTCCCTTTCATTTCTGTGGAACATTGCCAAAAACTCGATGGAAACATCTTCACGCGCATCCCATGACCTTGATTGTAGATGGAACGGTCTTTGCCTTCTTTGGAGCCGGTTCTTCCTTTTCAGTCTCTTTTATTTCTGTGAAACATTGCCAAAGACTCGACGGAAACATCTTCACGCGCATCCCATGACCCTGCTTGTAGATGGAACGGTCTTTGCCTTCTTTGGAGCCGGTTCTTCCTTTTCAGTCCCTTTCATTTCTGTGAAACATTGCCAAAAACTCGATGGAAACATCTTCACGCGCATCCCATGACCTTGATTGTAGATGGAACGGTCTTTGCCTTCTTTGGAGCCGGTTCTTCCTTTTCAGTCTCTTTTATTTTTGTGAAACATTGCCAAAGACTCGACGGAAACATCTTCACGCGCATCCCATGACCCTGCTTGTAGATGGAACGGTCTTTGCCTTCTTTGGAGCCGGTTTTCCATTTTCAGTCCCTTTCATTTCTGTGAAACATTGCCAAAAACTCGATGGAAACATTTTCACGCGCATCCCATGACCTTGCTTGTAGATGGAACGGTCTTTGCCATCTTCCATTGTTTTGATTGGTGTGAGCTCGATTTATGGAGTGTAGAGATGAGGAAAACCATCTCAGTGTATCAAAAATTGTCTGTTGAAAGGGAGCAATTCAAAGCTTTAGTACCAAGTGGAAAAATTAAGATTAAATTAAATTTCGATTCGAATATACAATTGTTGAGTTTGTATAATTTCCAGTTGCTATACTAGCGCTATTTTGGTGAGTCTTGGAACAATAATTTGCTGTTTACAGATGGACACTTTTGCCACTTTTCTCCCATAACAGATACCTCTACCTTCCATAGCTTGATTGTCGCGAGTGCTTAGTGGAACGCACTACCAGTGTTACCAACGTGTGATGTTACTTGTTCCTGGTCCATCATGAGATACCATCTTGATACTAATTCACGTTTTAATACGTTTTGCAAGCTTGGATCATATATGGTGGGGTTTTTAAAATTTTTAAGTTTATGTCAATATTTATAAGCATATTAGTTTTAAATAAATTTTCATCGTTCACAGATGTGTTCCAAATAATTAGATACAATTTTTGTAGTCTTTATATGAAATTTATTCAACTATCTAATAAAATTAAATAAAAAGTATATTTCAAATATTTGTTAACGAATCTTCATCTATAACACGCTACTTATTCATGAATATTAACGAGTATTTTAAAATCAATTATGAAGTTACACGAACCTAGCTAGTGCGATTCCTTTAATGTCGCGCATTTCTCGGCATTGCAGAACTGGCACTAGCCCCGTCCAATAACGTGGAGACTTATACAAAACATCCCTCCATCGAGTGCAGACCTGTTTACAATAAGGATAAAGTTGAATGCCAAAAAAGTTTTCTGTTATATTGAATATTAAAATCGATAAAAGTCGTATATAAATTTGATCGAAGTCGACTAATTTATGAATGGGTTTGTTGTGGGATTGTGGCAAACTTTCCGGAATATTTAAACATAATATAAAGGTAGCTTACAGACAAAACCTCACAATTACTAAAAGATATGACACTAACCAATAAATTGACTTACGCAGCTTGTGACATTTTTCAACCTAGTAGGATAACCTCTCACAAAATAAACAGCAAGTTATATCCTACATATGATCGCTTTTCGAACACATTTTCTATGAAGGTCATTCTATGAATTATAAATCTGCCAAAATTTTAACAACTGTAAATAACTGGAAAAACGCTTAAAGTGATAAGTGTATTGATAAAAAAATTTATTTCAATAAACTTAAGGAAATCTATGCATAACATTAAGATTTTGAAACATCAAATTCTGTAAAAAAATCTACGCCATTAGTAACCAACTAACCTATAAAAATTTTATGTTATTTATACTTAACCTATAAAAAATTAAATTCCATTCATAATTTAACCAATAAAAATTCAAGGTCATTCAAAACGACTAAACCTAACTTGTTTTAAAATTTGACATATGTGAATTGCAAAATACATTTGAACAGCATCAAGAATCAACAAACTCCATATTTATGTCAAGTGTCATTTTGAATATTGTATTTTGAATCGTATGAAATATCAAGATACCACAATTGTCAATTAATTAATGTAAGTAATTTTTACTATACTTTTATACAATGTACATATTTTTACAATGTATTCGAAAGCTCGGAATGTATATTAAAAGGAGCATATTTTGGTGTTTTATTGCTACAATCCCACAACAAAATATATATAAAAAACTGGTAGAAATTGTATTTGTCTATTGACTCATCCTTTATTAGATTTAACGACAATTCAATAAATTTAAACTACTATAAAAAATTATGGATACCGTAGACTATTTTCGTCGAATGGAGGCTAAAACTTTTTCAATACTTTGTATAAAATATTTGAATCTTGCATTGTTGTAATGAGGAATTCGGTAGGTTTTAAATTTAAAATAAAATACAGGGTGTTTCATTAAAAAAAAAACATTTTTATCCTAATCTCACAAATTCTAACCTATAATTTGTCCCCCAAAAATATGAATATCTCATGGTCTGTCAAAATATGTGAAACATGTATTTTTGTTTCTTTCCTTTTATATTTCTCAGTTTTTTGTCGTGAAGGTTCCCTTTAATTTATTCTGATTTCTGTTGAATTCTAAAAAGTCGTTTGGATAGTCTATTACACATTTAGGTTGTCCGCGACTTTTTCAAATGTTAAAATTTATATACGTTAGTCACTTATCGGTAATTTTCTTTTAAATGACTTTATAGTATGGCATTCAGTAGAGTAGTTTTGCTGAAAACTCCCAAAATTAGTCGGCCATCATGTGAACATCCCATCTACTAATTCCCAAGTTTTCTGAAGAATAAATGGTAGTTGTAATGAAATCGTTCAAAACAATTTTTATCTAGATTTAAACCATTTACAAATTCGGCCTAAAAATATTTGTATTCGCAACACTGTCACAATTCATTTTCTTTTATATTTAGTCGTAAGTTGTGTTTTAAGTTTGGAAAATAATTTCACATAGACGATTGGAGTGATAACTATGGACAGTTAAATCACAGAAATTTTAACTTGGCTGGGGGTGGATAATTCTACGGATTGAGTCCGTCACCACAGCGAAGAAGAAGAAGAAGTTGTGTGTGGTATGTGATTGTCAGTTTTGTTGTCGTTTAAATTACCGGGTTGTGTTAAATATTATAATTTATAATATTAGAAACCGTGTTATGCAAAGGTGGAAGTAATAATTTTCTTCTTTATATACATATTTGGTAATTAGATTCTGAGTTTAAAAAAAATCTAGTCAATTTTTGAAAGTATCATATAACCTTCCAGCAATAATTTTTTGTTAATCTGGTGTTACAGATATCAAAAAATTTAGTAGATTCAGTCGTTTAACATTGAAGTATCTTTTATACGAGGTGTTGTGATTTTCTTTGTACAAATCTTAATTTAGATGTATTCTAATTAGTTTTACATAGAGACTAAAAACTACGAGGTTTTTTTTAAAGAATGATCAAAGTATGGTTATGAACAAAAACTATTTATAACTAACAGTGTTTTGGTATTACAATATGATATATTACCATAACGTTATTGTTTTTGAATTTTTTAAGATTGAAAATTTTGATTTGTTTGAAAGAAAAAACATAGTAGAATCCTAACTATTTCTGGAAATAACTGTTATACTTGATTTTTTGCTTACCTGTGCTAAAACACATATTTCTCGTGGAGTGAAGTACAAAAAAAAGTTGGAAAGAAATTTATCGTCCATTAGAATTTGTTCCCACGTTAGGTATGTAGGTAGAATACGTTGCCTTCTAGGTGTTACCAAAGTACTTCCTGCTGGATGGGAAACACCAGAATTCGCATTTTTCACAATTCCTCTCGCTGGTAATAATCTTGAAGGCTTCTCTGGGGCACCTATAATGTTTAATAAAAATTATGGTATTAGTCTAACAATGAAAAACATGTATTTATAACTAAAACTAATTTTGGTTTCAGTTCCGATAATTAGAATACTCAAAATCACCTGCTTTTTGAACGTAAAAATAGTTGAGCAATCAACAAAAAGAATTCATTGGGTGCTAAATCAGGACTGTATGGTATACCAACCACCAACTCGACTTTCTAGCAGTTTAAAAAATTAAAACAAGGGTGTGAGAAATAATATTCCCAAGGTGAATGAATCTCTTGTTATTTGATGGTTTCCGAATTGATCCAATGGTTTTGTACCATCCAGAATTAATAGTTTCACGTAGTTTTAACACCAGATGATCGCTAATCAATTATTCTTACCTGTGCAGGTGTTATATGCTGCAATTGATAATAAGTCGTTCAAAATATCTTTAAACAATTGTTCGTCAACATACATGTCTGTAAAATAATACGGGGTGGAACAGCCAAGATGCAATGTTGGGGAAAATGCTTTGTATCATTTTGTATTTTTAAATGCGCATTTTTTTCAGTAAGTACCGATTGAGTTGTTTATTATTCAACTGTGAATTATTTTTTGGAATTGTAATTTAGTCCCAGTTAGCCCTGGAAGACATCAGGGATCACGACATATTTTTGTGAATAGGTAAAACCAAGGAACTATCAATTGAATTAATTGTCTTTTTATTTCGTCTTCTCATTCGTCTATATTTTCACTAAAAGTTTCATTATCAGCCCTGTGTCATTTCATAACAAAGTAGAACAAACTTAGAACAACATTCAAAATTTCTTAAACTTCCAAAGGTATTGAGGTACTGAGTCTTGGAATTCCTTAGATATTAAGGAAAGCGAATAAAGTTACAAATACCACCTAACATGGGATTAGGAACCAATTCAGATTGAGTTCTTGAGTCTTGGAATATCATATAAATTAAAAAATGTGGATAAAGTTGAAAATTGCGCCCAACGTGGGGCTGGGAACCCATTGAGATTGAGTTATTAAGTCTTGAAATTCCTTAGAAAATAAGGAACGCGAATAAAGTTACAAATACCACCAAACATGGGACTGGGAACCTATTGAGATTGAGGAATCGAGTCTTTGGATACTTTAGACATTAAGTAACGTGATTAAACTTACAAATGGCACTCAATGTGGGGCTAGGAACCCATTTAGATTGAGGACTTAAGTCTTAGATTTCTTAGACATTAAGGAAAGCGAATATAGTTACAAATAGCACCCATTGAGATTGAGGAATTAAATCTTGGAACACCTTAGAAATTAAGGAACGTGAGTAAACCTACAAATGGCGCTCAACGTAGGGCTAGGAACCTATTCAGATTGAGGTATTAAGTCTTGGATTTCTTTAGACAGCTAGGACCGCGAATAAAGTTACAAATACCACCCAACATGGGTCTAGGAACCCATTGAGTTTGAAGAATTGAGTTTTGGTACCTTAGACATTTGGAAACGTGAATAAAAATACAAATGGTGCGCAAAGTGGGGCTGCGAACCCATTTAGATTGAGGACTTAAGTCTTAGATTTCTTAGACATTAAGGAAAGCGAATATAGTTACAAATAGCACCCATTGAGATTGAGGAATTAAATCTTGGAACACCTTAGAAATTAAGGAACGTGAGTAAACCTACAAATGGCGCTCAACGTAGGGCTAGGAACCCATTCAGATTGAGGTATTAAGTCTTGGATTTCTTTAGACAGCTAGGACCGCGAATAAAGTTACAAATACCACCCAACATGGGTCTAGGAACCCATTGAGTTTGAGGAATTGAGTTTTGATACCTTAGACATTTGGAAACGTGAATAAAAATACAAATGGTGCGCAAAGTGGGGCTGCGAACCCATTTAGATTGAGGACTTAAGTCCTGGAATACCTTAGGCGTTACGTATCATTTGTAAACATGCAAATAGCGTTCAAAATGAGGCTAGGAACCTATACAGATTGAGGAATTGAGACACTTTAGACATTAAGGAAAGCGAATATAGCACCCAACGTGGGTGGACATTGAGTAACGTGAGTAAACATGCAAATGGCTCTCAACGTGGGGCTAGGATTAAAAATAGGTTAACAGCTCAAAAATATTTTTCCAATTTTCTCTAAAATCATCATTTTCAGTCCTGTGCCGCTTTAGAAAAAACCTAGAAAAACTTTAAAAATTTCTGTAATCTCAAATAACGGTGCCAACTTCTTAGAAGTCATTTGTTCCGAAAATGAACAGTACCCAGAATGTTTTATTTCTAAGTGTGACATTGTAAATGAATATTTTTAGATTCGACCACCCTTAAAACCTTGATCGTGAAAGGGTTCAAGTAGCACGTCATTTTGCTTGGCACTCGAGTCTTTTCCGACCATGTTTTGATTTTTTTTTTCACGTTCTAAATTTAAACAAGTAGGTAATTAGAACTTGCCTACGCTGACAGTATCAATCAAGTATAATCCATCGATATGTCGCAGTAGATGAAACTTTTGTTTTCTTTTAATTTTTGCGAAATACGGTTGAATATCTGAGCCCTTATATTATAATATAAATGAGTTTGATTGAAAAAAAAAATATTAATCGTGGTACTAAACCTACCTACAACTGAATTCGTACTTCCTCCACAAAAAACGTTGGTCACCCTTTCCATAACGCTACCTTTGGTAGCATGGTGTTTGCTACTCCGAAGTCCCAATCCATTTATCCGTTTAGATAGTTCTGCAGACGCTCTTTCCACAACTCCTTGTGCCGATATTGACGACATTTTCGGACGTCGTCTCCGACGGGTGGCTATTTCGAGTCACGAAATCATCACTAAATTTTGTTGTTATTCGCAGTCGAGGAAATTTACGGAAACGATATTGAGAGTAGGGGTTACGCGTTTTTCTAGTTCACGGAAATCAACTGATATCAAAAAGGTTCACCCTCGACTGCTAGCATAAAATCAATACCGACCCTCTTCGACAAAGGCGGAGAAGTAGGGTTCATCGTTTGGGTCGTTATGAGAAGGATTATTATGCAGGAATAGTTTGTTATAGTCCTTTCGGCCGATGACAAGTTCCTGATTGATAGCAATAACAATAAGGTGATACTGGGTGTTTTATTTTTTAAATAAATTTATAGCCGTTCAAATGGTTTGTGTTTTTTTCTCTTTATCGCCTTTTTGGGAAACGGAATATTCGTTTTTATCTGTTCTCAACTTACCAATTCTCTTCGAATATATCTTCTTGGTAATAGAAGATTTATCTACTTAACTAAACAGTTATCGTACCTACCGTTTTTCTCAAGATATGTATCTCCATTTCATCGTATTATTAAGAGAGACGGTGATGGTGAACAAACCTTATTTTTATTGCTTACTTGAGATTGCTTCGTACGCCGATGTATGTTGTGGATAAAATAGCAATTTGGAATGTGAACTACGTCCCATTGCATTGTACTTATGTGAGAGAAAATAAAAGGGACAGTTACGAGGAAGGGTACATCTTCGAGCCATTCCAAAAGGAAAGAGCAAATTTATTGAAAGTGTAATGTGAGTAACGCGCGTTACGAAGTTGAAAAATGGCGTTTTTGTGCATTGAGTAATGAGAGTAGAGTTAAAAGCGGCGCCCAATGTACGGCTGAACCAGTCAGTCTAGGAATCTCTCTTGCTTGCAAGTAAAATCACATCTGATGCCCAACGCGCCGCTAGGAATCCCTTCAAAGTATATTTTAAAATACGTTGGGCATCAAGTAGCGCCCAACTCATTTAGATTGAAGTATTAAGTCTTGGATTACCTTAGACATTAAGTGACGCGAGTAAAAATACAAATGACGCCCAATGTGGGATTGATAAACCTTTCACTTCGAGCTAGCGAATCTTGGAATACCTTGAGCATTAAGTAACGCGAGTAAAGTTACAAGTAGCGCCCAACTCAAGTCTGGAAACTCATTTAGATTGAAGTAATAAGTCTTGGATTTCCTTAGACATTGAGTGACGCGAGTAAAAATACAAATGACGCCCAATGTGGGATTGAGAAACCTTTCGCTTCGAGCTAGTGAATCTCGGTATACCTTGAGCATTAAGTAAGGCGAGTAAAGTTACAAGTAGCGCCTAACGTGGGACTGGAAACTCATTTAGATTGAAGTATTGAGTCTTGGATTAGCTTAGACATTGAGTGACGCGAGCAAAAATACAAATGACGCCCAATGTGGGATTGAGAAACCTTTCGCTTCGAGCTAGTGAATCTCGGTATACCTTGAGCATTAAGTAACGCGAGTAAAGTTACAAGTAGCGCCCAACTCAAGTCTGGAAACTCATTTAGATTGAAGTATTGAGTCTTGGATTGCCTTAGACATTAAGTGACGCGAGTAAAAATACAAATGACGCCCAATGTGGGATTGAGAAACCTTTCGCTTCGAGCTAGTGAATCTCGGTATACCTTGAGCATTAAGTAACGCGAGTAAAGTTACAAGTAGCGCCCAACTCAAGTCTGGAAACTCATTTAGATTGAAGTAATAAGTCTTGGATTTCCTTAGACATTGAGTAACGTGAGTAAAAATACAAATGACGCTCAATGTGGGATTGAGAAACCTTTCGCTTCGAGCTAATGAATCTCGGTATACCTTGAGCATTAAGTAACGCGAGTAAAGTTACAAGTAGCGCCTAACGTGGGACTGGAAACTCATTTAGATTGAAGTATTGAGTCTTGGATTACCTTAGACATTGAGGGACGCGATCAAAAATACAAATGACGCTCAATGTGGGATTGAGAAACCTTTCGCTTCGAGCTAGTGAATCTCGGTATACCTTGAGCATTAAGTAACGCGAGTAAAGTTACAAGTAGCGCCCAACTCAAGTCTGGAAACTCATTTAGATTGAAGTAATAAGTCTTGGATTTCCTTAGACATTGAGTAACGTGAGTAAAAATACAAATCACGCTCAATGTGGGATTGAGAAACCTTTCGCTTCGAGCTAGTGAATCTCGGTATACCTTGAGCATTAAGTAACGCGAGTAAAGTTACAAGTAGCGCCCAACTCAAGTCTGGAAACTCATTTAGATTGAAGTAATAAGTCTTGGATTTCCTTAGACATTGAGTAACGTGAGTAAAAATACAAATCACGCTCAATGTGGGATTGAGAAACCTTTCGCTTCGAGCTAGTGAATCTCGGTATACCTTGAGCTTTAAGTAACGCGAGTAAAGTTACAAGTAGCGCCCAACTCAAGTCTGGAAACTCATTTAGATTGAAGTAATAACTCTTGGATTACCTTAGACATTGAGGGACGCGAGCAAAAATACAAATGACTCCCAACGTGGGAATGAGAAACCTTTCGGATCGAGCAGGTGAATCTTGGAGTACTTTGAGCATTAAGTAACGCGAGTAAAGTTACAAGTAGCGCCAAATGCGTGGATGGAATACTTTGGGCATTACGTAACGTGAGTATTCACATATTTTTTCCACGAATTTAGTCAGAAAATGTTATAAGAAGAGATTAGATAGAAATATATAAAACAAAAGTAGTAAAAGTGGTTGAAATGATTACATTCCGTTCCTCCACGAAGGGGTAGTAGCATAACATGATTTAAGTAACAGTTGCGGAATCTAGTGTTTACTTTTATGTACAGTACGTCCAAAATATATAAAAAACGCAGTATATATATTTTTAGATATTCTTTTTTCTTAGAGATTTGAAACACAAAACTTTTTAGGTAAATTGTACATTGATTGATATGAATGTAGTAACTTGGGGTATGTTTTTTCCGATTGTGCTAATGCTGTTCGTGTAACATTTCCTGGAAATGTTTTTTCAATTATTTTGAATTTTCAAGAAGAATTAGATCCAGTCAACATGGAGGCAAATTTAATTGTTTTGTTGCGGTTTAGTTTAGTTTTTGTTCTAACATCTCATATCTCATCAGTTGAATCTAAATGGACGTGGAGGAGCTTCACCTCTCTCCACATTCTCTATATTCGAAAAGTATTTAATGAGTATTTGTAGCTTCTTCTGTTGTAGATATTTTATTTATCCCATCTTTGATATTTTGATCTTTTTCTCCTTCTTCTGGTTGATCCTCAATGTCTGAAATAGAATAATATTAGTTTAAATTGGGAAGTTCGTGATCCCACTGTTTTAGTTTTTACCTTTCGTCTTTGCTATTTCTTTTTCGATGGTATTATAAAATTCTTCTTCTGCTGCTTTTACTAAACTATCCTTTCCAAAACCCGCGTCATCTCTATCGTCGCCGTTGCCCTCATCTCTATCTTCTTTCGGACAAGGCTGCCTTTGTCTTTGTTTCAATCGAATTTCTCGATTCCGAGCTTCAAGTATCTTTTCTCGGCGAGCTTCTCTATCGAGCATCTGAAATATTAATCAAATTTAAACAAGATAATCTTCTTTTCATTCGATATACTCGACCCAACAATGTTCCAACTCCTTTAACTAGTCTAAAAATACGTTTTCGTGATGTCTGCAAAGTTGATCTCCTCGTTCGACTCAAATTTCTTCTTGGAGTAATTTTTTCGAATTTGGAATTAAAAAGAAGTTGCATGTGGTCGCATTCGGTTAATACAGTGTATGGAGCAGCAGTTTGTAGTCTAATTTGGCTGTTACAAGGGCTGAAGGGTGAGCCGGTGGGAAAACACTTTTTTCTTCGACATGTGTGACAGTTTTTTCTTTAATACGGCGTCGAATTAGTCCACTATTTCGACTATTACTTCATCTCTGGTATATACCAGTGGATCCATATTTTATCGAGTGTCACGAAACAATTCTAAAATGATTAACAGTCTGCGCTTGTTCTTAGTGCGTCAATATCTTTCGTATGCCCTAAATTTGATGCAGGCTATGAACCATGTAAATTTTTGACATGTCTACAGCCTCAACTATCTTGTGCATCTTCAATCGAAGTTACGATCGAAGACGAGAGGGATATCACCCTTTCCACGTTTCTATAATCCGTGAATACCTTCAAAACAAAGCAACTCGTCCGATTTGGCTTCAATTTGGTTAGTAGTAGTCTTCGAGGATGTACCACACGATAGTAGATTGCTCTTAAGCTGCGAGCGCCATCGGGCGATGAGGCTAAGTACTTACCGCACTGCCTTAGATTGTTTTCTTAGTACTGTGGTGACCTTTTGCCCTCGCATTCAAAAATACATAATACAGGTAAAAATTCATTTACATTTTCCATCTCACGATTGTTTACCCGAATAACATCCTCAATAAGACAATAATCTTTCGACCCCTATTAGCGTACGATTAACTTAATCCTCTCAGGTGTGACTGGTAGCACGTTTTAGATAAAACCAACATACCTACGTTCTTCTACCTTAAGATTAGCGCTTAAAGTACTTACGGATGTCAATAGCATTTTATCGTTTTTGACTGATGCAGAAAGATTCTCGCTCAACTCCACCAAAGACACCGTACCGTTTTGGTTTCCAAGAGCAAGGAGTTTACCGTGATCGTGTGCCTTTATACGTGTTAGTTTCACGTCGCATATTTTAACGCTGAGACTTGCTTGTTTTTGTTGTTGCAGAATATCCCAAACGTCGAGTGTACCGTCTGATCTTGTTGTAAAGAATACGGAAAGTCTGTAATAGAAATATGTACACTGTTTATCAATAATAATGGTGATAAACAGTTCGGATTCTTCTAGAAAACAATTAAAATAATAAAGGATGCGGTAACATAACTTGATAAAACGAATCGCACGAACCAGAAAGTTTTAAAAACAACCTATTCGCTGAAAGTGGCACCCACTTATTGGAACATATATCCTACTACTAATACTGCCGTTCTCCGCTAGGTTGTAGCACTTACAAGGTCATAAACTATATTATACCTCGGAAAATCATCATCCACACTTCCCTACATACTATATCTTTCACTGTTCCAAATTAACAGGATTTACGTTAGCAATTTCCACATGATGTTGTTCTTTAAAACCTTGAAGGATCTTTGAACGGTCCACACGAACAGAAAAAACCTTAGATAAAAATAACCAGGGTTAACATCGGGGTCATCATTGCAAATTAGCCTTGATTGAGATGAAACGTTTTGGAAAGTGTTGCCTCAAACCCTCGATGCTTTTGGGGAGTGTGCCGTTGCACTAAATGTCCCCCTAATCCAATCATCTATATGCGGAAAAAATTCCTTACATTGCGATGTTATTTTCTTCAAGAAACCAGGTACATGTATATTGCAGTTGAAGAAATTGCACACGAATCCATTCAAACAATAGCGTCCATAGGAACGTTATCCAAAGGAGCCTCACACACCTCCGCAAGAAGCCGTTGGACTTTGTCGTTGGTGAGGGGGCCCATCGCTTAAGTGGGCATAAGGATTCGAGCCGAGGCAAAAGTTTATTTTCATGGGTTTATTCAAGGTGGAAGCAATCATGCCGCGCTCTAATCAGGAACAATGCCTGCAGGAAACCTGGCGATAATGATGATGATAAATCCTCCTTTCCCCCTAGCTTTCTGATCAAACAAATTATCCCAAAAGCATCGGTTCCTACCAATATCGAAACTCTGACCAGTGCTTTTGACAAAACCCGGTTCAGAAGCCGCAACATCATTAGAACAGAATAAAAAAGTAGAGGCTAATGGTTCCGAATCCTAAGGTTACCTCGACATCCAAGCCAGGACTTCCAACTTGGAGTTACAGGTAAAGCCTATTAAGACGCCAATTACTCTAGTTCAACGGCTACCGAACAACGAGTTTGTACCAAAAACCGTAAGCACCCGAAGTATGGCCCGCGAAATCGAAGGGACGATCGATAGCTGGTCGTGAGTCAAGCGGAACGACCCTATAATGGCTTAACGGAAGAGCCGCTGCTAGATTTAATAGACGCGGTGACTGGGACCGTTGTTTCTTCCTCTTCGGATGGTTGGGAATCATATCCTAATTCGTCAAAAGGTTCAAGCCAAAGCGCCATATCGGCTTTTCGGGAAACATCGGCCTTTGATTATATCAAGTCGAAGACGACGAGCCTTTGGCTGCCCACCATTGCAGAATTTAATCAAGTTCTGATAGTTTCTACATGATCTCAATCTTTTCCTCACAACAATCGGAAAGTCCAAGAGCAGGCGCGCAGAACCCCGAGGTAATCGCAACATTGAAGCTCACATTACCTTCCAACCACGACTACCTGTTCTCCGAAGAACATAATGATCCACGTAACGAAAGCCGAATTCGGTTATGATCGCAATATCGTTGGATAAAAAGGTCTCAAAGGCTAACCCACGTTCATGACTGATACCGAATTAATGGCGTTATGATACCGCAGAATTCGTCTATTATTTCAATTGTATCATAATCGAATTGGCCGTTTACTACTCATAAATATCTTTAAAACCTTGTGGGGCTCCAAGCTCCATCAGTTAATGCAGATTTATGGAAACTTGTCCACATGATGCAACTTTCCCTGCAATCCTCAGACCAAATCTTGGCCGTCCAATCTCCTACAGTTAAGAAATTTTTTGGGAATGCCGGGTTTCTTTGAAGAGCTAATACAGGTCCCAAATGAGCGTTGGGAATTCTTTGAGCAATCTTTTCTAACGCCGTTTTTCCTTTTCTATTGCCGGATATTACGGCACCATGCTCGGTTCCGACCATAAATCTAGTTGGAATGGTACTTTCGTATTCTAAAACGGAAGCACCTAGGGCGTTAGAAAGGTTTTGTTCTTCGTCTTTAGAATAATCAAGGAGAAGAGTGTCTGTTGGATCGGAAAGTTTTCTGGTGTCCCACCTAGAAAATAAATGTTAAAGTCGGTCACACAGCATTTGAGTTTGTTGAATCAATTGTTTTTGGAAACTGAAATACGTTTACGAAAACTTGCAATATCTACTTAAAAAAATTGTGCTTTGGTAATTCATTGCCACAATCCCACAACAATTACATTCATTATCTGTTGATAAATATTCTTTATATTGATAGTTTGCAGTCGATACTCTTATCAGAGTTAAATATACAGTTGTTTATGGACGCCATCTATATGACAATAACTGAATAAGGAGCTTTTTGGTTATGTTTGAAATGACAGTTGAAACAACTGAACAAAATCTAAATATCAAAAGTGTAATAGAAATCATTACTAGTGTAATTAAGGGAAATTTCTAATTGATGACAATATTGTGATTTTTTTGAAGGTTGCGAGTAGTTAAATATGTAATTAAATAGGAAGGATATTCTATGATCAAATTTATTAAGGCCTCAAAGTCTGCAGGAAACATGCTTAAGAAATTTTAAAAATGACCAGTGAGGTCATTCGGGGATAATATATTAGTAAATGATTTCCACCATATTCATTTTATTCTTCATCCAACAACGTCTCCTTTATTTTGTCTTCTCTTTGGTAATGGGGTGATTCATAATGATGAAAACGGTACATTTTTTCTTTGATTCTAATCAAACCATTACACAAAAAGAAGTACAACACAGAACAAGAAAGGCCAATCTTGGAAATCTCATCTGGGGTGGTTCTACGTTGTCCTATTAGACAAGGGCGGTTCTACGTTATTCTATCAGACAGGGGCGGTTCTAAGTTGTTCTATCAGACAGGGGCGATTCTAAGTTGTTCTATTAGACAGAGGCGACTCTACGTTGTTCTATTAGACAGGAGCGTTTCTACATTGTTCTATTAGACAGAGGCGATTCTATGTTCTATTAGACAGGAGCGTTTCTACATTGTTCTATTAGACAGAGGCGATTCTATGTTCTATTAGACAGGGGCGATTCTACGTTGTTCTATTAGACAGTGGCGATTCTACGTTTTTCTATTAGACAAGGGCGACTCTACGTTGTTCTATTAGACAGTGACGATTCTACGTTGTTCTATTAGACAGTGGCGGTTCTACGTTGTCCTATTAGACAGGGGCGATTCTACGTTGTTCTATTACACAAGGGCGGTTCTGAGTTGTTCTATTAGACAGGGGCGATTCTACGTTGTTCTATTACACAAGGGCGGTTCTACGTTGTTCTATTAGACAGGAGCGTTTCTACATTGTTCTATTAGACAGAGGCGATTCTATGTTCTATTAGACAGGGGCGACTCTACATTGTTCTATTAGACAGGGGCGTTTCTACATTGTTCTATTAGACAGGAGTGTTTCTACTTTGTTCTATTAGACAGTGGTGATTCTACGTTGTTCTTTTAGACAAGGGCGGTTCGACGTTGTTCTATCAGACAGGGGCGATTCTATGTTCTATTAGACAGGGGCGATTCTACGTTGTTCTATTACACAAGGGCGGTTCTACGTTGTTCTATTACACAAGGGCGGTTCTACGTTGTTCTATTAGACAGGAGCGTTTCTACATTGTTCTATTAGACAGGGGCGTTTCTACATTGTTCTATTAGACAGGGGCGTTTCTACATTGTTCTATTAGACAGGGGCGACTCTACGTTGTTCTATTAGAGAGGGGCGACTCTACATTGTTCTATTAGACAGGGGCGTTTCTACATTGTTCTATTAGACAGGGGCGTTTCTACATTGTTCTATTAGACAGGAGTGTTTCTACATTGTTCTATTAGACAGTGGCGATTCTACGTTGTTCTTTTAGACAAGGGCGGTTCGACGTTGTTCTATTAGACAGGGGCGATTCTATGTTCTATTAGACAGGGGCGATTCTACGTTGTTCTATTACACAAGGGCAGTTCTACGTTGTTCTATTACACAAGGGCGGTTCTACGTTGTTCTATTAGACAGGAGCGTTTCTACATTGTTCTATTAGACAGGGGCGTTTCTACATTGTTCTATTAGACAGGGGCGTTTTTACATTGTTCTATTAGACAGGGGCGACTCTACGTTGTTCTATTAGAGAGGGGCGACTCTACATTGTTCTATTAGACAGGGGCGTTTCTACATTGTTCTATTAGACAGGAGTGTTTCTACATTGTTCTATTAGACAGTGGCGATTCTACGTTGTTCTTTTAGACAAGGGCGGTTCGACGTTGTTCTATCAGACAGGGGCGGCAATAATATTTATACTGAATTTTATATGAGTGTATCAAAAACTTACCATTTTATTTGTCCATCACTAGACGAGCTAAAAAATTCCGTTCCAGTTTTGGAATTTATCCATAGTACATTCAATACTGGATCTATAAAGCTACTTTCTCTTGCACACATATCAACTGGTTCTATACTTTTTCGGACATCCCATAAAGCTACTTGACCATTCGTTTGACCACTGACAAGGATATTCGGATCTTTCTGGTTGTATTCCAGACATACTATGGATTGCTCGGGTTTCAAAGTGTACAAAGGTCTGTTTGGATTTTCTGTTTAAGAAAAATGTTATTATTTGGGAGTAGGGTCATACAAAATCGAAAAATTTATATTAATGAATCATAAATTTGATGATAAATATGATTTTTTTCGAGTAGGGGTGGTTTTTACTTCTAAAAAAAAGCAATCCTCGACAGAGGGTAGATTCTAAATCGAAATTATATCCAAAGTATACTGACCTACTTCCCAAATATAAGAAACGTTAGCCTGTTTGGCTACAACCGATTGAAATACTAAGTTACAATGAGATACGGCTAATTTTTTTTGATTATCCGGCGACCAAGATATATGGGTAACCGGTCTAGTGGGAGTACTTTGATCTTGATAGACGTTAACCGTTCTTGCGGAACTTCTTTCGACAAAAGGAGTTTGTTCTATATCGGAAAAATATTGTTGATAAATATTAACGGCGTTGTTCTGTAAAATACAACCTTCCATATTCTAGAACAAACAAAAATCGTGCAAGTTTTTCACATAGAAATGCGAAGAAAAAAAATACTTTGAATAATGCCATCATCACGTGATAAAACTGTTCGTCTTTTTCGATTTTTCTTCTGTATCTTTTGGTTTGTTCTTCATCGGCGAGGTTGATATCTTTCGGCCAACCACCTTCGAAATGATTTACGCCGCTGTTTGCAAATTCTGCTCTCATGGTATTCAGATGGTGTTCTGATAGAATCGGGGCGCATTGTTGCGAACGTGACACTGGATCTCTAAAAAATATATTTTTTTCTCGATAAATTGGCTTGATTTTATGTCTGTTTTGATAGGAAAATGAATATTTTGACTACTACTACAAAATAGATTCAAAACTACCTTGATATGAACTCTTTTGATAGTTTTTTATTTGAAGGATAATTATCGATGATGTCGGGTCCTTTGTCGGAAAATATACACTGTCTACCGAATTCACTTCTTTTTTTCTGATATTGAAAACAAATATCCATATTTTCACGGGATATTTACTACCCTTTCATCGATTTTTAGTTTACTTGGTTTTATCGATATTCACGTTGCTATGACAAAAGTATTTAAAGTTAAAACATTTCCGTAGCTTCACTAACAGGCGTTGACAAAGGCTAATTTCCATTTAGCCGACATTTGAACGACTTCTAACCGACATGTAGCCGACGCCGATACGGAAATTGGTATAGCGTTGATGATATTGTATAGACGTTTAAAGAAGAAGAAAAAACATAATGTACAAGATCCATCCATTCTATATTAAAACGATTCTAACAAATTTTGACGATCTACATGAACAAATTCAAGTTTCGATACATGGTTCCGATCAACAATGATCTTGATCCGGGTTAGTTTCCGAATTTTCATATCATGATCGAGTTAATCCGATCATTGTTTCCGAAAAGTCTTATATTGATACTAAACGCCATTAATTTACTTTCCATACTGAAAAGCTGTGCAAACTTTGGAAAAAACCGCATCTGGTTTACATTTGACAGAGATAACTACACTACCAGTCACTAAGTTCGTACCCACCCCATAATCCATCCATTTAATTTCAAAATAATACACAAATTTCTCTTTCAAATTATCAAGCGAAGATCGAAATGGTTTCTTACAACTCAGTAGAAACTCCTTCAATTATTATAAGGGTAATTTTCATGTAATCTCGAAATTACCTATCGATAAATTAATGAAAAATATTTAAATTAATTCATACTTAATTTGCTCTGAAATTTGTACTAATTATCTTACAGTTTCAATGAGCAAAAATGTACGGAAACCGAGTCGATCTAGCCTGAAATTCTTTACCTCGTAACTCATCATCCCCTCACTTTTATTTAAAATGAGGAAATGAGAAAACAAATCATAACCTATAAAAATCTCGCAACATAACCTTTCATTACCAGCTAGCTGTTTCGCTACGCTTTCTACTTCGAAAAACCTACTTAACTACGCCATCAAAATTGAAAAATAATTATTTTATTGTCCACTGTGATGGAATAGTTAAATCAAATGTAATCTTTAAAAAATTACAATGAAATCTTCTAACAACTACTCTAATAAACTTGAAGTCAAGTCGCCATTCCGAACAAGTAACCGTACTACCAACTGTCAAAAACTAATGCGAGTATTACCAAAGTCCGACTGTTGGTAATGCTGCGAGGGAATATTTTTCATGGGACAAATATTGAGTTAACATTAGACAATTATTTGTGATCCTAAATTCAGAGAAATTTTGAATGTTTGTTGTATTTAAAATAAAAAAAAATCTCAATAAAAACTTTAGACAATGTTCTAATCTGGTTATTTGGGGATGATTTCCAGAGTACTATATATTTTTAATTCCTCACAAATACCCGTTCAATCCCAAATTATTACCAACATTTTCAGCCTTGATGATGTTCTTTCGAAAAAGAAACATCCTAAATCGGTTAAGTTTATTTTAAAACCTACTAAAAAAGGAGTTTCAAGATTTCATGAGAATTACCCATAACTACAATTATTACAATTTTCACTAACACTAATATGTAAAATTCCGCACTTTGCTCTGTTTCGACACTTGGATAACTAGTTTCGCCATCTTCTAGGATTGCATCGATGTTCACGTTTTTTCAGAGCTGCTCTTCGTAACTTCGTAACAAATTTGGTGGATGCCTGCCTTACAGTTTCTTTCTCGAGGTCCCGATGAGGATCGTTATTTCGAAAATATCAGGATGCATGAACGATGCTCGTTAGTACTTTATTTTGAAATCTCTGGATTAGTTGGGTGTTGCTTTCGCTGGCAAATCCCCATAGTTGAATCCCGCAGGTCCATACCGGTTTCAGGATTTGTTCATTTAAAGTATTTTATTAAAAACTGACGGAATCTATTGTCTTCACGACCACCAATACATTCTCTTGTCTCTAATACCTAGTTCTTTCCGTTTCTTTTTTATGTGAGGTTTTATATACACGACATATCTTCTTACATTCACTTTCACTAACACTTACACACTTATCTATTCACTAGTATTTAATTTATGTACACACTCAACGTGTAATTTATTCTAAATAAACGGTTTAGTTCACTTTTTGTAGTCACTTGTCACTGTCCCGATGTATACTTACTATGTACGCTTTATATATTCAAATCACCTTCTGGAACCATTGGATTTTTGAAATTTCTATATCGCCGTAAACAAACAAAAATAAATTCCCGGCGCATCCGCCAAATTTTTAGTTTCGATAACAGGACCGGCTTCACGGAGGTTGAAAAAAATTATTGGAAAATTCAGAATTGAAAAAATCTTTATTATTTAAAAACAATTGAACATTATAATGAACTAATCACATGTTACTGGAATAAAAATGGCTGTTGCACTAACGAGATTTTTTCTTTTAAAATAAGATTAATGTGACTATTATATCGTATATAGGGTGTGATACGTCCGTGAGACCTGTAAGTTCTTCTAGTAGAAACAGGCGCTTGATTCACTTGAACGTGGTAAATATAAAAATCGCACGGATCTTTACCATAAAATTCGCAATTAGAAGCAGCATTTTTTAATAAATCTATCATACACTTTGCAGCTTTTCTCGGCCAGCGACCCTAAGAACATCTCTTTAATATCTAATTAATAAAAATATTTCTATTGCTTACGATAACAGTTTTGAATTGTTTTGCTTGGGCACATTTTCCTACTCCACCATTATATATTCTGAAAGGGATACATTCCTTATGGTTGATAACGTTTTTTAAGTATGAATTCGCTCTCACAAGCTCCATTTGTCGTACGGCCGCGGCAACTTCTACTAGATGCCTAAATTTTACGGCAACATTCGACGCTTTCGCTTTTATCATTACTTCCTCATTGTTTGCGATTGAATAATGGATACCAGCTCTTCTAACCATCGTGAAATATCAATTTACTATTGAATTATTATACAACACTTCCACCGGGCAGCGTATTTGAAATGAAATTTTTTGACAAGTAGCACGAAACGTGAAAAACTTAAAAAGTGTTACCAACGTTGGACTCGAAAATGTATCTATCGTCGTGTAATAGTAGGATATTTTATTATTAATCGTGATATGAAACAAAAATGAAATTGAAATTTAACGCAATACTATTAAGTGTAATATGTCATTTTGAAAATTATTTAGGATTTTGAATAAATGTTTCATAAAAGTGTTTTATGTATTATAAGCTAGGCAGCACATTATACAGAAAAATCATAGATCTATTAACGTACTATAAGAGTGGTAAGCATAGACATATTAAAACTGAACTTTCAGGAAAATTCGTGTTCCAATATTAGAACGAGATACGAAGAAAGTTACGGTATAGTTATCTCTGTTAAATGTTCGAGGTAAAACAAAAATAGCTCTATCGTAGACCAGATAAAGTTTTTTACATAACTTTTCAATATACAAATATAGAGATGTATTTGTCTATGGTTCTCAACCTAATATTATTATAAGTGATACTGACATCAGACCTTTCAAAATCTAATATCAAACTTTACGCACAATCTGGTACTTAACATTTGTTCCAAAATATATTGGCTCTGGAATGTCGGGGACGTTAAGAGGAACATACCCTTTGGATTTGAATTCATGACGTTTTATCATCATGGTAGTACTTCACTTTAAGTAAAAGAACTTGTATTTTTATAAATAAAGAATGTGTTTATCAAATATTGTTCCAAGTTAAGAATGGTTCGATAAAAATAAACAAGATTTTCGAAATCACAGGTTATTCCAGAGCATAACCTCAAAAAGTTCTTATAAACAAAACTGTAACGGTGCGATTTTGTCCGAGAGTTTTTGAGACTTGCCTTTGTGTTCTAACTATATAAAGTTGTGGCTGTTCTTATAGTATAGTTTTAGAATTACAATATGAGCAGTTATTTTGTAAATCTGGACCGGTTATTTAGTGTTAACCAAAAAACATATCAGCAACTGAAGACCTATAAAAGTATTGATGCTTTAAAGTAATTTATTGCAGGATTTGTAACTGTGAAAGTCGAAAAGTTGCGGATATCATTATTACTAGGACCAAAGTAAGCTCCATATTGTTTTTCATCTTAAACGTGAGAGTTCTTTTCATTATTTATTATTGAAAACACCAGGCAGATGATAAAAACCAAGTTTATTTATGATATTATTGCAGCCTCTTTTGACAGCACTACAAAAGACGCATTTTTGAAAATTCATTCCACTAATACCGAAATTAACTAGATATAGTATTGAAAAGGCATGTATAGATTATAATCTGTGTTTTCTTTATGGGCCTCTTGTTCTTTTCATTTTGACTATATAAAAATCTATTACACAGTATATGAAGAAAATCACTAGGTTCAAGTGAAACCTTAAGACAGATCTAGAATATAGGTAGAAATTTTTTTTTTAATAAATGTCCAACATTTTTCTTAATACACATATCACACCTCTATTCAAATAGTGTCATAAAGCAAAAAATGTGTTTTGTTGTACTATTCGTGCTAGAAAACATAATGTTATATATAAGTTTTCAAGTTATTATCGGAAAGGTGAAAAATAAAGTTAGAATTTATTTCAAACACTTATTACTCAATAGTTTGTTTTTTTGACTTATGACACTACTTGAACGAAGAACAAAAATTAATGGAGAAAAGTGTAGAGCTACTCTCAAGTCTTGGACCTATAAGACCTGTTGAGCTGTATTATATATATTAGGGTACATAAACTACTAAATATGAAGCATATAGACAATATTTTAAACTGCAGCTTGTTTTTTTGTCTTCGTTGGGGTGAGAATAAAAAATACAGTGTCAAGGTTTTTATAACTATTTTTATTAAGGCACATGTTAGCATCAGTATAATATGCTCTTAACAGGTACAAAAAATGTACAAATATAAATAATGGCACTAAGTAACATGAAAATTTTATATATAAAATACAATGAAAGCACTTTAAATATTATTCTAAGAAAAAATATGTAAGATATAATAATACTATGTTTTGAAAATATTTAAATTTCATTATTGTTTTTAGTCCTTAAGTACCCAGAAAAACAATTATGGTATATATTTACATTAATTATAAAAAAATAACAATATAAATTGATATAATTGATTATAGATGGTCAAAATTACATAACAGATAAAATAAATTCTTCAAATGCCAAAAATTAAGTAAATAATAGATTATAAATTTGCACTAATTTCGCAATTTACATGTTTATATATTTATTGAAAATTTATTATTTAACATGTAACTGCTGTAAATAATAAATTGAAGTGTGTAAAAAGTTGCGAAACACTTAATTAGTTCCAGAACGAACTTTGATGTTTGCAAAACTCAATTTTCCTCAACTATTTGAACTATTCTCACAACTTTTAATATAAACTCTGTGTTTGTATTAAATAATCGCCTCTTTATACAGACTATTTTTTTTTGTTTTACAAGTTTCCTTTAGATACCCTAATGTTCATAGATTTACAAAAGGCCTACGATAACATACCAATATCAAAATTAAGGGAAGCTCTTATAAATATATAAATTATACCACCCCAAAGGCCATCTAGAGCTTATATAAAGATAAGAAGTCAGTAAAAATTCAAAATAAAGTATCGGGAACAATACTTTTCAAAATGTATGTTTTATAATAAGCTCTAACAACTTGGAAGAAGAAATGCAAAGTAATAGGGATCCAAATCAACGCCGACACCTGGTTATACACCCTTAAGTTTGCAGATGATCAGGTAATACGTGCAAATGACAGAGATTATTTAGAATACATGATACACAAACTAAAGAAAAAATACAGAAAATGGGAACTAAGAATGAACGTAGAAAAGACACAGAACTTGTGTATAGGAGAGGATACAACTAGAAAACAACAAAATTATAGACAGGTGTGAGACTTTTAAATATCTAGTCGTTATTTTTAATTCAGAAGGGACAAATAATAAAGAAATATAATGTAGAATAAAAAAAAGAAGAAATGGAATACTGAAAAAGGAAAATAATGAAAACTGAAGATCAACAATGCAATGTTTGGTATATGAACAGAAAGAAAATAAGACTTATCATGGATATAGAAATTATTTGTTACTCAAAGTAATTACAAGAAATTTTAGTACCAACTTGAAATGAACTACGAGCTTCAGTTATTTCTGAAACTAACTGATCCAATGATATGAAACGTTTAATAATTTTTGTTGAGAATATCTATAAGAATGTTTTTTTGAAAATTTTATTTAAATTTAAATAAAGGTTATTATTGATTTCATTTTGATAAAAATCCTTTGTACTTATCCAAAAAAACTGTCTTGTGCTTCTATATTAAATGAAAATATTTTTTCTCTTTTTATATGTATATATATATTGGTGTATATAAAAATATGTAGTCGACAAGCAAAAAAAAATTAAAAAAAAATCGTTGTATTAGAAACCACAGCCCTATTAGAGAAATTTAACAAAAACTATATAAATAGCAAATATAATGAAAATTCCACAATATTTTTAATTAATTTTAGTAATAGAACCCTTGATATTTTTTTGTTGTTAAAATGTTTTATGTATGTAAAGGTACATAAAAAAAATAACAATAAAAAATTTTGTAAACTCTATGGATAGGCACTTGTATATTAAGCTCATTCTCATATTTAAAAAAATAAGATGTATCAAAATAGTCTATACTTTGATATATTTGATAAAAGTGTCAAAATGACTGCTTGAAACTGATTAATTTACATATTGAAATATAAATATAAAATATTGAAACATAATGACATTACTTTTCAGTTTCGCTAATTCAAGACACTATTTACGCGAATTTGTTTTATATTTTATGCATTTCTAATAGTTTTACACAATTAAACTTTTTGTGAAACTACTACCAACATTAACCATACAAATTTGTATCCCTTTCTCTTTTTTTATACAGGGATTTCCATTAATATATCAATTGTTGTATCTTTAGCTCAAAATTTGATCTAAATTAGATAAAACGTGCTTCCTTACTGCATTACAGGTTATTTTATTTAAAATTTTGGACACTATTTGACATAATTTAGTGTACGGTGTTTAGTACCTAGTACTATCTAATAGATATGTCAAACAGTTTCAAAGTAGTTAGAACAAATAGTTTATGTTTAAACAATCACAATTATTGATGAAAAACTCTGTATAAAGGAAGAAAAGTTGATAAAAATAAAATGTATAAACCCAAAAAAATATTATGACACATTTTTTACAAGACTACCAACCAAAAACCAAATCAAATACTAGTTGTTTCTTGTGCTACATTCTTAGAGGAATTAAAACACTAATTAATAAAGAAAATTTTTGGTTTTGGTAAGAAAGCAGTTTTCCTAAACCCCAAAAATAGCATTTTAGAATAAAATATAGCAAAGCTATATGTTCCTCTTCGATAACTCCAACGGATGACTCTGATACCATTTATGCAAATCATTTGTTTTACGTGCATATAATTGATCGTTTAAATATATATCCGTTTCAGGTTAAATCTATCGCGCTCAAATGGTTTTGTACCCATGATGCTTACCTAAACAGTAAGTCATCCCTCAGAGTAACTGAAAAGATAATATAACTCCATTATCACCCTTTTTATATATAACCTACTGTTTAATATGATTATTGCCGTTTTCTAGTATGGAATACGTCGATGGTATAAGATACAATATATCGTTGCCGTCCCTTTTGAAAGTCGGTTGTTGTTCAGCTGCTGATACTTGAATGTTGATTCGTCTCTGTTTCTTACCCAGACTGCAAGATAAGTTTTTCGATACTTTTACAGGTAAATCGACTTTTTTAATCCTGCAAATATAGAATGTCTCGATTATTCGATAACTTGATACACAAATTTAAAGTATTATGAAAAATTTATGAAATTGCCCAATATTTTTCGAAAGGAGTCGAAAAACATCCAGAATAGTCAGTGCCTGCAGACTTATATAGTCAAAGGACAAGTTACAGAGGAAAGAAGAATAATTTATCTCAACAAACAAAAGTGGATAATTCTCTAACATACAGTCAGAGCTCTTCCATAATACTCGGTAAGTGTTTACTTTCAAAGTCGCAGAAGAAGTTATTAAAATCATTTATTATTGGAACAAAAATTTACAATAAACGAAAATATCTTAATAGCATATAGTACCCGGGGTACAGGTAGTGCCATATGGTACTTTAAAGCGAGATTAAATGAGAAGTTGGTTACAGTATTTTTAAACAATAGTTAGTGTCCTCCTATGATAAGCTTTTAAAAAAGTTTTGCGGAATCAGCTTCCGGAGTTGCACTTTAAACCTGTTCACACTAAGAGTTCTAGTCTCTTTTGGCAGCTGATTAAAGTACCTTAGTCCTTGAAATTCAATCTACCTTTGGCCCATTGTAGTTCCTGCTGATCAGTTACACAAAAAAGAAGAATAACTTGATAAATGCTTATATATATACAGCAAAGAAGAAAAATCTAACCGATTGAATAATACAAAGAACAAACACAATCAAAACTCTTCTAGAATATATAATAACTTTATACTAATATAGTCACAGGACGAGTTACAGGAGAAAGAAGAACAACTTAACCGATCAAACAGTTTTAAGAAATATTTTTCTGATACAATTGAAACTATAAAAATCCAATAAGAATATTTAACTAACTACTTATTTAAACAAAGAAAACTCTTCTGGAATATTTAAAGAGAGAAAGAGAGAGAGGTTCGTTGGTTTTTTGTGGTTGGGATGAGGATGTTATCCATGTAAAGGAAGGGATTTATTTTGTTTGGACCTGATGTTGGAATTCCTCCTCTGCAGAGTTGGAGTTATGGTGGACGGTAGAGTGGTGTGTACTGCATTAGGGTGAAAAAGAAAACTGAAGCTAACAATGGAAAAGAGAAAGAAATGCCCGATACAAAAAAGAAAAACCTCTTTTCTCAGATATTGGAGGTGTGTTGTTTATTTGTTTTTGTTTATATTTTTTAATGTTTTTTTTTGTATCTTCTATATTTCTTTGTTTATCTAGGTAAACGGGTAATTGGGTGCATTATTCCTTATCACCAGGTTACAGGAAAACCGCAGAAAACCTGCAACACCGACGATGGACGAGGTGATCTTTGGAAATGGGTGTCATATAATGGCGATGGAGAAGTTATCTAGAAAGTTCTTGAACAGGGGTGGGCAAAAAGCGGGCCGGATTCGGTCCCGGCTCGTTGAGAAATCCCGCATGCAATTTTTTTATCCCTAATATTTCTTTTTGGCAAAAAACTCCACCTAAAACATTCGTGTGTCCATAGCATACGATCTCAGGCCCGAGAGACATTTTGAAAATTTCATTATGGCCCGCACTTAGAAGTATTTGCCCGCTCCTGTTCTAAAACATTCGATAACTTGATACTTATATAGTCATACAACAAGTTACGGGAGAAAGAAGAATAACTTAACAGACCAAAGAGTTTCAAGAAATATTTTTTTAATATAATTCAAACACATAAAGAATATTTGACTGTTATTTCTAAGAATATACGATTACTACAAATATATATAGTCTTAGGTAAATTGAATAAAAAAGAAGAATCTATAAAACTACTTACTGGTAGTATCTGTTACATAAAACTCCGATACATTCCCCGATCCTATCTTCTTGCTTATCACAATGTAGGGAAACGACCAGATCGTTCCCGCCGGGGCAATGCAAGATAATCAATTGATCGTGTCCGGGACTGACGCTAATTCCCGTCAATTCCCCGATCGTCGTTCCTTCCTTCATATTCCTAAATTTCATCGTATCCAATTTGAAAACGAACTGATCCGTTATAAGCATCACCCTTTCGGCTACTTTATTGAATTTATTAAATTTCGTTACGAACGAAGAGAATAGAACGTCGGTGAAATGTTTGGTATTTTTGAGGTTATTTACCGCTTCGTTGTATACGGTGTAGTTGTTGTTTTCAATGTGCGACGAGAGGTAGTTGCCCTCCCATTTTCTGTTTACGCCGTAATGGGGTCGTTTGTTTATTAATGCGCTTGCAGCGGTTATCTTCAGTTTCATTTGGGGCCATTCGCTGCGCGGTATACGTTTCAGGATCATGCTGGCTCTCCATCTACAATAAAAACATTATTATTATTTATCCGTTTTAAATTAATTCGAAACTTACTTGTTGAATATATTTTTTAAATGTTTAGTGGTTTCTCTTAAAGATAAAGGTGGAGCCGGCCACAATATACTCTTTCCGTAATCTCTCATTTTCTTGGCGTTTTTGAATTTATCGTCCAAAGCGCAAATGTATTCCCTCATCTTTTTCTGTCTGTATACTTTGATCATCGTCATTAGTGCCTTCATTCTCTTGTACTGTTCTCTGGCTATGTATCCTCTCCATGTTTTTTGGATCAATGTAACGATTCCCGGTATAAGACTGTTTCTGGCCCGTTCTAATGCGAAGAGTGTTTGTGGGGTTCGAATGAATATTTTTGTTTTGCCGTATTTTACGTCGTCGCTGAATCTGTTTTCATCCATTATCACTTTGCAGGCGTCTTTGTCTGATCCGGATCTGAAGTTCGGCCAAGTGAACTGGGAAATCATTTTGTACCTAAAATATATAAAAGATATTTCAATATGCGCCGGTTTTTTATAGATGTTTTCATCACAGCGGTGATTTGTTTATATTGTTTTAAAGAACCAGTTTCTAGGAAGGCTTTTTTATTTATTTGTTTGTTTACGTTCTAGAATTATCTCTAGAACTTCTTTTGGATATAAATACGTGCTTGTTTAGCAGTGAGAAGTCAGTATATATTTAGAAGTCATAGTGAACGGAAGGAAAAAATAAAAAGTAGGAAATATTTATAGTATTTATAGTGTAAGTGTTTAAATAAATTAGATAAATGAAAGACAGTGTGTATAAATTCATCCCACTATTAGAATAAGTTCAAATAAGTAATATTACTTACCTCTTCAAAAATCTATCGTATCGTTGTCTGTAAGCAAATCCAGCTCTTCTTACTCTAACATTTTCTACAAGTCCTAAATAGCTAACTTGATGTCGTACTCTTTGTTCGTCAAAGGCAGATGCGGATTTAATTTCATTCGGTTTTATACATCTCACGTAGTGCGGTTCTTTATTTTGCAAATTTTGAACGAGTGCCAACATGGAATTTTTGAAAAGCGTTCCAGCCGTAGGGGGTCTTTTGGTGATCTACAAAAATTATACCAAAAGTAGCTGAAATATTAAACCAAAAAGAAATTTTATAGTATTTAAATATCAATAAGTTACAACTTTTTATTTATTTTAAGGTTGGAAAATGAACAAAAACATAAGAAAATACATTTTTTTTTCAATATAATAGAAAAATTTGTAGAAAATTACATAAAAAAGTGTGAGCACGTAAATCCGAGAGAAGGAGATGGTTTGCTCTTTAATTTTTCCACTAAAATATAAGGTTTGTTCTTGGTAACTGTACTGAACTGGACCAGTGCAAGCTAGTTCATGAATGTATAGAATTAGTTCGATCGGATACAACGAACGATATAGTGTAGAGAGCAATGGAGCATTTGTTAATTGTTGTATTTGAGGTTGCACCAACTGAACTGACTCTAAACCCAGTGCAAGCAGTTCAAAGAACTAGTTCTAATGCACCTACCAAGAACAGCGACGCTATCACTGGCTCTACTACAAAGAACGCTTTAGTGTACACTTCTGAACTAGTTCTGCCAGTGCAGCTTCCAAGAACACACCTCTAGTGTAGTTCAATGGTCAAGATATGAGATATGATTAAAAAAGAAGAATTATCAGGTTAGAAGATATTAAAAATTATACAATTTTAGATATATTATAAAAGAAACTCGATAATTTTAATCATCCTGTAAATATTTATATGAAGATTATTTCTTTCAGTAATGGAAAATCAAATAAAAAGGTTTAGAGAAGTCTATAGTAGATCCAATGTGATAAAATTGGTAAAAAAGAGGTTATAATAGGTTCTAAAAAGACTTTTCTGGTTGTTTAATTAGGGAAAAAACATAAATGGAAAGATAAAAGTGAT
Organism: Diorhabda carinulata; assembly: GCF_026250575.1. Taxonomy (NCBI): domain Eukaryota; kingdom Metazoa; phylum Arthropoda; class Insecta; order Coleoptera; family Chrysomelidae; genus Diorhabda; species Diorhabda carinulata. The sequence goes on along the minus strand of NC_079465.1, from coordinate 26,392,971 downwards.
GTTGATATTGTATAAGGAAGATTAATTGGAAAAAAATTTTGTAAAACAGCCTAAAAATAAAAGGTGAGTGAGACAAAATTATGTAAATAAAAATTTATAATGTTTACTAAACTTCCATGAATATTGATAAATTTAAAGAATACCTAAAGTTATATTTACTTTGCTATGCAATTTTACAGATTAAATTGATTTAGATTCAATAATAAATACAAAGAGATATTCCCTTTGAAATTGATATAATTGACATTGAATACAGAGGTAATGGTTCAAATATGAAATGAATTTTAGTGATTAATTAGAAACGTAACATTATATATCCAGCTTACAAATATTATATCCAATATAAGCAGAATTGTAAAAGTAATATGCACTTTTTATTAAACTGCCCTTAAAATCTAGTTTACAAGTTAAAAATGGTGAAAAATAGTTTTAAAGCTCATAAAAATAAGTGGAACAACTGTTGAGCGAGGGTGATTGATCTATATATGTATTTCCAAACATATTCACTATTTTTCACAGGTTGGATATGGACTATTTAGAAATTTAAGGATTTGATGGAATTTCGGAAAGTATTGTTACCTCTGAAATATGTTGAGCTCCTTCTGGCCACATCTCCTTAATATTCGGATCTTTCGAATTGTACAACAATCTTTTAAAATCTTGGTATAGCGTATCTTTATTTTTATCCAAAAACCCTGTTATGCAATAAGTTACATCACCAGCGTAATGAGTTATACGAAAATCAATTTTATGTCTAAGATTTTTTTCCGGTGGCTTAGTCTGTCTCGAAACATAATGCTTATGACCTGAAAAAAGAAAAATTAGATCGTTGTCATGATAAAAATCCATTGTACCTTTTAGGTTTTTGTCCATGGCTTCTAACAGCATTTCGTCAGTTACTTTTTCAGCTGTCATTTTGCAGGCGTCATCCATTATAGAAATAATACCTTTGTGGGGCGCTTCCACTAAATCACAGATAATTTGGTTATTAAAATATTCAATATTGGTCCAAGCGATACCTTCACGATTATACTCTTCTTGTTCTTGTTTAAGCACCAATTCTGAAGAAGATAAAAATTTTTGTTACATGTTCTATGTTTTAAAAACTGATTAACACACTGTTTACTACAACTACATACGTACTCATAAATACACTGTTTGGTCCTTTGAAAACCTCCATAGGTTGCTAGTTTATATTCGACCCAAAGGACCGATTGTGATTTCAGTATGAAAATCATCAAATGAAAGATCCTGACAAAAAATAATTTTTATAATCTACTCACCAATAAATAGTTGTTGTAACTTTTCATTACAATAATTTATACAAAATTGTTCGAAACTGTTGTTATCGAACACTTCAAATCCATAAATGTCCAATACACCAATCAATGAACTCTTGTAAGTCATCCTCAAATTAGTTTTATCAACAGCTATAGCAGCGTTGATTTTATTAACTATCCAAGTAAAAAGTGTATCGTATACTGCTTTAGCGAAAGCGTCTCTACCGAAAACTGCTTCTGTTACAGTGTGTTCTTTTCTCATAATATCTCCTCTGGCAGCGATGACTCTTTCGCAAAGAGCGGTTTCCAAATCGCTTCTTTTCACCTAAAATTCGGATTTTATCGTTTTAAGAAATATTTTTATATTTTAATTTTTGTTTTATAGGCAAAGTACCTCAAGGGGTTGATACAATTTATTAAGCAAAAAAAATAAATAAATGAACAGCCCAGTGTCAGTGTACCAACTGCCTTAAATACTAAATCGTACCTTATACAATAATAACTATAAATAGTTATAAAATAAGTAGAAAAGGATATTTATGGTCGTTTCGAGTCAGTCACATTAATATAAGATAAAAATAAGTAACTGGAGATGATTTATTAATGGGTTTTGAGTACAGGGACACTTTGAATCACTAACTATATGATTTTGTTAATTTTATATGATCAACAGATCCTAATGGTTCCCATAAGGAGTGGTGAGATAATTTGTTGTTGATTAAAAAGGACAACGATTTATTTTTTGCTTAAAAGTCACATTCAAACGACTTTTTATAGATTTTATAAAATTTTTTCACGTTATTTTTCATTTCAAATAAACATAGTAACTCAAGGTATTGATAAGTATATTGAATAATCTAATAATTGTAATTTCATGGTTATATATAGATATCAAAATGTGTTTTTTTAGAATTTTGCAGAATTATTTTGAAAAAACTATACGTAACTGGTTTTAAACTCAAATTTAAACGACTTTATAGAACTTCTCATAATTTTGCTAATAAAAAGAAAACTAAGATCACAAAAAGTGTCTGGTACCACTGACAACCACAACTAATCGAGCTAATTACCAATGTTAGAAGAGACCAATTTTATTCTTCTTCTTTTCTATTGGCCTTTTGACTAACGAAACACAGCAAACAATTTTTATGATACTGCGGTTTTTGAAGTTTGACATCAATATTTGAAGTTTATATTTATTTGTTTAAATCGATAATTAGTTGAATATCTAAACAATTTTCTTTATTTTTCAGGTGATTTCGCGAGACAAGGATTATTCTAACGAGAATACCGGCAATTTGAAATATTATATAGAGAAAACTTTTCTTAGTTTATTTAAATATACATACATCATCAATCCGATATCTCCCAAATATGTTTACCATTGTATTGGAAAACACATTCAAATAATTATCATGGGAATAAAAGGGGATGGATTCTACTTTAGAAAACTGCACTTTGAAGACTATATAGTAATAGTTTTGAGTGATATTGATGAGTAATGTTGAAAGAACTCAAGAGGTCAGTAAAGAACGTTGGGTTAACGCGGAACATGAGCAACATAACTGATACAATAACAAATGTAATCATATAACATCCTGGTATTAAAAATGTCAATGAGTGTATCACAAGATAAATTTGGGAAAAGAAAACCAGACTACCGAAATGAAAACAAGAATTGACTTAATTTTTCGCAGTATTTGATAAGCTTTGTCATATCCTAAAGGACATAATCATCTTAAGTAACATAAAAAGGAAAGTATATGAATCATGTATACTTCCCATAGTATCACAAGGGAGCTATAACCGGTTAACAATAATTTTTCAGTTCAATCTGGTTTTTCTCGGCGAGCCCCCACATGGCTAAGGAAGCTCGGCCCGGATTATAATGAATTTTTTATAAGGACTTCCAGGATAAACACACAAACTCATGAATCCAGGAAACCGAGTGAATTTTGCCTCAAATGCATTGAAATCGAATTAACTTAACTTAAATGTAACATATCCACTGTTTTTGATTAACTCCAATAGTCTCATAAGGGATCTATATCCGGTTTACAATAATTTAACCAGTTTAATCTGGTTTTTCTCGCTCTTATAAGGGCTTCCAGGATAAGCACACAAACTCAGGAAACCAAGTGATTTTTGTCTCAAATGCGTGGAAATTGAATATACCTAACCTAACTTAAACCAACCTAATCCATAAGATGAATCTAACACGCCCTCTGTTTTTATTAGCTCCCATAGTCTCATAAGGGAGCTATAACCGGTTAATAACAATTTAACCAGTTCTATCTGGTTTTTCTAGGCAAGTGCTCGCTTTTTTGCGTCCCCACATGGATGAGGGAGCTCGGTTCAGATTCTAGTAGTAACTATAAAAATCTTTTAAGTGTAATGAACACTGAATATAAGCTAGGCGAATATTTGGACCACTAATCTCCCATTGGTGCAGAGTTCGTTTAGCGACCACCAGCGTTACTCCGATGTCCTCGAAAGTCAAGTTTTTCGACTTCGGGTAGAATCACTCCGCGATCCAGAGCCGTGAATTTCGCGACGAGGTAAGTGACGACCTCGAAAGTAGTGAAAATGTCTTTTCGGGCGAAACGCGAACAGATAATTCCTAAAGCTAATTATAAAGGATCCCAGGATAAACACAAAAACTTTAGCGTCCCAAAAGTCGTTTAATCGTTTCTAGACCTCCCTAATTCAGTTAGAGCCGCGAATTTTGCGGCCTGGTAAGCGAAGTCCTCGAAAATATTGAAAGTATCTTCAGACGAAACTTGAACAAATAGTACCTAGAGCACATTATACAGCATCCCAGGATAAATACCCAAACTCAAGCTCCCCATGGTAGGTGATGTAGAATATGAGCTAAAAAATTAACATTTTTCTAGACTTACTTGCAATAATTCAGCGACATAATCAACGCCTTTGGTTTTCTTCAATTTCAATTTATCTTCTTCGTCAATTTCGAATTCTATGTTACCTAAATGCAAAGTGGCAGCTACTACTTTCCACAACGTATCCTGTTCTTGTTTACTGAATTGGAGTGTGTTCAATGATGAAGATACTTCGCGATAATCGTTTTTATCGTTTATTGTGTTAACTACGGCCGCATTTCCTTGCTTCACGTAGAAATACTGATGGGTATCACGAGATAAGTTCAGTCTTTTCAACAAGTCTTCATTCGCTCCCGATAAAAGCTGTAAAAACATACAAATACTGCGAATCGCTAATTTCTTCGCATCGGCAAGCGTTCGATATGGATTTTTACCTGATAAAAACAATGGAAGTTTCTTTCTCCGGGTTGTTGGTGTATGACACGCGATTTTTCCAACAAATACTTATTGATGTGACCACCGATTGGGTCGCCTTTGAAATCAAAGTGGATATCCATGTATTTACCGAACCTGGAAGAATTGTCGTTTCTGTTAGTTTTGGCGTTACCGAATGCTTCTAAAATTGAATTCGACTGGATCAGAACGTCCTTAACACGTTCGATTTCCTTTTGACCTCCTGAAAATATATATTTTGAAAATGTTAGGTTATATATTTTGACGGAAGCGACAAATTAGAAAGCTGCGAAAAATAGCGTCCTGATTTTGACATATCAAATCACAACCTTCCCCGGTAACGAGCGTTTGCTGCGAAAGCGCTTTACCAAACCGTTTTCGTACTCATTTTGAAGTTAATCGCAATCAGCCAGTGCCTATTGTAAATTCAATAAAGTTGTGGTGACAAATTTTGAAAATGTCGGTGAGCAAAATAAGTGGAATTACGAGATCCGTTCGAACAATTGGATATAAGACTGAATTCTAAGTTTTCCATGGAAAACTAGTGACTCGCATCGTTTTCTTCTTCTTGTGAGTGTACAGTGCAACCAGAGTAAATTCCAATGAGAACTGTGATCATTTATTCAAGTGTTCGATCGCTAAAAGACTTTCTGTCTATCCTCAACCGCCTAACTCGCCAGATTTAGTACCATGCGACTTCTTGAATGCTAAAACCGAAACGTTTTAACACCATTCCTGATTTGTAAACTCTTCCAGGTATGGGTTCAACAATGAGTGCATTTTTAACAAAGGGTAGTATTTTTCATTGTCTTTTTAAAACTTTTTTATCACGCCCTCTATTTTCAAACCAAATTATGACAAAATATATTTAATTTTTGACATTATTTAACAATTGTTTTGACAATTAGTTGCGGCGATTATTAAAAAGCTATCAAAACAACACTAGATTCATTATTACTAATAATACTATATAATAGGGCTGATCCCTTTCAGCCGCCTCTGACCCATTCATAAATCAAAACAATTACGTCACACTGTAACATATCATGTATACACCATGGAGTTAATATTAGAGAGAGGGGCCAGATACGTAGAACTGTAGTATTGGAAAAGAGAGAAAAAACACTCCACCACTAAAATCTTTGACGTCATAGCAAGTCAATCAGAATAAAGTAGAACAGGGCGTAGCTATGATCTTTCTCTCTCTATCAATATCAAAAGTATGGTATAGACAATTAACCTGCATTAGATAGAATAGATGACGTACATAATGAATGACAGAGTGACGGATGAGTTCAAAAACACAATTTTTTACGATGTCACACAAAACAAATTGGATCATAGATCATGACAAATGATGGAACGCGTGGCAGCACAGAATACAAGACAGCTGACATATGACAGTATAGACGGACATAATAATGACAGGTGATAGTTGAGTTCAAAGACAAAGATCATAGATGATACACATAATAGATGGGATTATAGAACATACGATATAGAACGCGTTGCAGCACAAAATATGTGATAGGATAGATAACGCACGTAGTGAATGACAGATGACACACGTGACCGATGAGTTCAAAGAGATAAGGAGTAATAGATGACTGATAACACACGTGATAGATGGGTTCAAAGACACAAGCAGTTAAGATGATATACATAATGGATGGGAGTATAGATCATATGATAGATGACAGAACGTGTGGCAGCACAGAATACAAAACGGGTGACACGTGACATTTGACAGTATGGACAGTAATCAAGACAGGTGATAGATGGGTTCAAAGACAAATATCATAGATGTGGATTATACAACGTGCGGCATAGAACGCGTTGCAGTCAAAATATATGATAGGATAGGTGACGCACGTAGTGGATGACAGTTGACACACGTGACGGATGAGTACAAAGAAATGAGGAATCGTAGAGTTGACACACAAGATTTCGCGGATACATTTAGGGAAAAGTGCAGTGTCATATGGCACAGTGAAAAGATGAAGTGTGTGACGTGTATGATGTAGCAGAGTGAGGAGTGGAAAAACGAGATTCACCAGGAGTTTATGCAAATTTACATCGTTGTATGTATGGTTAAGGGTGTCATATAAATCGCGACCTAAAATATTGATCAAGTCTCCATCGTTAGATCTTCACATTTTTTAATGATCTATGAGATGAATGTTCTAACCTCAATGAATACTATGTCGGAAAATAAAAATATCTTCGCCAATTTTTATCGTGAGTCCAGAGCGCGGAGCAAATGGATCACCCCTTGTATATATACTTCACACGTACGTTTATGGTATGGTTGGTGAAAAGTTTTAATAATATGAATAGAACGTTGTTAGAAAACACGAAATACACTTCTGTGGTAGTTAACGGGGTACTTACTAGAACTGCACGTTATTTCTGAAATTTATAATAGAAATGAATAGAAATATTTTATCAAGTAGATCGAAACGTGTAGGTAGCAAAAATATTATAAGTCTTTTACTTAAAAAAACATAGTGAAGATAAGAATAAGTCGTGTAACTGATAAACAGATGGCGCTGCTATTGTCAAATCCATATGAAGTTTACGGAGTACCAACTTTCAGAAGACTATGTTCAGGGCCGGATTAAGATTTACAAGGCCCGCGGTTAAAATAATGACGGGGCCCACTTTTGTATGAAAAAATTTAAAAAATAATATCAATACGTTAGATTTGTGGTATCAATACATCAAAAAAAAGCTTAATGCGGCCCTGACTATGTGAAATATTTCATGACATTTAGATTAGTCAGAAAAAAGTGACGGCCATTAAGTCGAACTACTTTTGTTATTTTCAAAACACTGGATTCTAAAAAATTTGGTGCGTTAATTCCTTCTTCATGAAAAAAATACTAAACAAGCTCAGCAACGGCTTCAAAAGTGTTATCCAGACTCCGTCGAGAAGAACTATTTTTTATTGGTTTGCTGAATTTGAATTTGGTCGTACTCCGATGATGGTGAACGTTCTGGCCGTCCGATTGAGGTGGTTACTCCAGAAAACATCAAAAACGTCCACAAAATGGTTATATCTAGCGATGATGGTCTAGAGATAATCAATAACGAATACTAAATGGATTTGTTGGATCATTTGAATGCAAAAATCAAGGAAAAACGGCTTCATATGTCGAAGAAAAAATCACTGCGTCACCAAGACAATGCACTGATGGCAACGGTGGTTAAATTACACTTCGAGTTACTTCATCAACCACCGTATAGTCCAGATCGGGCCCCCAGTGACTACTGGCTATTCGCTGATATCAAAAAAATGCTCGCCGGTAAAAATTCAGCTCAAATGAAGAAGCAATTGCCTAAACTGAAGCCTCTTTTGAAGCCAAATACAAATCCTTCTACAAGCACGGCATCGAGAAGTTAGAAAAACGTTGGAATGATTGTATTGCTCTTGAAGGAAATTGCATTGATCAATAAAATTGTTTTTAGGCAAAAAATGTGTTTTTCTTAGTCTCAAAACGTATTGAGGAATGTGTGTAGATGCCGTTTTTGGAAGTTGTAACGTTTATCTTCAACGTATTGTGGCTCAGTAGTCACTTCGATTCACTTCACCACCCACTCCATTCCAAGAATTCAATGAAACTCCAGTTTCGTTGCTAAATCGTCCTCTATCTATCTACATTCGAGTGTTCAAATCAAAGAAAATTTAGTAAAATTTGTGGTGATATTATCCGTTACATTCGCCTGTAAGTTTTTTTTACATCTTTTTAACATAGTGCTCACAAAATTCCAACTATCTTCAACCAAATTCTTCATAATAGTTTCCATGTAAATTCGTATATTCTATTTATTTAGGGAATATAACGAGTAGGTAAAACAAATTTGAATAAAAAGGAGCTGAATTCATATTTTTGTAAAATATAACTAAACAGGAATAGTTAACATCAACTGGCCTCCCAAAAGCCCCGATCTTAGTTCGCTTGATTGCTTTAAGGCTAACTCATGGTTTATTATATTAATATATGGATACCTTGTATTTAAATATTTTATTTTATTAAATTTTATCAATTTTTAGAATATTGCGGTTTCCTTTTATCATTCTTACCCTGATTCGTTACGGCTGCTATGTATTTCATGATAATTTTCGAGGCCTCAGTTTTCCCAGATCCGGATTCGCCGCTGATAACGATACACGTATCTTTCCCCTGTTGCTTCATCACCTTGTGGGAAGCGTCAGCGATAGCAAAAATGTGAGGCGGGTTTTCGAAAAGTTCTCTATCTGAAAAAAAAAAAAACTTTTATTGTGATTACACTAAAACCTAACAACGCAATGTTTCAGGAAGCCGTTTTATTTTATTTTTCAAAATCCTAAAGTTTCTCCCACCCGCGATAGATGGCAGACATACATACAGAAAGAAAATCTCGTTGTGGTTGATTCTATTGAGGGAAATAAGCAAATTAGGAACCGTCCTGATATAGGAAAATTTTTCTTCAACAGGACTGGGATTGGAGTGATTTTTGGGATAGTTTCTTTACATGTGGGACTCCCTTAACGTGTGTGCGTCTAGATACCATCGGGCGTGAAATGTACATACAGTATGCGCATAAAAAGAGAGAATACTGCCCCAAAGTAAAATAAACATAAAGAAAATCACACTAGCTCTGTAGAGGAATATTTTTTACCTTATATTTCGTACTATTTATATCTTCGATATTGTTTAGGGGATAAAAAATTCAAAAATAACCAGCCAATAGCTAGTGTAGTGTAGTTACGCAGCCGGAGGGCGGCAACTGCAGGTTTTCATCGAAAGGCTTAAGTACTTCGAAGAAGTATTAACACCTTGGGAAGTGGGATACAAGAATCTCCAAAAAAATTGCATCCTTCTGGTAGAGTACACGTGAGATGTAGAGTCTTGTACAAAATTTCTAGGTATAGGTGTAGATAGACTGCAAAGTCAAAATGGCTTCAGAAACAATCTAGAAAATCTACAGCTAGGTGTTGCTACAAGCCCCTAGATTAATAAAAATAGTAATAAACAAGCCTCATTGCATCACGTCCCATAGAAAATGGAAAATATCAACTTGAAATCGTTGCACCAGATTATTATCAAAATAATAAAATCATCGTCTTATCTCTGATGTAATTTTATCGCTTCGTCGAAGTATATATACTAATTGATAATTTTGTTGAAAAGTTCAATAAATATTTAACTAGCCGGTATTTTTGAAGGCTGAATTAATAAATAAAAAAACAATTTTTCTAGTTTGAACGATTTTGTATGACAGAAAGTACACCAAGGGTTTAATCGACGATGATAGTGAAGTTTGATGCGGTGATGAATGAATTTCAGACCCTCCACGAGGGAATGCGTGTTAGAGAGTGCCCTTTTCAGATTTTCCAAGTGCGAGACTAAGGATGGTACGTTCATGTCCTCTAGTCTCGTTATCGCTTCGCTCCGTGTATTTCTCGTTGCAGACTTTCCGCGAGGTAACGCGTGTCCCACAATAACTCAATAGGGTTGAGGTCGGACGACTGTGACGGCCAAATCATCCCTTTTAGTATATTCTTTCTTTACAATTATTTCGAATACTCAAACATCAAATCATATAGGAGCCTTCGCTCTGTTTGAGTCGGGAGTACACATGGATCTAACATCTGTTCTTCCTTTGACGCCGAAAAACCTCGATAAAACTCTCTCCAACTCTAATAGTGTCCAATTTTAATGTTCTCTAGCCAACTGCAACTTCTTAATTTTATTTTGACGCCTTAAAAGAGGTTTATTCACTGTCACCCTTCCATAAAGGCCAGCTTCTCTGTAGAAGTACTCAATCTCTGGGTCAGTGAGTCGTCGATCACCTTTATTGACAATACGTTTCAACCGATAGCTACTTGGTTATACACACTTTAAAACATTTAAAACAAAAAGAACGTGATATAGTACGTTTCTGAGTCTCACAGGGACTAAACTAAAATCATAAACATCGAAGAAATAACTCACAATTGAAGAATAACGAACGAATCAGTCGGTACTTGCAGGTTTTAACTTGTCACCGCCAAAATATAAACATGCGCTCGTTTAAACTAAACAAATAACGGACACTATTATTTATAGTGTGTAAGACAACGTTTCGACCTTCGCTTGACAATATCAAAGAGAAGTTTGTGTATTATTTTGAAACACAAAGGTTCTGCCTTCATTTTTCTTAGTCTACGTGGATTATTTGCTCAATTTGTGGACAATGATCTCCTCTTAAGTTTCTATAGTACACTCTTTGTACATTTGAATTCCCTTTGGTTCGAATAATCTCTCAGAAACATTTTTTTTATTAATACACCCAGTAGAACAGAACAGACAGTTTCTGATTGCTAGGTGCTTAAGATATTGGACGTCTCAGTGGTCGAAGTTATGTTAATGATAAGTTATGCTGTTTAAATACATCGCCTGGAGCGTGAGCTCCGGTATGTTCAACTCCCTAGATCCGGGGCTGCATGAGATTACAATTATTACGTCCCTTTAACCTTTTTGGTTGTTACTGTCTGCTGTCGACTGTTTCATTAATTTCCCTTTCACTTTAGTTAATTTTATGATGCCCACAAAAACCACGTTAATGTTTGAATGGTGCTACAAAATTCAAAGAAACGTCTTTTTGAAGGATGCAACATTGTTCGTTTAACCCCAACAATGCGAAACTAAATTGAATACTTCTAAATATAGACAGACTTATCTATACAATGCATCACTGAATACGACATTTTCAATAAATATTGTGTCATTCAACAAATAATAATGTATAAAGATAACATTTTTTAAAAATAATCCTGCCGTTAATACGTTCTTAAGAATCACTTAAAGACTAACGTTTCGCTTTAAACGATAAGATAGGATAATGATAAGTGATTATTACAGAACATTATCTCAAATTTGATATATTTCTAATTCTATTTATCTATTAATTAGTGTTTTATGTGAATTTTATTTGCATCCAGAAAGCATTAAAATATCTATAGGAGTTTTTACTGAACACACTGTTTACACCAACACTCACAATTACACTGTCTGACGCGCGTTTCGATAACTAAGTTATCGTCTTCAGAGACTAACTAATAAACCTTCTCCCACGAAAATTGATTCCGGCGGCAATATTCATGTTCAATGACTACTAAACTATTAATTGGGCTGTAAGGCATTGGCAATTTGTCCCTATTTAAGCTACTTTTACATATAGCAATTTCAATGCTGTCAAATGCATCCAACAATTTATTATTGGATACGTTTTTTAACAATTTTACAATATTAATATTTATGTCATAATTTTGACCGGCAGCATGATCGGCAATACCTGATGTTCCGGTCCGTTCATATTTCAAATGAGTTATGTGCTCTTTAAACCGGACAATAACGGATGTATTAGTCTGCCCAATATACAATCACCAAAACTTATTTCATATCCTTAGGATTTCCCAACAATTGTTTTTAATGTGTTGTTGGATTTATAAACCAGCTTAAAACCCACTCTACTAAATATTCCTTCCAATCCTCTCGTATGAAGAGGATTGAAAGGGATCAGAGAAAATTTTTCTTCTTTTTCACTTTGGGTTTGGAAAAAGGTGGTTTCGCATAGAGATTTCTTAAACCTATGACGATTGATTAACCTATTTACAATTCTTTTTTCGCGGTAGAAGGTTTATTGGTGGGAAAATTTACCTTCAGTCTCTGAAGACGATAACTTGGTTATCGAAACGCGCGTCAGACATTGTAGTTGTGAGTGTTGGTGAAAACAGTGTATTTATTCAGTATGAATATCGCCAATGGTTCCAGAAATTTCAACTTAGCTATAGGAGTTTTGGTAAAAGTTGGTTCAAAAAACTCCCGCGAAATCTTGATTTTACACTATCACTACACTACTACACTCACTACACATTTTCGATAACCATGTTATCGTCTTCGGAGACTGAAGGTCACGTACGTCATAAGTCTCCTCAACTTGTTCATTGTATTGTTTTCTACAGGGTTTATTAATTAAAAAAAAAAAATGATTCTGAGACGTAGACTAAGAAAAATGAAGGCAGAACCTTCGTGTTTTTATGGGTACTGTATTGTATCCATTAACAAACTGAATTTCTTTTTGATCGTCTCACTACAGTCAAACATTTTTGCCCACCACATAATTTATTCATTAAATTTCAAAATAATACACAAACTTCTCTTTGATATTGTCAAGCGAAGGTCGAAACGTTGTCTTACACACTATAAATAATAGTGTCCGTTATTTGTTTTGTTTAAACGAGCGCATGTTTATATTTTGGCGGTGACAAGTTAAAACCTGCAAGTACCGACTGATTCGTTCGTTATTCTTCAATTGTGAGTTATTTCTTCGATGTTTATGATTTTAGTTTAGTCCCTGTGAGACACAAGAACTTACTATGATTTATACTTTTTAAACTAAAACATCTTTTGTCAAGTTCGTTTTGTTTTAAATGTTTTAAAATGGGTAAAACCAAATAACTATCGGTTGAAACGTATTGTGAACGTGATCGAGAGCTCACGGGCCCAGAGATAGTAGCTCAGATCAATGAAACTAAAGATCTGCCTTTGAGTATTTCTACAAGAGATCTGATAAAACTTGGCCAACATCCGATCGTCAAAAACTTTTTCTTCCAGCATGAGAACGACCCCATGGATTCCTCGAAGTTGTGCGAAGAGTATTTGAAAGAATTGGAAAGGAAGAATGTACTGAAAGTACAGATTTGGCCGTCACAGTTGCCCGAACTAAGCCCAATTGAGTTGTTGTGGGACAAATTGAACAGGGAACTCAGAAAGCAGTGTCTTACTTCCAATTCTCACATCTATGAATAAATTTTTAAATATATGTTCTTAAAAATCGATCGTATGGTTTTTAGTTTATGTATAACGCAAACTACAGAGTGAGCAAAAACTTTTGACTTGTAGTGTATCACTGTTTGGATTTATTTGGAAAACAGCCGTGACTTCACACATATAAATCGATTATTTTCAGCATTGCCTCACTATCCGGCCAAGAAATTAAATTACCCAGCTATTTTCAATCGATAATCGTGTGCCCTCCTTTGAAATCAGCTCCCTTTTGCTTCTTCTAAAATCTGAAGATAAGCAAGCAGATACAATAATATTACTTCACCATCGGTCGAATCAGATAAAACCCAATCTGTTTCTATTTCAAATGCTCGAGCAGACCTTGTCGGGTATCTATTAGAGCTGCTTTAGACCTTCAACTGGTTCACCCACAAGGAAGACTCTATCGCCCGTTAATAATTTTATTCACAAGTCAATTCCGAATCAGTTCAGCCGTTAGATAAACTTTCGCTATGATCCTCGAATCCGTCGAGGTTGAATAAAACCCCGAACCGCTTTAATCGAGTGTCATCCTATTTGCGACATATTCAAAGTGCAGTTGCAATCTTTCACGTTCCAGGATTTATTAAAAAGAATCTCTACTCGATGCAAGACTTCATCGGGTATTCAGACAGTGGTTGCTAGAAGCCGATATGGCTGTTAACTTAAGCTGTTTGACTTACCTTTATACTGGTTTATTTGGTCAGTTCCGTAGATATTTTTCGTTCTATAAGGGTTAACTGAAACACATACTTCCCCAATGTAAGTATAGATGTAACCATTTTTGAATCTGAAATTAAAAAAAAATAACATAGGACATGTCGTCATTAAAGTTTTTTTACTGTAATTGGTCGATTTCGATTTTGTGTGAGCTGATTACAAAATCCGGTCACAATTTTTTTGTAACAATCATATTTTCGAAAAAATGTATTTTTTATTCTTTAAAACCCTTCAGACAAAGGTAGGAAGAGAAGAAAATACAGATTATAGGGGATCGAAGACGGAAAAATTGAGTCGTTTTGCAAGTTATCGAATTATGGTGAAAATTTTATTTCATATGATTGTTTGGGTGTTGTTAGGAATGTTTTGAAGGGTTGCTGACATCCAAGAGAGTATAGGGAATGGACGTTGAGTATGAAGGCACGCACGTGACGTGACAGCTGACAGCAACTGACTTGGCGTTTCAAGAAGAGTAAATCCAAAGTTGTTGACAGCTGGGTCAATTTAGTGAGCTGTACGACGAGGTCTAAATCTTAATTTCCTTGAATTATCCAATACGCAGCTTTATGTTTCGAAACATTTTTTTCGACAATCTCTTTATAACGAATTTCTATTAAGAAAAAGTGTAAATACTTCTAATTAACGAATTCTATTAATTTAATCCCTTTATATAACAGCTGCTTCGATTCATTCTATTATAGTAGAGCTCGACGGTCACACAGTTATGTTGTTTTTAAGTTTTCCCGCTTTTTTCGAAAATTCTACAAGGTTTACAGTCGTTTTTCCTCCAAAACATCCCCAAACCATTACCGAGCCTCCGTCTTTTCATAAAACTATCTTTTACGTTTACAAATCGACACTTTTGTGGTTTTCCTAGGCCGCCCTGAACGTTTTCTATCACCAAAGTGGATGCTATATATATTTTCACGTTTTAGTCCACGGTACGTCGAGTTAGTTTTAATTTGGCAACAATGTTTACGTTTACTTTTGCCTAGACCATGAGGACCCGCGATTACTGCACGAGTTTTAACCGATAGTTCCTTGGTTTTAACCATTCTAAGACTTACTAGTCTGAATTTGCGAGAACGAAAACAATTCGTTCATAAACCTCAATAAAATATGTCTTGGTTCAAAAAATATGAATCACAGCACGTTGTTGCGTCTCTCAGAGCTAATTGCGACTAAACTACAATCATAAACACTGAAGATATCACAGGTAAAGAGACTTCACTTCATTTAATTTTCATTATTGATGTAAGGGAAAAATTTATTAATTAATAATTAAGTTGGAACCTACCTATATTTGTTTTTAAATAGAAAAAACATACAGTAATTTGATAAAAATCATTTATCAGTAAAAGTTGTTCACTATAACAAGATGAATACGTCATATTCAGGTTTTTACCTCTTTATACCAAACTGAATGTCAACATAACCTCATTTTAACCAAATGCATTATTTAATGATTATTTACTTGCTCCTTTCCGATTGTTAATCGAAGTTGCAGTTATTTCAATTTTTACTTTTCAAATTTTCAAATAACCCTCGTATATTATTAAAAAAAAAACAATCCTATTTCATAACATGAGATTTTTACTTCATAAGTATTAAATGTAACTAAAATAGAAACAGTCAGTAGGCCACTGAAAATTTCGTTTTACCTCGACTGCTGAGCAACCTACAGTATGCATGCTCTGATGAAGTTGCTTGAACAAAATATTATTTTAAACGTATCACGATTACCAACTTAAGTAACATTACAGTTTAACTAACTGTTATTTTTTAATCGTTTTAAATATAGACTTGAAGAAACATGAGCGGAAGTGCCTTTGCCCATATATGATGACTAATTTTCGTCGTATCAAGTAGCTCTAAAAAAAAAGAAATATCCAAGAAGCACTCAGAAATTCGGGTACAACAGATGCGTATTTTCCCTTCCCATGTTGTTTCTCGATTGATATATAGATGTAATAAAAACTGATCAAATACGAGGTGAGGTTATAAAATAACAAAACCGATATTGTAAAATATTTTATCTACAATCATCACGTAGTCTATGGATTGCTGTCACCGATGACGTAATTAGAACGAAATTTAAATCACGACTTGAATATTTCAAACATAAAAATCAAATTGTTTAGTTCAGTTTCCTAAATAATTATTTAGACCTTATGACATGTTAATCTACAATTCAATTTCTTGTGTATGCAAATAAATTGTATATTATATAAACAAAGCAAAAGCGATATGGACATAAACTTTTTATAGGTTAAGAATACCATAAAACGCTTTATGCAAATTGGAACCTAAAGTACCTTATAGGTAGGGATAATTTCAGCGTATCATTGTAGTTTTACATTCTTAGTTCGATCGTTTGAACTGACGGAACCGATTTCCGTTTCATTTATGTTCTTGAACTCCGATTTAGTTTACATAAATAAAATGGCAGATATAATAAGTTTATGGTATTGCGGTCGACCGTGAACTTAATGTAGACAAACATTTTATAAAACAATAAACGTACAGTCTTTTGACCACGCCTTAATTTTGACACATTCGTCAAAATTTGTTTGGGTACGCGAGGCCCATAAAAGGGTCTAATTAACAAAATAGATTACAAATAATTATAATTATAATCTGTTAAAATTCTTGATTCTATTAAGAGTGATATTTTCGGGAAAAATATCAAATTTTATTAAATCGTATACGAGGTTTGTTAGATTTGTTATTGAAAAAAATATATATGAAATATTGTTATTTCTACTACGAGGGGTAATAAAAAATAAAGTCTAATGAAGGAATATTTATTATAGATAGAAATTAAGAGACATACTTGTCTATTAGGACATAATCACAAGTTTATTTAGACTTTTATTGAAATGCAAAAAGATTGAACGCATTTTCGTTGGATTTAAGACCCTGTATATGATCCATGCCTTACCGGATGCTAATACAAAACTGCCTAACCATTCACTAGATAAATGACCTTTCAAATGCGAGAATAGAGAGGTTTGGACAGACCAGAAGCCCTGTGTATCAACAAAGGTTACATAGACGTATCAAAAGTACTTATTTCATCAGAAATACAATTGTATGTTTTCAATTTAGTGAGGATGATTAAGTTTAGTTTAGTTGTAACTTGCATGGTGCAGTGTCGGTCTATCGCAAATTCTAGTGTAACAATGTGCCGCTGTGAAATTCTACTCGGTAAAAACGCTGCTGAAACTGTTTTAATGTTGAAAACTGCTTACAAAGATGATGCTATGGGGAAAACGCAAGTGTAAGAGTGGTTTTCTCGATTTAAAAATGGCGAAATGTCGATTGATGACAAACCTCACTCTGGACGTCCATCAACTGCCCGAATCGATGTAAATGTTGGAAGAATTCCAGAGCCTGTGCGCACAGACCGTCGACAGACAATTGATCAACTATCTGAAATCAGTGGAAGATCTTGAAGCTCGTTTAATCAATCAGATGACTGGTTCTTCCACCATGACAACGCACCTGCACACTCAGCCATCACAGTTAGTCAGTTTTTGTTTAAAAATAACATGGTTCCGCTGCCCCAAGCATCTTACTCGCCTGACCTGGCTCCGTGCGAATTTTTTTTGTTTCCACGCATGAAAAGGGACATGAAAGGACGGCGATTTGGAAACTCTAAAAATGAGTTCAAACAATGAGTATTTTGAATGGAATAAGGTTGTTTTTTGTATCTTTGTGAATATATAGCATTTAAAAAATAATTCCGGTTATTTTTGGGTACACCCTCGTATATCTAGGGAAAAAAACTATCAACGGTTGGGCGGAAAATTTGGACAAGAAGCAAACGTTGTTGTAAATGCACCTCCTCATAAATCTCACAATATTTTACGAAAAGAATTAAAGTAAAAACATTTCAAGAGCTGAAAAGTTTCGTCCGTCCCATTAATTTTTTTTCTTTGAGTTTAATATTAACTCGAGAGCAAACAACCTTGCCACACATATAGAATTCCGCCAAATCAAATATTTAATCATACTAATTATTTAGGGTATCAGGGCCCACTACCTGTCGTAGCAAAATAAACATCGAAAAAAAAGGAAGTTTTCAAAAAAAATTAACATCTAAATGTCGTTTTATTTAACGCTTAATTTGTACAACTTAAGTGCTTGTTTATTTATTTATTTATTTGTTTTTTGGGTGGAGATTTCAATAGTTTGCGATGTGCTTCTAATAAACTGATTTAATAGAAAATGTGTGATCCATTTTTAACCGAATTACTAAAGTAAACAGTATATACAATAGCATATACCATTCGTCATAAAATTGCACCATCGATGCTAACTACATCAGAATAATCTATTCTTGATTCGGTTTTACAAATTCTGCGGCCGATTGAAGCTGCAACTAAGGATGCGTCAGGTGATGAATACTGCACTAGTTATACAACTCAATTGTCTTCTTGTAAAAGTTAAACCTCTTAATGTCCAAGAATTACAGTTACTGATCCTGAAAGAGATTGAAACCAGGTTTAAGAAAATGCATTTCGTGGAATCGCTTGCTTGATCCATGGCTGTTTCAAAAATCAAGGAATTTACGACAAATAAAGTAGAAGATGTCCTTTGAGAAGCCGATCAGGCGCTTCGGCTTAAACCCTTTGATGGCACAAACAGATATATCTTGTAGCAGACATTTTTTTTTACTTTCAACGTCTTCTCGGAAACTTGGTCAATACGTTGAAATGTCGAACGCCTAGTTTGAAGCGCTACCATGACCATCGACATGAGAAATTTTGGAGTGGCGGTAACTGGTCGCCGCGCCAAGGAAACATGGCCGTAATCCAAGCGTCAAATTTCCACTATTAAAACGATTAAACGTTCTGCGTCGTCAATAAACAAAGAGAGAATGATTAAAAGAAAATAAAGCAACTGTACAAGGTGAGACAGGTCGTCAATTTGAGGTTATTCCTATTTCCCTTGTAACTTGACATTTGCTTATCGGATTACGCAATTCCTGAATATCTAGAGTTTCCTACCTCTCGCGGGGGAGAATTTGATTTGTTATAAAAGCGGCGCACTACAACTGAAGGTAGCAAATCGAGTAATCGATTGAATTTATTGTGGGGACGACAATAATGATTTGGAAATATGAAGAAAAACAAAAAATAAAACGGTCGAAGAAAGCGAAAGAGAAGTAGCTACGGGAGAAGCAGAGATATCGCAAAAAGAAATGAATTACCAGATATTTGGAGGAGGAATAGTGTACGACACATGACAAAATGACATGTTTCTGCACTCCAAGTATTTTTGAACACGTGCTGTACAATATACTATTAAATTTGAACATTTTATATTTTTAATTCACCCCACCAAGTTTTTTGATAACGGAAACGGTCTACAACACTTCTAATTACCCTGGTATGAATATATTCAACCGAGTGTCGATACTTTGTTTTTGAGATATGGCAACACTGTTGTGAATATGTCAAATATGACATTGACATTATAATGTTTGACATTTCTAATCGTGAACGTACATGTTTTCAGATACTTGAAACATTAATTTGGTTGAAAAATGGAATTGAACACTCAACTCGTTACGATTTTCGGTGGTTTTCCGATTTCAATCGTTGTTTGAAGAATCCCGACTCCACAGTTATTTTTGTAGTGGCTGTCTGCGGAAACCGCGGTTTTTTATTATTGTTTAAAGAAAAACAGATTCCATCCTAATTCAACAAAATTATTTTGCAACAGCTTAAGTAGTTAGGCGTGGACCATAATTTGTAGATGGCGCCACACATTCTAGTTATAAGTTATTTGTCATAAGGACTGTCAACATCAAGTACTGAGCGTAACATGGCGGCGGTTTGTTGCTCTTTTAATTTCCATGTCATTTTTGCCAATTTTTCTAATTAAAAGTTAAATATTACTTCGTGTTTTTGTTATAATAACCTCAATTATGAATGGTTGGCGGTCCTGCTAATGACATTTTTAAGTACTGCCATCTCAACTTTTATTTTACTTCATGTATCCCGATAGGTACGGTTTGTAATTTGATTTTATTTGATCAAAACTTTACAAAATCATAAATTGTGTCGGTGTGAGCTTGATGATCTTGGTCGCACTTCGTTTCAGTATTAATTTCGTCAAGGTCGTCCAAAATCGGCTGTTTTACCAGAAAACATCAATACTGTGAGTAAAATGATATTGCAAGATCGTCATGAGGTATACCGTGAGATTGAGGCGTGTTGGGGCATTAGTTCCATTCCCATATATTCAATATTGCATGAACATTTGGCTGTCAAAAAGATTTGTTCGCGTTGGATAACGCATAATTTGACAATCGCTCAATAAAAAGCTCGGGAAAGGCGAAGAATCATGGGTCTACGCCTATGAACCGAAACTAAAGAATAATCGACTGTATGGGTGTTTCAAGACGAGCCAAATCTAACCAAAGTTCGAAGTACTTCGGAGCAAATGGTCGGAATAACTGGACATGTTCGAAAAATTCAGGAAAACCAATCGAAGAAGACGAATCATTCTCCACCACGACAATGCGAGCTCTCTCACATCAATTCAAACAAAAACGTTTTGGAACAATCAAAACTTCGAATTGATGGGTCATCCAACGTACAGTCCTTATTTGGCACCCGATGATTTCTTCTCATTCCCGCAGATAAAAAATAAATTTACAAGGCCACGTTTCTACACCTGAAGAAGATGTTGAGGCGTTCAAATCTTTTGGAGGTATCTTAAACGCATCCAGTGTATTGAACTTAATAGATAATATCGATTTTTTTAACCTCAAAACTTGAAAAGCACACCCGTATGAGCAGAAAAAATTATTTTAGCAATACCTACTTGATACGAGTTGTGATTCATTGAATAATTCTATAAAGGTCTAAGCAAATTGAAAAGCTTGATTAAATCAGCGCGATGAGTCAGGTTTCCAAAGATAATGACGTAATTAGTTGACAATTTTGTATCGAGGTTATAGACGAGGTTCCTCTACAACAAACATGACCCGACGTAACTTAACCAGGTCACGAAGACCCACACAATTAAATAATATTTATATTATCATAGTGTACTTATAATATCAAAAACAAAATGTTCTTGAATATATGATGAATCTCCGAACAAAATTGTGTACATACAGGGCGTGTAAAAAAGCATGATATACTTGCATAGGAAATTGTTGGTTTAGGAATACTAAATACTAATTTATCTACTTATTTTACTCATTTTTTTAGTATCAAATAATAAAACATGTACTTAACGCTGATATCAAAATTATCTAGCCCTTACGAGGGTTGTCTGAGAAAATATAAGTTAGGAAATATATTTGCGCTTGTATTTAGAGATTTCTCTGAAATTTCAGCGTTTGAGCCGGACCTTGTCAGAGCTCAGACATCGGTAGAAACTGATGCTTTAGGGGTAGTAGGTTCCGTAGACCCTGTTTGTTCAAAACCCTCAGAAAGACCAAGAGGTTTTGTCACGTTTACAGTCAGGTAGCGTTAATGCCGGGCTTCCTTGGACTAACGCGACGAGGTCCAACGACTCCTTGTGGGTGCCCATTCTATCTGAGTACATCCGCTTGATTCCCTTGATGTTCACAGTACAATATTGGTTGGCCAAGCGCCATAAAGCACATAAGCCTTCTGATATACCAGTGGTATCCCACTTAAAATTACCAAAGGCTGGTGACCTTCGAAAATCCGATCAGGCGCATCGATTTAAACCTTTTGACGATTTGGGGTATGATTCCAAACCCGCCGAAAAGGGGTAATCTCCGGCGATGTCGCGTAGCTAGCACCGGGCCCTACTGCGAATGCTTACGGCTTGTTTGATATGTATAGAATCCTTTTGACAAGCTTTACCTAGACATCCGGGTTGAAAGCCGTGGGATAAGGGTGGAGGCAATCTTGGCATCCGGGGTCGTTAAGCCTTAAGCCGTCTCGGCCTTCCTTCTCCTTTTTTTGCTCCACACCATTGATGTTATGGCGTCAGATTTTCAGTGGTCCTTGTATGTTCAGAGTCCTCGAGAGTAAGAGGAAGTAGCATCCCTAGGCACTATTATTTCCTTAGATTAAGATCCAACGGCTCCTCGAGGGGGCTCACTTGATGTTATTGCTTTGCTTTTAGAGTTAATGGGTATTTCATAGATCTTTTCGAGTGATGAAATTTCTCGTTAGGTTTATCTTTGAACTCTGAACCAAAGTAAACGTTCAATTTTTTATTTAAAGTAGTAACATGTCAAAATCGGTCGAAAGTCTAAGAAAAAAATGGTAACATCCACAGATTATTATCGCGCAAGACTTTTTTTCGGAATACCTTGTATTATAGCCGCTCGCTTGGAATTTTTAGTATTAAAACGACCTTAAAAATATCGATTGAAGGTTCGTTCTAAAGGACTGATAAACGTTTTATCGTATTGTCATACAGCGATAACTGTGGGTATTCCAATATTCATTAATGATTAAAATGAAAATTAGGTTTTCGGTAATTTTCGAAATATACGGTATTTTAAACAAGGAATATACAAGGATATTAATAAAGTAAGATCAATCTAGCACATCTTTAGACTTTGCAACGATGTCAACTGCATAACCGATGATTTTTTACGTAGTGGACGAAACGTGGATCTACCACAACATACTAGAGACCAAACCAACTGGATATCGCATTCTTTCTAAAATAAGGGCTGCTCTGCTATCTTATAAGATAAATATTTTTGAATTGTGGGGTCTACAAGCTGCTCATCTAAGAATAGCGTATGTTTCCCCGTGGAAAATGGAACGCAATCCCTGCATTTGTCCATTGAAGTCGACTTGGACACCATAGATTCCCAGTCAGGTCGCTGGGCTTCATGTTATGTTCTTTCTTCTTCTTCAAGGCTTTATGCCTTGTCTTCCTTGAGATGTTGATGTCCATGAATCCATCCATCTTTTTGGAGGCGTTCCTAAAGGTCGTCGTGCCCCTTTCTCTGGTCATCCTGTCCACGTGTTTGTTCCAAGCTCTTCTACGTTTACGTCCCCATCTGACTATGTCTTCCACCTCCTTGTATACCTTTATTGCTCCATTTTCTATAAACGTCTTCAAAGGGGGGCAATCCGCCCTATGCAACTTATCTAGACCACCATAAGAAAGCTGTATAGCTTGTGATAGGTCGCACAACATATTTATACATCCGGGTTAAACATTTTGGGTTTGAAGCCCCATGTTCTTACCATTCTGCAGCAGTTGTACAAAGCAATTCGTACCATTGGGCTTACTGATTGAATGTGTTGTCTATATGTCAATTTCTGGTGATCTCGAGTTTAACCCCGTTCATTCTGAGGGTTTTTGGATTGTACTTAGTGAATGGAACTTGAGGAGGGTCTCGGATCCCGAAAACCACCCCCAAGACTCGAACTCGACAACCCCTCAGCGGTCTTAAGCTACGGCAGCCCGGAAACGCTATCTCGGCGATGAAAATACCTCTTCGGGGTAATTTATTGGTAATTTTCGGGATCCGGGACCCGTGCCATCTTTCAGCAATTAATTAGCAATAAATGACGTAGTCGTCGTAGCTTAATATTAAGGAAGGGGGGAGTCGTGTTTCTCGTGAACCGCTTGAGCAATAAAATCGCTTTTTGGGTAATAAATTAGCAATTAAATAGTAAAAATTATGGTGCCAGTCTGGGCGCTTCCCCTTAAAAAAGCTGCCGCAACATAATATACCTTAACAGATCGTAAACGTTCTATAGAAACATTATTACAAAAGAGACATTGAAAATATCTAATTTATACGATTTAAAACGGCAGATGCTCCAAGTGAAGTTATTTCTTTATAACATAAACCAAACTTTGACGAAAAAATGTTAATAGAGGAGACAATAATATGATATTGTAGGCTAAGAATGGTTTTACAAAGAGCTTGTACTCAGGTCAATATAGACATTTAAATTACCAAAAATTCCCGGAGAGCTGAAGTTTAACATTATAAATAAAGTTTTCAAAATCCCCATCGATTCTAAGTATGCTCGAAAGTTTTTCGGAGTCAAAGGTCAGAATTTGAGGTTTTTTTGAATTTTTCTCGAAAACGGTAAGTTTTATCAAAAAAAAACCTCAAACCGAAGTTGTAGATCTTAAAATTCTCTACAAAAATGATCCCTGATGATTTTTCGTTTATATACCTATTTCTTTTAGTGCTAAAGGTTCTGTTCAAGTGTACGTACCACCTTCTGCAGAAAATCTCCTCAACACTATTTTTGGAAATTACGAAAAAGGTTGTAGGACCAAATGAGGCTGTAAAAAAGTCCAAATTGAGTGATTTTGACCACACTTGAACATCCAGCAAGAGGAAGAAGAAGACCTGACGGTTAAAGTAGACTTTCAAGAGTCAGAATATCTAAAGAAATCAAAATAATAGTTAACACAATAATCATTAGTTAGTGGAGAAGACCTAGAGGAAAAACCACGGTAAAAAAAACCCGCCGTGTACACTAGATACTAGATACAGGTGGCGCGATATCTCAGTAATGGTAACTCTTAGGAAAAAATTCGTAACCACCATTTTTGTACAGAATTTTAAGATCTACAACTTTGGTTGGAGGTTTTTTTTTGAAAAAACATACAGTTTTCGAGAAAAATAAAAAAAACTTTGACCTTTAATAACTTCTGTAAAACATTTATGAGACACACTATAGAATAGAGATCATTAAAAATAAATCGATAAGTCAATACAGATCATTAATGAATGCAAAATAATATTTATGTTACTCACCGAATATTTTTAAATGTATAAATCGTGTTGTTTTCAAAGTTTTCATAACGATGATGCATAATTTAGTGTTTTTGTAAATTTCATTTACATAAATATCAAATACTCGATTATATACATAATCTAACATGAATCATCCATAATGAATAACCAATATTTTGTCGGTGAGCGCGACAACTACCAGCTGATTACTATTCTTTAACTGGGAATCATTTCTTCGGTGTTCATGATTGTAGTTTAGTCCCAGTTAGCTCTATGAGACGCAAGCATCTACTGTGATTTGTACACTTGTAAGTTTTAAATCAAAATATTTTGATATAGATTGAAAATAGTTGAAACGTAAAATTTTAATCTGTCTTAACAAAAATTTAAAAAAAAAACTAATTTTATAACGGAAGAGACCTAAAATCAAGACGATGATTTACGATTTCTATTTCGAAATTCAATATTTCTAAAATGTATTCTGCCGTTATTCAAAGGAGAAAACAACTACATTCCTGGCTAATGCCTCGACGTGTATTGAATTATATCTCTTCTGAAGATGGTGATATCAATCTATAATAACATGCGAGCGATTTTCAGAGCCGCGAGAACCAAAAAAGTTCGATCTAATAGATTGGAACGAGGGAGTTCCATCGCGTATTAACTGAATATTTGGACAAGAGAAAACTGTGCGCAAGATTGGTGCCGCGTTTGTGTCTACCGAGTTTTTAGCAGTCCATAACGACGGATGAAACGCAATCAAAACGATGGACTGAAAAGGGAGAACCGACTCCAAAGAAGGCAAAGACCGTCCCATTTGCAGACAAGGTCATGGCAACGGTTTTTTGGGATGCGTGTGGGATAATTTTCGTTGATTATCTTGAAAAAGGAAAAACTATTATTATTGCAACGTTTGAGCGAAGAAAGCAAGCAAAACGGCCGTATTTGGCTAAGAAGAAAGTGTTGTTTCATCAAGACAATACACCAGATCAAACATCCGTTATTGCAATGGACAAAATTAATAAATCAAAATTTAAATTGCTACCTCATGCAACCCATTTGCCAGATTTAGCCCGCTCGGATTATTTTCTGTTCCTAGACTTGAAAAGATGGCTTGGTAGTCAAAAATTGTCCAACAATGAAGGAGGAGCTTGACTATTCTTACTATAAAATGGGAATCGAACAAAATTTTTGTGTTTCTAGGGCCATCCTCTCACTATCATCAGACATCCAGAAGATATTGCGTTCCAAAAACAGCAAAGGTCATGAAAAGCGCCAAAAAAGTTATGGATACAATATTATAGTAACGATTGACTTTAAGGAATCAAATAAAACTATGAACGGGGCACATGAAATTATCGAAAAAAAGCATGGCAAAATAAGGTGGGGGCTTGTTTCATGACAATGCTCCAGTCCCCAAGCTACCGTACACGAATGTGGCTTAACAGAGATTGAATACTCACCATATAACCCTGATCTGGCACCGTTCGATTTTTTGTTGGAAAAATTGAAGAGGCAACAACAGAGACGATGGAATTAAACAGACGATGTACGAACATTCTGACTCTAAAGATAGATCATATTTTTGGAGGTATAGAAGCTTAAGTCAGACGTTCTGAAAAGTTCGTGGAAATGAAAAGTGAAAAATAATCACAATTTTTTTGTTTATGACATTTCTATCTATGTGGATCGCACTAGGTATTTTTTTATAACAAACATCAGTATTTTGAAATGATATTAAAAATTATCTGCTTAAAGATTTATATTAAGTGAGGTCAAGAAATCAAGTTTCCAATACATAATCCAAGAAATCTCTTTTGAACTATTGTTAAAAAACAACAGGTGATAATAATAATAAAATTGAATCATTTCCATAAATAATAATGATGTGTTGAGGATAATTTCGAGAATTGGAGATATTTTCGAAAATGCCCACTTAACGATAAAGCGCAAATATAAAAAAATAATGGAATTTTGCCAATTTTTCTATTAAGGAAAATATCATTCGCGCGTTTTTTATCAAATTTGAATTAACAAAAAAATCCGATTACGGGGGTAACGCTATATTTTTTGACATATAATAAAACTACAAATATTTATATTCAAAGTAATCACAATCTATTGGATTATTAGAAAATTAAACTCAACTAAACTAGAAAGAAATATTTCTCTCATTAAAGAAAAAAATTCCGTTACGTGCCTTTAACCAAAGTACTGAATACACTGTTCACACTACCACTACAACAACACTCACAATTAACACTATCTGACAGGCGTTTCGATATCCAATTCATCGTCTTCAGAGATTGAAGGTAAACTTTAGTTTACACCAACGGTTCCAGAAATTCCGAGTTAGTTTAACCAAAGAAACAATATCAAACCAGTGTTGGTTTAAGAAGTAGAGGGGCCAAGGGTCCACTGAGGAAATCAGGGGCTTCAGACCCCCTAGATCCTCCCTAAATCCGACGCCTTACTAGATGATGACGGATTACGGATAAAATATACTTAAAAGGGACACTGAAATAGTTTTGTAAAATATTATAATATTTTATTTAATTTGTTTTTCTATTCCAACTCTCCCTACCTCCTTTTTTCCCATATAATCGTGAAATATGAACCCGATACAAACAACAATCCCAATAAGGGTCTTTCGAGACGATCCAAATCCAACACGCGCCCTTCGAAGCAAATGATCGTGTGTTTTTTTGAAATAACTGGACACGTCTTCACCATTCCATTATAGCAACGTAAAATGGTCAATTCTGAATGGTACACCAGCATTTGTTTGCAAGAAGTGTTAGAAAAAAATCAGGGAAACCAATCGCAGAACACGAATTATTCTCCATCACGACAATGCGAGCTCTCAGACATCACTGCAAACAAAAACGTTTTGGAACAGTCAAAACTTCGAATTGATGGGTCATCCACCGTACAGTCCTTATTTAGCACCCGATGATTTTTTCTTATTCCCGCAGATAAAAAATAAATTTACAAGGCCACGTTTCTACACCTGAAGAAGATGTTGAGGCGTTCAAATTACATGTTTTGGAGGTACTTCAATCGGAATGGACAATTGATTGGATATGGGTAGAAAATTGTCAGATATTTTACCATTAAACTTATTAATTATGTTTTTATAAGAATAAAATTTATTTTGAGTTAATAAGTTTATATTTTAGATGATTCAGTCATATAAAACGATAATTTTATTACCAAAAGATTGATACACATACGGTTAGTTTTAGACATAATCACCGAAGAGATCTCATATCTGTGGACAAGCTTTTCAATACACTCTTGAAAGAAAGTTGCCGCCAATTTAGCCTTATCGTTCAGTACCAATAGAGTACAAAACAGACTTTGAAACTTCTGGAAATTCCGTAGTAATGGTGAATCTTTAACCAATTTCTCAACTCGTTGATCCAGGTCATCTGAAACTACAGATTTGCGTCCTTGGCCCCCTTCATCATGCGTCACGCACAACACCAGCACTCATAAAGTTTTCCCCATACACAGGACTCATTTTCCGATGGATTTTTGCAGCACTATGGCCTCCCGCCTGTAGAAAACGAATCACTCTCGATGGGAGCATAAAAAATGGCGGA